>NC_091246.1:83856607-84486071 GCF_042477335.2 Ovis canadensis | reverse complement strand
TGAGTGCCTGTGAATGCCAGGCACTAATCACCAAGATAGTGCCTTCCTCCAAGTATAGACGAGTCAGAAAAATTGTTAATGAAGAAATTATGTCACGGTAAGATGAGGTCAGACAGTCTTTCATGGGGAGATTTTGGGTTTGAGTTCTTTACGGCTAGGAGTTAAACAGAATAGGCTGGTGGTAGGGACAAGCTGCGAATGGGGTGGGGCACACGGAGACTGTGAGGAAATTTGAAGCTGGAAATACTTTCAAGTCCGAAGACAGAAGGTGGAAGAGTGCTGGTTTTACTTCCAGCATCTTTTTCTAATTACACAGTGCTGCTTGCCCCCGGCTCCACCTAGAGGAGGTGTGGGATCACACAAAGGCAGGGGGGCGGGGAGGGGGGGGGGTGGACTTGAGAACTGAAGGGCTGCACTGTTGCCTTGGCCGGCTGCATAGATGTTTATTTTGGGTAAGTTGCAGAATTTCTGTGTGTCTGTTTGCTCATCTGTAAAATGGGGATAGTAACACCTGGATTAAATGACAGACTGTAAGTCAAGCTTCTCCGTCAGTTCATTCAGATCTCCTTTCCCCCTCTACTTGGCTTTAGTTGATTTGAATATTGTATTTTCTTCTTGCAACTTCCCATTGCTCCTCTAATTTCTTGCTCTACTTTTTCTGGCATCCACACTAAGAAGGCTGACTATGGGGGAGGGGTGCATCAAGCATGACTGGAGAGGAGCATAAGCTTACAGTAGTTTAGAAAATCTCTCCAAAAGGCTCTCATGAGCCCAACACCCCGCCTCCCTCTCCCCCTCCTCTCTTCCCCTCCCCCTCCTCTCTGGAACTGCGGCTCCCAGGGATCCTGGGCTTTTGTTCTCTAGAGGCTTAAACTACCACCTGTTTTACCCTGACTTATTGTTTAAAGGGAATCATTCCTTGTCTACAGACTATCAAAAATCAAAATTGCCAGAACTTACAGACAGCAAGAGCTAAATTTGTACTTTTTCTCTTTTCAGTATAACACTAAAACATCAATGCTTTCATATTTTCCCTCTATTTTCCATTTCTTTTCTGAGGATCTCCTGGCTCCCAGTAATCACTCTCTTTACTTATTGATACTATCATAAAGCGTTAATATAAATTATCTTTTAATATTAACTGTAATTTATCTATTAATATATACCTGTCTTCCCTACTTGATATTAAGTACCTATGGTCTGTAGTGTCTTCTACAGCAGTAGTTTCTCAGACTTGAATTTGCCTAAGAATCTTGTTATGGGGATCTTGTTAAAACACAGATTCTGATTTAGCAGGACTGGGGAGGGGCTGAGTTTCTTCTAACAAATTCCAGGTGAAACCCCTGGACCACACTTGGAGTTGCAAAGCCTCACTGGATTTAGAACAAAGCGGGTGCACATGAGATGGTTGCTGGAGGATGCCTTGGTTTCTCCTGCTCAGTGCTTGGAATTTTTCTTCAGTGCATCTTTCTCCACTTTTTCCTGTGCACTATTTATGACTAACTGACAATTATTTCTTTGTGTACTTAGCTGTGCCCTTCCTTCCCTCTTTCATAGTCAACAGTCTCGTCCAGAAACCAGTCACTTAGGGAGTACAACAGAAATCTTCAGCCTTGTTCTACTGTCATCTACTTTGTAGCAAGCAAGGTTAACTTTTTAAGGACTCATCTTTACCTTTGTTGCTGAGTAAACTATAGTAGCTCCCTGGTATGTATCATATCAAACTCAAATTTAGAATGAGAAGCTTCAAAACATGCCTCCAACCCTTCTTTCTCTTTTGCCACTCAAGTTTCTCTTTTGCAGCACATGGAGCCCTTTGCATGTTGCCGAGGTATGAGTCAGTCTCCTGCAAGACATTTTGCATTGGGAATGTCTTCTTTCATTCTTTTTAAAGGCCAATGCATATCTCTTAAAAATTCTCAATTTTTACCAACTTAATATGAAGCATTATTTGATTTATTCCCAATTGTGAATTCTTTGTTTAGAGAAGTATGAGCTATATACTTTTATTTACATATTTTAATATTTTTATACTTTTTTCATATTTTTATTTAGTTGTAAATGAAAACTGTCCGTACTTCTCGTTCATTGTCCTACCCTTAGCATCTAAGAGTGCTTGAGACTTAGTAGGTACTTTGGGTAAGGGGACCCTCAATGAAGGATGAAACAAAATTTAAGATCAGTTTGTAACAGTTTTCAAAACGCTTTCATTGCTACATTTATTGGGAACCTGGGTGAATTTTAATGGTTAAATAAAACAATTCTGGTGTTCTGATACAGTAAAAATATCAAAATATCAACTTACATCAGAAGGCTGGACTTAATTACAACCAACTTATTAAAAATGTATTGGCTAAAGGATAAAAAAATTTTAGAAATCCTTTGAAGAATATTTTGAGAGAGAAACATTTGAGGTTTAGTGCCACCTACCAGCTACCATTTTACTAGGAAAATAAAATTTAGATGCAGCCAAATTTTGGTAATGCCCAAACCCACATCCTATCTAAATGGCTTAATGCTTTCCTGTCATTGTTTTCTAGCCTGCAGGTTTTGCATTCGTTAGGATTTCATATTTCTTAATAGTTCTTGGTGCTTTAAATTTAAAAGAAATGAGGCTTTCTCATATTACAATTTCAAGGAAAAGGAGACTGCAGGGCCCCTTCAGCGAGGTTTAAGAGGCCTGCAAGCTGCACACCGTGCAACCGCCTCATGCTCCGATTTCATCTATGGGTTTCTGTACAGTTCTTTTTTGGATGGTGCAAACAGCGCAAGTGCAGCATTAAAAACCTCTCCACCCTGGGAAACGACGCAAGAACACGCAGCTTTCGGCTGCCAGGTTCTCTCAACACACAGCCTAGGGCTGGAGGCCCGGACACCCGCCCCCAAATCCCGTCCACAACAATCGTTTCCTCCCTCCCCGCCTTTTACATACAGTACACATACAAATACACACACGCAGAGCAGCCAGCAGGGGCGGGCCGGGCCCGACCACTCCGCAAACCGCAGGGGGGAGCCACAGCGGGTCGAACTGTTTGCACCCACTTCTTTGTTCTTCGGACCCGTCTCTCTCTCCATCAGGCTGCAAACGTTGGGAAAAAACGAACTTGGGGATCTAGGGTGTCCTGAAGCTCCGCGCTGAGGCTACACACCTTTGGCGGGTGCTGCGTTATCTCCCCCTCCGTCGGCGAGCAGTTGGTCCCGCCCCAGTGCTAGCGGGCGCCGAGCGGGAGCCGCGCGGGAGCAGCGCAGCGACGGCGGCGGCGGCGGCGGTTGTTATTCGTAGCCGTTGAGACGGCTCTGCGGCAGCTGGTGGCGCAGGTGGCTTGCGTGGACGCGGACAGAGGCGGCCGGCCCGCCACCGCAGCCTCAGCGCCCGCGGCCCGGGCAGGTGAGCGGGCGGCGGGGACTCGCCCCGCCCCCCCCTCGGTGGCCTCACTCCTGGCTCTAGCTGGGAAGTGGCCGCGGCCCGCCGGGGAGTCGCGGTTCGGCCCGGGGCTGCGACCGTCGGGAAGAAGGCCGTGTGCGGATGGAAGGGCAACGTTCCCCTGCCTTTTGCCATCTTTTTTCTCCCCCCTCCTCCTCTCGCCGACCTCCCACCCTCTTGGGGCTTCAGCTTCGGGGGAAAAAAAGACTGAGGAACGATGGGGCGGGAGCAAGGGGAATAGGGGACTGAGAAGCATCTCTGCCTCAGGTGGTGGCGTCTTTTCGGTCGTGGAGCGGTGGACCTTGCGAAGCCTGGAGGGGTAGCTCTGGGGCTGCGGAGGCCGCGCACTCCCGGGCGAGGAGCGGGAGGCGGCCCTCCCCCTCACTCTCCCACCCCCCACCCTTGCCCCTCCGCGGGCCTCCCCTCCCCCTCCCCCGTCGCTCCCCGTACGGCCCCTCCCTCCGGGTTTCTGAGCTTTAACCGCCCTCGGTGCTCTCCCTCGCAGGCGCGTCGGGGCACCCCGAGGCATCCTCCCCCTCCCGCCACCGCGGGAGCCGCGGCTCCCGTCCGCCCTCCCGCATCCCCTCACAGTCCGCGCCGCCGCGCCTCCTCCTTGGGCTTCGGACCCTCGGCCTCGCCCCTGAAACATGACTCGCGACTTCAAACCTGGGGACCTCATCTTCGCCAAGATGAAAGGTTATCCTCATTGGCCAGCTCGAGTAAGTGATTTTTAGCCTTCGCGTTTAGCGGTGCTACCTTCTTCAGAGGCCTACTTCCTACCCTTTTCTCTTTTTTTTCCCCCCTCCTCGTATCCTTTCTCTCCTTCGGTTTCCTTTAGTCTCATTTGTAACCTGATCTTTTTAGTTTTTTGCCCACTAATCTTCTATGCAATTTAAAAATCCAGGTGTTTTGGCATACTTAGGTGTTTTCCTATGGTTGTTGACAGACTTTGGCAGGTTTTCTTAATAGGAAATATTTAAAGATGATGCCATTCTTGTTCCATTGTAGGTGAAAACAAATACGGATTTTGTGTTTAAAAAAAAATTGGGGGCTTCCCTGGTGGCTCAGACGGTAAAGAATCTGCGACATTTTCTTAATTTTGAATAAAATCCAAAATAGCAATGGAATCTATGCAAACTATTGGGTGTCAAAAGGTTGTATGGAATTAAATTGAATTCGTAGGTATTCTTTCCTGTTTTATAGTTAATGAGACCTTCTGGATTGACTGGTTCAGTGAAAGCTAGGACTGGGTATTCTGGAAAATTTTACAATAAGGGAGCATCAGAGAAAGTCTAGAAAATTCGTTTTCAAGTTTTTATTGGTGAAGTTTGCCTTATGACCTTGAAGAAGTTGTTCCACCTCTGATTGTTTCCCATAGGTGAAAGGAAGAGTAAACCCATATTCCTTAGTTCACATGTAGTACAGAGAGGTGATTCAGAGCTCAGGATTTTTTGTGACATTTAGGAATTGAGACTTTTAAAAGCACCATTTTCAGAAAAAAAGATCTTTTACCTTATAGTAGGACTCGGGTTCTAATATAGTGATAGAACCTGAAAAAGGTTGAACTCAGTAAGCTCAAGAGCCTTTTTAAATATACACATGATATTCTAAAGCTGTAATTTCCACTAATTTACTCTTTTTTGAGGAGTGTGTTTCTTAAAGATAATTAAATCCTATAGTTTTAATTATGTCAGCTGGGAGGAAAGATAAGCCATTGGTTACAGAGAATCATGGAGTTGCTGAGTGCTATCCAAGTGTAAAATGTTCACCATTTCTTAATTTTTCCCATCCAGCTGTAAGTCAGGTTTATAGATTTCCTTCCAGCCTGGAAAGAATTTTTTCCCACTAGTCTATTAAGTCTGCCTTTTCAGTCTTAGTGGAAAAATCCTTAATCATAATTCTTGTCTGTATATTTGACACTTTGTTTCCTTTGTGATCACTTTATTTTAGTGTGCATTCTTTGACTTCCAAATAGATTGTAAAGTTCTCAGAGCAATAGATGTAAACTGAATTTCCTTATCATGCCCACCCTCCATCCTTAGTATATAAGTCATGCACTAAAAAACTATTTCACGTTTAAGTGGAGGATAGGCAAACTGGGAAGGTTTAAGGCTCGTCCAAGATAACATTTTTTGTGGTTAGATTAACGCATGATTATTTTGAGGTGTTAGAAAATCTGAGGTTATGGGATACATCTTCATTCAAATTTCTATGTAGCAGTGTAGTTTAAAACCAAATGGAAACTCTTCAAAAATCACTCTTCTAAATCATCTTCCCTGCATGGTTCAGTATGTTAGGTGACTAACAGTGCTAGTAAAAGCAAACTAAGGTAGCTTCAGGAGGGCCAGGGTGTTTTATTTAATAAATGCTGCATTTACCAATTCGTATTGAAATGGAAAATTTTAGTCTCTTTTATTTTACCCTTTTTTTCTTAGAAACAGTTGCGTTTAGATTTTATATTGTCTGTGTCACACACACACATATATATATATGTGAGGAAATTAAGTTCCTAAGGGTGTTGGGTGCTAATGATTCTTATTGATGGCTGAAACCTTCAGACTACCAACCAGTGAAGTCACCCTCATGGTCTTTTCTTAAACCCATTTCTTTATGATCATACATAAGGAGCATAGTAGGTCTTCTGTTGGTTATACCCTTCTTAACAAAGTCAACAGATTTTTAAAAATTGAAATGTCTTTGAAATCTTGAAAGGAACGAAATAGAAATTTCTTTCTATTCTAATTTTATTTCTATTTCTAGAAATGTATTATGAAATTTAAGTAAATAATGAAGTATAAATGTTAAATTCTGGCTAAGTACTACTGTCTGATGGCCTTAACTCTGATAAGAAAGTAACAACTATTATAGATGTGTTTGACATAGCAGTACCTGATACCATCTTCCTTACTTAATTAGAAGTATTAAAATGTTAAAAGAGAAATGAAAAAGGAATAGGTAACTCATGTTACTCAGCCATGTAGGTCTAAGATGTTTTCATAAGTATATGTTTCAGATTTGGAAAAGTATTGCTTTCACCTTTTTAATGTCTGGTTTTACATTACTCCAGTATTTGGATAGCCTCTCTATGGAAATAGCATTTAAAATTTTTGAACAGATTCATAGTTCCTTATCTGGAGTACTTAGGGGCAGATTTATGTGAACATTCAGAATTTTGGGGTTTTAGAATGGTAGTGATGGTCCACATACGGTACATCTTTCTGTGATAAGGTCTAGGATGGCAGATCTAACATGATATTTCTGCAGAGAAGCATCAGTAGAAATGCTAGATGGATAAAAGAAATAATGGAATAGCTTCAGTTTCTATGCAGGTTTTGGTGTCACATGAGTTTTGAGAAATATACTGGTTTTCTGAGCTTCTTGAGTTTCAGAACTAGAGATGAGGGATTGTGGACCTGTAGAACTGGTCCATTTCATAGCAGATACCCTTTTGGATGTCTTGTTTTCAGTTTACTCTGGTGTGTTTAAGTATGTATGATTCAAAAGATTTTAATTTTTCGATCTTTCTTTTTTTTAGGTAGATGAAGTTCCTGATGGAGCTGTAAAACCACCCACAAACAAACTACCGATTTTCTTTTTTGGAACTCATGAGACGTAAGTCCTGTTAGTTCTAAAGGCAAATCAGAGTTAATATAGCAGGTTCATTGGGTATATAACGAAAAGCAAGTAGGGGTTAATTAAGAGAGAAAATAATAAAGTAACAGAAAACATTAAAATCATCTTTGAACTTGGAAAAAAAGGGTTCACGTGTCCCTTTTAAATTTATTTTTATGTTAAATTACACACTGCAGCTTTAACTTTTACTGGCATGGACGTCCTTAATCATAAAAGATGTAGATTGATCCTCTCAGCAGTCAGAAAATAACTGATGAATGAGAAAGTGTGTAAGGAAAGTTTTAACAAGGTCTTCAGTATTCATATTTAGTGTAATTAGTGCTTTTGGTAATGATGACCTGACACCCTATTTTAGGCTTTGTGATTTTAGCCACACTAATGGTATATTGTGGGAAAGGTGAAAAGAAATCTGAATAGTTGCTTCTCTGTGTATTTGTATGACTCTGGGAGCTATTGTTACTGCTTTGCTGTCCCTGGTGGAATTCTGGGCAGAAACTGATTTGGAGAAGCAAATTAATTTCTCAGACATTGTAGCTGAATACTGAACTGTTACTTCTAGGTGCGGAGGATTAATCCAGGGGCTATCTCATTAATTATGAAAAATAATATTACTACATGCCTATATTTTAATAGCCTTACAAGTAGCATATAACCTCACCAGTTTTGAACTTTAGGTTTAGAATTTGCAGTAATTTTGGTAGACTTGTTTACCTGGGTTCAGGTTAAACAAAACTGGGGTTACTCTAGTTAAAATTATATAATGGTATGGACCTAACAGAAGCAGAAGATATTAAGAAGAGGTGGCAAGAATACACAGAAGAACTGTACCAAAAAGATTTTCACGACCCGGATGATCATGATGGTGTGATCACTCACCTAGAGCCAGACATCCTGAAATGTGAAGTCAAGTGGGCCTTAGAAAGCATCACTATGAACAAAGCTAGTGGAGGTGATGGAATTCCAGTTGAGCTGTTTCAAGTCCTGGAAGATGATGCTGTGAAAGTGCTGCACTCAATATGCCAGCAAATTTGGAAAACTCAGCAGTGGCCACAGTTCTGGAAAAAGTCAGTTTTCATTCCAATCCCAAAGAAAGGCAATGCCAAAGAATGCTCAAACTACCACAAAATTGCAATTGTCTCACACGCTAGTAAAGTAATGCTCAAAATTCTCCAAGCCAGGCTTCAGTAATATGTGAACTGTGAACTTCCAGATGTTCAAGCTGGTTTTAGAAAAGGCACAGGAACCAGAGATCAAATTGCCAACATTCGCTGGATCATGGAAAAAGCAAGAGAGGTCCAGAAAAACATTTATTCCTGCTTTATTGACTATGCCAAAGCCTTTGACTGTGTGGATCAGAATAAACTGGAAAATTCTGAAAGAGATGGGAATACGAGACCACCTGACCTGCCTGTTGAGAAATCTGTATGCAGGTCAAGAAGCAACAGTTAGAACTGGACATGGAACAACAGACTGGTTCCAAATAGGAAAAGTAGTACGTCAAGGCTGTATATTGTCACCCTGCTTATTTAACTTCTATGCAGAGTACATCGTGAGAAATGCTGGTCTGGAAGAAGCACAAGCTGGAATCAAGATTGCCGGGAGAAATATAATAACCGCATACCACGCTTATGGCAGAAAGTGAAGAGGAACTAAAAAGCCTCTTGATGAAAGTGAAAGAGTAGAGTGAAAAAGTTGGCTTAAAGCTCAACATTCAGAAAACTAAGATCATGGCATCTAGTCCCATCATTTCATGGGAAATAGATGTGGAAACAGTGTCAGACTTTATTTTTTGGGCTCCAAAATCACAGCAGATGGTAATTGCAACCATGAAATTAAAAGACACTTGCTCGTTTGAAGGAAATTTATGACCAACCTAGATAGCATATTGAAAAGCAGAGACATTACTTTGCCAACAAAGGTCCATCTAGTCAAGGCTATGGTTTTTCCTGTGGTCATGTATGGATGTGAGAGTTGGACTGTGAAGAAAGCTGAGTGCCGAAGAATTGATGCTTTTGAACTGTGGTGTTGGAGAAGACTCTTGAGAGTCCCGTGTACTGCAAGGAGATCCAACCAGTCCATTCTGAAGGAGATCAGTCCTGGGTGTTCATTGGAAGGAATGATGCTAAAGCTGAAACTCCAGTACTTTGGCCACCTCATGTGAAGAGTTGACTCATTGGAAAAGACTCTGATGCTGGGAGGGATTGGGGGCAGGAGGAGAAGGGGACGACAGAGGATGAGATGGCTGGATGGTATCACCGACTCACTGGACACGAGTTTGAGTGAACTCCGGGAGTTGGTGATGGACAGGGAGGCCTGGCATGCTGCAATTCATGGGGTCACAAAGAGCCGGACACGACTGAGCAACTGAACTGAAGGGTGTCTACAATGACAACATTTGTTTAACATTGCTTAGCTACTGTATGAACTTCCAAAAAAATTTTTTTAATAGCTTTATATGTAATTTACATCATAAAGTTGTGTAAAGTGTAAACTTTAGTGGGTGTTAGTATATTTACTTCCATAACTGTTAGCAGTCACTCTTCATTTCCTGCCCCCTGGGCCTAGATACCCATTAGTTTACTATCTGTCTAGACTTGCCAGTTCTTGACATTTCACATTAGTGACATCATGCAGTGCCACATAATTGTCTTCTTTAAAATCCAGTTTTGAGTTCAGAATTTTGTTGGCCTTCATAATTACTTTGAGTATAAAAATTTGAATATACTTTGAATATAAAAATTTAATTTAAAAATGAGTTTCTGATTATCTGGGACAATCTACCATTTAAAACTTCCATAAATTCAATAGGGAAGGTATCTTTTAATGAAAAATTGTGTAATGTCTATTGGAATAAGGGTTTTTAAAGTGTGATCCCAGGTCAAGCTGCACCCTACATGGAAACAGCACCTGGGAACTTTAGATAGGCATGCAAATTCCTGGACCCCACCCACCTAAGATTCAGTGAATCAGAAATGGAGGTGTGGAGCCCAGCAGTCTATTTTAAGTAGCCTTCCAGATAATTGGAATGCATGCGAAGATTGCATACGAACTATATCAGAGTAATGTGAGTTAGACATTCCCTAGAATTTCTATGTATCCTTACAGTATTATAGACCTGGAGAAGGAGATGGCAAGTAAAACTCTGTGGACATAGAAGCCTGGTAGTCTACAGTCCATGGGGTTGCAAAGAGTTGGACATGACCGAGTGACTAACACATAGTATTATAGAACACATAGTCATTCTTATGTTAAATTTAGAAGAATGATCATCCCTTCCTCAACATTTAAAAATGAGGATTTTTATGTTGTAAATATCTGTAGATTATAAATCAAAACAGACTATGCCAAAGAAATAAATTTTCATAAGCATTGTTTGGT
This sequence comes from Ovis canadensis, assembly GCF_042477335.2. Classification (NCBI taxonomy): domain Eukaryota; kingdom Metazoa; phylum Chordata; class Mammalia; order Artiodactyla; family Bovidae; genus Ovis; species Ovis canadensis. The sequence goes on along the minus strand of NC_091246.1, from coordinate 84,475,636 downwards.
TAATAACAGTGGTATTATTTAGTGGGAAATGAAGATGGTGAATTACTAATATTCAAAAATTAGAATATATTCAGGAAATCAAGCTAATGATATTAAATTTTCATTTCAAAATGTACTTGTAGTTTTTGTGCCTCAGTGATCTCATAAATAAACTGTTACCTTTGGAAAGGCAGTGCTCTTGTATCTATTAGTCTGGTGGCTTAACTTTTTGGTATTTAAGGTTAATTTTTAGAAACTGAATTTCGGTGAGTGTTTGCCTTTTTCCCCCTCAGAATTTGGGAGGGCGGTTATTTGAACCTTTCTGTTTGGAACTTGCATAAGTTGGAGTTTAATCCAGGAGCCTGTAGTTAAGAAGATGGGAAAAGAAGAACATGGAAGAAGAAATGACAATTAGAAAACTAGATATTCATAAAAGTGAAAAGTAGTGTTAGTCACTTAGTCATGGTCAGCTCTTTGTGACCCCACAAAACCTGGCAGGCTCTCCTGTCCATGGAATTCTCTGAGCCACCAGGGAAGCCTAGTTATTTGTAACTGATTTGTAAATAAAAAAAATTTTTTTTATTGTGAAGTGAGAGCAGAATCCCTTTGTAACTGCATTCATTTCCTGAGCTGCAAGCATTTGATTTTTCATAATTTTTTATGCCTTTCATAGTTAATTTATCCACCAAAGTTTTGAACACTATTTAACAGTGAGCTCTTAAACATATACCAAGCATGATGGGCTACTAGATGTCATAAAACTAATATATTGGAAACAGATTCTTAGTAAATGAGACTGACAAAGATGCAGTGCTTTTTGCTGGAGCCAAAAATCTTAGTGTTATCCTTGATTTCTTATAGTCTTATCTGTTTCCTCCCCACATCTAGTCAGTCAGCAAGTCTTAATTCTTTTCCTTTAATATGAATTCTGATCTGCTTTCTTCCACTCCTCTGGCAACTTAAGTTCAAGCCGCAGTTACTCTTAGGAATAGTGTCCTGTCTCTATCTTGGGCTCAGCTTTCACTCTTCATATATAGTCAGAGTGATCTTGATATTTCAGTCAGATCATGTCATTTTCTCTGTCCAGAGCCTTTCAGTGACCTCCTTGTTAACCTTAGCAACAGACAAAACCCCCAAATTCTGTGTATAAATGCTGTTGTTAAATTCTTACTTTTTGGCTGTGCTGCAAGGGATGTTGGAATCTTTGTTCCCTGACCACAAATCAGACCTGTGCCCCCTGCATTGGAAGCTCAGTCTTTCTTTTATTTTTGGTTTTTTAAATTTCAGTTGGGATCTAATTAAGGTATTGTTGTGGTTTTTGCCATATACTGACATGAGTCAGCCACCGGTGTGCATGTGTTCCCCATCCCGAACACCCCCTCCCACACCCCTCCCCATCCCATCCCTCTAGGTTGTCCCAGTGCACTGGCTTTGAGTGCCCTGTTCCATGCATCAAGCTTGGACTGGTGATCTATTTCACATATGGTAATATACATGTTTCAGTGCTATTCTCTCAAATCATCCCACCCTCGTCTTCTCCCACAGAGTCCAGAAGTCTTTTCTTTCTATCTGTGTATCTTGCTGTTTCTCATATAGGGTCGTCATTACCATCTTTCTAAATTCCATATATATGCGTTAATATACTGTATTTGTGTTTTTCTTTCTGACTGACTTCACTCTGTATAATAGGCTCCAGTTTCATCCATCTTATTAGAACTGACTCAAATGCATTCTTTTTAATAGCTGAGCAATATTCCATTATGTATATGTACCACAACTTTCTTATCCATTCATCTGCTGATGGACATCTAGGTTGCTTCCATGTCCTGGCTATTATAAACAGTGCTGTGATGAACATTGGGGTACATGTGTCACTTTCAATTCTAGTTTCCTCGGTGTGTATGCCCAGCAGTGGGATTGCTGGGTCGTATGGCAGTTCTGTTTCCAGTTTTTTAAGGAATCTCCACACTGTTCTCCATAGTGGCTGTGCTGGTTTGCATTCCCACCAACAGTGTAAGTGGGTTCCCTTTTCTCCACACTCTCTCCAGAATTTATTGTTTGTTGACTTTTTAACAGCAGCCATCCTGACTGGTGTGAGATGGTACCTCATTGTGGTTTTGATTTGCATTTCTCTGATAATGAGTGATGTTGAGCATCTGTATGTCGTCTTTGGAGAAATGTCTATTTAGTTCTTTGGCCCATTTTTTGATTAGGTCGCTTATTTTTCTGGAGTTGAGCTATGTGAGCTGTTCGTATATTTTTGAGATTTATTCTCCATCAGCTGCTTTGTTTGCTATTGTTTTCTCCCATTCTGAAGGCTGTCTTTTCATCTTGCTTATAGTTTCCTTCATTTTGCAAAAGCTTCTAAGTTTAATTAGGTCACATTTGTTTATTTTTGCTTTTATTTCCATTACTCGGGGAGGTGGGTCATAGAGGATCTTGCCGTGATTTATGCCAGAGAGTGTTTTGCCTATGTTTTCCTCTAGGAGTTTTATAGTTTCTGGTCTTAGAAACTAGTTAGGAAAAAAAAAAAAAAAAGAAACTAGTTAGATCTTTAATTCATTTTGAGTTTATTTTTGTGTATGGTGTTAGAAAGTGTTCTAGTTCCATTCTTTTACAGGTGGTTGACCTGTTTTCCCAGCACTGCTTGTTAAAGAGATTGTCTTTTCTCCATTGTATATTCTTGCCACCTTTGTCAAAGATAAGATTGTCCATAGGTGTGTGGATTTATCTCTGGGCTTTCTATTCTGTTCCGTTATCTATATTTCTGTCTTTGTGGCAGTACCATATTGTCTTGATGACTGTAGAAGCTTGGTCTTAACCACTGAACCACCAGGCAAGTTCCTACAAGTGCTGTTTCATAACACCCTGTGTGAACTAGTTAATCTTAACCTCTTCAACCTCATCACATTTTCTTTTTTACTGTTACACAGATGTATCTTGTCTCAGGTCCTTCCTGGTTGAAGACCTATCTTTCCCAACAAAGAGAAAACAGATTTTCAGTCATTTAGCTCTTAGCTCATATCCTCTTTTTTTATGCTTATTTTTCCATTACAGTAATGACTAAATTTTTTTTTCCTTTCCTTCACCCACAAATGAAAAGCTTGGAGAGCAGGAACCTTGTCTGTCTTGTTTATCATTATTGACTTAAGTGCCCGGCACATAGTAGCTGTTAAATAAATGTTTGGTAATAGACTGAAAGCTCTATGACCTAGATAAAATCAATTTGTTGATGATGAATTTGCTGTCCATTAGCTAGCATTTCTATAGTGTTTAGGACAGCTGGATTAGAAGTGTCTTTGAATCCTGCCTTTTATCTATCTGCTCTATGACCTTGAGCAGGTTTACTTAGCCTTGTCCTTCTCTTCCCTGTAAAATGGGAACAATAAAATACTCTACCTTAGAATTCGAGGTGCAGATAAGATACTACATGACAGATGCTTAAAACAGTGCTTGGCATGTATTAAACACAAAATGTCAACTATTAGGAACTAAAAATAATGTTGCATATTATTTTTCCACAACTTGTAAGTATGCTTATTAGATTGTTTGCAGTGCAGTTTGTTTTGCTGGCTAATTATCATTGTTAATTGAGGGAATACTCTCATCCAGGTCTACTTATTTCTCTAAAGTCTAGAAATTTTTAAATGAAGATAGTGTTTTTGCCACTTTATTTCTTTACTGTTCTTAATTCAAAGATGTTAGATGCTCAATTCTAGGAACTTTGAAACTATCCATAACAGGTTGTTTCAAAACCTGCCTAATATACAGTTATTAGGAGTGAAGGTGAATGGGAAAGTTCTACTGGTCAGTTTTTTGTATCACCTATCCACAAGAAAGGAATGAAAAAATGAATCATAGGATAGGATTTTATTTTCTTCTATACTGAGTTCTATACAATTTCAGTCCTACAGACGTAGTTGTTTGTGTTGGTGTGGAGTTTGTGTGATTTCTTATAATGAGAGGAACTGTTTCTTCATCTCTGTATTGTCAGGTTCCTGGCACATAGTAGATGTATCAATTGTCTGTTGAGTCCTTTTCTGTTATAAAGGTGTGTGTGCTGTTATAAAATGTAGTTTAAAACAGTATGTTTCATATTTTATGATTTAAAAATAATAGGGAAATGAAACATCAAGTTAGAGTCAGTGTTTTAAAAGGTATAAGTTTCTGTATTATATTATTACTTGACAACAGTTAAATGAGTTTTGAGCTTCAGGTCTTCAGCCGTGATAAACTTCCCTATCCCATTTTTTTATATGCAACTTCTGGTTTACTTTAAAGGACGCTTTTAGGTGTGTGGTCATTGAGTTTTTGTGAGGCATGTATGTGTATGTTCTTGTAGGTATATACATTGTTTCCAAAAAAGTGACTTTAGAGAGATGACTGCTTTTATGTATACTTGGATTCTGAAAAATCCGGATACACAGGAACACACTTTAGGCATATGCTATGTAAGAAACACACCTGCAGGCTTTGGAATTATTTAAATTGCTTCAGAATTATAAAATTAATACTGTAGTTAATGATTTGCTTTTTCTTAAGACATTTTCCGTTAGCTTTAATCCTTGTGCTTTGACAATTGGTGTTTGAACTGAGTTCATATGTATAGGGATATGACATCAATATTTTATTAATATATAAATCAGTGTTTCAGAGACTGTATTAACAGTGGTTAAAGGGAATCTGTTTAAGGGAACATTGTACAGAGTGAAGGCTCTGCTCTTTAATAGCTCAATAACCTTGCTTGCATCAGTAAATCTTTTTGGCTTTCAGTTTTCTAATCTTTAACAGGAAGATCTTGGTGATCCCTAAGTGCTCTGGAATTTAGTGGGTAATGTGCTTTCAATTAATGCCTATCTTTTTATTAAAAAAATTTTTTAAACATTAAAAGGAAGCACATCATTTTTACTGTTTTTTAGGGGAAAAAACTCTAAACCTATTACTGTTTTTAGTGTATTTTCTTTGAGATTTATATGTCATTTAAAAATTGAAAGCTTTGAAGGATGAATCAAAGCTACAGCTACAGAAGGTTGTGCCCTTGGGGACTAGTGATGGCTGCTTAAAAATTAATCTGATCCCTGTTCACCAAGCCTATGGGATTGCATCCCTGGGGAGGATTCTTTGTGTGTGCGTGTGTTTTCTTCTTATTTTCTTAAATTGAAACGTAGTTGATGCATACTGCACAAGTTTAAGGTATGTTGATTTTGATACATTTATTTATTGCAGTGTTATTACCACCATGATTTGATACATTTATATATTGCAATATACTTGCCTACCACCATAGTGATAGCTAACACCTCCAACCTCCATCAGGTCCTGTAATTAGTCATTTTCTTTTTTGTGGTGACAACATGGAAGGATTCTTTTTTCATCCACCATTATTGTTTGAATCTCATTAAGGAGCTCTGTAGTCTTGAACATACCATTTGAGGCAGCAGTTCTACTTAGAATTTATTAGGAAAATATGTGAAAAGATGGAGCAATACATTATTTATTATAGTTACATTTTATAATAGAAAATTTGATACAGGAAATGGTCCGACAGTAGACAAATTAATTTTGGAAAAATTATTTAGTGATATAGTGTTTAGCTGTTAAGTAACTGTTGATGTGAAAACATGTTCATTATAATTTGAAAAAGTATTTATGGGTCAGTAGTATATACATGAAAATTACATGTTTATATAGATACATATGCTACAAACAAGTGGGTGAAAACAGTGGCTATCTGTAGTTGGTAAAGTTCTGGATCATTTTTGTTTTCTTTGGAATGTGGTATTCACTGAAAAATATTTTAACAACTTTGTTAAGATTTTAATTCATATCTCAAACAATTCAGTTAAAACATATAACAGATTTTAGTATATCCAGAATTATGTAGCCCTTAGTACAATTTTAGAACATCTTCATCATACCAAAAAGAAACCCTTAGCAGCTACTACTTATTTCTCCTGTCTCTCCCCTTTATTGCCATAGGGAACCATTAATCATTTTTTGAAAAATACTTATTTGTTTCTTTGACTGTGCTGGGTCTCAGTTGCAGCACTTGGGTTCTTTACTTGTGGCATGCAGACTCTTAGTTGCAGTATATGGGATGTAGTTCCCTGTAGAACCCGGGCTCCCGGCTCTGGGACCGTGGGGTCTTAACCGCTGGATCACCAGGGAAGTCCCGGGAATCAGTAATCATTTTGCCTATTCTGGGCATTTCATATAAATTGAACTGTACAATATGTGGTCTTTAATGACTTTTGCTACTGTGCTGCTATAAACACTTGTGTACAAGTTTTTGTGTAGATGTATCAGAAAAGGCAGGAGAGGTAAGAGATGTGCGTTCAATCCCTGGGTTGGGAAGATCCCCTGGAGGAGGGCATGGCAACCCAATTTCCTTACACACACTATCAGTAATAGTGCATTTAGTATTTTGACAACTTTTGAAGGTTATGGAATAATTGTAAGTTTTCCTATTTTTCGATAAGATTGCTTTGCATGGTCATTTTTGTGGTCTCTTGTCATGCAAAGTGGGGACTACCTGTTTTGGGAAAAGAAAAATAATCCACATAAATTTAACTGAAACCTTTATACATACGCTAAATAGTATCATAGTGGAATCACTTTTAATGAGAGCAGAAGGAGAAGAGGGTGTCAGAAGATGAGATGGCTGGATGATATAACTGATGCAATGGACATGAACTTAGGCTAACTTTGGGAGACGGTGAGGGACAGGGAGGCAGGCCTGGTGTGCTGCAAGAGTCGGACGCGATTGGACAACTAAACAACAAGAAAGAATCAGTTTTCTCTTTTGAATAGCGTTTTGGTTTAGAATACTTTAAAAATGCTCCGTGTTTGAGGTTTTAAGACATTTTTCTGTGATTTTATTAAATATTTAATAATTTAAGGTCCCTTCCACTTCTCAAAGTTCCTGGTGCTACCAGTTTTGAACCATTTGGGGATTTCAAACTATAAATTAGTCTGATTTTCTATGTTGCTGTTTAGTACCCAACTTTTTCAGTCTTTACAGCTTCCATATCTGATAACGTCTCTTAGCCTTATAGAAATTGTGAGGTTTTTTAGAAGGGAGAATTACTTTGTTCTTACCAGAAGTATATTTTGTATTTTTGATGGAGTTTTAATTCAAGTCATTTACTTGGAATTTGGAGATGATTATGCTAGAGGAACTGCTTTACTGTTTTAACTAAATATGTTAAATTTTCTAACCTTAGATTGCTGGTAGGAGTGAATAATGTTTAGTAAAAATCTGAATTTCTAGATCACTTGAAATCATGATAATTTGCCTTAACTGATGTGCAGTTAAAATATATGGATACGTTCAGTATTTGTAAACTGAAAAATTTAAATAATAATTAAAGCTGACTCATGTAATTGATCATATTTAAGTAGAGCTGTCAGTACTTTGGCCGTCGCATGCGAAGAGTTGACTCATTGGAAAAGACTCTGATGCTGGGAGGGATTGGGGGCAAGAGGAGAAGGGGATGACAGAGGATGAGATGGCTGGATGGCATCACTGACTCGATGGACGTGAGTTTGAGTGAACTCCGGGAGTTGGTGATGGACAGGGAGGCCTTGGTGTGCTACGATTCATGGGGTCGCAAAGAGTCGGACACAACTGAGTGGCTGAACTGAACTGAACTTAGTCTCCTGTTGAAATTTTATTCTAAAGCCTTTTAAAATAGTCTAAACTAGAATGTTAACTATAGTCATAGGTCCCTAATTCTTAAAAAATTTCAGCAGATACGGAATTTGTGATAACATAATTAGTAATTAATAACCTTAAATTGTAGCATATTTTAGAGGAAATGAGTAGTAATTTGATTTTCCTCTTGCTTTGGAGAATACATATATATCAACTATTATGGCAAAAACCTTACACATTCTCTGTGTCTACCTTTATAGGATTGACAAACTTCTGCAGAACTGACTGGCCTAGGGAGATAAACAAGGGGTTTTTTTCTGGGGATTATATCTAAAGACATATATATACAAAAAAATAGTTGATTGTCATCATTCACAGGTTCCATATTTATGAATTTTGCCTGCTTACTGAAATTTACTTGTAATCCTAAGTCATTAACTGTGAGGTCTTCATGTACTGTCTGAGTGCTGTGGCAAAAAATGGAGTAATTTGATGCACGCATTCCTAGCTGAGGTTGAAGGAAGGCTGTGCACTACTTTGTTTCAGCTGTCATACTGTAAACGAGTGTCCTTTTTGCAGTCTGTGTAGTGTCGTGGATTTTGCATTTTTGTGCCTTTTCCTTGGTCATTTTGTTATCAGTCAGTTCATTTCAGTCGCTTAGTCGTGTCCGACTCTTTGCGACCCCATGGACTGCAGCATGCCACGCCTCCCTGTCCATCGCCAGGTCCCGGAGTTTACTCAAACTCATGTCCATTCAGTGGGTGATGCCATCCAACCATCTCCTCTGTCATCCCCTTCTCCTGCCTTCAATCTTTCCCAGCATCAGGGTCCTTTCAAATGAGTCAGCTCTTCGCATCAGGTGGCAAAGAACCTGTTGTTGTTTATAGTAGCACCCTAAAGTGGTGCTGAAGTGCTGGTCAGTGTTCCTCAGTGCAAGAAGACTGCTGTGCCTTACAGAGAAAATGAGTGTTTACATAAGCTGTTGGCTGTAAGTTCAGTGTAAATGAATTGCCAATATATATTAAACAAGGTATCTTCAAACAGAAAAATGCATAAAACAATGTTATATTTTGATTGGTTGACAAAAATATGACCAGAGGAACCTACTCTGTATTTCCCCTGCAGCAGTGGTATAGTATTTCCTTAATTCAGTGTTCATGGTGATGTTTTAGAATACAATTATCATGAATAAAAGAATTGACTAAAATATATATGTGTGTGCATGTGTATATATGTGTATACACACATAAATGAACTAGTGATAAGGTCTGATTCCCATCATTTTCAAATGTACTGTTCAGTGGCATTGGGCAGTACATTATTGTGCCGCTTGTGTGTTTTTTTAAATAGAATTATGGATCTAGGATTAAATTTCTGACTGAATTTAATGAACGTGTTTGGAATTAGAGAGTTATTTGTGGCTACCCTTTAATTTATGTATGATGTTTAATGCATTTAGATTAATAATTTTTGATAATTGTGTTCATAGGGTAGTGTTAATCACTTATATTTGAGATTGCATTACACTCATATTTCCCCTCCTCCTTTTTTAGTGCTTTTTTAGGCCCAAAGGACATATTTCCTTACTCAGAAAATAAGGAAAAGTACGGCAAACCAAATAAACGAAAAGGCTTTAATGAAGGTTTATGGGAGATAGATAACAATCCGAAAGTGAAATTTTCAAGTCAACAGGTGCGTCATATTACATAAAACTTAGTTTAGTATTACTTACTCAGTTTTGGTGAATAATCAGTATTCTAGCTATAGGAAAATAATTGAAGAGCCTTGTAAATTTCCGATTAAGTTTTTGTGAGGTTGAACCTTGGACTTTTATATCTAGATAACTGAAAATACTGCCTTCATGGTCAAACAGATCTCAGAAAGCTAGGAAATATTCAGTTATTTAAATCCTGATTGGAAGTTTATTTAATGTATTGAATTTAAAGCCATATGTACTGTTTCTTAAATTTAGGTTTAATAACAAAAAAGGATGTGTTTTTTCTTATTTTAATTTCTAAATCTATAAAATTAGAATATGAACTTAATATGGGTTAAATTAAATATGTGACAAAAATATTTATAGCACTGTGCAAATTATATTTGCTTTTGGTTTCTATAAGAGCAACCTTTAAACCTTTTTATTTTGGGTGTGTGTGTGTGTGTGTGTGTGTGTGTGTATGTATGTATTCAGACTTGAGGTTTTAAAAACTGGATGAGTGTGAGTAAACCTGAAGGAAATAGCAACACACTGAAAATTTTGCAAGTTTGTATCTTTTAATCTATATGTTTCTTAGTTCTTTGTCTGTGCCAGGCTTTTTTCTCTTGTTTGAAACCTTCAGACGCTGTTGTGTCTGGAACATTTAAATTTTTGATTTTACAGGGCTGCATTAGATGATCCTAAGTGCCTTCATTAGCCACCCCAAAGTTATTTGTTACAGTACTTATAATTGCTTCTGTACTAGTCTTAACTGCCACAGGCTTGTTCTATAAACAGAGAAGTTGTATGTGTCCTGTGTGCCTGGCATTGTTATATATTTGTGGAGAGAATAGTTATCCACTGGATGTTTGTTGCACAAATGTGAGAACTGATGAATGATTTCCCATTCTTACTGGCTTGACTGTGTAATGGGAGTCCCAAAAGACTGAGTTGATTATTTCCTGAAAATAACTTTAACTTGGGTTATGCATCCTATGATCGTGCCTTCAAAGTCATTTTCATTCTCCAGATTGTCTTGCATAGTCACTCTATTCTCTGTTCCCATCTACCTACTTAATCTGCAGGTAGTTTTTATCGTACATGTTGATACTTGGGAGTTTTCTATTTCACAGTGAAATATTTGGTTGGTTGTGTGCATGAAACCCAACAATTTTCTGTTCTTAACATAAGTGTGAATGATGATGCTGGTGTGATGTACTCTGTGTTCCCAGCCCAGACATCCTCCATGGCACATTCCTGAGGTTTGGTGCAAGCATTCAAGCCCAAACTTACATAAAAGAAACACCATAAATTTGCCATCATTAATTTATAAATATCTCTATAGTGCTATAAGTAATTTTGGACACATTTGTACATTTTTTTTAATATACCTTTATAAAATTTGTGGATTATCAGCATTGCCTTTTTTACAAAAAAGGAAAAGGGTTAACAGTGTAGAAGACTAGCCAAAGGAAAAAGCTAGAAAGGTGCACAGTTTGGATTACATTGCCATCATTTTGTAAATACGTGCTGTACCCTCACCTCTGGTTGTCATCATTTTGGTTGGTATTTTGAAACTCTAGGGACCCTAAGTCACCTGCTTAACAAGTATTTTCTCATCTGGGGGTACTTTTAAAAATGAATGATTATTGACTCCCATTCAGTGTCTGTTAAATCAGAATCACTTAAGTTTGGGTTTCAGGAATCTGGATTTTAAATAAACTAAATTTGAAATATAGATCGGTCAAGGTCCTTAAATAAAGTTGTGATATATATATATATGTCATGTATATATATATACATATATATGTGTGTGTGTATATATATATATACTTATATATATATATACATATATATATGTGTATGTATATATATATACTTTTTTAGATTAGATTCTTTATCCAGAATATTACAGTAGTTGAATAGAGTGTAGGTCTGTGCTGTTCTAAATCACCTTACATTGTACCTTGTTGGGTGTTGGTTAGAACATCAGGATGGTATTCTTTGTAATTGTACTTTTAATTTCTGCTTCATTTTATCTGCTGAGCTTGTATGCATCAATTGCAGGAATAATAGCATTTAAAACTGTTTATAAATTATGCATACTAGAAGTATCCTGTGCAACAGAAATAAGGGTACTTTTCTAGCTTTCTTACAGGCTTTGATTTTTTATGGGCACCAATTTTAAAGTTGGGATAAAATTATTTTGTGAAACTAATAGATTTGATTGTTCATAGGCATCAGCTAAACAGTCAAATGCGTCATCTGATGTTGAAGTTGAAGAAAAAGAAACAAGTGTTTCAAAGGAAGATACCGACCATGAAGAAAAAGCCAGCAATGAGGTGTGTTTAATTTCGCTTGCATTCTAAATCCATCTTGTTGCAAGGACGAATTGTAAGATGAGTTGATTGTGGCAAAGTAGAAAGTAATCTTTAAAGTAGTCAAGTAATGAATGGGAAAATATTAAAGGCTTATCTTCTTGTGTGAATATTAAATATAATATTATAAAATATTTTTTTCATCTTTATACTTTCTGGCTGCTCCAGGTCTTAGTTGCAGCCTGTGGAAAGCAATCTTTAGTTGCAGCACATGGAATCTAGTTTCTTGATCAGGTATCCATCCCAAGCCCCCTGTATTGGGAGTGCGGAGTCTTAGCTACTGGACTACCAGGGAGGTCCTTGGATGTTGTTAAGTTATGAGGTACAGCTAAAAGACTGGCTTACTGTTTGTTAGGAATATCTTTAAAGCGAGGTGTTGTAGATGGATGTATGGGAAAGGACATTGAACCAAATTTTTAGAAACCGTTAATTTCCAACTCTGTATTTATTATCTGAATGGAAATACTTATTTAGCCCTTCTAGGCTTCATAAAATTGTTATATGATCAAGTCCTGACCACCTCTTAACATTAACAGTCCTACAACTGAAGATTCTGCTGTAGAAAGGTTTGTGTTTTGTAAATTTAAATAGACAACCCCTGCAGTGTACTAGCAAGTGTGACTTTAATATTTGATCTGACAAATTTTTTTTGTTTTTTGGACAGAGATAGCAGTAGTTCCTCTTATTTCATAATGATAATATTAAGACTTTTCAAAATTAATAATTTCAAACAAGTTCCCTAGTTCTTTCAGTGAAACATGTTTGTGAGTTTTAATTTAAGAAACTTTCTTTCAGGTGTGGCATAATTTATCAGTTTCATCTTTTTTTTTTGTATAGGATGTGACTAAAGCAATTGACATAACCACTCCAAAAGCTGCCAGAAGAGGGAGGAAGAGAAAGGTAATTCTACAGCTTAACCACAGAGATCTTAAAAGAATTTTTATTTTAGCTGGATTGAGGAAGTGTAGATAGTGAAAAAACTGTACTGTTTAAACTCAGTGTTTGACTCTTAAGTCCTTATTGTAAAGGATAAGTTATGTTTACATATCAAAACTGTTGCTTTCTTAGTGATACAACATCCTTAAGTTGCTGCTGTTGCTAAGTCACTTTAGTCGTGTTCGACTCTGTGTGACCTCAGAGACAGCAGCCCACCAGGCTCCTCTGTCCCTGGGATTCTCCAGGCAAGAATACTAGAGTGGGTTGCCATTTCCTTCTCCCTCCTTAAGTTGAATGGTAAACAAAATGCACCAATTTTCATTCCTTTTTATGTTGCTGCCTTAAGGTTTCTCTATAAAATGGATAATATGTATATTTATAAGATTATTGAGAGGATTAAATCAGTTAAGACATATAAAATATTTATAATAAATTCTTATGCATGGTAAGTGCTTTATAAATGTCCACTGTTACGCTGTTGTTACTACTTTACAACATTGTTGCATGAAATGAGAGGATGTGACAGTTTGGGATGAAGTACATCTTAGGATTTTAATTATGTTTTCTTCTCCCCTATGTGAAGTTTTGTTCATCACACCTTTTTCTGACCTAGTTACATAACTAATATAAAAACTATTATTATATGACAAAGCTACAAAGAAAACTTGCGTTGTTTGTTTTTTCTTTTAATGGCAAATTATGCTATAGTTTATTGTTTTGGCCAAGCCACACAGCACATGGGATCTTAGTATGCAGCACGTGGGATTTTAGTTCCCTCACCTGGGATTGAACTCATGTCCCCTGCAGTGGAAGCACAGATTCTCACAATTCTCAACTGCTTCACCACCAGGGAACTCCAAGGGTTCAGTCTTTTAAAAAGGGTTGTTTTTTTTTCTCTTGTACTGTAGTGTGAGTTCAGCGTCTTTAATTGAAGCCACTGTAATTATTTGTTTTCATATTTTACTTCCAGTGGCTTTTTATCCCCTGTGGGGGGGTGTGTGTGTGTGAAGGAGCTATGATAACTTGAACAAGGTTTTAAAAGATAGGCAGAATTTTGACAGGCAGATGGAGGAGTAGGGGAGGACAGAGGCATAAGAGAAAACTTTGCTTCAAGCATTTCTAGTGTTGCATTTCAGTATTATCAGACCATAACATTTGAGGGAAACAAGTATGAAAACACCAATGTGCTATCCTGAAGAACTGGTGGATAGCCTTTGAATCATCTTAAATTTCAGATATTTCTTTTAGAGCAGTGTAAATGATGGGAATTGAATTGAAGCAGAGTGAGACTAGTTTCCTGATAAATTGATTCAGAGTTTTGGTACTCACTTCACTGGCCCAGGCAGAAAATCATCAGTGAATAAGGAAGGTAATGTCTTTGTTCTCACTGAATGACATTTTTGTTGAGACAGATAGTAAATACATATGACAATTAAAATGGAGAGTTATGATTGTGACTTGGTAACTAAATTATAAAAACCTTTCTAAAGAGTTAACCTATCATTTTTAGTGGTGTAGGTAAAAGATGGGATGCTAAGAGCCCCTTAGGGGGTTAATAGTTGATTGAAAGTGGGTGTGAAGGGAGAAGGAGGAAGCTAGGATGACTTAAGGTGTTGGCTTGGATGACTGGATTATATACTGAAATGCAGGAGATGTTTTGGGAGTAGAGGCTGAGGAGGATGTGAAACACTTTTGAGAGTTAGACTGAAAATTCATATTTCTCTGACACCAAAAGGGTTAAAGGTAGAAGTTAGAGATGTGGTCTCATAAATACAGGATATTAGATGGTTAGTCAAGGGGGAAAGTTTACCAAGAACCACACAGAAACCAGAATCCTGAGGTAATACAGTGGCCATGAAAGGTTGCCTTGTAAAATTGTGGTGGAGAATGAACTGTCAGGAGAAAATCTAAGAGAAGCTATCAAGATAAACAAGGAAGGAAGGAATTTTAAGAATGAGGGAGTGGTTAGTAGGGTCCTGATGCAGAGGGGGCCCAGTAAGGTTTGACAGTTAGGATCTGCCAGGATACTTTAAGGTCAAATGGTAAGAACAGGTGAAGTAGACTAAAGAATAAAATGTTTAATGTTAAAATTACACTGTGGTTTTGAAATCTTTGAAGTGAGGAGAGAGAATGCAACAAGGATTTGCCATGGTTAAGGGAGGGTGTTAAAGTAAAAAAAAAATAATAGAGGCTGTAACGCCTTTTCTTTGTGAAACCAGGAAATAGCAAAGATACTGAGTTTAAATTATTGAAAGTTAAGAATAATGCTGAGTGAGAGAAAAGGGAGAACACATTTAAAGAAACTGACTTAATGGAAAAGAGACATTTTTCATCTTTTATAACATTGAAGGGAATGGACTATTAAAAATTTCTAGGGAGACTTGGAAATTAAGGGACTCCCTTCCTGCTGGCCTCAGTCTCTCCCTTCTCTCTCACTGAATTCAAAGCAAGACTGCATATATGGTATAAGGCAAGAAGAAAGGATTGAAAGTTTATGCTAGAGGGAGGAGAAGGAAAGGGAATGACAAAAGAGAGGGTAAAGGAGTAATGGAGAACTGTGACCACAAATGAAGCTGCATAAAATGCATGCACGTTTGTAGATTTTTTTTTCCAGCAGGGCTCAGATCAGTAGCAAGTAATAAAGCAAGGAAAGTAGAGTTTTATGGTAATCCTCTGTTGGAGATTTGTGGGACAGGTGCAGCAAAACAAGATTGCAGATGAATGACAGTCCCGTGAGGTTTCTGTAGAGTTGAGAGGCCTTTATGTAAAGTCATGAAGGGAGTAGAGCTAGCAAATGGGGTCATAAATGGGGAGAAAAGTTGTCAAAGGATTCAGTTCAGTCACTCAGTCGTGTCTGACTCTTTGCAACCCTGTGAAATGCAGCACGCCAGCCCTCCCCGTCTATCCCCAACTGCTGGAGTCTACCTAAACCCATGTCCATTGAGTCCATGATGCCATCCAGCCATCTCATCCACTGTCACCCCTTCTGCTGCTGCCCTCAATCTTACCCAGCATCAGGGTCTTTTCCAGTGAGTCAGCTCTTTGTATCAGGTGGCCAAAGTATTGGAGTTTCAGCTTCAACATCAGTCCTTCCAGTGAACACCCAGGACTGATTTCCTTTAGGATGGGCTGGTTGGATCTCTTTGCAGTCCAAGGGACTCTCAAGAGTCTTCTCCAACACCACAGTTCAAAAGCATCAATTCTTCAGTGCTCAGCTTTCTTCACAGTCCAACTCTCACATCCATACATGACCACTGGAAAAACCATAGCCTTGACTAGACAGACCTGTGTTGACAAAGTAATGTCTCTGCTTTTTAATATGCTGTCTAGGTTGGTCATAACTTTCTTTCCAAGGAGTAAGCGTCTTTTAATTTAATGATATCTCATTAGAAAAAACCCGGATGCTGGGAAAGATTGAAGACAGAAAGGAGAAGGGGGCGGCAGAGAATGGGATAGTTAGATAGCATCACCAACTCCATGGCCTTAATTTGAGTAAACTACAGGAGATAGTGGAGGACAGAGGAGCCTGATGTGCTGCAGTCCATGGGGTCGCAAAGAGACTCCACTTAGCAACTGAACAGTAGAGGTCCCAGTGAGATAAAATGTGGAAAAAATTAATCTAGTCAGAATATTTGCATTTAAGATATTTAGATATATATTTGAAATAATAGTCATTTTTATAGATAAAATATTTCTTATTAAGTTAGTTAATATTTTCATGAGGAGTGGTTTTGACTTGCATGATTTTGCTGTAATAGTCAAGAATATATGTCAGTGGAGGGCTGTACTTTTGCTTATTAAAGTGTTTATTTATGATATTAGTTATAGATGAACTTGCTGTCTCTAATTGGTATCTCCTCAAAAAGATTCATACCTCTAATTCTTAATGCAGTGTCATGATTTATTTCCAAAAGTTGAAAGTGTAATTGAAGAGAGGTTTTTCTTCTGGCACTGAAAGAGCTTATCAGTTTGAACTGAATTTCGGAGAACTTTGGCCCGCCTAACTTCTTAATAGGAGCTTTCATACAATCTTGGGTTCTCAACCTTTGTTATAAAAACAGATGTCCGGCTTCTTACTCCAGAGCTATCAAATTAGGAGTGGAGCAGGGATGGTCTGTAAGTTTTTAAACTTAAACTATTTATAATGAAAAACTGGATAAATTCAGTGGGATTCCTGAGTCAGATTTGTATATTCTGTATTGTTGATATAATGATCAGTAATGTTTTGCCAGTTTATTGATTTGATCACTGTTAATATATGAATAATTCTCCATATCCTTACCAGTATTTGTCATTATCTCAAGTGTTTACAAATCAGATTGTTGATTAAAAGATTAAGACTTTTTATCAGTAAGATTGGATTATGCAAGTTTTTGTGAGATGCTTTATTGCCTTTATTTTGTGAGATAGTTTGGGCTGAATTCTAAGTAGTTGAGGGTGAGGAAGCAGCTCATAGTAATCCTCATTGCTCTTTTTGATCTCTTCACTATTTCTTTTCTCTCTTCCATTATGATATTATGCTTGTATTTCCTTTCTAATTGGTGGTTATCAACCTTGGTTCTACTCTAATGCTTGAATTGATTAAATGGATTCTCATTTGAGGCTGTTGTCTCATTACCTTTAGGGCATTATAGTTTGCAAAGGTTTGTTGGGATTGCTTTACAGTAAGTCCTTCTTTATGGAAAATAAGAATAACTCCTAGGGAAGAACAGCAGATCTGTCTCATTTCAAAAATAAAATGTGTTTATTAACAAAGGGTGGAAATATCAGCAACTTAATATATTGCCTTTTCTAACATTAATTTAGGTTGTATATCATAAGTACACAATGTAAAGTGTTAGCATTTTGAGATACTTAATGAAAGTATATTTATAAGCAATATGTGGGCTATTCAGTGTAATTATACTGTATTCAACACTTTGCATCAAGAATATTTCATTTATTTTTACAAATGACTCTTTTTAGGTTGAGAAGATCTAAAAAGTGAAGTTTTATAGTTTGTTTCCTAGAATTATAAGCTAAGTTTGAGGATATCACTGAGTCAACTGTTGAAAAGTGAAAATCATAACAAAAGTAATGCTTAGTGGTGGTCCAGTGGCTTAAGACTGTGCTACAATGCAGGGGGCCCAGGTTTAACCCCTGGCCAGGCAACTAGATTCCACATGCCAAAACTAAAACCTAGCACAGCCAAATAAATGAATATGTATATTTTTAAAGTTATGCTTATATTTGAACTTACCTTACACTGGCATGTTTTTGCCATTAAACTAATAAACTTGGAATGCCTACCATGCTAAATAATTTAAATCTTTGTTATTCAGGCAGAAAAACAAGTAGAAACTGAGGAGGCTGGAGTAGTGACTACAGCAACAGCATCTGCTAATCTAAAAGTGAGTCCTAAAAGAGGACGACCTGCAGGTAGGATTGTTAATGTTTAAGTATCTGGCTTGTGATCAGTATTCTAATCCATTTAAGTGCTGTACCTCAGCTGCTTTGGAATAGGTGAATAGACACTTGGTTATGTGTAACATTTTAAAGAAGATAAACATTAAGGTTTCTACTCCCTGATAAGGTATTTAAATTTGAAATAATTGTTTGAGACTTTTTCATTTTCTGTTTATCCCCATTACATTTTCTGTTAATAGCAGCTAATGAGGCTGTGGTGAGATATAAATTCCGTGACTAATGGGTTTACTTTACCTCTTAACTTTAGAAAACTTAAGCTTTCCAAATGGAATCGTAATGAAAGCAAGAGAACACAACATTTGAGTTATCAAAGTTACTAATTTTTAAATTTTTGTATTCTTTCTTTATTAGGACCTATATAATATGTAGATGTCTTCAGCCTATTTAAAATATTTTCCTAATTTGGCAAATAGGAAATAGTTTGGAAGGCTCTATCTCTAATACAAAGTAAAACAAAGAAAGTTAGCCAGGATAGAGACAATTTTTTTTCCCTACTTCATAATATAGGATTCTTAATGAAACAGATTTAAACTGAGTGATACCTCTGCCTCAAATTTGTTTACCTTTTTCTTTGGATTTTAATAGTGTAATGGATCAAATTAATGGTATTGTTAGAAAATTTAGTGAATTCTGATTAAGAATTTTCAAAGTTGTGAACATAGATTTACAAATGATATTGTAGTATGTATATGAATGTTGAATATAAGGGCTGTTATCTACTATAAAGTTGAATTTTGTGACATTCCTGTTAAAACAACAGTGAAGGATGTTCTTTTAAGTTCAATTAAGTAAATTGAAAATAACTTTGATTTACTTCTCTAAATTGTTACTCATTTGAACAAGGATATGATTTTTAAAACCTAAAGTAAAAAAAAGAAACTAATTATATCTGTAATAACTACTAATTAATAGTATGTATATTTATAACTTTTATATATGATGTCTACATCTTGGTGGGAAAACTGGTAGTTACAAAAATTTTCTTCCTGTGAATGTTAGCCACAGAGGTCAAGATTCCAAAACCAAGAGGCAGACCCAAAATGGTAAAACAACCTTGTCCTTCAGAGAGTGACATGTGAGTATTATAATTAGTTATGCAATAAATAAGACATTTCACTTAAAATATGTATAAACTTATTTGAGTTTCTACAAGTTTTTATTTACAGATGATTATTATTGCTATTTTGTATTAGAATTATGAGAGAAATTCTTTAAAACATAGTTTTATTATATAAAAAGTTAAAGCTAACAGGGAATCAAGAAAAATCTGATATGGTTTCATTAATCTAAGACATTTTCTTATATATCAGGATGTAAGATACTCAGATAATGCAGGGTAAAATTTATAATCTCTTTGTTTAAAGAAATTTTTAGACAAAGTGTTTTTTACCCCACCCCCAGACAAAGTATTTTTGAAGCAATTTCCACAAATCTTGCTCTTCCAGAATAGCCTTTATTTCAGAGTAACACTTACAATTATTTTTGTAAATGAGTCTTTTGGAATGATGACTTCTTTTAGTTAGCAACAAAACAATCAGTATTTCCGTTTTCCTTCCTTGCCACCGTTCTTTTCTATGTGGATCTTGTCTGTGTCAGCTTTCTGGGTAGAAACTTCACCAGTAGGAATGTATGTCTAGACAAGGCAAAAACTTTGTAGCTATTGTGTTCGAGGATTTTATAGGAAAAGGCTCAAGTATGTGATTTAAGAATGGATTTACAATGTTTTGAATGAAAACAGTTTATTGGAAATTTCAGTTATAGAACAGCTTAAGAGTGTTGGTACTTTTTAACCAATGTATGTTGAAAGAGTTTCATTTTATTGCCAAGCCAGCTGTTTTAAATAGTCTCAAAAATAGTGGCAAAAAACAACATGGTTTTAATTACTATAGTGAAATTAAAATATTAAGTACATGCAGGTGAGTTTGATGTTAAACATTTCAAATGAATCTCTCTCATCCCCTCTGTAAGATGTCTTCTCTAATCAAGGCATCAAGTCTTGGATTTCATGATCAACTTAAGGCCTTGATGTAGAGACGTAGGAACTAAAACACAAGTCATCTGCTCCCCTCTCCCCTTTATATATGCACTTTGATCTGGGATAGGGAACCATAAATACTCCCAAGGACAGGATTATGAGACATACAGTAGTCATTGCTCCCTGGGAAATAAGAAATTCTGTTGGGAAAATATTGTGAGATCCCCATTTTATATATAGGGTATTTCCTTGATTGGGTTTGTTCCTAGTCCATTTCTCTCCTTGACCTTTGGCCCATTCTTTGGAGAGTTCTCTACTTTTTTAGTATCATCTTTAGTTGATCTTCTTCAGTATCAATAGTTGCACTGGAAAGTACTACCCTCCTTACTAGCTGAGCTGCTTTCTTAGTTTCCTTTCATACTTTAGGGAGTTTGACTCAAGATTCCTTTTTAAATCTCCATTACTTTCCCTTCATGCAGATTGTCATCACTTTTGGTAGTGTAACAATACTTCATTGTTAGTGTGTGTGTCCATTTCATTCTAGTTAGCTTCATGTGCAGTGATGTGACTCATAAGACTTCCCCAGACATGCTTATCTTTTTACACTTAAGTAAAAGTACTTTGAGTTTATATGTTTTCTTGAAAACCCACTTCTGGTTTCTTTTTCCTACAATCATTTGCTTATCAGAAGGATCAAGGTATCTCAGTTTGAATTCTTAAGGAAAGGCTGGCAACTTAATACATTACCTTGACTGGATCTTTGACTCCTGTCTTTGTCTGGATTTAAAAATCTTTTATAGGCTGGAAACAACTTTCACCACTGAGATGCATGGGATTTTTTTCTCCTTCCTTAGCTGTCCTGTTATTTTCTGAACTTCCTTTTTCTTGAACTACCTGATAAAATTTATGTTGATAACAATCAACTGGAAGACGCCAATATTTTGTCTTGAAACCTCTTCACCTAAAGCCACAAATTCACTGAATAAAGTTTCTTTCCAGTTATCATAGACGATAGTTTTGTGTGTTGTATAGTAGGGTTTCAAATGCAAAGCAAGTGTCACACGTTCTAGGTTTCCATGATAGACAACTCCAGTAGCTTACAGTGTTTATTTCTCATTTGTGCTGTATGTAGGCTAGGCATTGGCTGTTACAGCTACTCTTAGCTCTGTATCTGGACAAAAACTTAGTAGAGTGCAGAGCAAAACTATATAAACCCTTTTAAAATGGAAGCTGTCCACCATAAGAACAATGGGTGTCTCTGGTAGTGACAGCTTCTTTGCAGTGGGTCCTGAAATGACAAGACAGTGGAATGGAATCCAGAAAAGCTGAAACCATCTCCTAATCCTCATGTAAAGATCTATTACAAGTCATTGAGCTATTTGGGGCTTTTTTTTTTAAATTAAACTTTATTTATAATTTCCTTTAGTATAATTTTCCTACCATACCTTGACCTGTTAATAGAGAACTTATCCCCAAGAGGTCTATTTTTCACGGAAGATGGTAAGGAGAGAATTAACTAAAGACTTAATCGTAGTTATGTTTATGGGAATTCTCTGCTTTGATACTGTTTTTAAAACTTAGAAATAATCCATTTCTTAAGAGCATATGATACACATTTTAACTCTGTCTTTAAGAGAGAAAAGTAGTCATGTTTCTCCAGTATGTGAGTCATAATTCTTAAAATGTTTATTCCTTGTATGTATACATTTTTCTTGTTTAGAATACGTTGCTAGAAGCAGACATGTGGGGTTAAAAGGATATTTTTATTTTTAATACCTGGCTCTTTGTACAGGGGGAGGCAGTTGGTCAGTAACTTTTAAGAGCCATGGAAATGCCTTTTATATTTGATCCTCTCTTCTGCATCTCCACAAAATGATCATTGTCAAAATATTTAATTTGTGAAAATACTAAAGTGATTTTACTTGCCTGCTTTATCTTCCATTGATTAAAAGTAAAGGGTGAAACCCATATAACATTTGAAGATAAACATAGCCAATGTCAGTTACGTGACAAAAAATGTCTAAAGAAATAAAATGTGGGGTTTTTTTTCCTTTTGCAAGTTAATCTCTTAAGGGTTCAAGGAAGCAGCTGTCTGGAAAGTCATTTGATTTGGAATCGAGATATTGGGCTAACTGACCTTTTTGCACCATCATTTTCTCACCTGTTAAATGGAATGGGTTGGACTGAATGATCTGGGGTTCCTTGCAGCTTTTAAATAACATGAAATTCTCAATAAAATTCCTTGAACACTGCATAATATTAATTGGCCATATATATATAACCATTATATGCATGAATTGAGCCTTTTAAATTACAAGGAATATTTCTTCAAATTTTAAAATGACTGTATTTCACCATACTAGTTTGATTCTGCAATTGTATTTTTGCCTATGTGGCTAAAATCTAGGGATCTCACACACCTTATACACTGCTGTTCCCCAGAGTCAAGAATAGTACCATGGCATCTGAGATGGTACCCAGTATTATTTTTAAGTGAATGAGCTACAAAGAACTTAGAAAATGGGGGTGGGGTGGGGTGGGTGGGGAATTATTCTTCTAGTGCCACTGTAATTTTTCCATCTTCTCACTTATATTCAAAGGATGTTCTTTTTTGTGTGTGATAGGCTGATAGTGACCCTTCCTTACATTTTACTTGAAGATATTTAAAATTTGTTTTTAAATTAAAAAACTGTGTATAGCTTATTGTTACCCAAAATAGTTTTTAACTCAGAGATTGTGGTTGAATGAAAAGATACATAAGTTTATTTTTCATTGTTTTACGTGTGAAATAGGATAACTGAAGAAGACAAAAGCAAGAAAAAGGGGCAAGAGGAAAAACAACCTAAAAAACAGCTTAAAAAGGATGAAGAGGGCCAGAAGGAAGAAGAAAAGCCAAGAAAAGAGCCAGATAAAAAAGAGGGGAAAAAGGAAGTTGAATCAAAACGGAAAAATTTAGCCAAAACAGGGGTTACATCAACCTCTGATTCTGAAGAAGAAGGAGATGATCAAGAAGGTGAAAAGGTAGAATGTTTGCATATAAAATAAAACCTTTGTTTTATTTTTAGTTTCTTGTGTAGTTCTTAATCTTTAGATCAAGATTTCAGTATCTTTAAGAAAGTCTATAAATATGATTAAAAGTTAAAATGAATTTCTTTACCTTTCTGAATAAACTTCAGTTAGCAGTGTTAAAAAGCAAATTTGAAGCTTTATTGTACATCATAAGTTTACCTTACCTTTTTACAATTAAATGGGAGTTAAAATGTTGTATGATAAACTTCCAATAACCCCATCTACTTAGAAAAGGTAGGAAAGTAAAGAATTAAGCCAAGGAAGTTGTGACCAGTGACAACAGATGTAAAAAGGTAAATTTATACGTAGATTTATATTATTGACCTCAACGAGCATTTCAGACCTATTGAGTGTACAGTTTATTAGTGGTACTTTATTTGGATGCAGCAATTTAGGAGTTTGATTAAAGTTATGCATTCTTTTCTGTATAAAAAAAGTTTTGTGTATAGCCTTGGAAATCTACTGACCCAGGTTGTGTATGTCTTTCATTTATGTTTATCTAACTTATTAATACCCTGAGAAGCCCCGGACCTAAAATTCCATAGGTTGAGCAGGCACTTGTCAGTAAACAGGTATTGAAGTCACAGTGTAGAAGCAAACAGCCTAATGTACTTCATTTTAATCCATATTAACCAAAGCATGTCATTCCTATAGCAATGCAGTAAATAGATTATGAATCCCAAATTGATCAAGGCGAAAGTTAAATTTAGATAGCAACAAGGTGGAATTCTAAGATTTTTTAAAATTAGTAATTGTCCCTTAAGAAAACTAGTTGCTGCTTTTCTCCCACAACTGTAATCATAGAAGCATTAGTCACTGACTTGATAGTTAACTAAAACCATCCTAATTCTCAAATAAAACAGAAGAGAAAAGGTGGAAGAAACTTTCAAACTGCTCATAGAAGGAATATGCTCAAAGGACAACATGAGAAAGAGGTTGCAGATAGAAAACGCAAGCAAGAAGAACAAATGGAAACTGAGCAGTAAGTATTTTCTTATTATAAATTTCAATTTCTTTAAGCCAGCATGAAAATTTTAAACAATAGAATCTCATTTTCCAGACTTTCTGAAGCCTTCTAAAGAAGTGACTTTGCCCATGTGTTAGAAAAATGTCTTCAATATATGATAATCATATTTCAGGCTTCATTCTTTTCTGAGTAAAGAGGATGAAATTCACTGAGATAATCACCCTATGAATTATTTTTAATTTAAACGGAAAGTGCAGATAGGGTTTAACTGCTTCAAGGCTTTGTAGAAAATGTCCTCATCCTCTACTGTTTTCTCATATAATATTAAATACAGAAAGATGATAAATTAGTGGACAAAGAATGAAAGAAATATTTATCTTTGTCATACCACCAGCAGGCCTCCCCCAGAAGACCAGCAAAAATAACAAAAGCACAGTTGGAAACCCATGAAGCCAGTACAAGTAAATCTGAAAGGCTGACAGGGTTTGCATTAGATGTGTGCAATATAAATCAAGATAATAAGTTTTGATACTTGGAGATAATATATACTTACCATGGGGAATTTCTTGCCCCTTTAAGTTTATTCTATAAAATAATTTTATAAGGAAAATAGCAATGACAATGATGATTAGGCTTCATGTGTTTATTACATTTGTTTTCTTAGTTATCTTTAGACTGTCTCTTCTGAGGTCTTTCTCTGAAAAACGTTTCTTTCTTTGTGAAACGTCTTGCATTATTCTGACTAAACTGTTTTTTTGTTGTTTTAGTGAGGAGGTGATTTTAAAAACATGCTGTAGGTCACTAAGACAAACTTAAGCAGTGAAATTCTTAAAAAAACTATTCTTAAATAATTTTGTACCTTTTCTTTATATAATAAATCTGTAAGCTGAAAGTCTTGTAAAGTATAGCATTTGACCATCTCCTTTCTTAGTTTTTTGGAGGATATATAAGCAGTTTTAGCTATAAGAGGGAGTAATTTAAAAATTGATTTAAAGCTCAGAAATGTTACTCCCTTTAATCTGTTAGACTTGGACCATTTATGTAAATATTAGTTATTTTTTTGTTACCTATCCTTTCCTGTCCTTTCACTGAAAAGTTGTTGGACTGTTTGTTGCTTTTAACTTTATTGTGCTCCCCAATTTAAGATATAAAATTAGTTGTTGCTTAGTAAATATAGCCCAATCCTTTAGTATCTCAAAGTTAATCTTTATGTGTTTCAATTTCTTTTTGAATGTCCTCCGAATGTAACTTTCTCAAATTCTAATATTTGTGTTTTCTTTCCTTCTTCTGTTATTACAAAACTTTGTACTTGGACAGTTTTGCTCTGTAAAGCATTTCAGATGCAGCTTGTATGAAATGCATTATGCAAAAATAAAGTTTATTGTATTGTATTCCCAGCCAAACAACATGTAATCTACAGTAATAAAAAATATATCTCATTTTGGGCTCAAAGCATTAATCCAGTTACTGAAAAGAGAATACAAGTGGAGCAAACAAGAGATGAAGATCTTGAGACAGACTCATTGGACTGAATTTCCCCCTCCCCCCTTTTGATGGAAGAATGTTCCAGATTCTAAATTGAGGACTTCATTAATGGCATTATTACTGTGTTATGATTGTTAAAAAACATTTCCTGTAAGGTACACACTACATACTAAGGTCGGCCATCATTCCTGTTAAGTTTTTTACCAAGCTTAAAATGAAGCTTTGTGTTTGAAGGTTACAAGCTCAGATGAAGATGGTGGTTGTACATTATTTCATTTAGAAAATATAAAAATTCATTTTGTTTTGAAGCTAGGTGTTAAACTGGAGTAGCTATATTATACCCCTAGAGAATGGGGCAGTTGTGCCCTTCCCTTGACATTCCTTTGTTGTTTAATTCTTTAGAATATTAATAATTGTTTTTTTAATCCTGAGAGATTAAATAGTAGACTTGTTAAGAAAACAAAAATGAAACTGTAACCAAAATTTTAAAATAAAGTTTTTTTTTAAAAAAAAAACCTGATTTTTAGATATTTTTTGTTCTTGTCTATTTCAATTGGTTTATTATAGTAGGGCCCGAACTCTAAGTCAAGGTGCTAGAAATTATTAAGAATTCATTTTTAAATGGTTATTTTTGTGATTTACAGTAAAATGGTACCTTTTCATTTGTGAAATGGTATGTAAACACTAGTAAATGTCATTTAAGTTTGATACAGTGGCAAAAATAAATCCCACTTTATTGTAATACAGTAGCATTATAGTCTATTTAATCTTGTAACTAACTTTGAACCCCTCAAATTACCTACCTTTTGGAGATGTGGGAACAATTAAATCAGTCTAATTTGACATGCTATTTTAGAATTCATGAAACAGGCATTCTCTTCCCACTATGGCCTATTTATCCATTGACGCTGCAGTTGGTCTTTTAACACACTATTGTTGGAATAAAATTGCACAAAAGCAGCTGTTAAAATTTGTAATGCCACTGAAAAATTAGATTGTTAGATTATTTTGGCATGTTAATTTTTATGTTGTTTTATTTATACTAATACTAATGTGGCATTGGAAAGGTCTAAAAATTATAGTCAATTTCTTGTGATCTAGGTCACTTAACTATTTTAAAGAAAAAAAACTTTTACAAAAGGGATTGTGGGCATTTGGTTATCAGTCACAGAGTTCCAATGTTTTTGAAATATTTGTGTTAACATTTGATAGGCAGAATAAAGATGAAGGAAAGAAGCCAGAAGTTAAGAAAGTGGAGAAGAAGCGAGGTTAGTTATTTCACTTTCTAAGATGTATAATGTTATACACAGGAAGTTTTACAGAAACTTAATTGTATACATGTTGAAATCAGTCATTTGATATTCTTATTGTACAAGTACACATTTTAATTCCCTAATGGATTCTGTTATGTTTTGCACTTTTTAAGTATCATCAGGTGAACTTGCAGAGGTGGTCATGTTTATTATTTTACTGCTCCTTATATGAAGTCAGATTTATTTTATTGTAACACTGCCTAAAGGAAGATGTTTCCCCATTTCTGACAAATCTGGTTTCAGATGGATATTTTAGTTTTGGTTAAATATGTAAGGGAGAGGCAGGTCCTAAAGGATTGAGAAGGAGTTAGTGGATGCAGACCACTTATTTTAGAGACATGCAGCGACTCAGTGATTCTTTGCTTGTATAATGAATATTGGTTTCCTAAACTAAAGACTTAAAATGGCAGATAATTTCTTAATGATGTAAGCAGATTACTAAGAACATTTTTTAAAAATTACCACTTCTTTCCATTATACTTTGCTTTAGATTATACAAAAATACTGGTTTTGGAAAACTTATTTACTGTGTTTCACATTTTAATTTATAGAAACATCAATGGATTCTCGACTTCAAAGGATACATGCTGAAATTAAAAATTCACTCAAAATTGATAATCTTGTAAGTGTTTAATACCTCATTTAAAAATACAGTGCTGCTTTTGTAGCTTAATGTTTTTTTCTAACATGGTTTGATAAGTATGTAAATTTGAGATAACAGAATGTTACTGGCTATTTTGTATGCCTTGTTTGAGATTTTGAAAGTAATCTCTGGATTCTATGGGTTGTGGTAATTAACAGTTATGAAATTACTGTTTTGTCATGAAGGATGTCAACAGATGTATTGAGGCTTTGGATGAACTGGCTTCACTTCAGGTCACAATGCAACAAGCTCAAAAACACACAGAGATGATTACAACACTGAAAAAAGTAAGTGATCTTTAGTTATGCAGATTTTAAAAATTTGCTCATTATCACCACTTTGTTAAATAACATTCAGAAATCAATTAGGCAAATTCTGAGCTTATCTTTTGTTTTCTCAGATACGGCGATTCAAAGTTAGTCAGGTTATCATGGAAAAGTCTACAATGTTGTATAACAAGTTTAAGAACATGTTTTTGGTTGGTGAAGGAGATTCTGTGATCACACAAGTGCTGAACAAATCTCTTGCCGAACAAAGACAGCATGAGGAAGCAAATAAAACCAAAGATCAAGGGAAGAAAGGGCCAAACAAAAAGCTAGAAAAGGAACAAACAGGTATGTGGTAATAGTCTGTTGGAATTACTTTTTAAAAATGGCTTTGATATTTAATCTTACTAATGCCTTAACCTATAGTAGATGATGGGAGTCCCAAAAGAACTTAGCAGAGTCTGCTCAATCTTAGCTAAACTTTTATCAAGTTTAAATTACTAGTAGTTATTTAGTAGTAGTTACTATTAGTAGTAGTTGCTATTGGTTTCATTTAAATTAGGGAAAATTTCTAACCTACACAAAAGTCAGGAGAAATGAACTTCCTGAGTCAGCTTCAGCAGCTATTAACGTATGATCACTGGTCTTTTATTATATCTCCCAAGTTTTTCAGTGACACTCCTGAAGATTATTTTGAAGCAAATTCCTATGCCATTTCAGTCATAAACATTTTAAGGTGTATATATGAGTGAAGCTTGAAATAGAACCTGTAGTACAGGTTTGCATGTACTCCAGGAATACTGTGGGTTCGGTTTCAGACTGCTGTAATAAAGTGAGTCACATGGCATACAGATTTGTTTACCTTATACTAAAGTCTTAGTCTGTCTAAAGTGTGCAGTAGGGTTATGTCTATAGAAATGACATACCTTATTTTCAGAATGTTTAAAAAATGTTACAGCAAGTGAGCCTTTCATGAATTATAGCAACATCCAAGGCATCACTATATGAATATAATAAAATATAATAAATGTCTAAAGTGTGAAATACTGTGGCAATTACCAAAATGTGACACAGAAACAGAGTGAGTGACTGCTGTTGGGAAAACGGTGCTGATAAACATGCTTGATGCAGGCTTGCCATAAACACTGAATTTGTAAAATGCAAATGCAGGATCTACAAAGCACCGCAAAGTGAAGCACAATAAACCGAAGTGTGCCTGCACCATTGGGAGCGTCCCTGATTCCATGGTACTAAACATGTTGCCAGCAGCTCCCTAACAGAGAAAAACTGTTCAAAACGAGTTGGATTTTCTTAACTCATTTACTAGGGAATGATAATGATAACAAACCAGAGGTTTGATAATGAAGTAGTATTTACAGGGAAGCCCTCATCATTTTCTAAGTTAGTAAGAAGACAAAATCATGTTAACTATTTTGCCACCTTCTGTTCTTAAATACAAAATTTTACTGTGATTTGCATAGCTTTTTCTAACAACTGGAATAAATCACAATGCTCTAAAGAGTTGTACCACCCTTTAGTAACTTCCTGACAACAGTAACAAATGGAATAATCAGATTAGTAGTCTGTTGTTTTGTGGATATAGATAGTAACCCTGTTTCTTACTGTGCCTTGTCTACCCAAAGGATTACAATGCAATATCACATAAAATACACTATTAGGAACTTTGGGGCTATGTTTAGTTCTTGAATTTGGGTCTTCCTAATCCTTAAGATGTCCTCACAGTTCTAACAGTTTTCCCACTGGTATCTTTGTAAAGGTTCAAAGACTCTAAATGGAGGATCAGATGCTCAAGACAGTAATCAACCACAACACAATGGAGACAGCAATGAAGAAAGCAAAGACAACCACGAGGCCAGCAGTAAGAAAAAGTGAGGACATATTTTAGTGCGTTGTAATGTTTTAATTTTTAGATCACATTGCTGATCCAAGATCGTTTGTGTAAGGGATTATATTTTCACGACTCACTTACTGAATTCAGGAGTCAAGACATCAAAATGGCCAAATTATAAAGAAACTTTACTTAAAACCAATATGTCATTGTATTCAAGAGAATAGAGCTAATCCTATTAAAAAAAATAACTATTCCTTGAACTCGTTCCATTGATAACACCTGTACTAATGACTCATGTCCACACTTGACTTTTGACAGAATAATGCAGAAATAGAATCATAGGTTATGTTCCCATGCTAAGATAACTAGATATGGAACCATAGTTACCTAAATCTTGATTAGTCCACTGTACATTTCAAGGATTTAGAACCAAGCATCCTTTCTAATTTTGAAATCAAGGAAATCTTTCTCTTCTGAAGATTTATAATATGTTGGTACCATAGATACATTTTTCATGTTCTTTAAAGAGAACTCATTTTAAAGCTAGAAATGACTGAAAAGGGCCTGGGCCATGATGCTTCCCTTTAGTTATTTTGCTTGATCTGCATATTACTTTGGGAAGAAAATACAACATACTAAAATAAAATTTACAACAGAAAATAATTAACATTTTAAAAAACATAATGCACATATGTAGTATCTTTTTTTTCTCCTGAGGAACAAAAGCCCCCTAATCCCAGTTGTCACACCTTTTTTTCCCCTTTTTCTTTAGGCCATCCAGTGAAGAGAGAGAGACTGAAATATCTCTGAAGGATTCTACACTAGATAACTAGGTTGACATACCTGGAATATAAAGAACATTTGAGAAGTTTGTAATGGTTTTCATTTGAAATATTTAGACTGCTGAAAGTTTTAAATTTTTATAAACATAGGTTTTGATGTTTAAAACTTGTTTTGAGGGAGAAATCTCCTTATCTTTGTTTAAAAGTGACTAAACATTGCTAATTGTACTTGTGCAGTGTTAACAGCTTCATTATACAGTGAATGTGAGGGGGCGTTCATTTAGGAAGTGTTAAACTGCTTTTCCAGACATCGGTTGTAGTATATTTTCAGTTAGTGTGTGTATGTTAATGTGTAATTGATAGTAGAAAAAAGTTACATTTTTTAAAACTGCTACTTGTATAAACCTTTTCCTCTTTTCCCAGATACTGTGGGTTTTGTGCATAGTTTTTACAAAAATTGGATTTACCAGACTGTCTTTTCACTGTTGTGGGTTTTGTAGAAGTTAAGCATTTTTATGGTTGATAAAATGTTACTTCTATACAGGTACTCACTCCTTCCTTTCTCTTATCAAAAGTTGACTTTAATCTCAATCTACCTTGTGCTACATTACCCTACTGCTTTGTAATAATGTGCAGTCTGTATGCCTTTTTGTATGACAACTAGATACCCAACTGACATTGAACTGACAATTCTACAAGGTGCAAAACTCATGTTAACTTCTGAAGGTAATTTAGTTTTGTGGCTGAGAATTCAGTGAAAGTCACATGTGAGTTTCCTGCAGTAAGCAGGAGTGTATGAAGGAATGAATCTGGCTTTTAGGGTTCAACCATTTAAGATCCTTTATAGGCAGTAGTAGCTGAAACTGAGAACTACATGATAAAAGTTTATTTTTGAGAAATGTCTCGAGTTTCTGAAATTTTTTAAAAGTCCCACTCATTAAAGAAGTCGTTAAATATTTTTTTAATTGGAAAAATGCAATCCATAATGCTTTTTGCAGTAAATAAAAAAAAAAATACTATCTAAGGAAACAAACCTATTTGAAAACATGACTATGAGAAGGGAATTTTTATTTCTAATGCATACATGTGACAGGATTGCAAAAAGTTAGTTACTCTGAGGCAGTAGACAAAAGTAAAGGAATAGTCTGTATTTTCATGTATATGGACTAAATCACAGTGAACAAAGGTTAACACAGAATTTTAAGAACAACTTTAACAAACAGGATTTCTAAGATATTTTGAATACTAGGTCAGTTGGTGGTTTGCAGTAGCTTAAAAGATGCTTCTCATGTTTGGAAACTAGGAATACGGGAAAAAGGCTTAAATACCAGTGTTTGCATGTGACATGCATTGTATGCTTTGACCTCTCAGTAATTTTTTTCATCTTTAGATGAAAACTTGGAATCATTTCAGTAATTGGAGTCTTGCTTTTGAGAGGCCTTACAATGGAACTAGGACCCACTGTTCTGAGGGAACTCTGGCTATTATACCTGTTTGGTCCTTACACAATTTAAACTTGGACAAATTTATTCTAGTTAAGCCATAAGTGTCAACATGTAAACTTGTTTTGATTAAAGAATTTTTCTATCAAACTTCACTAGTAAATTACTTCTTTCCCATATAAAAAAAGTGAGATGGAATTCTGGATTTGCTTCCAAGAGAGTATAACGTGGTCATAGAAACTGTACTGTTTGGGGACACAGGTTACTAAAACGTAAGCTCAAAATGACAAAAATTAAGGAAATGCCCTTTAGTGACCCAAGGGATCTACACAGTTTTACCAAGAAACCATAGACGACTGAAATTCTGGAGATAACATTGTCATTCTGAAACTTTATGTCTGATACATTGCTCTAGGCAGTTGATTTATGTAGTGTTAAAAACACAGTTGCCTTCTCTTTAGTCTCTCTTTAAGAAAATTTTTTCATTTTTATCTGATTGACAGATAGACCATTCTCAGAACTCTTAAGGAAGTCATATGAACAATTACCAATTTTCAGGAGCACTGGCTCAATTTAAATTTGTTTTTGGTCAAAACTCCACAGCTGAATAAGTCTGGAAGAGATGTTTTAAATGAGATAGCTGGTGCCCCCAACCAAGCATGTATTTTTAAATGTATAAGCAGTATCTATTTTGTGCCTTTTTTTTTTTAAACCACCAGGTAACATTTAAAAATAAGTTTACAAAGAGTAAGTTATGCAGTGACCTAGCAGAATCCATTGTTGCATGTTTTCTTAGCTGCTTTAGCAAAATTTCAGATGTATCCAAACTGGAGATGCTGAACACGCTATATGTGTAAACAGCTTGACTAGAATACCTTAAGCCTCATATTTCCTAGTATATCCTGTGACTTCCAAATAGTAGGATAAGAGTTTACCCACTTTGCTGATGCACTGATTATAGCATACCCACACACACTTACCTGGTTAAAGATGTCAAGATGAGGTGTGCCATCTAATCCTAAGGCCTTCACTAACACAACTTATTTTGTCCCACTGGCCAGAGAAAGGATCTACTGGAAATAAAGTCATAGTTATATTAGGCAGAAAGGTGTTTATAATTTGTTTATAATTATTCATAATCTGCGTAATTTTGTAACCTTAGAAATGATAAAAACACTGCAATTTGATCAGGAGAAAGGTCAAATAATCTTTAAAGGATACTGAGCCTAAAATAATTCAGTATCTAGAATTATTCTGGATAATAATTTTGTGCATGTCCGTCCACTACTATATAAAAATTGATTTATTTCTAACAGGATATTAATTAATAGGTTCATGACATTTCATATCTGCCTTCTTCATTAGATAAAATGTTATATGTAGTTTAACAGTTATGTGTTTAATACTGAATTTTACAGCTATGAAATCCCTGATTTGAGGCATCTTTTATACCTACTTCAAAATTAGTAGTTTCAACATGAACTTAGGTGGGAGACATGTATAATTGATATGCAGCACATTGGCAAGTTCAAAGACAATACTGCTACTTTTCCTCTAGATCTCATTAGGAAATGAAGATAGGTATCTCAGCCTTTGTAACTTTGGTGGGGATGTTAACTTAAAGAACCACAGAGTAATAATCTCAGTAAATAACAAAACAGGAATTTTAACAGCAGTATAACGTTTTAACTGACATTCTAATTTCTCTGCCAGTAAAATGAGTTGATTGGTACAACAGATACATTAATGCTGCTTTAAGACAATACACTTTCTGGAATTTGCTGTTTTGAGAATATGAAATCATGAAAATAAAAGTAAAGAGACCCTTTTAGAATGCAGTTTAAAAATAAAGGAAGCAAAAATTCATTTTTACCTGTGGAACTTTTAAGAAATTAGATAAATCTCAGGTTTTCCAGCAGGATTTTCAGTTTGTTCAAATTGAACCTCATTGGAAACATTGGAGTAAACATTTAGGCAATAGTAGCAGCCATGAAGGGACCTCTTAAGTTGCTTATGCTGATTTTCTGGTGTACTGACTGAGCCAGTGAATACAACCACTGGAAACAGGTGACAGGTCTTCTACATACCACAGTTGACTTCACTGATTTAAGTGGCATTTAAGTCCATAAAACATTTTATTGTTAACTTTTTTAAACAAATGTCTTACAGGCTTCATCAGTTTTTTATTTATATGGTAAATGTTCTCAGCCATCCAGGGAAAGTGGAATTCAGCTGAATATAAATATAACCTAGGAGAGAGAAGGTGAAATTTAAGTACATTTTAAAACATTTGAAATGTTTAAAAATTTAATTCTGCTTAATACTTTTCCAGCAGAGTATTAATTAAATTTTCCACCAAAAAAGATTTCCAGAGTATTTCAATAAAATAAGTAGCTATAATTTTCTCTGATGGATCTAGACCTTTCTCAAAATTATCAAAGTTGTCCTCTGGCTCCAAATGAGAATTGGTAACTAGACGATCATAACAAAGGTACCAGAAGAATGAAGAGCTGGGCTCTTCATTCATGAGGAAAAACAGTTGTTTTCTTTTTGCATATAGAATACTGGGTATTATTGCTAGACAATAGCGATGCAGAGCCAGCAATCCATGGGATCTTGATTTCCCATGTCCACTCAATGGTTATGTTATATACAATCTATTTTTTAAAATTATAAAAATATTAAAACTGTCACACGTTTTAAACTTAATAGCATTTGTGATTCTAAAAAGTTCTCGTCAAGAAATGAAGCTTCAATTTAAGTGTTACTTCTATGAAGTTACGAGTATATACCCAAGCTCTTTATACATTCATTATTCATGTAGTGAGAGTCTTGAAGTGTTTAGTTAACATTATAAGAGTTCAGTGTAAAATTACACAATAGCTCTTCTGAATACTGTATTTATTAAGTACTTTTATTCTTAATCTCTCCATTTTTATTACAGATATTTGAAGGATATTTACCTTGGAAGCCTCATGGTACAAGGTGTAGCTCTCATATTCTTCAAAGAATTTTCAAAACACTTCCATCACTTGATGTATCTTTAGGAAAATTTTGCTAATGGTAGATGAGCAAAAACCCTTCTGGACAAAGCAAATAGGCAAAGTACAGACTGGGAGAAAACCAGAATACTTATGTCTGACAAAGGATTTGTCCTACAACTCAGTAGACAACTCACTTAAAAATGGGCAAGAAACTATATTTTGGAATAAATATTAATTTAATTCAAACATTTAAATACATTCAGACTGCTTAAGAAGATCTGTGATTTGAACTTTTTGCAGGGATGACAACTTTAGCCAGTTGTTTTTGGTGGATCCTGTCCCTCGTTGGCATTTCTTGGAAGTAAAGTAACCAAGTTATTTCACAGGGGTATACTTCTGGATATTAATTAAAGGTTCCAGGATCAACATAGGGATAAGCGAGGAATTCCCCCAGTTTGTTGCCTTCTGCATCATAGTGGAGCATTCGGAAGCAAACATCACAAAAGAAACACGGGTCCTGTGGTGCGAAACTGTCATTGTTCGTCACCCATCTGTAGTTAAAAAAGATGTTACATCATTACAATCAACTTTTTCATGCTTTAATGTGCTGCAGTATGTATAGGTAACATTCCCACTATTGCCTTATTCTATCTTATTTATACAGTTTAATCCTTCATATAAATAATATTGTATACACATATAGGTACAGACATAACACTACCAGTATTCTACAAGGCAAAAAGGACAACTTTTCTCTGAAAGATTTCTCCTTAAAGGTAAGTAGAAAAGAATATAAATCCATATTTGAAAGTATCATATGCTTGAACGACACATACTTAGCCTTCAAACATAACCTAGAGTTTAGGATAAAATGTTAATATACAGAGGGTATGCAGATAGGAATATGGCTAATTATTAGTCAACTGAGATTTTGTTTTTTAACAAGGATGTCACGTTAAGTGAAAACGATATTTTTCAGTCTGTCTGAATTGTGCATCTCATGGAATGTTTTGACATTCCGATTGCCATTTTGATCTGATAACTGATTTATTGTGTTTTTCTATTGATCATTTAGAAAAGCATGTTGTGGTGGGGAACCCAAAACACACTAATGACGCTAAACTCTTCCCTTTTCCTCTGGATGGTTTTATGAGTGATTCACAGTTAAACATCTAAAGATGCAAAACCACAAATCTGTATAAAACCATATTTTGACCTCATTAAAATAAAAATGAGATGAAGTGTTATTTTTGTCATGGAGACAATGTGGATGAAGCCATTTTGGAAACTGCTGACAAGAGGCAGAAAGAGAACCTGGCTCCCTGATGACAGCATCCAGCATAAGTTATCAACCGAACTATAAAGTCTGACCTAGTCCCTAGACTTCTATTATACATAATTCAATTGGTTATTATTTAAAAACACAGCTGTAGCTTAAACTGATTTGTACTACTATTTGTGGTGCTTTCTAACTAGATAAAACTCTATATTATTTATATACCAAAGTATAAGTCCTCAATTCAAAACAGAAAAACAAATACCAAAAATTGAAAGTGTTTCACTATTGAAAACCAGTACTTCCCAAGGGAGAAAGTAGAATCACTTACCGAGCTGTGAACATTTTACAAACAAAACATTTTCTGGTCCAGAGCCAATGTTTCTTGATGATAAGGGGATAAAGTGTCTTATCCAGGCAGTCATCATGATGCACAAGCCTTTTGTACATGAAAAAATAAATGATGTGCAAATTTTTGTGATCTGTAATACATCCTTACCTCAAAATGAACAATACAGTAGGTATATTTTCAATTTTGTTGTGTTCCGTAAAAACACTTTCTCCAAAAGACATTTGGGGTTAAACACTTTTCTTTTCTGTGAAATTTCCCAAATCTCTTTAGGGCCATGTACACTGTGACTCTTGCAACGGAAATGTAGGCAGCACTACCTGGGTGAATTTCTTCAAATCTGTGCTTTGTTTACTTAGTACTCTATGGAATACAGTTTGAGAAAGTGTACTCAGTGCTACAGATTAATTGGTTCTGAATTACAAACATGGCTCTTTTTAATTAAAAAAAAAACTCCTTTACTGAAAATCCAAATCTGGCTTTGGTATATAATGTGAATTGGTAGGATTTTAGTTTTAGGTATCAGAATTAAGAAATTTTAAAAAATAGAAAGTCAGTTTCACCACTCATCAGCTAAGTAGGTTTGGATAAATCCTTAACCATGCTGGACCCCCGCAATTCTTCATTTGAAAAATGAAGGGCATGTACAACAGTATTCTAAAAACCCCTTAAGAATTACAAAATTTTTTTTTCCTCCGGTAACAAAGGGTAGCACTATATTAACTTCGCCATCAGAAAATGATTTGTTCAGTAGTTAA
This sequence comes from Ovis canadensis, assembly GCF_042477335.2. Taxonomy (NCBI): domain Eukaryota; kingdom Metazoa; phylum Chordata; class Mammalia; order Artiodactyla; family Bovidae; genus Ovis; species Ovis canadensis. The sequence goes on along the minus strand of NC_091246.1, from coordinate 84,438,366 downwards.
GTCGTGTCTGACTCTCTGTAACCCCATGGACTGCAGCATGTCCTTCCAAGATGAAGGCTTCCATGTCCTTCATCAGGAAATGATTAATAAACTTGACAGCTTACCAACTATTAAACTATGGGATAGCAATGAATGATTAAATCCTCCTCTAAGATAAAAATTACTTATGAAAGGCGCACAGTTGTGTCCAACTCTTTTGTGATCCCATGGACTGTACAGTCCATGGAATCCTCCAGGCCAGAATACTGGAGCCTTTCCCTTCTCCAGGGGATCTTCCCAGCCCAGGAATCGAACCAGGGCATCCTGTATTGCAGGTGGATTCTTTACCAACTGAGGGAAGAATTACTTGTAGTTAATTAAATTAAAAAACTCCCTAGGAAAGTCCTACATAGCAAATGTTTAGTAAGTGAAGATTGCTCTAAGTTGCCTTGAATTTTAGGAATGATGCTGTACAGCCTACACTATGAGAAATGTAAGGACACTTAGATCATCAGAGAAAAGTGGACTGTCTTCCATCTCATGCTTATTCTGAGGTATATTACCCCTCATCTGAGTGAAGAGTAAGCAGAACAGCTTATATAAAACTTAGAAAAGAAATACATTATCAAAGAAATATATAATTTTAAGTCCTATAAATCTATGAGGTTTATGAGCACTTCTGGCTCTTCAGCAATTCTTCCTAAGAGGCCAACTGTTTGCCATTCATTTAACTGCCTCTTTTTAAAACAGCTTTTCAACGGAACTACTAAACTTTGGTTAAATAGATATTTAATGTTTAAATTATGACTAATGAATTATAGGTTTATTTTCTCATGTAACACTTGTTTTCTAGCTACTAATTCTCTCATGTTTGTATTTCCTTATTAGGTTTCAGTGTACCTCTCAGTAATTCAGTTCCTTATTTGCTGACAGAATGGGATCGTGCTCTTCACATGGGCCACACACCAGTGGGAGGTCTAGCAGTCTTGGGACATGCCTCCTGAGTCCTCGGGTCCAGCTCCCCAGTCTCTGGACTAAGCTGTTTTCTAGGTCTGCTCTACAGCTATCATTCTGAGAGTTCCTTTTATGTCTTTATCCTGCTTTGCATTCCATGTTTTCCTTTTTCAAGGTTTACTCTGTGTGTGAAGTATTTTACACAAAGTACATTCCTGAGAATGAGGGCATGGGAAGTAAATTTTTGGAGACTGGTCACTAAAACCAAAAAATAAGAAAAAGTAGAGGCAGGGAAAGCCATCAGCATGAGTCATTGCTCCATAAGAACATCTTCACTGTCTCTCAGAAGAAATCAAACCAAGACCAAGGATCAAGCAGAGCTTATTCCTATACTATGGCAATCCTTCATAAACAGGTTTCCTAATAAGGAAATGAAAAGCTTTATTCATTAGAGATACCAGCTACACAGACTTTATAATCCCAAACTCTCAGACTACTTAAGTCCTTCCCACTCTAAATCTTTATCAAAGCACTAATTCTTCATATTTGTCAAACATTAGAATTATTCTTCTCTTCCTCCAGTTCCCTTTTATTTCCTTCAGATTCTGGCAAAAAGAAAAGAAACCCAGAAATACACGTGCAAAGCAAAGGGTCTATATGAAATACAAAATGGATGGTTACTACTTGAATAATAGCTGTCCAATACACAAATGAAGATATAATAGAGTATTTACAGATTTCTAACCCCTAAATACTTTCATAGCAAAAATCTAGCCTGTATTATATTTGTCTTTATAATGGCACTGTGATAAAATATAATTTTTAGTATTTCTTAATGGAGGAGGGGGCCCATGGAGATTCACATAAGTCATACACTGTCTTTGGGCAGAAGAGGAGCTTCAGTTATCTTTCTGGATTTTTGGCATATTCTACCATTTCAAATAGGGTTTCCCTGGTAGCTCAGATGGTAAAGAATTTGACTGCAATGCAGGAGACCTGGGTTTGATCCCTGGGTCAAGAAGATTCCCTCAAGAAGGGATCTTCTTCAGATATCCAATATGGGGGTTCTCCAGAGAACCCACTCCAATATTCTTGGAGAATTCTATGGACAGACCGTGGCGTTAGAGTTGGACCATTTCAAATGGCTCACTGGTCAAATAGTATTTATTACAGATTTTCTAAAAGACAAGATGCAGATGCAGAGTTGGTCATTGTAGAAAAAGCAAACATTTTTGCTGCTCCTGAGTCAAGCTGCAGTGATCATTTCTTTCATTCCTCTTATGGTTTTCTACTGTGAAATATAACAGGACAAATGTTCTGAGTGCTACCACTTACCTTATGTCAGTAATGACAACAACGTGTTCACAGTCTCCCTGGTGACAGTATAAGTAAGGAAAACCCACTTTAATATACAAATCATTAAAGGTGAAGTCTTCCATCTTAGCAGTCTGAAACTTTCCATAGCCTCTATCATGTGACTCTGACCACTCAATGATGGTTCTGAGGAAGAAAAAGGCAAGGATGTATCATTGCTCTGAACAGTTTGCAATGGCAGTATTTCACAAAAGCGCTCACCCAAATTACCATCTTGAGGCGAAAATCAGAGTGGTTGATACATGTTGCCAAGTAGGAAGGAACTCTGAATTTTTCTGTATCCATGAGAGCAGCAGTTCACAAAGTAAGGTCCTGAAACCCCCAGAGAGGTTGATGTGGTCAAAAATCTCTTTGCAGTAATCCTAAAATGTTATTTGCCCTTTCAACTGTTTTTCTCTCATAAATACCAGTTTTCAGGAGGCCAAATGATATGTAATCACTTAAGATTGAATGGAAAATGTATAACATCACTCTTCTGTTTGGAAAAGGGTTTTTTTTTTTTTTTCCATAAAAATATAATTAATGGTAACTGTAACTGGACTATTTAATGATGATGACTCTTTTTGAAGTTCTCGCTGCACTGGGTCTTCAGTGCTACCCAGGCTTTCTCTGGTTGGAGAGAGCAGGGGCTACTCTCTAGTAGGGTGTGGGCTTCTCATTTTGGTGGCTTCTCATGTTGCAGAGCATGGGTTCTAGGGCACGTGGGCTCAGCAGTTGCAGCATTTGGACTCCACAGTGCAGGCTCACTAGCTGTGGCACACGGGCTTAGTTGCCCTGTAGCATGTGGGATCTTCCCAGACCAGGGATTGAACTGGTGTCCCCTGCATTGCAAGGCAGATTCTTAACCACTGGAACACCAGGGAAGCCCAGATTATTTAAATTAGTTAATACTTTAAAATATTTCTTAGCTTTGATTTCTAGTATGGTGAATATTTACAGCTATAACCCACATAAAAGCTCTTTGGAGTCAATTATTTACAGTATGAAGGAGTGTGGAGACCAAGTTTTGAGAACTGCTACATTAGAATATAGATACAAGTGGTTATAATGAAAGAGAATGAAAGTTTATATAAACACTCAGAAAAACTATACATACATACATACTCTAGTTGTCAGGACATCAGTAATAAAAGTATCGTAATACTTTTATATAGATAGCATGATGTCAGACATAGATTTTTCATGTTATATACATAAACAACTTATATATATCCAGTCCCCTAGGAAAAAGAATATTTACTACCACCTAAATATGAAGAACAGATTAATAAAGTGTTGAAGTAGAATTTACTTTTTTTTCCAGATGTTATCTATAAGACTCAACACGATAAACTATAATTTCTGAAACAGTAGATAATGTTTTTTTTTAAAAAAGGTTTAGATAGCTGGCAAAGATCTTGAAATAATATCTGTATGTCTTTGGTAAAAACAATTTTTTTACAGTGCTAAAAATTTGATTAACTTACTATAACCTAGGCCAACTGGATGAAACAACTTTGAAAATATTTTAAAAATTTGAGAGAGACTTTTTAATCTGAAAACTAGTAAAACAATCTAACAAAATGATTGCTTGGCAAAGATCCTTAACACACCAATAATAGGACTTGTGAAGATAACCCTATTTTGATGAGAAATAGCAAAGACTTTGAGATTTTTGCAAACTATACCTGCTCAAATCTCTGCACTCAGGGTATCTTTTATCATTATAAAATGTTCCTTCAAAATAAAAGAAGGCTGATTTGTATAGGTCCTAAAAGAAAACAGATGGTATTGAGAAAAAATTCAGTATTACCCATCATAAAATTGCTCTAAGTATTAATTCCAAATTTGTATGTCATAAAATCACACTAGTACGTTTTACAGTAATTTCATGCACCTTCACAGAATATGCTCAGTTCATTAATATTTAACAGGAACCTCCTATGTGATAAGGTATTATCTTGGTCACCAGGGATAAAGACACAGATACAATCCTTGCTACTATTTTCAATTCTTTCCTACTGCTGTTTTAATCTCTAGGTTTGATTTAAATTTGTATGTTGTCCTGAGATTCATGAAAGGAACCCAATTAAAAATGTGTCAGTATTATTTTATGATATGCATACACAGCAGTGACAATTATTTTAGATACCAGAACTGAAAACTAAACAAAAGTCACCTCGCTGATGTCTCCCCAGTGATAATGACATGATCAAGGAATTATGTTATCCTTTTTTGTATTTTCAAATAACTTGTAGGCAAGCAGAATGTGAATATCTATTCTTTCTGAAGCAACCTTGCCCAAAGTACCATAGAACCCTCAGGTTTCAACTTTCACACTACCACCCTTTGTTATCGGGGCAGTGGTCTCAATTGTGACCATCTAACAGAATCACAAAAATACCAAAGACGTCTCACCTCAGATCCATTCACTGAAAATGTCTGAGGATTTGGCTCAGGCCCTAGTATTTTCCCAACCCCCTCAGGAGAGTCATATGTGCAGGCAACTCTGGGAATCACTGTTAGGCTTGTCCTTCACCATTTGCATGGAATTACATGCCTGGGTGAGGGTCAGAAGAGGGTCTTTTCCCTTAACCTACACTTACTGCTCAGACCTCAGTTTCCTCACCTGTACAATGAGAATATCTGTCATGCACGCTATCTTATAGGACTGTGTTGAGAATCAAAAGCAGTTTAGGAACTTAATAGAAGTTATGTAAGCTTCAGGCACTGAAAGATATTACGCTAAGATGGCCTAATTTCTCTCCTACTTCGTTGAGGATTTGATTTTTCTCTCATTTTTCTTCATTCCCCTATTTACAGCTCACCTGGCACTGGTGTCAGATACCCTTCTAAGACTGGCTGCACTGTTTCTTCTCAGACTATTCAATCTCCTGACTTTCCGTTTCCTCATGTAAAATCTGAGTAAAGCCAACACCTTCTTCCCATGTGGTTGCAGAGATAAAAGGATATAATATAATGCCATGCCTGCCTACTATCACACAAAATCCACCACTTACCATACTTCTAAACCCTCAAAGAGGTAAGTAAGCTACGATCCAAAATAAAGATTCTGAAAGAATCACTACTGCCTTATTTCGGAAACAAAACAAAATTTAGTATACATAACATATAGAACTTCACATTAAGTGATTCAGGCAACTTAAAACCTTTGGTCTAATTATTAATTAGAAAAGGAAGTCTAAAAGAACAAAAATCTTTTCCTTATATTATTACATAAATGGATAGGTGGGAGTAATCTCAATAAGAGTTAACTTTCATTTCTAATGGTAACCAGAGATCTAACTAGTTTCCCTATTTTGTCAGCTAGTTTAAGCCAAACAAGTTCCAAGGGAGGACATTACCAACTGATATGGAAAAATTAGTGCCAAGAAGTCACTTTCACTATTAAATCTAAGGTAACCTAAAGATCTATCAAAGTAACTATGGATAACCAGTATGATCATTTAACAAAGTCGTTATTTATATGCCATTTTAGGTATCTAATAGTCATTTATTCTCTTGCTGACATTCAAGTCTGGAACATCAGAACCTCAAGAACATTCCTAAGATCTGCTAGGAGGAAAATGGTAATGGGTGAAAGAAATGTCAGATAAGCTTGGGTAGGAAGGGTTTTACAACTTAAATTTATGTTACCTTTCTTCCTATACCAAGGCTTTACTTATAATAAAGAACAATAATATATGCATAAAGTACTGTTAGAAGTATTGTCTAAAAGTATCCTCTTTGTTGTTGTTTAGTCACTAAGTTATGTCTGACTCTTTGCAACCCCACAGACTGTAGCCCACCAGGCGCCTCTCTCCATGGGATTTCCCAGGCAAGAATACTGGAGTGGGTTGCCATTTCCTCCAGTGGCTCTCCCTGACCAGGTTTTTGATTGGGTCATTAATTTTTCTGGAATTAAGCTGCAGGAGCTGCTTGTACGTTTTTGAGATTAACTCTTTGTCAGCTGCTTTATTTGCTATTATTTTCTCCTATTCTGAAGGCTGTCTTTTCACCTTGCTTAAAGTTTCCTTCGTTGTGCAAAAGCTTTTAAGTTTAATTAGGTCCCATTTGTTTATTTTTGCTTTTATTTCCATTAACCTGAGAGGTGGGTCATAGAGAATCCTGCTGTGATTTATGGCAGAGTGTTTTGCCTATGTTCTCCTCTAGGAGTTTTATAGTTTCTGGTCTTACATTTAGATCTTTAATCCATTTTGAGTTTATTTTTGTGTAAGGTGTTAGAAAGTGTTCTAGTTTCATTCTTTTCCAAGTGGTTGACCAGTTTTCCCAGCACCACTTGTTAAAGAGATTGTCTTTTCTCCATTGTATATTCTTGCCTCCTTTGTCAAAGATAAGGTGTCCATAGGTGCGTGGATTTATCTCTGGGCTTTCTATTTTCTTCCATTGATCTATATTTCTGTCTGTGTGCCAGTACCATACTGTTTTGATGACTGTGGCTTTGTATTAGAGACTGAAGTCAGGCAGGTTGATTCCTCCAGTTCCATTCTTCTTTCTCAAGATTGCTTTGGCTATTCGAGCTTTTTTGTATTTCCATACAAATTGTGAAATTATTTGTTCTAGTTCTGTGGAAAATACCGTTGGCAGCTTGATAGGGATTGCATTGAATCTATAGATTGCTTTGGGTAGTACACTCATTTTTACTATATTAATTCTTCCGATCCACAAGCATGGTATATTTCTCCATCTATCTGTGTCATCTTTGATTTCTTTCATCAGTGTTTTATAGTTTTATATATATATATATATATAGGTCTTTTGCTTTTTTAGGTAGACATATTCCTAAGTATTTTAGTCTTTTCATTGCAATGGTGAATGGAATTGTTTCCTTAATTTCTCTTTCTGCTTTCTCATTGTTAGTGTATAGGAATGTAAGGGATTTCTGCGTGTTGATTCTATATCCTGCAACTTTACTCTATTCATTGATTAGCTCTAGTAATTTTCTGGTGGTGACTTTAGGGTTTTCTATGTAGAGGATCATGTCATCTAAAAACAGTGAGAGTTTTACTTCTTCTTTTCCAATCTGTATTCCTTTTATTTCTTTTTCTTTGATTGCTATGGCTAAAACTTCCAAAACTATCTTGAATAGTAGTGGTGAGAGTGGGCACCCTTGTCTTGTTCCTGATTTTAGGGGAAATGCTTTCAATTTTTCACAATTGAGGATAATGTTTGCTGTGGGTTTATCATATATGGCTTTTATTATGTTGAAGTATGTTCCCTCTATGCCTGCTTTCTGGAGGGTTTTTATCATAAATGGATGTTGAATTTTGTCAAAGGCTTTCTCTGCATCTACTGAGATAATCATATGGTTTTTATCTTTCCATTTGTTAATGTGGTGTATCACACTGATTCATTTGTGGATATTAAAGAATCCTTGCATCCCTGGGATAAAGCCCACTTGGTCATGATATATGATCTTTTTAATATTATGTTTAATATGTTGTTGGATTCTGTTTGCTAGAATTTTGTTAAGGATTTTTGCTTCTATGTTCATCAGTGATATTGGCCTGTAGTTTTCTTTTTTTGTGGCATCTTTGTCTGGTTTTGGTATTAGGGTGATGGTGGCCTCATAGAATGAGTTTGGAAGTTTACCTTCCTCTGCAATTTTCTGGAAGAGTTTGAGTAAGATAGGTGTTAGCTCTTCTCTACGTTTTTGGTAGAGTTCAGCTGTGAAGCTCTCTGGTCCTGGGCTTTTGTTTGCTGGAAGATTTCTGATTACAGTTTTTATTTCTGTGCTTGTGATGAGTCTGTTAAGATTTTCTATTTATTCTTGGTCAGTTTTGGAAAGTTGTACTTTTCTAAGAATTTGTCCGTTTCTTCCAAGTTGTCCATTTTATTGGCATATAGTTGCTGATAGTAGCCTCTTATGACCCTTTGTATTTCTGTGTTATCTGTTGTGATTTCTCCATTTTCATTTCTAATTTTGTTGATCTGATTCTTCTTCCTTTGTTTCTTGATGAGTGTGGCGAATGGTTTATCTATTTTATTTATATTCTCAAAGAACCAGCTTTTAGCTTTGTTGATTTTTTGCTATGGTCTCTTTTGTTTCTTTTGCATTTATTTCTGCCCCAATTTTTATGATTTCTTTCCTTTGAACCCTGGGGTTCTTCATTTCTTCCTCTTCTAGTCGCTTTGGGTATACACATATTTTACAAATTACCTCATTCCTGAAGTACTAGAGTCTAAAACAAACATTAGCAAAGCACATTACATTTTAGACATGGCTTTTAAAAAAGATTTAAATACCCTGGCCCAGTTCTTCTAGTCCTCTCACACACCAAATTGCTCAAGGAAAGTATTTTATTTAAGTCCTGCTTATTGACTGGAATAAAGATTCTTATTTTCTCAGCTACAAGACCTGCAAGTAAATAATTTATTCCATGATTAGCAGTAGAATACATGCCAAACATCTCCCTGTTAAAGAAAATCATTATAATGTAAGGACTTTTTTCAGTTTGTTAGGTGTGACAATGGCATGGGGTAAACAGATGAAATAATTCTGGCAAAATGCTGAGAACTGTTGAAGGTGGATAATGGGTACATAAGGGCTCATTATACTATTCTCTCTTTTTTTTTTTTTTAACTTTTTATTTTATATGAGAGTATAGCCAATTAACAATATTGTGAGTTTCAGGTGAATAGCGAATGGACTCGGCCATACATATATGCCTGTCTTTTTTGTGTGTGTATTTAGAATTTTCCAAGGGAAAACTTTACAGTAAAAAAATCATAAAATACAAATGTTAATCGATGAAATAAAAATTTTTCCACAGATCAAACAACTATTAGCATCAGGAAAATTTCACTTAATTATATGAGTTCACCTTTCTAAAAGCATAGTTGGAGAAGAAGGAGACAAATGAAACAGGTCCCTGAACAGGCAAAGATTCCACAAAGTGCATGTACTAGAATCTTGCCCTTAACCAGCACAGCTCAAGTTTTCGTGCAGTGCTTGTTCACCAAATAAACAAAAGGATAGGGGAAAGATGTCTAAAGCCAGGCATGGTGCCAACACGGCAAAGAACAAACACGGCGCTTTGAAGGCAAGTTGACAATGGTCTGAATCTAGCCTCCACCACTCCTTACCCAACAGGGTTAACTTAGGACAATATTCTGACCACCTTTTTCCTACCTGTAAAATGGTGATATTCTTTCCAAAGATACTGAACTATCAACTAGTATATTATACAGCTGGCACATGATAAGTGCTAAATGATAAGAGGATATTATTTTAATACATGGAAGAGGGAGAAACAATGTAAAAGTAGATGTGTAAATAGTTAAAAATAGGACTATGGGTCATTTAGTTCCCTGGTTAGAAAGCTGCTGAAGGCATGAGTGCTGATGTGCAAACACAATAAACTAAACAAGTCTGGTTAAAAACACTCTCCAGGGTTCCTGGAGCTAAGACTGATTCCCAGATCTGACTCACAGCTTTGAGCAGTTATCACATGGATGAAATAAGGAGGGTGAATTCATATTTTTCTTATTAAACTGAGCTTATAAACTTATAGCTATACCTTGTTTTTTTCTCATAGTGTAGAGAAACTTTGCATAAGATTGCTTCTCCTTGAAAAGAAACGATAAACCTTCTATTTCCTAGTGTGCATACAGACTCGAGATTCCACTTGTTTCTCTTTAGTGTTTACCTTCAAAAGCACCAAGCTGACAAACCTGAAGAACCCCAGTATCTTATAACCATTTTCAATGTAACTCAGAAAGTATGCTGCTCTCCATGCCAGTCACCAAAAAGATTGGAACACAGCCAGTCTTGTGGGGCAGACAAACGTATCAAATAGTATCGCGTATTATTACAAAGCATCAGAATCGATACATGAGACGTGCCAGAGTGGCAAACAGAGGACCTTCAAGAAGAATCTCGTAAGTGAGAGCAAGGGCTTCCCACCCATGTTCAAATACTCTGAGTGTGGTATGGTATGCTTGAGGAAGATAAAGTCACTGTGGCTGAAGCCTAAGGTATAAAAGGAGGGGGCTGAATAGTATAGAAAGTTAACTTGAGAAACATCTTCACAAAAGGCCTTACTTGTCAGCCTAAGGAGCCTGGACTACAGACAGTGGAGAACCACTGAGATGTTTGGATTGGAGAATCACAGGATCAATTTTTTAAACATTTTATTCTCTTAGAGCGGTTTTAGGTTTACAATAAAATAGGAAGGTAGAGGTTTCCCATGTAGCCCTTGCCCCCACACACATGCATGGCCTGCCTGCATTAACAACACCACTCACCAGAATGGTACATTTGTTACCAAGGATAAACCTACACCAACACATCACAATCACCCAGTGTCCACAGAGTTCCCTCTTGGTGTTTGATTTGTTTTTAAAAGACATCTTAAGTGGCATGGATAGGATATAGAGTAATGAGTTCAAGACTAAATGTTGAGCTTGAGGTATTCTGGTTTGTTTATTTATTCAACAAGGACTTGACCACTTCCTCTGTGCCACACATCATGACAGAAATACACCTCTGTATTCCTAAATTCCTCTGTATTCCTAAAACAAAGACCTTACCCTCGTGGTTCAAGAGAAGACAGACAAACATATAACTTAACATTAGGTAGTGTTATTAGCAAGTCTGGGGAAGAGAGGGAAAGATCTCTTTGTCAAGGCAACATCAGAAACATGAGGAAATGAGGGAGTGAGCCATCTGAATACCCGGGTCAATAACAATACCTAAGGTGAGGAAACAAGAGAAACAAAGGCTCTGACCAGGACCCTGCTTAGCATATATGAGAAAGAGCAAGAATGGCTCATGGTGTGAAGGCAACAAGTGACAAAGAGGGTGTTAGGATATAAAGTCCAGAGGCAGCCAGAACCACAGAAAGGACTTTGTATTTTATTCTAGATATAAGAGGAAGCCTCTATAGACTTTCGAGTTGAAAAGCAACAGGGTCTGCCTGATACTTTAGAGTATCATCCTGGCTTGGTGTAAAGGATAAACAGAAGTGTGAAAGGGAGCAGCGGGAATCGTCACTAGGCTACTCCACAGTTCAAGCAAGAGATGATGGTGGTTTTTCAGTCTGCTGCCTGTGAAGCAGATACACGGGCAGATAATAAACATAACTTGAAAGCAGAGCCAAAGTGCTTGCTGACACCTTCCATGTGGGATGAAAAGGAGGCAAAGATGATTCCAAGGTTGTTGGTTCAAGTAACCAGGTGTAGAATGAGCATATTTACTGAGCTGGAAACACTGGGCAAGGTACAGATTTGAGGAGAAGAGAGAACTAGAGTCTGTTTCTGGACATACTAGGTTTAAAGTGGCTATTAGACGTTCAGTAATGGTCAAGGAGGCAACTGGAAAAAATAAATCTGGAGTTTGGAGATACTGAGATTGGAGATAACAAATCTGGACTAGGAATCTGGACAAGTTCACCTTGATTCAAAGGGCTTAGTAACATTCACCAGTTAGGAGGATCAGAAGCATCCAGCAGAGGAGTAAAAAAGTCAGTCGGACAGGCAGAAAATGAGGCGGGTGTAATGTCTTAAAAGCCAAGTTAAGACAGTGGTTCAAGGAAGAAGGAATATTTACTTGTGTCATGTGCTGATGAGAGATCAAGTAAGATGAGAAATGAATCTGTGGCAACAACAATGAAGTGATTTTGGTGGAGTGGTGATGAACAAGAGTGCGTGTAGGACAAAGGGGAGAGAAAAAGAGAAGCAATGAGCTGAGGCACTATTAATAATTCATAATTCCTGAGTCAGTTTAATCAGAAGAAAATAGAAAAATGAGATGGTAGCCAGAGGAAGATACACGGTAAGAGAAGGTCTGTTAGGATAGGAGATAGTACAGTCTATTTACGTACTGATGGGACAGGCAACAGAAGGGAAAAGCTGATGATGCAGGGAAAAGGGATAGTACAAGAACAAAGTCCTTGGTTATACAGTGGGGTTGGAATCTAGCAGACACCTGGGTGGCTTTGATAGCAGCAGTTTTAATCCGACCAGTGTAACAGGTGGGAAGGAGAATGCACAGGCAGATGGGTAAATGTGGGAGAGAGAGATGACAGAAAATTCTCTTCTGATAACTTATTTTCTCAGTGAAATAAACAGCAGCTGAAGGGGAGTGATGAGGAAAAGATGTTGGCAGTTTCAGAAGGAACAAAACAGCTACCTTGAAAAATGGAAGGGTGTATCAAGTATAGAGAGGTGGTAAAAATGCCACGGAGCACTGAGGCTAAGTGAGAATGTCCAGTAGACACTTAAAAAGAAAGAGTTTGGAAACCAAGAGAGAAAGAGATTCATAAAGACTGGAGTATACTTAAAACCATCAAAATTAAAACTGGGGGGAAAGCCCAAGAGATGAATTTAGAATAAGAAATAAGATGAGACCTCAGTTATAACGGCATTTATGTGGCTGATGATAAAGGAACAAGCCAAAAAAAGAGATTTTGATGGTTCACGTCCAAACTCTATTGGACATACTAATTGTTCCAAACAGCTTTTTAGTGACCTACAGGAGATGCTATCCCCCTTAAATATGCCAGTAAATCTGAGGTCCTCTGCCAGACTTGTACCAGCTAATAGAATTGGGTCAAGCTTGCTCTGTGATGAAATTCAGAAGGATCCAGGCCCTACTACATTACTGAGTAAGCAATCCCTTCTGAAAACTGTGGGTGGCCCGTCTGCGTTTCTATCCTGTTTCAGTGAGTATGTCCTTTTGAGAGCAGCACCCTGGGAAGTACCAGCAAGGCCCAATGTCACAGGGTATTGCCCCTGTTTGCTTCTGTCCGTGGGTTGAAAGGTTCTTCTGTGGGCAGTGATGCTCTTGGGTGGACTCCAACCCTCTGCTAGGGTCAGTTATGACAGACAAACTCATACAGAGTTTGAAAGGAGAGTGAACAGCAAATTCCAATGCTACAGTGAGGTCAAGTTGTATGCACATGGAAAAGAGACCTATTGGTTGGTACTGTGCCCTTAGAAAGAAGAATGTACAAAGAATGGTTGAGAAATAAATGGGAGATGAAATCAAAACCAAATATAGCCTCATCTTTGAAAAGGTCTTTATGATAAAAAGAAGGAATAAGCTTGATGGAATGGCACAGAAGAGGGCATTTACTAGAATGCTACGAGCCTGTAATCCTATTTCCTTAGCTTATGATTATTATTTCCTCCTGTTCTATGATGGTTAGAAATTTTAAAAATCACCTTACTTTGCTGATGTTCTCAGGAGCCTGGTCAGGAGTGTTGCTGAATTCCCCACCAATCTGGAGGTCACTGACACAGCAAATGGAATCCCTCAGTTCCGTGAGCTTTTGACTGCCCAATACCAGCATTGTTTGGTAGGGCTTGTGTTCTTTGTGCTACGAGTCAGACAGTAAATAAATCAGTGTTCACTTAGAGACAAAGCAATTCAACTATAAATCATCTCATGACCAGATCTAAATTAAATTACTGGTTATCTTAAGTTATAACCATAATATGCTGTCCTGAGTTTTCTTAGATTCTGCATTTGTCTACTCAGCACTGATCTTTCAAAAATATTTCTTCATTTTATTTATTTATTTGGCTGTGTTGGGTCTTAGCTGCAGCATGTCGGCTCTTCACTGTGACTGACGTGGGATCATTCATTGTGACGCAAGGCTTCTCTCTAGATGTGGCTTGTGGGCTAAGCAGCCCCACAGCATGTGGGATCCTAGCTACCTGACGAGGGACTGAACCCATGTCCCCTGCACTGGAACGCAGACTCTTCATCACTGGGAAGTCCCAGCATCTATTAATTATAGGTCCAAACTAACTGTCTGTTATTTACCTCTCCCCTGTGATCCAGAGCCCATACTCTGAAACCATCTCTAGCCAATTCTTATTATACCAAGTCATTATTTCTCCTCTGTCCTACATCAAACCACAGCCAGGTACCAGACAGCTAGGACAGCCCCACAGCCCAGAGCCCACAGGAATTATTCAAGCTAGCCAGTCCCAAACTGCTTACTCCGCTCTGCCTTGCCTTTCCTGTGGAAACCAGTAATGCCTGTGGCCTGTGCTCTCCCCTTGCCTCCTGACTGATCCTGGTACTTCCCCTTTGGTGCTGCATGACGTGGCATACTCTTCGCCCCAGGAAATGCAAATAATGAAAATCTTTCAGTGACACTGGTCTCTAGAGCTGTCACTCAGTCACCCCCATAAATTAAAATCCTATGAGTACAACAGACACTTGGTGCTGTGTTGCTTACATTTGCCCAAAATTCACATGCTGGAATCCTAAGGCCCAGTGTACTGATGTCAGGAGGTGGGCCTTTGAGGGTGATTGGGTCATGAGGGTGGACCCCCTCATGAATGGGATTAGTGCCTTTATAAAAAGGATGTGACCTGGGAGAGGGTGCTCACCAGATGCTGGCACCCTGATCTTAGCCTTCCAGCCTCCAGAACTGTGAAAAACAAGTTTCTGTTGCCTATAAGCCACCCAGTTTGTGCTATTTTGTTATAGCAGCCAGAATGGACTAATACACCTGGCAATAAAACTTTTTTTAGTTTAAGTGAAAATTTATAACCAAGTTGCTACTAAAGTGACATTAATATGAAGAGTCTTAGGAATATAATTTCACTGACTTTTAAATTGTCCTGAAAGCTACCTCACTGAAATCAAGGAATCTATACACTACCCACGTTTGGTTTTATTAGTTTTGTTTTGCTTCGTTTTCTTTGATTGATAATTTAGGATCTTAATAAAACAGGGTATTAGATTGGTGCAAAAGTAATTGCAGTTTTTACACTGTTGAAATTTGTTTGATGTTGGAATATACTCTTAAATAAATGTGGTTATGTTATACATCACTTTATTGCACATTTCTTTTTTTGCTAATGACTTATTACCTGCTGTTATTTTATATTTGTTTTAGACTATGGAAATGATGTTAGACAAAAGCAAATTTGAGTGATTCTCTAATTTGAGTTCAAAATGGGTTGTAAAGCAACAGAGACAACTTGAAACATCAAGAATGCATTTGGCCCAGGAACTGCTAACAGATTAACAGTGCAGTGCACAACTTCAAGAAGTTTTGCAAAGGAGACGAGAACCATGAAGATGAGGAGCGTGGTGGACAGCCACCAAAGTTGACAAAAACCAGTTGAGGGTTATCAACGAAGCTGATCCTCTTACAACTACACAAGTTTCCTAAGAACTCAATGTCAACCATTCTACAGCTATTCCTCATTTGAAGCAAATTGGAAAGGTGAAAAAGGTAAAAAAGTAAGTGGGTGCCTCATGGGCTGACTGAAAATCAAAAAACCCTTCTTTATGAAGTGTTGTCGTCCTTATTCTATACAACAACAAACCACTCCTTGATGGAATTGTGATTTGCGACAAAAAGTGGATTTTATATGAGAACTGGCGACAACCAGCTAAGTGGCTGGACCAAGATGAAACTCCAAAGAACTTCCCAAAGCAAACGTGCACCAAAAAACCGTCACGGTCACTGGTGTCCTGCTGCTGGTCTGACCACTACAGCTTTCGGAATCCCAGTGAAACCATTTCATCGGAGAAGTACTCTCAGCAGATAGATGAGATGCAACTGCAACGCTGGCAGCCAGCACTGGTCAACAGAAAGGGCCCAGTTTTTACACACGACAATGCCTGACTACCCGTCGCACAACCAGTGCTTCACAAGCTGAAAGAACTGGGCCACAAGCTTTCTCTCACCTGCTGTATTCACCTGACTACCACTGACTAGCGCTTCTTTAAGCACCTTGACAACGTCTTAAAGGGAAAATGCTTCCACAACCAGCAGGAGGGGGAAAATGCTTTCCAAGAGTTCATCAAATCCTGCATCTGAAGCGTGGATTTCTATGCTACAGGAATAAAAAAACTTATTTCTCATTGGCAAGATGTGTTGATTGTAATGTTTCCTATTTTGATTAATAAAGATATGTTTGAACCTAATTATAACGATTTAAAATTCACAGTCTGAAACCACAATTATTTTTGTACCAATTTAATAATTAGTGCTAACTATACCACAGATGATTCATAAAAGTTTATTCATAAGTGCAATTTATGTACAGCAATATTTCAATGAAATCTTATTGAAGTTTATGATACATCTATTTGGGAAATTAAGAATATATTAACTGTGATAGAGCTCTTTTTACTAGAGATTCCTAAGAAATTCCTGGATACCCTTGAACTGCTAACTTTCTGTATTTTCATCTAAGAAGAGCTGTCCTTAGCTAGTTCAATAACTTCCCAAGAATTCTGAATTGGTGAAAACAAAACAAAACCCTCCTTAACCAGTTTTTCTACCAAAAAAAAAAAAAAACCCCTCAAGAAATAATACTATCAGAATCACTGAGGATTCACACACTCTCAGTGGCTACTAGTGCAGAAACCAGATATACACTTCAACACTGTAACTGTAATCCTGTTACTCAAGAGATTACATGGAAATTGACTTTATGACATTCCTCATCAAACAACTCAAGAATATAGACAGAATGTCATATAAAACAGCATATGCTCATGTTTATTTTGGTTCAAATAAGCTTTAAATAAACTCTGGTAAAAGCCATTCATATTATCTGTAAAGTCCAAAAGGTTTTACTACTGACCTTATGAAAAATCACAGGGTAAAAGATATTTACAGATAGGATAAGCTCTCCTTCTTCAATCATGTCTGCTGAATTTTCAGGCTTTTTCCCTACAGCATGTGACTCCTAAAAAAAGAAAACAATAAGAGACATTAAAATCAGACACTGTGACCCAGACCAGAGGCAGTGTAGAATAAGGGCTACGAACAAAGGTTTCAATCAGCCCTGGATTTAGCTCCTAATTCTACTTCAAGAAAATTGTTTTAAAAACCTCGCTAAGCTTTAGTTTCATCATCTGTAAAAAAAAGAGAAAATATTTATTTTACAGAATAGTTGCTGGGAATGTAAAATAAAGCACCTAATAAGATGCTTGGCACTAGGTGCATAGCAACTGATGATAAAATAGGAGTATCACCTAACATTGGTATAATACTGACATTTACAGTCATTAACACTTTTATACAACTCCTTCCATATTATCACGGCTTCCCTTGTGGCTCAGACAATAAAGAATATGCCTGCAATGCAGGAGACCCAGGTTCTATCCCTGGGACGGGAAGATCCCTGGAGAAGGGAATGGCAACCCACTCCAGTATTCTTGCCTAGAGAATTACATGGACAGAGGAGCCTGGCAGGCTGCAATCCATGAGATTGCAAACAGTTGGATACAACTGAGCAATTTCACTTCCATATTATCAAGAAAGTTATTTGACAGATGAAACTCAGTTTCACCAATTTACCCAGGGTAAATCAGACGATTAGAATGCAAATACAGATATGTTTCACTCTAAAACCCTGTTTTTACTACAGTATCACATCTTTCAGTCAGTTCAGTACAGTCGCTCAGTCATGTCCAGCTCTCTGCAACCCCAAGCCAGGCCTCCCTGTCCATCACCAACTCCCAGAGTTCACTCAGACTCACGTCCATCAAGTCGGTGACGCCATCCAGCCATCTCATCGTCTGTCGTCCCCTTCTCCTCATGCCCCCAATCCCTCCCAGCATCAGAGTCTTTTCCAATAAGTCAAGTCTTCGCATGAGGTGGCCGAAGGATTGGAGTTTCAGCTTTAGCATCATTCCTTCCAAAGAAATCCCAGGGCTGATCTCCTTCAGAATGGACTGGTTGGATGTCCTTGCAGTCTAAGAACTCTCAAGAGTCTTCTCCCACACCACAGTTCAAAAGCATCAATTCTTCGGCGCTCAGCTTTCTTCACAGTCCAACTCTCACATCCATAGATGACCACTGGAAAAACCGTAGCCTTGACTAGACGGACCTTTGTTGGCAAAGTAATATTTCTGCTTTTTAATATGCTATCTAGGTTGGTCATAACTTTTCTTCCAAGGAGTAAGCGTCTTTTAATTTCATGGCAGTAGTCACCATCTGCAGTGATTTTGGAGCTCAGAAAAATAAAGTTTCTCACTGTTTTCACTGTTTCCCCATCTACTTGCCAGGAAGTGATGGGACCGGATGCCATGATCTTAGTTTTCTGAATGTTGAGTTTTAAGCCAATTTTCCAATCTCCTCTTTCACTTTCATTAATAGGCTCTTTAGTTCTTCTTCACTTTCTGCCATAAGGGTGGTGTCATCTGCATATCTGAGGTTATTGATATTTCTCCTGGCAATCTTGATTCCAGCTTGTTTCTCTTCCAGCCTGGAATTTTGCATGATGTACTCTGCATATAAGTTAAATAAGCAGGGTGACAATATGCAGCCTTGATGTACTCCTTTTCCTATTTGGAACCAGTCTGTTGTTCCATGTCCAGTTCTAACTGTTGCTTCCTGACCTGCATACAGATTTCTCAAGAGGCCAGTCAGGTGGTCTGGTATTCCTGTCTCTTTCAGAATTTTGCAGTTTATTGTGATCCACACAGTCAAAGGCTTTGGCAGTCAATAAAGCAGCAACAGATGTTTTTCTGGAACTCTCTTGCTTTTTTGATGATCCAGATGTTGGCAATTTGATCTCTGTTTCCTCTGCCTTTTCTAAAACCAGCTTGAACATCTGGAAGTTCACGGTTCACCTACTGCTGAAGCCTGGCTTGGAGAATTTTGAGCACTACTTTGCTAGCATGTGAGATGAGTGCCACTGTGCAGTAGTTTGAACATTCTTTGGCACTGGAATGAAAACTGACCTTTTCCAGTCCCGCGGGCACTGCTGAGTTTTCCAAATTTGCTATCACATTTAATCCATTATAACATCACACTTTCCTTTATATGTGCTTGACCCACCAGGCTCCCCTGTCCATGGAGTTCTCAAGGCAAGCCTACTGCAGGGGGTGGCCCATTCCCTTCTCCAGGGGATCTCTCCAACCCGGGGATCTACTGCATTGTAGGAAAATTCTTTACCGTTTGAGCCACCAGGAAAGCCCCAATAACTATAAAATAGAGGCCACCAGAGTGCACTGGTTAAGAAGGTGCAAAAGGTATTTTAAAAATAGGTGGGAGTGACATCATGCAAAATGGCACAGTAGGAAACAGAAGCACAGTAGGGTAAGTCCCTCCAGCAAAGCAACCATGAAGACGGAAGAGATCGGAATTAACTATTTTTGCACGTGGACTCTGATCAGACTCTTGTAATCAACCAGGTGAGTGCCCCAATGAAGAAACAAGCTGCTGTGTTTCCTAGGTAAGCAGAGCGTATAAACCAACTACCATGCCCCACTCTTAGCCCCACTGCAGATGTAGAGATAGCAGGCTGTGGTCCTGGAAAAGGTAGCTGATGCCAAGATGAGCAATGTGGGATCATGTTCTCCAAAAAATAAGGGTAAGCATACTGTGGTTGGTCTGGCAATGCTCTGAGGCCCTGGTGCAGAAGCTTGCCTTGGTTCTGGTCCTCTTGTTATAGAGTCCAAGCTTGCTCTGCTCACCCCATGACAAGCCAATGAATCTGAGAGATGAGGTGTTGAGGCAAGGAAAATGACTTTATTCAGAAAGCTAGCAGAGTGAGACGATGGCAGGCTAGTGCCTCAAAATAACCATCTTATTGGGGTCTGAATGCTAGGTTCTTTCATACATCAGAGATGGGGTGAGGTGAGGAAGCAAAGAAAATGGCCATTAATCTCGCAAACATCTCCTAAAATGGCAAGCCTCAGGCGGGGGATGTATTCATTTCTTCCTTCCTGCCATCTAGAGGACAGGGTTCCAAAAAAAGGCACTTATGTCAGGCTGAGGGGCAGGGTCCTTTTAAACATCCATTACATATGATTATAATAACAAAAGCAAAGAAAAGCAAGTCAAAGAAACAGGTTCAACATGGAGTCAGAATTGGCTGCTTCTCTGCAATGCTCTTACCACCAAGTGGCTTTCCCCAGCAGCATCAACCGGAAAATTTAAAGACACAGGACCCTTTGTGGAGTCACACATTTAAGGAAATCTTGATCAGGTCACTGGTTGACTAGAGATAATGAATCAGAAACATCAGCGACCATATGGGTAGACCTTGAACTACTGTGGGTTCAGCTCCAGACAGCCACAAAAACAAGTATCTCAATAAAGTGAGTCATATGAATTTTTTGGTTTCCCAATGCACATAAGTTATATTTACACTATGCTATAGTCTATTTGGTGTGTAATAATAGCATCATGTCCCAAAAAACAATGTACAGACTGGAACTCTAATTAACAACACTTTATTGATAAAAAACGCTATCTTCTTGGCCTTCAATGAGCTGTAGTAGTAATGTTGATGATCAGAGATCACCATAGTAAGTATGATAATAATGACGTAGTTTGAAATATTGTGGGAATAATCAAACTGTGACAGAGACATCAAGGGAGCAAATGCTGTTGGAAAGATGGTGCCAAATAGACTTACTCAATGCAGGGTTGCCACAAACCTTCATAATTTAAAAAAAAAAAAAACCACCACCACACTACCTGCGAAGCATAATAAAGTGCAGTAAAATGAGATATGCTTGTACACAACAAGGACTACACACTAGAAGAATAGTTTGGAAAATTCAAAACAGCTCTAGGCCTCAACAAGGAAAAAAACACACTCGGAATGTCCAGTTCTCAACAAAAACTTATAAAACACACAAAGAAACAGGAAAATATGCCCCATTCACAAGAAAAAAAGAATTTGACAGAAACTACCACTGAGGAACCCCAAACACTGAGACAGAACACTGAACATTTCCATGTGGAAATTGAACAATACACTCTTAACCAATAGGTCAAAGAAGAAACCACAGGGAAATAACAAAATACTTTGAGACATATGGAAACAAAAACACAACATTAGAAACCTAACAAGATGCAGCAAAAGCCATAGAAAGAGGAAAACTTTTAGCTCTAAACATGTACACTGGAAAAGAACAATCTCAAACCAATAACCCAAGTGCATACCCTAAGGAACCAGAAAAAGAAAACTTAACCCAACACTAGCTGCTGCTGCTGCTGTGAGGCTTTAGTCGTGTCCAACTCTGTGCGACCCCAGGGACTGCAGCCCACCAGGCTCCCCCGTCACTGGGATTCCCCAGGCAAGAGTACCAGAGTGGGTTGCCATTGCCTTCTCCACCCAACACTAGCAGAAGGAAGGAAATAATCAAAACCGACTCTAGAAAAAATATAAAGTATGAATAGAACTGTAACAAGTAAGAAAACTGAATCAAAAATTAAAAACCTCCAAAATCACTGCAGATGGTGACTGCAGCCATGAAATTAAAAGACACTTACTCCTTGAAAGGAAAGTTATGACCAACCTAGATAGTATATTGAAAAGCAGAGACATTACTCTGCCAACAAAGGTCCGTCTAGTCAAGGCTATGGTTTATCCAGTGGTCATGTATGGATGTGAGAGTTGGACTGTGAAGAAAGCTGAATGTCGAAGAATTGATGTTTTTGAACTGTGGTGTTGGAGAAGACTCTTGAGAGTCCCTTGGACTGCAAGGACATCCAACCAGTCCACTCTGAAGGAGATCAGCCCTGGGATTTCTTTGGAAGGACTGATGCTAAAGCTGAAACTCCAGTACTTTGGCCACCTCATGCAAAGAGTTGACTCATTGGAAAAGACTCTGATGCTGGGAGGGATTGGGAGCAGGAGGAGAAGGGGACGACAGAGGATGAGATGGCTGGATGGCATCATTGACTCGATGGACGTGAGTCTGAGTGAACTCTGGGAGTTGGTGATGGACAGGGAGCCCTGGCGTGCTGCGATTCATGGGGTCGCAAAGAGTCGGACACGACTGAGCGACTGAACTGAACTGAACTGAACAAGCAAAAGCCCAGTACTAGATGGCTTCACGTGAATTTATCATTCCTTCCTAAAGTCCTCCAAAAAATCTGAAAAGGAGAAAATACTTTCTAACTTATTCTATGAGATCAGCACACTCTGATACCCAAGTCAGACAAAGACACTGTGAGAAAACTACAGGTCAATATCCTTCATGAATATAAAGATAAAACTTAACAAAATACTAGCAAATCAAGGTCAGCAGCATATAAAAGGGACTGCATGTCACAAAGCCAAGGGGGACTCATTCTGAGGATGCAAGGGTATTTCAACATAACAAATCACCACACTAACAGAATGATGGAAAAAAACACATCATCCCAACTGATGCAAAAAAAAAAAAAATTTTCTACAAAAGTCAATACCCTTTCTTGATTAAAACATTAAATAAAATAGGAACTGAAGGGAATTTACTCAACATGATAAAGGCCATATATGAAAAACCCACAGCTAAGCTAATAAAATGGTTAAAATGTTAAATTTCATGTTATATAGATTCCTCGGTATTCATCATCTGAAGTCATTCTGAGGGTTTTACCTAAGAAACAATGGATTAGAAAAGAATGGGTGGCGCAGTGGTAAAGAACCCGCCTGCCAGTACAGGACATTTAAGAGACATGGGTTCAGTCCCTGGGTTGGGAAGATCCCTTGGAAGAGGAAATGGCAACCCACTCCAGTATTCTTGCCTGGAAAATTCAATGGGCAGAGGAGTCTGGTGGACCACAGTCCATGGGGTTGCAAAGAGTTGGACACCTCTGAGCACGCACTACAGACCAAAACCAGGAGCAGAAGAAAAACGTCAGAAATAGGGTGGTGAGAGGCATGAAATTAGCCTAAGAGAGAGCAAGACCAAAGCAAAAACAAAAATAAAGGCCGAGCATTGAGAGGAAAATGTGCCATCATGAACTTTCTTTTGTTTTTGCCTGTGCTGCAGGACTTGCAGGACCTCAGTTTGCCAACAGGGAAGCAAACGCACACCCCAGGTAGTGAATGCGTGGAGTCCTAACTACTGGACTATCAGGGAATTCCCCATCACCTGAATTTCATGCGTCTTTTTCTCCTACTGGCTCCCAGTCCCAGTGAAGGTTCTCTCATTTGTTTCCAGTTAAGCATATCCAATATGAACTACCATATAGTCATGGGTAACAGCCAATGAAGAGATTTTGTTTCATGGGAAAAGGTGGAAAAGAGAGGACATTTACCATCTCGTAAGCAAATGTTTCTTGTCTGCAGGCTCGATCTATCCTTAAGGTTTCCTCCCGGTGCTTCAGAAGCCTCTTTCTAATCCTGTTACAAGAAAAATCAGACTTCAATATTTTGGCGGGCTTCAAAAATATCTTTACTATTTAGCTTTTTATTATGAACTAATTTTAGACTTAAAGAAAGGCTGCAAAAATATTACAGAGTTCCCTTTTATCTCTTAGCCAGTTTTCCCTGTTAACATCTTAACTATTCAGAGATTATCAAGACCAGGAAATTAACATTAATACAGTATTATTAACTATAAAACTTTTTCAAATTTCACCAAGTATTAAGTTTAGTGCTTCTTTTAACTGTCTCAGGCTCCTATGCAAACACTTTTTTATTTCTCCTTTCCCCTCCAGTCTTTTAAAGTTCCTCAGTCTGTCTTTCATCATCTTGACACTTTGAAAAAACCCTGATCAGTGATTTTGTAGAATGTCCTTAATTGCTGTTTCCTCGTAATTGGAGTAAGCTTATATTCTTTGGGCAAGAATACCATAAGATCATGTCCTCACTGTATCATCATGAGGTTAACAATGTTATTCATAAAATTAATATCTTATTCCTGGAGATACTTACCTTGTTTAACTTCCTATCTGCTAGGTTCCCACACTAGAAAGATATTTTCTTTTCCTTTGTACCTGGTAAGTGTTTGGGGTTGGGGGGGAGATACTTTCAGACTATGCAAATCTTGTTTCCCTTGAAACTTGCATCCAGTAATTTATCATTAACTAGTAGACTTCATCTGTAACATGTATTACTGTGGTTTATGCCTAACACTGATCCTCTATTTTTCTCCTTTAACATTCATTCATTGGTATTATGAATATTACCTCTTTCTTCCCATTTATTTATTTGGTTACTTGTATTAGTACAAATTCATAAATATTTACCTTATTCTACAGGTTAAAATCTGTATTGTTATTAGTATTAGTATTGTTATTCGGTTGTTCAAATTATTCTAGCTTTGGCCATTAGGAGCTCCTGTTCTATCAACAAGTTCTCAACATTTTTGTTTTTCGTAGTTAACCATTTCCTTACTTTATGGAACCATAAAATGCTCAAGACTCACCCTTGAGCATTTTCATGTCTCAGCCCTAAATCAGCCACTCTTCCTAGGAGACCTAGTTTCTTCACTGGAAAGAGGTTTAGAGACCTGTATCTGAGCATGAGGCATTCTCACTGTTCCTGCAGTCTCTGCTTCCAGGACTCTCAGCAGAGGCAGGAAACATACTGTGTGTGTGTTCAGTCGAGTTTGACTCTTTGTGACCCCGTGGACTGCAGTCTGCCAGGCTCTTCTGTCCAAGAGATTTTTCAAGCAAGAATACTGGAGTGGGTTGCCATTTCCTCCTCCACAGAATCTTCCTGACCCAGGGATCAAACTCACGTCTCCTGCACTGGCAGGTGGATTCTTTATGACTGACCCACCAGGGAAGCCTCAAAGAAAAAATACACCAAACCACACATGTACACACATCTGTGTTTTGGTATTTTTCTGTTATGTACTTTTAAATCCATGGTTTAAACTAATACTTCTAATCCCAAGAATCACAGGATTCATTGTAGCCTTCAACCTTTCCTTGTTTACAACTTTTCTCCACAAGTGAGAAACTCAGCTCCCTGTATCTAAATCTATTCGCTTAAGTGTTTGCTTCTTTAAAATACATGGCTTCAGAACTGCTAACCTGCTAACACCCCTGTGAAAACCACTAATGAACAGTTCTTCTTGTCTTCAGCCTTACAACACTGAATCAAAGTATGCTTCTGTACGGAATCAGATTAGACCATTCTTCCTAATTCTCTTCAGTGTTGCTACGCTATTTACTTGTAACACAATTAGACTAACTACTTCAGTCTCCCCCAACATCCTGGCTGGTTTTAATTGTCTGATTACTTTTGAGGTGTGTAAAAGATATGTGAACCACTACTATGGTTCTAAGAGAGTTATAAAAGAATTATAAAAAGTGTATCTGTTTAGAGAAGCATCATTCCTTCTTTGTCTGGACCACTAACCTGTACCTGTTCCCTCCTTTCTTTCCAACCCTCTCCTGTCTACCCACTGTGGGCCACAAAGCGCTGTAGTTCTGATTTATCCTCTACATTGTTTTTGTTCAAATACATAGATACCTACAAATTTTCTTAAGATTACTTTTTCTATCAGTCTGAGTTCAATTACGAGAAAAAAATTAAACAGTAACTAAATGAAAGTGAAAGTCTCTCAGTTGTGTCCAACTCTTTTCGATCCCATGGACTAAAAAGTCCATGGAATTCTCCAGGTCAGAATACTGGAGTGGGTAGCTGTTCCCTTCTCCAGGGGATCTTCCCAACCCAGGGATCAAACCCAGGTCTCCAGCACTGTGGGCGGATTCTTTGCCATCTGAACCACCAGGGAGGCCCAAACAGTAACCAGACAAAGCTTAATCTAATGAATTATTAACTCAGGACTGGAAGGATGAGGGAATGCCCAGTAAGAAGTAGGGAAATCTAGAGAATACAGGAATAGCAGACGCATAGGACTCAGATCCAGACCTTGTGGGAGAGAGAACAGCTGTGACTTGCTGAATATCAGAGAAGTTGCTAGGGTACATCAGTGAAAACTGCTGGAAATCTGCCCACAAGGGTACTAGGAAAAGCTTTTATAGGGAGGTTTCAAGCGGAGTGGAATGGTGGAGAAAGCGGCTGTGTTAATGACTGCCTGGTAATGCAGGAGCTGGGTGCTTGGGAAGCGCAGCAGGTCCCTGCTAAACATTGGACCAAGAAGCAAAACTCTGTCCTCACGAAAGTCTCACCTGTGCCCTTTACTGACACAGCTTATTTAATACTGTGCCAGCTGGGAAAGGAAAAATATTTAAAGAGCTGAGACTCATTTTTACAGAGCAGGCAAAAAGGGTACATTTTAAAATGAGAGCCAATAAATTGATACCCAGTAATATTTCTTACATAAAGGGGAGCATATGCTTTGGGGCTTTGCTTTTTTTTTTTTACAAATCAGTATTGCCTAGAAATCTATTGGTTCATCCTTCCTCGTCTTTTAGCACAGCTGTACCATACTCCACTTGTGGATGTCCAATATAATTCCTTTGACATTCTCCTACATATGTGTATTTAGGATATTTCAAATATTTGCAGTTATAAACAATGCTGTAATGAATAACCTTGGCATAATATATTTTCATATTGTTGGAGGTGTATCTTCAGCAGAGAATGCTAGAAGTTGGACTGCAGAGTCAAAAGTTAAGTGCCTGGGTAATTTTGTGTTGGGCATTACCAGATTTCCCTAGAGGAGCGTTGTTGTTTCCATCAGGAATCTATAAAAATGCCTGCTTCCCCTCACCTCCTCAAAAGAATGTATATTTTAAAATTTGTGCTAGTCTAATAGGAGAAAGGGCTTCCTTCGTGGCTCTTTAGTAATAAAGAACGCACCTGCCAATGCAGACCTGGGTTGGGATGATCCCCTGGAATAGGAAATGGCAACCCACTTCAGTATTCTTACCTGGAGAAATCTCATGGACAGAGGAGCCTGGTGGGCTGTAGTCCGTGGGGTCACAAAGAGTCAGACACAACTTAGCAAACAACAACAGTAAGAGAAAAAAGGTCATTTTAACTTTCATTTCTCTAATAATGAATATGCATGAACATTTTTTCATGTTTGTGAATCATTTTGATCCTTTCGTATGTGTGAATTATTGGTTCGTATCTTTTTCCCATTTTCCCTTTGCGCTTTTGGTATTTGTCCCTTAACTTTTAAGGGCTTATATATTAGGGTTATTTTCTCCAAGTCTGGCAGCGCTTGACTTTATGGTGCTTTTTTTGTCATGCAAAAATTTACATGTTTACGTAGTCAATTTTATCAATCTTTACCTTTTATTATTTCTGGGTTTAAATCACAGTTAGAAAGCCTTTCACTATACCAAGGTAGGTATGTTTCATTCTCTACATTTTGATCCCAATCCCTTTGGAATTTATTCTTGTGTATCAGTTCAGTTCAGTTGCTCAGTCGTGTCCAACTCTTTGCAACCCCATGAATCGCAGCACGTCAGGCCTCCCTGTCCATCACCAACTCCTGGAGTTCACTCACATTCACGTCCATCGAGTCAGTGATGCCATCCAGCCATCTCATCCTCTGTCTTGTGTATAGTGTCATACTAAACTTCCATATGCATTTGAATCTAACTGGACTTTCTCTTTTATTTTAAACGTCTATTTGTCTACTCAGGAGCTAGTAACTATTTTAATTGTAAAGACTTTGTAGTATATTTTAATATATAGCAAAATTACTAGGAAGTCACAATTTTCTTCCCCCCACCCAATTTTTCCTAGTTATTCTTGCAAATATCCCATATGAAGTTTATCATCAACTAACTCCATGAAGGAACCAATACTTTTGGTATTTTTATTGGGATTGTACTTAATCTGTAAATTAACTTAGAAAGAACTGACAACATCATAAAGCTAAGTATTTCTATCAAAGAACAGAGGATATCTTTCAATTTTTTTCAAGATTTCTTCTGAGTCTTTCAGGAAGGTTTATAATTTTTGTTTACCTCAGCTTTACACATTTCTTGTTAAATTTATTCTTAAATGTTTAATCTTTCTGACTATTGTAAATAGGAATTTTCTCCACCATTATGTCCTCTAGTTGTTTATTGTTTATATGAAGGCTATTATTTTTTATATATCAATTTTGTATCCTGCTCTAACACTAAATTCTTTTGTTTTTGGTCTGTTTTAGCACTTATTTCTTTTCCAGGTAACACCATTTTATCACTCACAAATAGAGCTAATTTTTCTTCTTCATCTACTCTTATGCTTCTAATTGATTTCTTTTGTCAACTGCATGGCTAATCCAATAGTACAATGCTGGAAAGTAAGTGGAGATACTAGGCATGCTTGCCTTACTCCAGATCTTAGTAAAAATACCTGTACTGCTTTGATGCCTCTCTATTAAATAAGATACTAGCTTTACAACCAAGGCATACATACTTTACCATGTTGGAACAGTAGCCATGTTAGAACAGTTCCATGTTGGAATGGCCCGTTTTTTTTGAGTAAATTTTAGCTTTATTTTGTTGTAATCAGAGTGTTGTTTATATTATTTCTACTCTATGAATGATACTGATGTTTCCTTTGTGACCTAATATAGAGCTAATTTTTCTGAATGTGCCAGGTAGTCTCTAATACAGGTTATAAATTTTATGTATACATTATACATATACATATATATATGCATATCCTTAAGACATATCCTACTGATTAGAGCTCTCCATTGATCTGTCTTGTGTTGAGATTAGTATATTAAGGTGCCCTATTGTTAATGCATTTCTAGCTAATTTCTTATATCCCCTATAGTTTGTTTTATAAAGCTTATATCCCTTATGGTTGTTTTATATTATTTGGTGTATATGTAAGTATTTTCTCTTAACTGTGGTTTGTGGTTTTTAGCAATAAAATGTGTCCTTTGTCAGATGTAATGTTTTGAGGGTTGAACTTTATTATTCTGATATCAAGACTATTGTGTGCATGTGCTAAGTTGCTTTAGTCATGTCTGACTCTGTGTGACCCTATGGACTGCAGCCTGCCAGGCTCCTCTGTCCATGGGATTCTCCAGGCAAGAATACTGGAGTGGGTTGCCATGCCCTTCTCCAGGGGATCTTCCCGACCCAGGAATTGAACCCACATGCCTACGTCTCCTGTTGGCAGGCAGTTTCTTTACCGCTGGCACCACCTCGGAAGTCCATCAAGACCATTAATTCAGCTCAGTTCAGTCGCTCAGTCGTGTCCAACTCTTTGCAACTCCATGAATTGCAGCACGCCAGGCCTCCCTGTCCACCACCAACTCCCGGAGCTCACTCAAACTCTCGTCCATCAAGTCAGTGATGCCATCCAGCCATCTCATTCTGTCGTCCCCTTTCTCCTCCTGCCCCCAATCCCTCCCAGCATCAGAGTCTTTTCCAATGAGTCAGTTCTTCACATCAGGTGGCCAAAGTACTGGAGTTTCAGCTTTAGCATCATTCCTTCCAAAGAAATCCCAGGGCTGATCTCCTTTAGAACGGACTGGTTGGATCTCCTTGCAGTCCAAGGGACTCTCAAGAGTCTTCTCCAACACCACAATTCAAAAGCATCAATTCTTCAGCACTCAGCTTTCTTCACAGTCCAACTCTCACATCCATACATGACCACTGGAAAAACCATAGCCTTGACTAGACGGACCTTTGTTGGCAAAGTAATGTCTCTGCTTTCAATATGTTATCTAGTTTGGTCATAACTTTTCTTCCAAGGAGTAAGCGTCTTTTAATTTCATGGCTGCAGTCACCACCTGCAGTGATTTTGGAGCCCCCCAAAATAAAGTCTGACATTGTTTCTACTCTTTCCCTATCTATTTCCCATGAAGTGATGGGACCGGATGCCATGATGTTCATTTTCTGAATGTTGAGCTTTAAGCCAACTTTTTCAACTCTCCTCTTTCACTTTCATCAAGAGGCTTTTTAGTTCCTCTTCACTTTCTGCCATAAGAGTGGTGTCATCGGCATATCTGAGGTGATTGATATTTCTCCCGGCAATCTTGATTCCAGCTTGTGCTTCATCCAGCCCAGTTTCTCATGATGTACTCTGCATGTAAGTTCAATAAGCAGGGTGACAATTTACAGCCTTGACGTACTCCTTTTCCTATTTGGAACCAGTCTGTTGTTCCATGTCCAGTTCTAACTGTTGCTTTCTGACCTACATATAGGTTTCTCAAGAGGCAGGTCAGGTGGACCATTAATTACATCTGCTCAATTTCTTTCCATTTATCTGATATACATTTGTCCCACTATTTATTTTTAGCCTCTCTGGATTACTTTATTGTAGATGTGTTTATTGTCTCTTCAAGGTTTTTGTTTTGTAAGCCTAAACTACTTTCATAAGGCTGTAGAAAAACTGATGCCTATGGCCTCAATTCTATTACATTTCCTAATTATACATATTTTGTTATATTAGCTGTTTTTTTCATCATGAGGTGTATCTTTTTGCTTGTCTGATTTTTAGAAATTGGGAAGAAAGGCCTGGTATTTGCATTTTTGTTACAGAGTTGATAATTCTGGGTTAATTTTCCTAGGTAACCAGTGAGAACTTTTAATTTGTAGATTTGAGTTTTCTTCCCAATTCTGGAAATTTTTCTTAGATAATATTTTTAAATATTCTATTTACAAGCTATTGAATTAAAAACAATGTTGCTTAACCTTCTGGGGTGACAAGTCTCAGTAGCACCTGTGTAGTAACAACTCTCTTATTCCTAAGAATTAAAATCTCTTTAAGTAGAAATAAAAATTTCAAAAATGCTGAAGATAAGTTATTCAGCTTGCTATGGATCAGGGAGAGCAGCAGTCTATCAACTGCCTTTTTCCTCTTAACATACATAAAAAGGAGTCCAGTAGCTCCTTCAGGGAAAAGAAGTGCTAGAAATGTATTTTATGCCATAATCAAGGGGTGATGTACTTAGGTGCTGTTTTTCCTTTTATGTATTTAAGTTATTGGTAGGGAGAAGAAAGGAAGGTTTAGGAGGGGAAGAGAAAGCACAGATACAGATTTTTGGCTTTTCAAGTAAGTCTAATTTACTTGTGGTACTGTTTAAATTAATATTAGTCCTATTTTAAATGTTTTAAAGTACATCAAAATAATCCCAACTAAGAAATGCTGCACTAACTCCTTTTGCATTAGATTATACATATGCTGCTGCTAAGTCGCTTCAGTCGTGTCCGACTCTGTGCAACCCCATAGACGGCAGCCCACCAGGCTCCCCTGTCCCTGGGATTCTCCAGGCAAGAACACTGGAGTGGGTTGCCATTTTCTTCTCTAATGCATGAAAGTGAAAAGTGAAAGTGAAGTCGCTCAGTCGTGTCCGACTCTTCGAAACCCCATGGAATGCAGCCTACCAGGCTCCTCCATCCATGGGATTTTCTAGGCAAGAGTACTGGAGTGGGGTGCCATTGCCTTCTCTGAGATTATACATATAATTCTACTCAAATTTCCCATGGAAGGGACCAGAAGACAACCAAGGAGATTCAATTGACTCTAGTAACAGAAAATAGCCAGGGGAAGCTCTGTGTGAAGTAGTCTAAAAATTACCATTTCATATAGCTTAATAAAGTCATTATAAGCCAATGAGCATGTCATTATAGCAAAAAAAAAAAAGCCTGCTTTATAATTACCATCAACTTTCTTTTAGTCAGTCTTGGAAAAAAATCACTTCCTTAGGTTTATGCAAGTTTCATTTATCCCACTCATTCTACAAATATCTACCGACTCCCTATTATACGCCAAAATTCTAGGTATGGGGGACATGGCAGTGCATGTGACAAACACTATTTATGGACCTTTTAAGTCTAGCTGGAAGACAGAAAATTAAATAAGTGTGATGACTATTTCAATAGAGAAGAATTGGGAACCACATGAACATAACAGGGAAGCTAGATAGAGTCCACAGTCCTTCAGCTAACGGTTGAAAAATGAGCAGAAGTCAGCAAGACCAGGCGATAAGGAATCGTGAGTGTTCTGGGCAAAGATCTAGGATGAGAGAGCACATTCTAGGAACAGAAAAGGTGTAATGTAGCTGGAGCGCATAGGGCTGAAAAGGCAGCAAGAGCCATTCTATAGAGGCCTCTGTGATCCATTTAAGAACAAAGGTTTTCGGACTTCCCTGGTGGTCCAGAGGCTAAGACTCTGAGCTCCTAATGTAGGGGGTCTGGGTTCGATTCCTGGTCAGGGAACCAGATCCCACATGCCACAACTAAGACCCCATGTAGCCAAATAAATAAATATATATTAAAAAAAAATACAACTACTTAAAAAAAAAAAGAACAAAGGTTTTTAAAAAGAGAGTGACACAATCAGATATGCATTATACAAAAAAAAAGAAAAAAATTAAACTAATCAATCAACAACAGTTCAAGGGCACCAAATGGAGCAAAGCAGTACAATAGGCTTAAGGGCAATTCAAAGATGAAGGAGCTGGACTCTGAATGAGTCTTCAAATACTTTAGGAATATTAGAAGTACTCTAGACATTACAAGAGCATCTACTCCCTAAGGGAGACAGACGGGTTGCAGAGATGTGGAAAGGAATCTTAGGGACTCAGAGAAAGAGTAGGGTTCCGCTGGGAGAGGGGCCATGTGCATCCTGAGCCACTGAAAGAGAAAACAGTTGAAAATGTATCAAGAAAGGCAGATTTGGGCTATGCGGAAGGTTTCAAATGAGGAATCTGAGTGAGGAATCTGAAATTTGTCCATAGAGGGGAGGCTGAGCCATTGACAATTTTTCAGCAAATGAGCACACTTAGGTGATAACAAGATGGGTAAGTCGGAAGAAAAGACAGGACCCAGGAAAGATAGGAACCTTTTACAATGCTCCAAGTGTTGCTAATGTAAATATCAGCAACAGGCATAAAAGAAACTGATTTGGCAATTACAAAAAAAAAAAAAACAAGATAGAGTCAAATCACCTGCGTAAATTTTTGAGGGTGACAACAGAAAGGATAGGATAAAGGATGACAACATAGCTGAGATGGTATGAAGTAAGCAGGTTACAAACTGGAAATTACAAGTTTCACTATTACATGCGGCTTCTCTGTAACAGTATCATCACAGAGCAGCGTTTCTCAAGATACGGCTGGCAGACCAGAACTGATCTCTGAGCCATCTGTTATCCAATTAGTACAATGAGAGGAAGCATTTAGAAATGATCACACA
This sequence comes from Ovis canadensis, assembly GCF_042477335.2. Lineage (NCBI taxonomy): Eukaryota > Metazoa > Chordata > Mammalia > Artiodactyla > Bovidae > Ovis > Ovis canadensis. The sequence continues at coordinate 84,405,322 of NC_091246.1, read as the reverse complement.
TATGACAGTAATCTTACTGTTGAATTTCGTAATAAAAATTTTGGAGTTCTACTGTGCTCTTTTAACTTCATTTTTCTAGTAATTCATTTTTATCCTATTTTACAAAAGTATAGATCTGACAGAAAATTTTTAAAAAACTTAATCCTTTTACCACACTATCAGAGTATTTAGCTTGCACCCCAAAATCTAAGTGGATTAACTGTACTTTTGTAAACATTTAAAAATAAACACAAATTTGAATACGGAGTAGATATTAGAGGGAATGCATTAACTGTTAATTTTCTTAAGTATAATAATACTTCTCTGATTTAGTAGGAGAATGATACTTTTAGGAGTTAACACTGTTGTATTTAGCCATGAATTAGATCTGCAACTTACTGTTAACAGTTAAGCAATAGAAAAAGATACACAGCAGCTACCTCAAACACATACAGCTAAATCAAATAGGGCCGAATGTCAACAGTGGTTGAACTTGGGGGTAGGGAAGAGGGTTGCAAAGAGTAAGCCACGACTGAGCAACTAAGCACACCTATGATAACAATACCATACTGTCAACTTCTGAATAATATAATGTTGAAAAAAATATTTAAATAAGTAGCTTGTAATAAAAGTTAAGTCCTCCATACCCCAAAGTCACCAGGTCAGTATTTTCTGGGATGACTTCTGGATCCTCCCCTTCTTCAAGGCACCTCAGTTTATCAAGGCTAAAATAAAAACAGAGAAAAAAAGCAATCACGCAACCATTTGGGTTGTGTCCCAAATACATCACTGAATAATCACTGAATAATCAGAGAGAGAATTAAAAGCGAATTCTGCGCCGATACTCTATTAATGAAAAGGATACATGGCTGACTGAAATCGGCCAATACTGTTAAATGGAGAAAGAAATCGTTACTGATTTTTATATTTTCATCCAAAATAAGACACTTTGAAGAAAATCTTAGTAATGGCATACTCAAAAGATCCCCCAAAGAGACCACAGGCAATCAAGGTTTTAACACTGTTCTGGTGAAATCTCCTTCCAGTCTCATCATTACTAAGGTTCCTCCGTCGTCAAAATGTTTGTCAATGACAGATACACGTCGCTGCTACTCTGACTACTTTCCTATATTAATAAGCACTTTAAAATCTGGTGAAGAGAAAAATTAATCTTTGATGCAGCTGCCTCGTCCCTTCCCTCCAACTAGAAGAAATCGTGCATTCCCCTCGCGGGACTTCTCCCGTTGTTCCGGGAAAGCTCTGATAGGGCGGCCCTTCTACTCCCGGGAGTAAATCACAGGCCCGCCCAAGGATGAGTCCTGGGGGAGCCCAGGAGCAAGGCTGCACCCCGGATGACTCCAAGCAGCAACAGTCTCCTCGGCCCCGCACTCACCCGCACACCGCCCTCAGCTCGGCTGCCGTTTCCAGACTGCAGCCCAGATCGCGGGCCACGGCGGCATCCTCGCAGCCGGAGTCGGTGACTTCTCGGTCCCCCGGCGGCTCCTTCAGCGACAGGTCCCCTTCCCCGCGCAGCCGGCCACGCCACAGCTCCCCGAAGGCGGCCACATGGAAAGCGTGCGTGTTTAGCTCAGGAAGCTCGTACTCTGGAAAGTTGAGGCCACCACTGCTGGGGACCGGGTCCTGCCTGCCATCCATTCCACCGCACGCTGGGTCGCCTCGGGTGTCTTCAGCCATGTTCGCCCCACTCCCTTCCCTGCGAACAGCGGCTGATCAAGGCCTCGCGGGGCGTCTGGGACCTGTAGTTGCGCGTGACTCGGACTGGCGGGGAGCCGCGCTGCACTGGCGCAGCTTTAGACACTACATTTCCCGGCAGGCTCCGAGTCGGACCCGCCCTGGGCCGGGGCACCACAAGTCTCCGCGTGCAGGGTTTGAGCGCATTGTTCTCCGCTTCATTCGCACAGCTGAGCGGTTGCGTCTGTTTGGGGCGGCCAGATTGGCTGGGTTCTCATGCTCCACCGTTATGCAGCATCGCTCTCCTACGGAGCAGGGCGGCCCTGACATGCCCTTTGGTCTCGCTGTTGGCTTTTGGCTTTTTTCTCGGCCCCAGGGCTCAGGACTTTTCCTTGACTCCAGGGTTCATGAATTGCGCTGGTGCCTCAGTGCCCGAGTCTGAGAGACTTGGGGGTCGAGGGCTGAGACCCGGGACACAACCAGCTCTCCAGATCCAGTTCCTTTAGAACCTCACCAACGGCCCCATGAGTTTCCCAGGTGGCTCAGTGGTAAAGAATCCGACTGCCTGACAAAGAGAACAGACTTGTGGAGGGGGTGGAGGGAGGAGAGGGAGGACAAATAGGGAGAGTACCATTGAAACATATGTTACCATATGCAAAATAGATAGATAGCCAGTGGGAATTCGCTATATGACACAGGGAGCTCAAACCCCCTGTTCTGTGACAGCCTGGAGCAGTGGGATGAAGTGGAAAGTGGGAGGGAGGTTCAAGTCAGGGGACAGCTGTATACCTGTGACTGAGTCATGCCGATGTATGGTAGAAATCAACACAACATTGTAAAGCAATTATCCTCCAATTAAAAAGAATACAGATGGCTGTTGAAAAACAAAAATCCACTTGCCAGTGTAGGGGAGAACTCCAACAACACCCTTTCCAGGCAGGTATTTATCAGCCCCATTGTGCTATTTGAGGAAGGAGTTAGCTACTAGTTAACAGAAGCAAGGTCAGAATCGTTGGGCTTTTATCTATAAACTAAAAAAACTCTCCCTCCATATTTAGGACTTAAGGAGGTAGCCAGTACCCTAGACAAAGCTTGTGACAACCACTAAAATAGTTAGGTGGGGCGGGCAGGGCTGGGGGGGGGGGTGTGGCGGGCGGGGGGGGGGGTGTGGCGGGCGGGGGGGGGGGACCAAGGGTTTAAGTAAACAAAGACAGAAAACAGACAGAAATTGGATGACTTGGAATAAACTTGCCATGATGTAAGCCCGTGATTTCTTTAATTTTTAGCTAGTTTGAGTTGAATTCTTGCAATCTGAGTACAGTTAGTCTTTTCAGGGCCTATAAACCTTGATCCAAATCCCTTTATTCCAGAGAATGAGGTTACAGTTTCAGGTAGAAGAACTCTAACATATATTCTGGAATTCAGTAACATTTTCTCTGAAGTGGTGGAGCCTTCCCAAAGGACTCGATTTTCATAAACCCCCTCCCACAACTAGAGATCCCTGGTTTGGGAAGATCCCCTGGAGAAGGGAAAGGCTACCCACTTCAGCATTCTGGCCTGGAGAATTCCATAGACTGTATAGTCCATGAGGTCTCAAAGCGTCGGACACGACTGAGCAACTTTCACAACTCAAGAAGATGGGCTAGAGGAGGGCGGCACAGGCATATGTGGTCATAAAGCTGTACCTTCCTGCAGTTCTCCTAAGGAAAACTTGAAAGTCATTTGCTTTCCTAAAACTGCCTGCTCCCCTTTCCCTTATCCTGTTAAGATAGTACAAAAGTCCAAATTCTAACCGCCTCCTAGAGTCACATTTTTCTGTGAACTCTTGTTAATTGTAATTCACAGGCCCCAAATGACAATATAAGAGTTTAGAAAAAGTTTTTTTCTCTGATAACACAGCTGGGACAAAGGCAGCTTCTGGCCCTGTAGCAAATTTGGCAGAAAATGGGACTATTGTTAGACCTAACACTGCTACTGCTAAGTCACTTAAGTCGTGTCCGACTCTGTGCGACCCCACAGAAGGCAGCCCACCAGGCTCCCCGTCCCTGGGATTCTCCAGGCAAGAACAGTGGAGTGGGCTGCCATTGCCTTCTCCAATGCATGAAAGTGAAAAGTGAAAGTGAGGTCGCTCAGTCGTGTCCGACCCTCAGCGACCCCATGGATTGCAGCCTTCCAGGCTCCTCCGTCCATGGGATTTTCCAGGCAAGAGTACTGGAGTGGGGTGCCACTGCCTTCTCCAGACGTAACACTAGGACCAGACAAAAGCAGAAAGGAAGTATAAAGATTCTACCATGGCAGGAAAGAGTTCTTATAAATCTGGGTGAGCTTTGTATGATTTCTGATAGAGAAAAACAGAAACAAAAAAAACCAAGGTTTCCCAATTGTGGATATTGAAACCAACAACTGAGTTGCGATGGCGGCATTAGATGAGAAGGAAAATGGCGATCCACTCCAGTATTCTTGTCTGGGAAATCCTACAGACAGAGGAGCCTGGTGGGCTACAAGTTCATGGGGTCAGAAAAAAGTTGAGAGATGGGATAGTGGTAGCATAAACCAAAATCATGGCTCTTGGTTGAAAAGTAGGAATAGGAAGACATGAGCTCTCAAAGTTTGAGCATCAGTTTCCTCACTTGAATGGTGTCACCGCTGATTTTTGAAATAGAAGTTTTATTGGAACACAGTCATGTTTATTTGATTTCATATAGTTTATGACTGTTTTTGCATTACGACAGCAGAATTTAGTAGTTTCAGGAGACTGGTCTGAAAAGCCTGAAATATTTACTATTTGGCCCTTTATAGGTGTTAACTAGACTTACTGTGTGATCATTTCACAATATATACAAATATTGATTCATTATGTTGTACATCTGAAACTAGTGCATTATATCTCAATAAAAATAAAAAATATGTAATTATAATAAAAATGTTTGCTGACTCCTTTTTTAGATGGTGATGTGCTTCTTTTCTGGAGAAGGCAATGGCACCCCACTCCACTACTTTTGCCTGGAAAATCCCATGGACAGGGGAGCCTGGTAGGCTGCAGTCCAGGGGGTCGCTGAGGGTCGGACACGACTGAGCGACCTCACTTTCACTTTTCACTTTCATGCATTGGAGAAGGAAATGGCAACCCACTCCAGTGTTTTGCCTGGAGAATCCCAGGGACAGGGGAGCTTGGTGGGCTGCCGTCTATGGGGTCGCACAGAGTTGGACACGACTGAAGCGACTTAGCAGCAGCAGTGCTTCTTTTCAAAATTTATTTTATTGAAGTATAGTTGTTTTGCAAGATTGCATTTATTTCTGTTGTACAGCAAAGTGATTCAGTTATACATATATATTCTTTTTCATATTCTTTTCTGTTATGGCTTAGTACAGGATATTGAATATAGTTCCCTTGTTTATCCAGTCTACATATAATAGTTTGCATGTACTAATCCCAAACTCCCAATCCATTCCTCCCCCAACTTCTTGGCAACCACACGTCTGTTCTCCATGTTGCTTATTTCTCTAAGAATAGAGGTCTTATGGAAATCCAAAACATGAACTCAAGTGTTGATGGAGTCTGACACCAGGAATCCACACTACGTTTTCTTCCAAGGCTTCTTGGCTTTCATTGTGCACATCCACTCCACTCCTTTCCCCTCTATCAGGTAGTTATCACTGGCTCCTTATGTACATTGCTAAATGGTGGGGGGAATCTCCCCTTCTAGCTAGGTTAGAAAGGAGGAGATAGTAAAGAAGATTTAATTAAAGTTGGCACCACCCTCCATCCCCCCAGGATGGTAAGGAAAGCCACTGTACACCTCTGGTCATGAAAGCTAGTCCCAGGGAGACAAAGAAAACAATTCCTTCTCAACACAATTCCTCTTTTGCAACTTGTCAAATTAATGCCATTTTCACATGTGTTTTCTTTGTATGTAACTGGTCATAGAAGCTGAGAAGAAACCACTCACCTTGGAGAGTGTGCCCTGCTTTTTAGGGACGTTTCTGAAGATGTTAAGCATATCAAACACCACAGATTGCCCTTACCCTCCCAGAGTCAGCAGTGACAAAGCAAAGCCTCTCAAGGGCTCAAGTTTGCAAGTCCCAGCCAAAGATAGAGAGGAAGACTGTCCTCTTCCTACAAACAGGGCAAGGGCTTACTGAGGGAGTGGGCGGGTGTGGGGGCACTTCACTGAGGGCTTCAAAGAGAGGCTACATAGATGGAGAAGAGTTGACGAAGGAGGGAGAGAGGGAGCATTTATATGAGATTCCCTGTTTCTGAAGATCTAGTCTGGAAGGCATTTGCTGGTGTGTAGCAGTACTCCTGCCTGGAGAATCCCAGGGATGGAGGAGCCTGGTGGGCTGCCGTCTATGGGGTCACACAGAGTCGGACACGACTGAAGCGACTTAGCAGCAGCAGCAGCAGCAGAATAAAGTCCGACACTTTTACAGCCTGCTCCTGGGTGATGAACTTCAGTAAGTTGCTCATAATACTGTGTGGTCTGGTCAGGGGAAACTGAGCAGTGAAGACTGTCATGAAGGAATATTTAGTACCCTCTGATGGCTTTAGGGGAGCTCCAGCAAAGAGAAGGCGGAGACACGCCTGCAGCATTGGGACGGTGCCTCCCAGCACAGAGACAGTTGGACTGCATTTTCCCTAAAGGCAGATAAGAGGAGCTGTGTACTGCTTTGCCCCACATGCTTCATATTCACATGATGCATAAGGACACGTGATAAGGTTGCCAGACTTAGCAAGTGAAAAGTGCAGGACGTTCACTTACATTTGAATTTCAGAGATAAATAATGAGCAAATAGCTTTTTAATGTAAGTATATCCCATGTACTATCTGGGATATACTAAAAATTTTTTTGTTGTTTTTGTGGATCTGATATTTAAGTTTAACTATTTATTTTATCTGGGAACACTGTGCCTGATGTATAGCCTGCTTCATAACCTTTCAGATCAGCTCATGGAGCTACAAGAAAACTTCCCTCTGGATCTTTTGAGAAAGAGACCAAAAGCCAGAGGCAGAAAGAGAATAGGAGTGGCCTAGTTTTCCCTGTTTGGCAAAGCCCTGTGTAGCAGGCCACACCAGACCATTGGTCAGCACTCAGATGGCCAATGTCGTGTCTCTGCCCAGTCTAACCAACTGTGGCCATGCCAGGGGCTACTGGGGTGGGGGGTGGAGGCACATGCAGAGTGGTTTGCATAGATAGAAGGCAGCTAGGCCTGTCATTATATCCAGGGCACCTCTGTCTGCCAGCAGGCTCCCTCACTCCAGCCCTTCTCCTCCCCCACTTCTCTACCTCCGGCAACAAGAGATTCCTTTTCTAGTGCCCCTTACCTCGGCTCACTGCTGACCCCTCTCTTCCCTTCCTCTGAAGACTCTCAAATGTGACTGATGTTTCGGGCCTGCTCATCTGCCTACTGACACTCATTCTTGCTCCTGTCACGGGAACCTTCTAGCCTGCTTCTTTTTCTGCACTATTTTTGAAACTCTGTTCAGCTAAATCATTGAAGGCTCAACAAAAATCACTCCATTCCCTCAAGTCTTTTCCACTCCAATCTGTACTGTTCTGTCCAAACTTTGTGCATTTTCTTTATTACCTGAAAAGCTTAATTGGCCTAAGTCTGCTTTGTGTTTTAAAAATTGAATATCGAACTCATAGGCTAAAACTTTTAAAATCACTCATAATGTCAGCAATGGAGAAGGCAATGGCAACCCACTCCAGTTTTCTTGCCTGGAGAATCCCAGGAATGTGGGGTGGGCTGCTGTCTATGGGGTCACACAGAATCGGACACGACTGAAGTGACTTAGCAGCAGCAGCAGCAAAGTCAGCAATGTTTTCCAGGTCAGTTCAGTTCAGTTGCTTAGTTGTGTCCGACTCTTTGCAACCCCATGAATCGCAGCACGCCAGGCCTCCCTGTCCATCACCAACTCCTGGAGTTCACTCAGACTCACGTCCATTGAGTCCGTGATGCCATCCAGCCATCCCATCATTGGTCGTCCCCTTCTCCTCCTGCCCCCAATCCCTCCCAGCATCAGAGTCTTTTCCAATGAGTCAACTCTTCGCATGAGGTGGCCAAAGTACTGAAGTTTCAGCTTTAGCATCATTCCTTCCAAAGAAATCCCAGGGCTGATCTCCTTTAGAATGGACTGGTTGGATGTCCTTGCAGTCCAAGGGACTGTCAAGAGTCTTCTCCAACACCACAGTTCAAAAGCATCAATTCTTCGGCGCTCAGCCTTCTTCACAGTCCAACTCTCACATCCATACATGACTACTGGAAAAACCATAGCCTTGACTAGACGGACCTTAGTCAACAAAGTAATGTCTCTGCTTTTGAATATGCTATCTACATTGGTCATAACTTTTCTTCCAAGGAGTAAAGCGTCTTTTAATTTCATGGCTGCAGTCACCATCTGCAGTGATTTTGGAGCCCCCCCAAAATAAAGTCTGACACTGTTTCCACTGTTTCCCCATCCATTTCCCATGAAGTGATGGGACCAGGTGCCATGATCTTCGTTTTCTGAATGTTGAGCTTTAAGCCAACTTTTTCAACTCTCCTCTTTCACTTTCATCAAGAGGCTTTTTAGCTCCTCTTCACTTTCTGCCATAAAGGTGGTGTCATCTGCATATATGAGGTTATTGACATTTCTCCCAACAATCTTGATTCCAGCTTGTGTTTCTTCCAGTCCAGTGTTTCTCATGATGTACTCTGCATAGAAGTTGAATAAGCAGGGTGACAATATACAGCCTTGATGTACTCCTTTTCCTATTTGGAACCAGTCTGTTGTTCCATGTCCAGTTCTAACTGTTGCTTCCTGACCTGCATACAGATTTCTCAAGAGGCAGGTCAGGTGGTCTGGTATTCCCATCTCTCTCAGAATCTTCCACAGTTTATTGTGATCCACACAGTCAAAGGCTTTGGCATAGTCAATAAAGCAGAAATAGATGTTTTTTCTGGAACTCTCTTGCTTTTTGCATGATCCAGCAGATGTAGGCAATTTGATCTCTGGTTCCTCTGTCTTTTCTAAAACCAGCTTGAACATCAGGAAGTTCACAGTTCACGTATTGCTGAAGCCTGGCTTGGAGAATTTTGAGCATTACTTTACTAGCATGTGAGATGAGTGCAATTGTGCAGCAGTTTGAGCATTCTTTTGCATTGCCTTTCTTTGGAATTGGAATGAAAACTGACCTTTTCCAGTCCTGTGGCCACAGCTGAGTTTGGCAAGAATGAACGTCGACATTCTAGGAATAAGCGAACTAAAATGGACTGGAATGGGTGAATTTGACTCAGATGACCATTATATCTACTACTGCAGGCAGGAATCCGTCAGATGAAATGGAGTAGCCATCATGGTCAACAAAAGTTTTCCAGGTGGTACAGTGATAAAGAATCTGCTGCCAGTGCAGAAGATGCAAGAGACACAGATTTGACCCCTGGGTCAGGAAGATCCCCTGGAATAGGAAATGGCAACCCACTCCAGTGTTCATGCCTGGAAAATTCTATGGACAGAGGAGGCTGGCGGGCTACAGTCCACGGGGTCACAGAGAGTTGGACACGACTGAAGACGCATATAAGTGCAATACCAACAATCCCAACCTAAAGTGACTTTAAAATTTTTGAGCATTCTTCCAAATTTTGTAACACGCATATATCACATGTATGGGCTAACTGCTGTCCCATACGTAAAATCTTCCCAACTCTTGTGACCTGAATAGTAAGGCTCCCTCTCACTTAGCTCCAAAGAGCAACAAACCATGAGGATGATTAACCCAGCGTGGAGCACATGCCCAGCCACATACTATCTCATTCCTTTCAATCAGTGACTATGGCTGGAGAGATGAGCTGATATGTTTGGCTAGCTCTAGATCAGTCTGTGATCAGCTCTAGATCACTCTGATCACTCTGAAAAAGCAAGAGAGCTCCAAAAAAAAAAAAAAATCTACTTCTGCTTTATTGACTACACCAAAATCTTTGACTGTATGAATCACAACAAATTGTGGAGAAATCTTCAAGAGAAGGGAATACCAGACTACCTTACCTGCTTCCTGAGAAATCTGTATGCAGGTCAAGAAGCAACAGTTAGAACTGGACATGGAACAACAGACTGATTCCAAATTGGTAAAAGAGTCCGTCAAGGCTGTATATTGACATCCTGCTTATTTACCTTATATGGAGAGTACATCATGAGAAATGCTGGACTGGATGAAGCATAAGCTGGAATCAAGATTGCCGGGAGAAATATCAATAATCTCAGATATGTAGATGACATCACCTTATGGCAGAAAGTGAAGAAGAACTAAAGAGCCTCTTGAAAGTGAAAGAGAAGAGTGAAAAAGTTGGCTTAAAGCTCAACATTCAGAAAACTAAGATCATGGCATCTGGTCCCATCACTTTGTGGAAAATAGATGGGGAAACATTGGAAACAGTGACAGACTTTATTTTGGGGCAGGGGGATCCAAAATCACTGCATATGGTGACTGCAACCATGAAACTAAAAGACTCTTGCTCCTTGGAAGAAAAGCTATGACCGACCTAGAGAGCTTGTTAGAAAGCAGAGACATTACTCTACCAACAAAGGTCCATCTAGTCAAAGCTATGGTTTTTCCAGTAGTCATGTATGGATGTGAGAGTTGGACTATAAAGAAAGCTGAGTGCCAAAGAACTGATGCTTTTGAACTGTGGTGTTGGAGAAGACTCTTGAGAGTCCCTTGTACTGCAAGGAGATCCAACCAGTCCATCCTAAACGAAATCAGTCCTGAATGTTCATTGAAAGGACTGATGCTGAAGCTGAAACTCCAGTCCTTTGGCCACCTAATTCAAAGAACTGACTCATTGGAAAAGACCCTGATGCTAGGAAAGATTGAAGGCGGGAGGAGAAGGGGATGACAGAGGATGAGATGGTTGGATGGCATCAATGACTCAACGGACATGAGTTTGAGTAAGCTCCGGGAGTTGGTGATGGACAGGGAGGCCTGGCGTGCTGCAGTCCATGGGGTCGCAAAGAGTTGGACATGACAGAGCAACTGAACTGAAATGAGCTGAGATCACTCTGTGGCCACAAGATTAAATACTATGACTGACAGCTCTGTCAGGACGAAAATTGGCAAGTAGATGGGAGAAGAATTGTATCCCAAAGCAAGGAAGGTAGTCATGGGCAGACAGAAATAAGAGCTGTCTACAAAAACCAAGATTCTTCTGACTTTTGGTAGAATGAACCAATCCCCTTGAATCTGGTCATCCTTTGGGAAATTGAAAACAAAATTTTTGCAACTATTACACTGAGGACTGAACTCTCAGGGAATAGTAAAGGTCAGAGGACACTCTAATTTGAATGAAACTGATTTTACTTAATTATACCTTCTTTGAGTATCTGAATGAAAATTTTTTTTGCTGTGTCTTACAGCATGTGGGAATTTTAGTTTTCTGACTAGGGATTGAACCTGTATATCCTGCACTGGAAGCGGGGAGTCTTAACCACTGGATCACCAGGGAAGTTCCCTGAATGAATTTTATAATAATAGATGGCATGGAATGTCTAGGAAGGATTATTATTCTCCTTCGTTTCAAGAGCAGGACATTTAGCTTTGAAAGAACAGGGGGGAAAAAACCTGTCTAATGACATACACTGGCACGTTGCTTGAGGTTAAGTCAAAAGTTTTCAGCCATGTGTCTTATAGCCTATACAAAGGAAGGTTCCAAAAGTCAAAATATCAGTGGATTTTTTTAAAATTGGAAGATGACTTCAGGGTAAGAAGTTTTATTTGTTTCCTTCCCTCCTCCCAAGTATTTAAATGAAAATCCTTCACATCCTTTCAGGAATAAGGCAGAAGGAATGCTGTTTAAATTGAGAGAATACACCCACATCAGAAGGGGTTAAAGCTCTGCTTCCAAACCTGTAGGTTTTCCTGTTAACAACATTTTGGTTTCATACAGGCCATAATCTCTTCTCATGTCTGTGTTTTTAAGGGTACCCTTTGGCTTAGCGGTAAAGAATCTGCCTACTAATGCGGGGGATGTGGGTTTGGCTCAGGAAGATCCCCTGGAGAAGGAAATGGCAACCCATTCTGGTATTCTTGACAGGAAAATCCCATGGACAGAGGAGCCTGGTGGGCTGTAGTCCATGGGGTCCCAAAGAGTTGGACACGACTTAGTGTCTGAACCAGTCTCCCATCAAATGGATACACCATATTTGTTTAATCAGTGCTCATTAATTTAAATGTGGATATTTTTCAGTCTCTTACAAATAACTGTATGATGATTAATCTTATACATGTCATTTGTTACATGTACAAACACATCTATAGGATAAACCCCAGAAATAAGATTGCAGGGTTGAATAGTTAACAGATTGTCATTCTTGCAGTGTTTTCCTAAAGCAATCCTATCATTCTTCCCTTCATGAATTTAACCTTATTCTCCAAAATTCATTTTAAACATTTGCTACTCTGCAAACACTTCCTGATCCCCTCTCTAAAGATTGTCATTTGCTCCCACATCAGTGCTCTCACTGCCTCATATGTGTACCATCACTCTAGCTCGTGGATTTTTGTACTGAGATTATTTATTGGTGTGGCAGGGACTGTCATTGTCATAGACACGCTGTTCAAAAGAAGGGATGACGCCTGTCCATTTCTGTAACTCTAGAACTATGGACAGTGCCTAGTGTGCATCAGATACTCAATTTAGGTGGATGGATGGACGCAAATACGGCTAAATAAATAAATATGACCAAAGAAATTGCTATTACTGGGGAAAGTTCAAAAAATGATCCAGTAGAGAACCTGAGACAAATGTAAAATACAAGTGCGCATAATTGTGCATTAGGCTTGGCTGGATGAGTTGGCTGAAAGAGAGGTTCTGAACTAGAAGCAGTACCCACTGAGTTAGTCAACAATTGTGATCTGTACCAGATAGGGTCGTATGGATACAAGAGCCAGAAACATATCTTCTATTACTTCAGCAAAAATTGGATTTATTGTGGAAGTTGGTAGCAGAAGGCAGAACTGAACAGCCAACCCTCAGGAGGGGTGGTAACAGAGTCAGCCCTTCAGAAACAAGAAGAGTCTGTGGCTTTCTCTCCCAACATTGGCAGAGATGACTCAGCTCTTAACATTTCTGACCCTGATTAAGTTCTCAAAGTTCCCAGAAAAAAACCTGATAGGTTAGGAATCTCTTCCTTTGGATGATTCAGGAATAACTAAAGCACAGAATGAGTAACTTAGGCACAGCCTTTCGGGAAACCATTAGGTGCCAGGCCACCGTTGTCATTTTTGACTCCGGAGGAACCAAGGTGATAAGGTAATGAATTCCCTATCTGGTGTGTATGTCAGAATGATAAGGAAGCCAGAGAAACTGAAAAAATCAGGTCAGTGGGGGTAAGAACAGGGTAGGAGAGCAAGCAGAGGCCTAGACATCAAGACTTGGCCAAGAGGTCAGAAGTAGACTGGCAGGGAGACTCACGTGGAGCTGGGGTCATCTGAGGGCATCTAGTCCCAGGTCAGGATTGGATCTGGGAACTAGAAGAGGATGGAGCCTGCCCTTGGGAAATGGGTTGGGGAGACAGCAGAAGGGATGTTTAGGCGGGGCCTGGCGTGGCCCATCCCTGAAGACAGAACTTGGAACAGAGCTCTTCCTTCAGATGCGTTTCCCCTCGCTGGTGGGCCAGCTGGCAGTGTGAAGGACCAGCCCAGCCTGCCTCAATCCCAGCGAAATGTACCAACAGCAGTGCTCATGTATTTGATTGTCTCTCTGTTATTGACATGTGTTATTCTTTTTCTGGTTGCTGTTATTTGGCCTTGAATCTAACTTATGTGCTGGTGTAACTGAGAAAAGGGAGGGTACTAGCATTCAGGTTTTGCCTACTATGTTCTAGACATGTGGGTGGTGGTTGTGCTTTAGTCACTAAGCAATGTCTGACTCTTGGGACCCCATGGACTGCAGCCCACCAGGCTCCTCTCTGCATGGGATTTCCCAGGCAAGAATACTGCAGTGGCTTGCCTTTCCTTCTCCAGGGGATTTTTCCAACCTAGGGAATGAACCAGGGTCTCCGGCCTTGTAGGTGGATTCCTTCCTGACTGAGCCACCAGGGAGTGATAGAGATCTAATGTATGTTACTACATTTTAAAAATATCCTCAGAATAGCCCTTCAAGGGAAGGATTAGGCTCCTTTTTATAGATAAATTAATGGAAGCAAGGAATGTGTCTTTGTTCAGACCGCTATAATGAAATTCCACAGACTGGATAGCTTATAAACCACACAAATATTTATTTCTTACAGTTCTATAGGTTCAGAAGTCCAAGAACATGGCCCTGGAATATTTGGCCTCCACTCCAGTACCCTTGCCTGGAAAATCCCATGGGTGGAGGAGCCTGGTGGGCTGCAGTCCATGGGGTCACTAAGAGTTGGACACGACTGAGTGATGTCACATTCACTTTTCACTTTCATGCATTGGAGAAGGAAATGGCAACCCACTCCAGTGTTCTTGCCTGGAGAATCCCAGGGACGGAGGAGCCTGGTGGGCTGCTGTCTATGGGGTCGCACAGAGTTGGACAAGACTGAAGTGACTTAGCAGCAGCAGCAGCAAGGGCCCACTTCCTAGATGGTTATTTTTTGCTGTAACTTCACATAGCGGAAGTGCTAGGGAGCATTCTCTCTGCGGCTTCTCTTCTAAGGGTGCTAATCCCGCTCATAAGGGCTCTGTCTCCAGGACCCAGTCACCTCTCAGAGGCCCTGTTGCCTGATACAATCACCTGGAGAAACATACAAATACTGGGGGGGCACAAACATTCAGACCAGAGCAGAAGGTCTAGTAATTTGAACAAAGTTCTCTGAGACCCCAGGGCTCATATTTCCTTCTTCACAGCACTCTCTAGACTCTTTTGGACCTCATCACAAGACAGACACACACTCGACCTGTTTTCCTGATAGTGACTGTATGACAGCCATACTGTCACAGGCAATGGAATGTGCTTGGAATAAGGAATCCCCACCTCTGGGCTCAGTTGTGTTAGCAGTTAGGTGGTGGCTTTGTTTTCACATCTGTGAAGTAAGGGGATATCAAGGCTGTTTTATTCCATGTCTCAGGACTTCCCTGGTGGTCCAGCAGGTAAGATTCCAAGCTCCCAAAGCAGGGGTCCCGAATTTCATCCTTGGTTGTGGAGCTGAAACCATTTACCTCAGATTGGAACTTGAACCCACATGGCTGGGACTCAAACCCAGTCAAAACCCACTGTACCTGGTTTCAGGTCCTAATGAAGCTCGAGTTCTTGATGTCTCATCGCAGACAGAATTCAGTGAGAGACAAAATAATAGGTAAGACGTGGATTAATTTATTCAGATTCAGAAAGGAGCACTTGCTTGGAGTATTCTTGTCTGGAGATTTCCATGGACAGAAAAGCGTGGCAGGCTACAGTCCATGGGGTTGCACGAATTGGACACGACTTAGCAACTAACTCACCACCAGAGAGGAGCACACTCCACGGACACACTGTGGGCCACTGCAGAGGGGAAGTGTGGCTGCAAAATGTGGTGTGGTGAGGCTTTATAGCCTGGGCAATTTCACATGATAATGAGTGGAGGGATTATTCCAACTACTTGGGAGAAGGGTGGAGATTCCAGGAATTGGGCCATCGCCCACTCCTTGGCCTTTTGACAGTGCCTTGGAACTGTCATGGCACCTCTGGGTGTGTCATTAGCTTGAGGACAGAACTGAGGATCAGTTCAGTTTAGTCATTCAGTTGTGTCCACCTCTTTGTGATCCCATGGACTGCAGCATGCCAGGCTTCCCTGCCCATCACCAACTCCTGGAGTCCACCCAAACTCATGTCCATTCAGTCGGTGATGCCATCCAACCATCTCATCCTCTGTCATCCCCTTCTCCTCCCACCTTCAATCTTTCCCATCATCAGGGTCTTTTCCAATGAGTCAGTTCTTCACATCAGGTGGCCAAAGGATTGGAGTTTCAGCTTAAACATCAGTCCTTCCAATGAACACTCAGGACTGACCTCCTTTAGGATGGAGGTTTGATCTCCTTGCAGTCCAAGGGACTCTCAAGAGTCGTTTCCACACCACAGTTCAAAAGCATCAATTCTTTAGCACTCAGCTTTTTTCACAGTCCAATTCTCATATCCATACATGACCACAGGAAAAACCATAGCTTTGACTAGACAGACCTTTGTTGACAAAGTAATGTCTCTGCTTTTTAATATGCTGTCTAGGTTGGTCGTAATTTTCTTCCAAGGAGTCTTTTAATTTCATGGCTGCAGTCACCATCTGCAGTGATTTTGGAGCCCCCCAAAATAAAGTCTGACACTGTTTCCACTGTTTCCCCATCTATTTCTCATGAAGTGATGGGACCAGATGCCATGATCTTCGTTTTCTGAGTGTTGAGCTTTAAGCCAACTTTTTCACTCTCCCCTTTCACTTTCATCAAGAGGCTTTTTAGTTCCTCTTCACTTTCTGCCATAAGGGTGGTGTCATATGCATATCTGAGGTTATTGATATTTCTCCTGGCAATCTTGATTCCAGCTTGTGCTTCTTCCAGCCTGGAATTTTGCATGATGTACTCTGCATATAAGTTAAATAAGCAGAGTGACAATATACAGCCCTGACGCACTCCTTTTCCTATTTGGAACCAGTCTGTTGTTCCATGTCCAGTTCTAACAGGAGGTCCTGGTAAGGAATACAGAACTAACAAGCCACCATCAACAGGGAGAGTTCAGGAAAGATCAAAAAGTGACTCCACGTGTCCAACCACCTCCCAGAATCCTTCTCACTGGCATCCATCTTGGCTGAACAATCTCTTACCTTGTCAGCATGTGTCTCCTCAGACAAGTCATTTCCGAGTGTTAGACAAGAGCCCACTTTCAGGCCCTGGAAGGGGTCTACCTTCCTGCAACAGAAAGTGAAAGTGAAGTCGCTCAGTCGTGTCCAACTCTTTGAGACCCCGTGGCCTGCAGCCCACCAGGTTCCTCTGTCCATGGGATGTCGAGGCATCCATTTCAAAGATACCTATCTTGAATATACATATTGCCAGTGTTATATCACAGCTACTAGTTAAAAAACTAGATAAATGAACCAGCCTGCCCACACTGATGGATTTCCCCATATGAAAAGCCCTGGAAACCTAGATAACTGACAGCTTGAGAGATCCTGCTCTCCGCTTCCTGCACCCTAATTTCTGCTGTTATGTTTTAAATTTGCCAATGAAGAGTAAACCTGTAAAGCCCTAGGCACCACACCTTTGATCCAAATAAAGGCAGAGCCCCAGGTTCAAGATCCCTCCCTCTACCTCTCTCTCTCTACCTTGCTCTGTAGCCCTCAGGTGTGCCATGAACCCTCCAGGAATGGTGGATAACAAATCTTGTTCTGGAAAGTTCCCTGATGATCTTTTGCTTAGGTGAGTCTTGCAATCACAAGAAAACCCACAAGGACTGGTCCTACCGCAGCATTGGCGCTGGTGGGAAGATATCTGAGGGGGCTGCCCCAAGGAGGACAGGCCCAGGTGAGGACCTCAGGCATTCCTAGCCAGCATCATGCCTGTCATTAGGAGGAGGTCAACAAAAGAAAATCATGTCCATCTCTACAACGTTGCAACACACATAAACACCCTTATGTGAGAGGGGTTCTTTATCTGTGTATGTAGGGCAGGTGAGTAGGGCAAAAAATGAGGACCAGGGCTGAGTGCCACATAAATTAAATCACTGAAAGCAGAAACTATCATGTATCAAGTATTTTAGGTAGAAACATATTTGGTACATTTAATCTAAACATAGGTACTAATCTCTATTTTATTTTTAAATTTTTATTAGAGTGTAGTTGATTTACAATGTTGTGTTAATTTCAGGTGTACAGCAAAGTGATTCAGTTATACATACACAAAAATCACTTCTTCTTTTTTTTTTTAAGATTCTTTTCCCATATACGCTATTAGAGTGTTGAGTAGAGTTCCCTGTGCTATATAGCAGGTTCTTACTAGTAATCTATTTTATATCTTTGTGCCTACATGCTTAGTTGCTCAGTTGTGTCCAACTCTTCGTGATCCCATGAACTGCAGCCCGCCAGGCTCCTGTGTCCATGGGATTTCCCAGGCAAGAATATTGGAGTGGGCTGCCATGTCCTCCTCCAGGGGGTCTTCTCCACCCAGGGATTGAACCTGGCTCTTCTGCTTTGCACTCTTTGAGTTTACAGATATAAACATAAGAGCATAAAATATAACCTTTCTAGATGAAAATAAATGAGAAAATCTTCATGGTGTTAGGCTAGGCACCAGTTTCTTAGGTAAGAAACAAAATTATAACCATAAAATAAAAATGAATAGACTTGACTACATCAAAATGAAAAACTTTTGGTCTTCCAAAAACACTATTAAGGAAATTAATGGCAAGCCAAATAGGGAAAACATTTGTGAAATTCATATCTTATTAAAAACTTATATTTAAAATATACACATTACAATCCAATAATAAGATAAACAATGCAATTTAAAACAGGCAAAAGAGTAGAACTGACATTTCATAGAATAATATTTTAAAAACTGGCAAATAAGCACATGAAAAGGTGTTGAACATCATTTTTCCTTAGAGAAATGTAAATTAAAACCACTGTAAGACAAACACTACAAACCACTAGAATGATAAAATTCAATGAATGACAATACTAATCTTTGGTAAGGATCTGAAGCAACTGCTACTCTGGAAAACAGTTGGACTTTTAAAAAGTAAAGTTAAATACATTTACCGTACATCCCAGGAAGTCACTAGATATTTTTGCAAGAGATGTGAAAACATTTGTCCACTCAAAGACTTCTATTCAGATGTTCATAGCAGCTTTGTTCACAATAGTAAAAACTGGAAATAATCTGAATGTCCAGCAACTGCCGAATAGATAAACAAATTGTAATGTTAAAAAAAAAAAACAAAAAACCAATTCCGTTCCCTACAATGAAATGTTACTCATCAATAAGATGAAACAGACTGCTGACACATACTAACGCAGTGATAATTCTCATATGCATCCTGCTGAGTGAAAGAAGAACTTTTGTTTCTAAAATCACTGTGACAGGAAATCAGTGGTCACCTGGGCCTGGAGCTTGGGGAAGAGGAAAGACTATAAATGGGCCTGAGTCACTTTGTGGGTGATGGAATGTTTTACATCTTCTTTGGAGTCATGATTATAGGACTGTCTATATTTGTCAAAACCTATCAAGTCTGCATTTTAAATGAGTGAATTTTATTGTATGTAAATTGCATCTCAATAAAACTATTTTTTAGGAAAAAATATTGCCTTTAGGGTCATTTTATTTACTTATTAAATCCAATAAAGCTTATAGCTTTTCTGAAAATATAGCAATTAAATAGACTATCAAGTTCAGAAACTTCAATTTGTGTTTAATAATATTGAGTGAAACTCTATAAGGCTTACTAGAAAAAAAAAAAAGAGAGAGAGAGAGAGACATCCAAAGAGGTTGCTTAGAGAGAGGTACCCGAGAATTGATCAGCTAGGTTTTTTTCTTTTTCTTTTTTTGATCAGCTAGGTTTAACAACACCACACAATAGACCTGCACTTCCTGAATCTTCAATAGAGGGTTCCTTCTTAACACCTGGAAGTCAAGGTAAGGCTGTCTTGTTCCTACTCAAAGAAGGTTCCTACTTGTTCCTACTCACACTTTGCTTAAATTAAGGTATCAGAAGAGGGTTGCCAGGTATCTTCACTCCACACTCTCAATAGCCCAAATGGAACACACTTGTAAGTGGAAATGCACTCTGTGTTCTGTCCTGACTCACTCTGGAGAGTTCCCACAGGGCTGAATACATTCTGCTTCTCTAAATATCTGATCTGGAAAAGAGATAGCTTGTGATGAAAACCAACCTCCTGGCAAAAGCTGCACATTTCCATTTCAGAATTTTCCAGAATGAAATAACTGTACCATATACTGTTGATATCCCTTGAATGATGCCCTTTATGTTATGTCTCAACTCGTGAAATAAACTTTACTCAAGGGAGAACAAGAAGGGCAGTCGTTTCTTAAAAGACTCCAAATGAAACAGCCAATGAGCTAAAAGCAGGAGCCAGCATTGTGTAGGAGGGCACCCATGGGATTTGGTTTCTTTCACCAGTCTGACACAAAGCAATTCCCAGTGGAAATGTCAGAGTGCAGAGCCAAGCTCAGTTGTTTGCAATGTCTAAGCTAGGTATACCAATACTGACTTCAAAAATGAGGTGGAGTAGTAACAAAAAGCAAACAAAGGATGATAATATGTGTTCTGAGATTCCCAGAGGCAACCTGATACAGAAAGATAGTTTTGTGGCTTAAGTCACTTGATCACTGTGGGTTGGCCTCTCTCTTTCTGTCTTTTCTCCCACAGTCATTCTCTTCAAAGTTAATATCTGTCTTGATGAGCAATCTTGAGGTTCAAAGAGGACACATGCAGGACACCCTAGCACAACACCTGGCTCCAAGTAGTTCAATAACTACTAAATATTACATGTAACATAATGTTAAATGTCACATGTTGAATATTAAATAGTAAGCATGATATGTAAAGGACATATGTGTTTTCTGTGGCCCTCCATACACAGAGTGATAACATTGCAGGAATAAATCCCAGAGGGTTAGGAAAGAGTAAGCAACTCATCATAATAGAGATATACTTGCCTTGGGCAGGAGACGAGGAGGGGAGAGGTCCCCTGTGGCAGGAGTGTCCTGCTAGATACATTATTCTTCCCAGAAGGCTAACTTCTGAGAGCTCTATTATTTGAGTTCCCTTGCTGGCTAGCTACCAGTTGAGTTTGGCCAATGTGAGGCACTGGCAGAAATCACTAACAAGAGGAGGGCATTCCAGGCATTTCTTTCCACTGTCTCCTTGCACTGGCATTGTGTCTTTAGCATCCTTCCAGGACTACACTGTCGCCAGGCCTCTCTTGCAGTCTCGCCCTCACTGGGCTCTGGTGCTACCATTCCCTCGACTACTTGGAGTGGTAATGGCTTTCGCTGTTACAAACCTGTCTATGACCTCATCCCTTCTGTGTTCCATGAATCCTGTGCCCACCTCTATAAGAAGGCCCTCATTAGAGTCTCTTTGTTACCATCTGGGGCAAATGGTTATTTTCTGCTAGGACCATGACTCATCAGGGATCTCCCCCAGATTCACAAATGCACTCTGGAGAAAGATAAACCTTTGATTATCTGGCAGTTTGAAAGAGTGCCAACTAGTTAACCATGGGATTCCCTGGTGGCTCAGACCATAAAGAGTCTGCCCACAATGCGGGAGACTTGGGTTCAATCCCTGGGTGGGGAAGATCCCCTGGAGGAGGGTGTGACAACCCACACCAGTATTCTTGTCTGGAGAACCCCCATGGGCAGAGGAGCCTGATGGGTTACAGTCCATGGGGTCATAAGGAATCAGACGCTACTGAGCGACTCACACAAACACACAGTTAACTATAACAGTGCAGATAATAATTTTTCTGGAAACATAAGGAACACAGGTAATGAAAGAGAGGTGGAGGAGTAAAAACCCAAAGAGATAGAAGGAAAGAAACTGATAACATCTGGCAATAAACTAGAACTGGGAGGAGAGGCCCCAGCTTAACATGAAGTTCGAAGTTTGACTATTACCTGAGACTTCTGTAATCACTGCAGATGGTGATTGCAGCCATGAAATTAAAAGACGCTTACTCCTTGGAAGGAAAGTTATGACCAACCTAGATGGCATATTCAAAAGCAGAGACCTTACTTTGCCAACAAAGGTCCATCTAGTCAAGGTTATGGTTTTTCATACAAGTGGTCTTGTATGGATGTGAGAGTTGGACTGTGAAGAAAGCTGAGCGCCAAAGAACTGATGCTTTTGAACTGTGGTGTTGGAGAAGACTCTTGAGAGTCCCTTGGACTGCAAGGACATCCAACCAGTCCATTCTAAAGGAGATCGGTCCTGGGTGTTCATTTGAAGGAGTGATGCTAAAGCTGAAACTCCAATCCTTTGGCCACCTCATGTGAAGAGTTGACTCACTGGAAAAGACTCTGATGCTGGGAGGGATTGGGGGCAGGAGGAGAAGGGGAAGACCGAGGATGAGATGGCTGGATGGCATCACCAACTCGATGGACATGAGTTTGAGTGAACTCCGGGAGCTGGTGATGGACAGGGAGGCCTGGCGTGTGGCAATTCATGGGATCGCAAAGAGTAGGACACAACTGAGCGAATGAACTGAACTGAACTGAAATGCTAAAAATTGACCAGGGAATCTTGTATTACCTGACAGTAATTAGAAAAGTCATGAGATCTGCTTCCATTTCTATTGCAGAGGAAGAGGAAGAACAAGGCGCCGTGAGAACATTTCAAAGGAAGGTGGGAGATAAATTCACTTTTCTCATACACTAAGGACACACTATTCAGTATAATGCTTAACACCAAGGGCACACTATTCAATATAACGCTTACAAAATAACAGCTCTAGAAAGACTTACTTGAACAGCACAGGTCATGCAGGCAGGACCAAACCTGAATTTTACTTGCCTGTTTACTTAGCTCTAGACATGATACCAAGTTATCAACCTTATCATTACTAAGATGGCACCTGTTCATTTCCTTATCATTTTATGACCAGAGGACATTTTCTTTTTATTCCTTTGCCTTGATACAATCTTTTATAAATATCACACTGACCTGCAGATATTTATGTATGTTTATAATATATATATATCCTGTATAATATTTATATCCTTATATGGCACCATATTGGAGAAGGCAATGGCACCCCACTCCAGTACTCTTGCCTGGAAAAATCCCATGGGCGGAGAAGCCTGGTGGGCTGCAGTCCATGGGGTCACTAAGAGTCAGACACGACTGAGCGACTTCACTTTCACTTTTCACTTTCATGCATTGGAGAAGGAAATGGCAACCCACTCCAGTGTTCTTGCCTGGAGAATCCCAAGGACGAGGGAGCCTGGTGCGCTGCTGCTTATGGGATCTCACAGAGTCAGACATGACTGAAACGACTTAGCAGCATGGCACCATATAAGGGCTTCCCAGATGGTGCTAGTGGTAAAGAACCTGCTCAGACGACTCAGATGATGTAAGAGATGTGGGTTCAATCCCTTCCTCTGGAGGAGGGCATGGCAACCCACTCTGGTATTCTTGCCTGGAGAATTCTATGGACAGAGGAGCCTGGTGGATTATAGTCCGGAGGATCACAAAGAGTTGGACACAACTGAAGAAAAGTTATGACCAACCCAGATAGCATATTCAAAAGCAGAGACACATGGAGAAGGCAATGGCAACCCACTCCAGTGTTCTTGTCTGGAGAATCCCAGGAACAGGGGAGCCTGGTGGGCTGCCGTCTATGGGGTCGCACACAGTCAGACACGACGGAAGCGACTTAGCAGCAGCAGCATAAAGAAGTAATGGACAATAGGCTGGGAATAGGAAGACCTGTGTCTTGGTCTTAGTTTTACTACTAAGTAAACATGTGAAATTTGAAAAAAAAAAAAAAAGCAGAGACATTACTTTGCCGACTAAGGTCCGTCTAGTCAACGCTATGGTTTTTCCTGTGGTCTTGTATGGATGTGAGAGTTGGACTGTGAAGAAAGTTGAGCACTGAAGAATTGATGCTTTTGAACTGTGGTGTTGGAGAAGACTCTTGAGAGTCCCTTGGACTGCAAGGAGATCCAAACAGTCCATTCTGAAGGAGATCAGCCCTGGGATTTCTTTGGAAGGAATGATGCTAAAGCTGAAACTCCAGTACTTTGGCCACCTCATGTGAAGACTTGACTCATTGGAAAAGACTCTGATGCTGGGAGGGATTTGGGGCAGGAGGAGAAGGGGACGACAGAGGATGAGATGGCTGGATGGCATCACAGACTCGATGGACGTGAGTCTGAGTGAACTCCGGGAGTTGGTGATGGACAGGGAGGCCTGGAGTGCTGCGATTCATGGCGTCACCAAGAGTCGGACACGACTGAACGACTGAAGTGAACTAAACTGAACCACTCTCTTTTTGGAGACTCAAGCCTTAGGCCCTAGTTTCTATACCTTCAGGGCTTCCCTGGTGGTTTAGCTGGTAAAGAATCTGCCTGCAGTGTGGGAGACCTGGGTTCAGTCCCTCGTTCAGTCCCTCGGTTGGGAAGATTCCCCTGGAGAAGGGAAAGGCTACCCACTCCAATATTCCGGCCTGGAGATTCCCATGGACTGTATAGCAAAGAGTTGGACTGAGCGACTTTCACTTCACTTTCATACTTTCATGAGCCTGATCTTGACCTACTTTACTTCCACACAGGGGCAGTAGTTTTGCTGAAGGAAAAACAATCATTAAGCAGATTGGAACCACTTCAAGTTTAAAATCTTAAATTTTAAATCTTCATCTTTTTTTTTTTTTTTTCTTTCTTGGCCCCAAGGCTTGTGGAGTCTTAGCTTCCCAACCAGGGCTTAAACCTGGGCCCAAGCACTGAGAACAAGTCCTAAATACTGGACAGCTAGGAAACCCCCTGTACTAATCTTTCAATAATTTCTTTATGTGATAGAGATCAGTTCCTTTCCTGTTTAGCAGTTTGAAAATTTCAGCATTCTCTTCCAGGCCTCTAATTCATCTCCAGTTCTGCCTCCCTCAGTTGCGTGTGCATGAATGATAACTCATTTCTGTCGTGTCTGACTTTGCAGCTCTTGGACTGTAGCCCTCCAGGATCCTCTGTCCATGGGATTCTCCAGACAAGAATACTGGAGTGGGTTGCCATGCCCTCCTCCAGGGGATCTTCCTAACCCAGAGACTGAACCCGAGTCTCTTTTGTCTCCTGCATTGGCAGGCGTGTTCTTTACCACTAGTGCCACTTGGGAAGCTCCCTTCAGTTGTTCCTGTTCATTTATTTTATAGATAAAATGGAGGTCCAACAGATACTAACTTACCATCTGTACATCGTCACATACACATACACATTTTCCAGGCAAGAGTACTTCTTTTCTCTCACTCACAGCAGCTGTCTCTCCCTACAGCATTTTCAGGTTAATCCTTCCACTTAGGGTCTGATTAAGTTGTGGCTTTTAAAAAATCATCTATTTTCTTTCTAACCATGGTGATCTTTCTCTCCTAGCTCCTTCTCAGCCTAACAATGTGATTCAGTCTATTTTCCCTTAAAAACAAAAACAAACAAAAACCAAAGTGCTTCATGAATTCTACATTTTCCTCTGTCTGTGAACACTCCTATGCTTCCACTCACAGTGAAGTTCCTTGGAGGTCTATACTCATCGCCTGTGTGTCTTCATCTTCCATTCATTCTCCAGCTTACTAGCATCTGTCTCCTGTCCACAGTAGTCCATTGAAACTATTCTTGAAAATGTTATCAGTGGCCTTCTTGAAAAAGTCAATGAGCTCTTATTTGATCCCAATACACACTGTTGTTGTTGAAGATTGATGGCACTTTTCACTAGAGGGCTTTTGTAATTATTTTGGCTGCCCAACATAGAGCCCTCTTCTGCTGAATGATTTCTTCAGTCCACGATCACTGGGGAGGCAGATACTACTTCTCCTGGTGGATGCTAAAAATAGTCATTGCTAGCCTCCTTGATAGAGGGCACTGCCTGTGAGGTAAGCTTGGTTATTTTGATGCATCTGCTTCAGACGTTGAATCCAGCAGTTATGCAAAGAACAGGGACAGCAGACTTCTCACTGATTGTGGAGAATATGGTTGAAGCACTCAGCACTTTTTTATTCAGGCATCGCGAACCATCCAGTCTGCAGAGACTAGAGGTGGCCTCCCCTAAGCAATTCTGTGGTGTGATTTGTGGTTGGGATTCTGATTGCAAAGCCTCTGGGCCTTCCAGTTGGTCTAATGTACTACCAAAGAGCCTTAAATCTTTCCCCTCTTATGTTTAAATCATAGTTTCTGCTCTTTACAGCTAAGAGCTCTGACCGCTGCCATTTCATCTTTGAACCGAGGACTACCTTTGATGAATTCTTCACTCCCACTTCCTTCTTCCTCCAAGTGGTGGCCATTCTAGAGTATTAACTATGTCTTTGAATGTATTCTTATATAGTATGTAGTGTTTTGTGTGCCTGATTTTTAGTTTACATAAATGGTATTTTGCTTAGAAATTTTTCTTCTGTACTTTAAAAAAAAATCTCAGTGCTAAACTTTAAAAAAAATCTGTTTTGCTGTATATCTGGTGTGCTGCATTTAACGGCTGCATGGACTTGCTTCCACACCAGGTCTCTGACTTAATGTTTTGACACTTAAACGTTGCAGTGCGTGTCTTTGTATACATGGCCTCATACTCACCTATGTGAGAATGTTTTGGGTACAGTTTACCAGAAGTGGGATTGCTGGGACATAGGGAATAGATTGACTAAATTTAATCAAATTTCCCCCTAGAGTGGTCACAGGAATCATCTACTACAGGGGAGAAAAAACTTTTCCTTGGCCCTCTTAGGGTCCCTGGCTGGGTCTGAAAAGTGAATGGACAAAAAGAGATGAACAGGAGAGAAGCATACACAACTAACTGAATTTTTACATGTATGTGGGAAGCTTCACAAGAAAACAAAGACCCAAAGAAGTGACTAGAGCAGGAAATTTTTATACCTTTTAGACAAAGAAACAATAAGTTTGTGAAGAATTGATGAGGAAGGAGTTTGGGCCAGGAGTAATAATTGTTGAAGCAGGAACTAGGAATATAAGGGTTATTTAATTTATTTTTTAAAAATTACTTTATTTATTTTAATTGGAGGCTAATTACTTTACAGTATTGTAGTGGCTTTTGCCATACATTGGCATGAATCAGCCATGAATGTACATGTGTTCCCCATCCTGAACCCCCCTCCCACCTCCCTTCCCATCCCATCCCTCAGGATCATCCCAGTGCACCAGCCCTGAGCACCCTGTCTCATGCTTAGAACCTGGGTTGATGATCTGTTTCACATATGATAATATACATGTTTCAATGCTATATTCCCTCAAATCATCCCACCTTGCAACAGAGTCCAAAAGACTATTCTTTACATTTGTGTCTCTTTTGCTGTCTCACATAGTCATTGTTACCATCTTTCTAAATTCCATATATATGTGTTAATATACTGTATTTGTGTTTTCTTTCTGACTGACTCCACTCTGTATAATAGGCTCCAGTTTCATCCACCTCATTAGAACAGATTAAAATGCATTCCTTTTAATGTTTTAATGGCTGAGTAATATTCCATTGTGTATATGTACCACAGATTTCTTTTCCATTAGTCTGCCAATGGACATCTAGGTTGCTTCCATGTCTTGGCTATTGTAAACGGTGCTGCAATGAACATTGGGGTACACATGTCTCTTTCAATTCTGGTTTCCTTGGTGTGTATGCCCAGCAGTGGGATACACTGCAGTTCTATTTCCAGTTTTTTAAGGAATCTCCGCACTGTTCTCCATAGTGGCTGTACTAGTTTGCATTCCCACCAATAGTGTAAGAGGGTTTCCTTTTCTCCACATGCTCTCCAGCATTTATTGTTTGTAGACTTTTGGATAGCAGCCATTCTGACTGGTATGAGATGGTACCTCATTGTGGTTTTTTGATTTGCATTTCTCTGATAATGAGTAATGTTGAGCATCTTTTCATGTGTTTGTTAGCCATTTGTATATCTTCTTTGGAGAAATGTCTGTTTAGTTCTTTGGCCCATTTTTTGATTGGGTCATTAATTTTTCTGGAATTGAGCTGCAGGAGTTGCTTGTATATTTTTGAGATTATTTGTCAGTTGCTTCATTTGCTATTATTGTCTCCTATTCTGAAGGCTGTCTTTTCACCTTGCTTAAAGTTTCCTTCGTTGTGCAAAAGCTTTTAAATTTAATTAGGTCCCACTTGTTTATTTTTGCTTTTATTTCTATTACTCTGGGAGGTGGGTGATAGAGGATCCTGCTGTGATTTATGGCAGAGTGTTTTGCCTATGTTCTTCTCTAGGAGTTTTATAGTTTCGGTCTTACATTTAGATCTCTAATCCATTTTGAGTTTATTTTTGTGTATGGTGTTAGAAAGTGTTCTAGTTTCATTCTTTTACAAGTGACTGACCAGTTTTCCCAGCACCACTTGTTAAAGAGATTGTCTTTTCTCCATTGTATATTCTTGCTTCCTTTGTCAAAGATAAGGTGTCCATAGGTGTGTGGATTTATCTCTGAGCTTTCTATTTTGTCCCATTGATCTATATTCCTGTCTTTGTGCCAGTACCATACTGTCTTGATGACTGTAGCTTTGTAATAGAGCCTGAAGTCAGGCAGCTTGATTCCTCCAGTTCCATTCTTCTTTCTCAAGATTGCTTTGGCTATTCGAGGTTTTTTGTATTTCCATTTGTATTTCCAATTGTGAAATTACTTGTTCTAGTTCTGTGAAAAATACCATCGGTAGCTTGATAGGGAGTGCATTGAATCTATAGATTGCTTTGGGCAGTGTACTCATTTTCACTATATTGATTCTTCGAATCCATGAACATGGTATATTTCTCCATCTATTAGTGTCCTCTTTGATTTCTTTCATCAGTGTTTTATAGTTTCCTATATATAGGTCTTTTGTTTCTTTAGGTAGATTTATTCCTAAGTATTTTATTCTTTTCATTGCAATGGTGAATGGAATTGTTTCCTTAATTTCTCTTTCTGCTTTCTCATTGTTAGTGTATAGGAATGTAAGGGATTTCTGTGTATTGATTTTATATCCTGCAACTTTACTCTATTCATTGATTAGCTCTAGTAATTTTCTGGTGGTGACTTTAGGGTTTTCTATGTAGAGGATCATGCCATCTGCAAAGAGTGACAGCTTTACTTCTTCTTTTCCAATCTGTATTCCTTTTATTTCTTTTTTTTTTTCTGCTTTCTGTGGCTAAAACTTCCAAAAATATGTTGAATAGTAGTGGTGAAAGTGGGCACCCTTGTCTTCTTCCTGACTTTAGGGGAGTTTCAATTTCTGTGCTTGTGATCAGTCTGTTAAGATTTTCTCTTTCTTCCTGGTTCAGTTTTGGAGTTATACTTTTCTAAGAATTTGTCTGTTTCTTCCAGGTTGTCCATTTTATTGGTATATAGTTGCTGATAGTAGTCTATTATGATCCTTTGTATTTCTGTGTTGTCTGTTGTGATTTGTCCATTTTCATTTCTAATTTTGTTGATTTGGTTCTTCTCCCTTTGTTTCTTGATGAGTCTGGCAAATGGTTTGTCAATTTTATTTATCTTCTCAAAGAACCAGCTTTTAGCTTTGTTAATTTTTGCTATGGTCTCCTTTGTCTTTTTTGCATTTATTTCTGCCCTAACTTTTATGATATCTTTCCTTCTACTAACCCTGGGGTTCTTCATTTCTTCTTTTCCTAGCTGCTTTCGGTGTAGAGTTAGATTATTTATTTGATTTTTCTCTTGTTTCTTGAGGTAAGCTTGTATTCCTATGAACCTTTCCCTTAGCACTGCTTTTACTGAATCCCATAGGTTTTGGGTTGTGTTTTCATTTTCATTCATTTCTATGCGTATTTTCATTTCTTCTATGATTTGTTGGTTATTCAGAAGCGTATTTTTTAGCCTCCATATGTTTATATTTTTAATAGTTTTTTCCTGTAGTTGATATCTAATCTTACCACATTGTGATCAGAAAAGATGCTTGGAATGATTACAATTTTTTTGAATTTACGAAGGCTAGATTTATGGCCCAGGATGTGATCTATCCAGGAGAAGGCTCTGTATGCACTTGAGAAAAAGGTGAAATTCATTGTCTTGTGGTGAAATGTCCTATAGATATCAATTAGGTCTAACCGGTCCATTGTATCATTTAAAGTTTGTGTTTCCTCGCTAATTTTCTGTTTAGTTGATCTATACATAGGTGTGAGTGGGGTATTAAGGTCTCCCACTATTCTTGTGTTACTGTTAATTTCCCCTTCCATACTTGTTAGCATTTGCCTTATGTATTGTGGTGCTCCTATGTTGGGTGCATATATATTTATAATTCTTATATCTGCTTCTTGGATTCTTTGCTCATTATGTAGTGTCTTTCTTTGTCTCTTTTCACAGCCTTCATTTCAAAGTCTATTTTATCTGATATGACTATTGCTATTCCTGCTTTCTTTTTGTCTCCATTTGCATGAAATATCTTTTTCCAGCCCTTCACTTTCAGTCTGTATGTGTCCCTTGTTTTGAGGTGGGTCTCTTGTAGACAGCATATATAGGGGTCTTGTTCTGTATCCATTCAGCCAGTCTTTGTCTTTTGGTTGGGGCATTCAACCCATTTACATTTAAGGTAATTATTGATAAGTATGATCCCGTTGCCATTTACTTTGTTGTTTTCGGTTCGAGTTTATACACCTTTTCTGTGTTTCTTGTTTAGAGAAGATCCTTTAGAATTTGTTGAAGAGCTGGTTTGGTGGTTCTGAATTCTCTCAGCTTTTGCTTGTCTGTGAAGCTTTTGATTTCTCCTTCATATTTGAATGGGATCCTTGCTGGGTACAGTAATCTGGGTTGTAGGTTTTTCTCTTTCATCACTTTAAGTATGTCCTGTCATTCCCTTCTTGCCTGAAGAGTTTCTATTGAAAGATCAGCTGTTATCCTTATGGGAATCCCCTTGTGTGTTATTTGTTGTTTTTCACTTACTGCTTTTAATATTTATTCTTTGTGTTTGATCTTCATTAATTTGAATAATTTGTGTGTTGGGGTGTTTTGCCTTGGGTTTTTCCTGTTTGAGACCCTCTGGGTTTCTTGGACTTGGGTGACTATTTCCTTACCCATTTTAGGGAAGTTTTCAACTATTATCTCCTCAAGTATTTCCTCATGGCCTTTCTTTTTGTCTTCTTCTGGGACTCCTACGATTCAAGTGTTGGGACATTTGACATTGTCCCAGGGGTCTCTGAGATTGTCCTCATTTCTTTTAATTTGTTTTTCTTTTTTCCTCTCTGCTTCATTTATTCCTACCACTCTATCTTCCACTTCACTTATCCCATCTTCTGCCTCAGTTATTCTACTGTTGGTTCCCTCCAGAGTATTTTTGATCTCAGTTATTGCATTATTCATTATTGATTTATTTATTATTTATATTCATTATTATTTATTTCTTCTAGGTCCTTGTTAAATATTTCTTGCATCGCTTATCAATCCTCGTCTCCAGACTATTTATCTGTAACTCCATTTTGTCTTCAAGATTTTGAATCATTTTTACTATCATTATTCTGAATTCTTTTTTCAGGTAGACTCTCTATCGCCTCCTCTTTCGTTTGGTTTGGTGGGCATTTATTGTATTCCTTTACCTGCTGAATATTTCTCTGCCTTTTCATCCTCTCTAGATTGCTGTGTTTGGGGTGGCCTTTCTGGATGCTGAAAGTTTGTGGTTCCTCTTTATTGTGGAGGTTCCTCCCTGCAGGTGAGGTTGGACGAGTGGCCTGTCAAGTTTTCCAGGTTAGGGAAGCTTGTGTTGGTGTTCTGGTGGGTGAAGCTGGATCTCTTCTCTCTGGAG
Organism: Ovis canadensis; assembly: GCF_042477335.2. NCBI lineage: Eukaryota > Metazoa > Chordata > Mammalia > Artiodactyla > Bovidae > Ovis > Ovis canadensis. The sequence continues at coordinate 84,374,236 of NC_091246.1, read as the reverse complement.
TGCAATGAAGTGTCCAGTAGTGAGTTTTGAGGTGTCTATGGGTTTGGTGACTTTCGGCCACCTGTATTTTAATGCTTAGGGTTATGTTCCTATGTTGTTGGAGAATTAGCTTGGTATGTCTTGCTCTGAAATTTGTTGGCACTTGGGTGGAGCTTGGTTTCAGTGTAGGTATGGAGGCTTTTGGATTAGCTCTTGTCGATTAATATTCCCTGCAGTCAGGAGTTTTCTGATGTTCTCAAGTTCTGATTTTAAGCCTCCTGCCTCCGGTTTTTGGCCTTATTCTTACAGTAGTCTCAAGACTTCTCCACTGATACTGCACCAATGATAAAACATCTAGGTTAATGGAGAAAAGACTCTCCACAGTGAGGGACACCCAGAGAGGTTTGCAGAGTCACATGGAGGAGAGAAGAGGGAGGAGAGAGATAGATGTGATCAGGAGAAGAGGGGGAATCAAAAGGGGAGAGAAAAATCTAGTCAGTAAATAATTACCTATGTGCTCTCCACAGTCTGGAACACCCAGAGAGGTTCACAGAGTTACAAAGAGAAGAGAACAGGGAAGAAGGAGATAGAGGTGACCAGGAGAAGAGGGGGAATAAAAAAGAGAGAGACAGATCTAGCCAGTAATCAGTTTCCTAAGTGTTCTCCACAGCCTAGAATACCCAAAGAGATTCACAGAGTTGGGTAGAGAAGAGAAGGGGGAGGGAGGGGATAGAGGTGACCTGGGGTAGAAAAAGGAGAGTCAAAAGGGGGAGAGGGCAATCAGGACAGTAATCACACTCCTAAGTAAAAATGGTTACTGAAGATAGGATTCTTAAGTGTATAAAATTGATAACAAATACCAAAAAACAAAGATTAAAAATCTAGAGTAGAGGTTAGACTCTCAAAAATACAATATTAAAAAAACAAAATCACAAAAGTATTAAAAATATAAAGGAAATTTGCTTTAAAAAAATAGGATCTTTTTTTTTTTTTTTCAAGGTAATCAGTTCAGTTCAGTTGCTCAGTCATGTCTGACTCTTTGTGACCCCATGAATCACAGCACACCAGGCCTCCCTGTCCATCACCAACTCCAGGAGATCACTCAAACTCATGTCCTTCGAGTTGGTGATGCCATCCAGATATCTCATCCTCTGTCATCCCCTTTTCCTCTTGCCCCCAATCCCTCCCAGCATCAGGGTCTTTCACAATGAGTCAACTCTTTGCACGAGGTGGCCAAAGTATTAGAGTTTCAGCTTTAGCATCAGTCTTTCCAATGAATGCCCAGAACTGATCTCCTTTAGGATGGACGGGTTGGATCTCCTTGCAGTCCAAGGGACTCTCAAGAGTCTTCTCCAACACCACAGTTCAAAAACATCAATTCTTCAGTGCTCAACTTTCTTCACAGTCCAACTCTCACATCCATATGTGACCACTGGAAAAACCATAGCCTTGACTAGATGGACCTTTGTTGGCAAAATATTATCTCTGCTTTTGAATATGCTATCTAGGTTGGTCATAACTTTTCTTCCAAGGATAAGCGTCTTTTAATTTCATGGCTGCAGTCACCATCTGCAGTGATTTTGGAGCCCCCGAAACAACAAAGTCTGACACTGTTTCCACAGTTTCCCCATCTATTTGCCATGAAGTGATGGGACCACATGCCATGATCTTAGTTTTCTGAATGTTGAGTTTTAAGCCAACTCTCTCACTCTCCTCTTTCACTTTCATAAGAGGCTTTTTAGTTCCTCTTCACTTTCTGCCATAAGGGTGGTGTCATCTGCATATCTGAGGTTATTGATATTTCTCCTGGCAATCTTGATTCCAGCTTGCGCTTCTTCCAGACCAGTGTTTCTCATGATGTACTCTGCATAGAAGTTAAATAAGAAGGGTGACAATATACAGCCTTGATGTACTCCTTTTCCTATTTGGAACCAGTCTATTGTTCCATGTCCAGTTCTAACTGTTGCTTCCTGACCTGCATACAGATTTCTCAAGAGGCAGGTCAGGTGGTCTGGTATTCCCATCTCTTTCAGAATTTTCCACAGTTTATTGTGATCCACATGGTCAAAGGCTTTGGCATAGTCAATAAAGCAGAAATAGATGTTTTTCTGGAACTCTCTTCCTTTTTTCATGATCCAGCGATGTTGGCAATTTGATCTCTGGTTCCTCCGCATTTTCTAAAGCTTAAAGGTAATAGTAGGTTATAAAAGTGAAAATTAAAGGAGTAATAAAGAACTTAATAATATAAAATGATAATAGTAAAACATATCTAGGAATTTCTCTGGAGCTTTTGAGGGCAGTGTGGGGTCAGTTCAGTTTCAGATAGTTCCTTGTTCCAGCTTATACTTCTTCTCATGGTCTATAGGCCCCTTCCAATGTAGTCAGTTGCTAACTATAGGGTTTTAATCTGTTGTACCTGTCACTTCCAAAGCAGTTCCCTCTTCTTTATTTTGGCTTCCTCTGTTTGCAAGTCTCTTCAGTGTCTAATTTCCACCCTGACCTGACACAAGGGGGCGAAGGTGATCACTTATCTAGGCTCACTTGTTCAGTTGTGCTGTGGAGAGGGAGGAACACTGCAAACAAATATCACTGGCGTGTGTGGGGAGTGCTCACAGTGTCTGGGCCACACTGCTTTTGCCCCTGCTCATGGCATGTGTGCTTTCCCGGTCTATACTCCTCAGGCTCCATGTTGCCTTGCAGGGGAACTGTCTAAAGCAGGCCCTGGGTTGCGTACACATCCCAGGTCTAAGCCACTCAGGTTCAGGTTCTCTGGTACTCCACAAAAGCACAGACTCAACTGGGCCTGAGTTTGTGCCCTTCCCAGGTCCGAGCAGTTCAGGCTACCAGGTGCTTGGCGAGCACACTCTCCCCAGGTGGGTGGTGCCATCTTATCACCTCCCTGGTTCCAGCCACTCAATTTCCTGGGTGTGCAGCAGGAGCACCATCTCAGGTCTTCCATGTGTCTCCTCTGGGGAGCTGATCTCAGGCTGCGGCCCTCCTGGTGGATGTCAACTGTCCAGGATCCCAGGAAGACTTGGTTAGCAACTCAGAGCCTGCTTGCAGTTTGGTAGAGAATGCTGTCTCTGGGGCCAAGATTTCCCCTTGCCTTCCTTTTGAAGACAATGGGCAGCCTTTCTGGGTGCCTGGTGTCTTCTGCCAGCATTCAGAATTTGTTTTGTGGAATTTGCTCAGCGTTCAAGTGATCTTTCGATGAATTTGTTGGGGAGAAAGTGGTCTCCCTGTCCTATTCCTCTGCCATCTTAGGACTGCCCCAAGGGTTATGTTAACCAGCATTGTTTTTACAGATTTTTTGACCCCAAATATCCTGTCTCAGGTGATAAGAATGTTTTCCTCCTGGTGCAGGGAGGATACCTTCCACATGGGAGTTTTATGACCTGTTTCAGGGAAGAAGAGTAAGGAGTATGGGGTCAGAGTGATCTTTTTGCTTTTGCTGTTTTCTCAGATTCCTTCAGCTTAAGAGATTCAATATGCCATTCAGTGTTTTGGGGTAGTTGGTCCTGAACCCCATCACTACTGCTGATGTTCCCATCCACGCATCCTTACCAATACTTATTATCTATCATTCTAACTATTTTTTGGGTTGGGGAGCACACTGTGAGGCATGTATCCAGACCAGAGATCAAACCTGTGCCCCTCAAGTGGAAGCTCTGAGCTCTGACCACTCGACCACCAGGGAATTCCTATCATTCTAATTATTTTTTCTTTTTAATTCTAATTCTTAATGACAAGTTGTACGTGGTAATTTTTTAACCAGCAGTGGCACCCCACTCCAGGACTCTTGCCTGGAAAATCCCATGGACAGAGGAGCCTAGTAGGCTTCAGTCCATGGGGTCGTAAAGAGTCAGACACAACTGAGCAACTTCACTTTCACTTTTCACCTTCCTTCATTGGAGAAGGAAATGGCAACCCACTCCAATGTTTTTGCCTGGAGAATCCCAGGGATGGGGAGCCTTCTGGGCTGCCATCTATGGGGTCGCACAGAGTTGGACGTGACTGGAGCGACTTAGCAGCAGCAATAGAAAACTAATACAAAAAAAAATTTTTTTTTTTACGTAAGTATACATGTGTGACACCATCGTCTCCAACACAGAGGTTGGAGGCAAGTGCCTTGAAGAGGAGAGTGGGAGCATGGAAATGGCTTGAGGCTGATGGTCTGAAGGCAGAGGCATCAACAACAGACTTCTTTGAAAGGAGCCAGAGCAGAACACAGGCTTCCCTGGTGGCAAGACTCTACTTGCAATGCAGGAGACCTGGGTTCAATCCCTGGGTTGGGAAGATCCCCTGGAAAAGAAAATGGAAACCCACTCCAGTATTCTTGCCTGGAGAATTACATGGACAGAGGAGCCTGGTGGGCTACAGTGCATGAGGTCCCAAAGAGTCGGCCATGTCTGAATGAAAAGAGCAGAACATAAAGGTGATGCTAGATGTCAACAGGGTTCCTGAATATGACTAGGAGACTTTGCAAGGAGATGGTTGATTTTGAGGACATGACCACCATGTGATTAATTTTGGATTGGACGAGCTGGGAAATAGGTAATTACTTTCTGTTCCTTCTCCTCCTTGACTGTGTAGCTTAAGGACTGTATGTTACATGTGGCTAGGTCTTAGAATATTTCTTGGCCTAAAGTAAGTACTCATTAAATGTTTGTTGGATAGAGAACTACATTCTCCTGACATTCTTTTCTATTTGCAAAATGGACAATTTTCTCCTATATTGAAATGACATTTATTTTTGCCTTTTACCTCAAAGTCCCAGCTACTGCTTAACTCTAAACTTCACTTCACTGCCAACTTTGGCTTACAAATGTTCAACACTGGACATCTCAGTTTCAGTACAGTTCCCACAATTTGGTCTCAGTCTTCTATATTCTGATCTCATAGCACTTTGTAATGCACATATTTGGGGTTTAGGACATGACCTTGAGTCAGAAGCCCCTGGTCTTGGTGAGTGGTTCCTGTAGCACCTCTCCCTCTGATTGATACCTCCTCCAGCCCTAATTAGCCCTGAGAAGCCCTGCTTACCTTTTGAGACAAGGTCACCTCAACAAGGTCAACTTCTTCATCCCCTCAGGCAGAATTAGTCATCTCTTTTTTAGCTTCCCAGCACTTTATTTTCACTCTAACAGACCTTACACTGAGATCTAATTTTTCTCTTAACATGTTTCTTTTGCAGTGAAGAAAAGCCATCTCATCAAGGAGCTTATCCGGGTCCTCACTGGCTAACACAGTGCCTAGCACACCGGTGATGCTTGTTTTCATCAGTTTTCCAGAGAAACAAAACCAATTACATAAATAGATAGGTAGGTAGATAGATTTTCAAGAATTGGCTTACGTGATTGTGGGAGCTGGCAAGACTGAAATTAGTAGACTAGATATTCAGGTAACATTTAGTATCATAGTCTTGAGTCTGAAATCCACCAGGTAGGCTTGCAGGCTGGAAACCCAAGCTGAGTCTCTCTGTAGCAGTCTTCAGGCATAATAGCTTCTTCTCAGTAACATCTTGGCCAACATTTAACCAAACAATTGGCATCATAACCCCACCAAGTTGACACATAAAGTTAACCACCTCAGTGCTCAATAAACATTTATTTGAAAAAATAAATAGATGTCTAATAAGCCTTCCAGAAGTCCAGAGAAGAGAGAAATGGACTTTGGCACAGATTTTCAAACTTAAAATGTTCTCAAGTGATAGAATAAGCATGTTCATTCATTGAGGAGGTAACCATCAGAACCACCCCCCTCTCCCACCAAAAAAAACAAAAATAGAGCCAGAGAGAAAGAACTAGAGAGGATATACACGACTGTGAGTCAGACAAATCGCTGTACTTGGACGCATGCAATGTATCTATCCAATTAATTTTATTCCTCGGAGAAGGCAATGGCAACCCACTCCAGTATCCAATTAATTTTATTCCAGAGGGTAGCAATATGGCTCTATAATAAACTTGAATAAAAATTATTTATTTTACCATTAATTGCTGTGGCACCAACAAAAACACTGTCAGAGACAAACAAGAATGCTTTAAAGTGATTCTTTGTAGAGACTAAAAATGACTAATTCCAGAGTGTCATCTCCAGGTTTTGACTGGGGTGTGAAGCCAGCATGGTGCCGGAACGACTGAGACTGAGGGCCCTGCCTGGACAGAGCCTTCTTTCATAAAATGGTGTTTCCCAGGCTGGACTCTTCCCCTCAAGTCTCTCAGGAGGCAAGAGGAGAAAGATTAGGGACTTTTACAGAAAAAAAGAGTTCCCTCATGTATAAGTTGGGCATAATAATAATAATGAGAAATATTAAGCTGAGCCATATGAAATCACTGATGTTCAACCATTTCTGGATTCCAGCAATGGCAGTTTCATGTGAGTAAGCAAAATAGGTGAGCTATTAAGCAAAGAGTAGAGGTACACGGTAGGTGATCGGTGACTGCTGCCTCTCATCTTTGGGCTGGAGGCTGAGGCGGACCCTGGTCTAGAGGAACCAAAGGTAACTCAGCCCCCGAGGTGGACGGGGGGGTTTTTCCTCCAAAATACCCTGGTTCAGTACACTGAGGAAAAAGAATCTTGAGGTCGAAAAGACTAGGACCACATGGAAAAATGAATGGGAAGCTGATGGGCCAAAGTCCTTATTTGTTCAGTATGATAAATTGCAAAAGCAACAGTGACTGTTTTTTCCTACAGTTACACCCTTAAGTGCACAGACATGGAGAAATGAAAGGGACTGCAGTTCTCAAAAGTCACACAGAGGAACAAAAAATGAGAAAAAGAGGGGTGGGATAATACTGACGCTATCATCAGCTCCTCAGCCCATCACATTGAAATCAAATTATTGCTAATTAAATAAATGTGTGAATGTTTCACAATTTTCATAATGCCTCTGTTAGCATTACCATCCCTGCTTTACAGAGAAGGAAACCGAAGGGGAAGAGATTAGATAATTAAAAAAAAATTATTCCAGTTAAGTCAAGTGCTATTTCCCACTAGTTGTTAAGAATGCCGTGTAGTATGTAGACAACTGGCTTTCAGTACATTTCTTCTCTCGATTTCATAAATTCTCTTTTCATAGAAAATGACTGCTTGAGTAGTCTCAGTAAAGCACATTCTGTTTCATGTTGTCACATGCTCAGCTTCCCCAGGGCACTATGTAAGTGTGACTTTTCAAATTGACTTTCTTATGCAATTGCCAATTATTTCTTCCTGTTCTAGAATATCTATTTTTCATTGAATGATTTTTATTATTTAGGCTATGTTCACATTGTCTAAAACTCCAATTGAACAAGTATGCAAAATGGGGGAAAATTCTTCTTTGCTTCAGAAGGTAGAGTCTAATAGTCATGTCAGTAATGTTCATGAATGCAAGCTGCTGGCCTATCAGCTTTTCCATCAAAGAAGAAAACAATAGAAATATCTAATGGTTTGAATTGGATTTTTTTAAAAGATTAATATGAAGGGTAAACAGCATCTTTTTCTGCATATAGCATCCATGCTGTCTCATTACAGAAAATTTGAAAATTATAGAACAATATAAAGAAGAAATAATAATTCAAAATTCTTCTTCCATGAAAGAACCACTGTGAACCTTGCTGTGGTTGCTTCACTTCAGCTTGGAAAAGAGGTTCTTTCAGATTAAAAGAATCCTGCTGCAAAATAATCAGTGAAATGATTTTCCAAAATTCAAGGGAGAAAGGTGAACTGGTTGGTAATCATTTAATGCTTTCTACACTTCCTCAGTTCAGTTCAGTCGCTCAGTCGTGTCCAACTCTTTGCGACCCCTGTAGTACGCCAGGCTTCCGTGTCCATCACCAAATCCCAGAGCTTGCTCAAACTCATGTCCATTGAGTTGGTGATGCCATCTAACCATCTCCTCCTCTGTTGTCCCCTTCTCCTCCTACTTTCAATCTTTCCCAGCATCAGGGTCTTTTCCAATGAGTCTGTTCTTAGCCTCAGGTGGCCAAACCCTTCCTCAGATATAGTTATTTCTTAGTCCAGAGGACAGTGTAAACTTTGAGATTGCTTCAAAATGCTTTCAGGCTCTCATGTAGTGTTAGTGTTGGTTGCTCAGTCATGCCCCACTCTTTGGACCCCATGAACTATAGCCCTCCAGGCTTTTCTGTCCATGGAATTCTCCAGGCTAGAATTCTGGAGTGGGTAGATCTCCGGGGGACCTTCCCTATCCCAGGATCAAACCCTCGTCTTCTGCATTTCAGGTGGATTCTTTACTGTCTGAGCCACCAGGGAAGCCCTCAGGCTCTCATAGATAAAAACATTTTTGCTAATGAAGCAACTGACAAACAACTAATCTCAAAAATATACAAGTAACTTATGCAGCTCAATTCCAGAAAAATAAACGACCCAATCAAAAAATGGGCCAAAGAACTAAATAGACATTTCTTCAAAGAAGACATATGGATGGCTAACAAACACATGAAAAGATGCTCAACATCACTCATTATTAGAGAAATGCAAATCAAAACCACAATGAGGTACCACTTCACACCAGTCAGAATGTCTGCGATCCAAAAATCTGCAAGCAAGAAATGCTGGAGAGGGTGTGGAGAAAAGGGAACCCTCCTATACTGTTGGTGGGAATGCAAACTAGTACAGCCACTTTGGAGAACAGTGTGGAGATTCCTTAAAAAATTGCAAATAGAACTACCTTATGACCCAGCAATCCCACTTCTGGGCATACACACCGAGGAAACCAGAATTGAAAGAGACACATGTACCCCAATGTTCATCGCAGCACTGTTTATAATAGTCAGGACATGGAAACAGCCTAGATGTCCATCAGCAGATGAATGGATAAGAAAGTTGTGGTATATATACACAATGGAGTATTACTAACCATTAAAAAGAATACATTTGAATCAGTTCTGATGAGATGGATGAAACTGGAGCTGATTATACAGAGTGAAGTAAGCCAGAAAGAAAAACACCAATACAGTATACTAACACATATATATGGAATTTAGAAAGATGGCAATGATGACCCTGTATGCAAGACAGCAAAAGAGACACAGATGTGTAGAACGGACTTTTGGACTCAGAGGGAGAGGGTGGGATGATTTGGGAGAATGGCATTGTAACATGTATACTATCATGTAAGAATCGAATCACCAGTCTATGTCCGACGCAGGATACAGCATGCTTGGGGCTGGTGCACGGTGATGACCCAGAGAGATGTTATGGGGAGGGAGGTGGGAGAGGGGTTCATGTTTGGGAACGCATGTACACCCGTGGGGGATTCATGTCAATGTATGGCAAAACCAATACAGTATTGTAAAGTAAAATAAAGTCAAAATAAAAATTAAAAAACAAACAAACAAAAAAACAAAAAACATTTTTGCTAGAGTCGCTACATTAATGAGCAATACCAGCCAAATGTCAAGGTCATCGGATCTTTTTGAAATTGGGCATACTCCTGAATATTATAGTAGAACTGTGAAATTTGTAATTTAAGGGCTTTTTTTGGTGGGGGGTAATTTTGATTTAAGTGCAACTGATTTCCATGAATGCTTCTACTGGTGCAAACATTTTGGGAAAGGGACAAATGAATAAATGATGATCTAGCTTTGAAGTAACTAAAGAGAGGGACAAAGATTGGAGGATTGGTGTTCTGCCCAGCTCTCTGCAGGGGCTGAGCTGGAAGCTGGCGGAGCTGATTTATTGAGAAACTTTAGGGCGTTGAGACCTTGCTCCTTCAGAGTTCGTGGCACACGATGACACAGAGCTGGGGCAGAGGCCAGCCTTTTCGAGCACCGGGGTTAGATGTGGGAGAGAGCATATTAGGGGCTGATGTTGGAGATCTCCCAAAGATATCGTTAGCAGCAACCCTAGGGGAGACACTCCAAATGGCCTAACAGGCAGGGGCTGTCCTAGGAGGAAGACAATGAGAGGAAGCCAGCAGATCTCCCAGGAAATTAGAGAGGAGGTGGAGGGAGGATTTTGCAAGGATGGTTAGAGATTCTGTCTGAGGAAAAAGTGCAAAATTGGACACCAGGTACTTTCTTAGGAACTGCAGTTGGCTGCTAATGCAGAGACCTGAAACCACAGAAGCCTAAACAAGATGGGCTAGAGTGTCACCTGTGTCCTGGGTTTATTCTCCATACCCTTAACAAGGGACACAGGGTCTTTCGTGGTTTCAAGACAGGTACTGCTGTTCCTCCTACCACAATCACTTTGGCAGAAGATGATAAAACGGATAATAGTTTGCTAGTGCTATTATAACAAAGTACCATGGATTGGGTGGCTTAAACAACAGAAATGTATCATAGTTCTGAAGGCTAGAAGCCAGAGGTCAAGGTGTTGACAAGGTTAGTTCCTTCTGAGGCCACTCTCCTTATAGATGGCCACCTTCTCCTTGTGTCTTTTCACTGTACTCTCTCTTTGTCTCTCTATGTCTGTGTCCCAATCTCCTCTTCTTATAAAGACACCAGTCATATTGGATTAGGAGCTACCCTTATAACTTAATTCCCGTTTTAACTTAATTCCCTCTTTAGGAGCCCTGTATCCAAATGTAATCACATTCTAGGGATTAGGGCTTTTCCATATGAATGTTGGAAGGGAACACAATTCAGCTGGTAACAAAGGAGGAAAGGTGGAAGGGTGGGTCTCAGCTGACAGCCCTCTTTTAATACACTTTTCATGAAACCTCAGCCCACAACCATTCACTCTTACTGGTCAGGCTGTCCTTCCTGGAAAGGTGGTAAATGTAGTATTTTATGACTCAATACATGGCTGTTTCACTTATTAAACTTGGGTTTGGGTTTGGGTTGGTAAAGAAAAAGAGGAAATGGATGTGCAAATGATCTAGCTAGATCAGGGTAATGAAGTTATTCTGACTCAGTGACCCTATAACACATGGCTGGATAGACTGTGAAAACAAATGCTGGGATGAGGAATAAGCAGATCCCCTTTCCAGACACTGCAGTGTCCAAGCGTCCATCCCCAGTGATACGGTAGGAGGGGAGGAGATGTGAACTGTGGTTGGGAGGATGTCCTGGGCCCAAATTCCCCTGCAGGATGGATGGATCATCCAGGCAAGCAGTGACTCAAAATCAAACCTGAAAGGAGGGACTTCCCTGGTGGGCCAGTGAGTGGCAAAGACTCCACATTCCCAATGTCGGAGGCCCCGGCTCAATCCGTGGTCAGAGAACTAGATCCCACATGCCGCAACTAAGAGTTCACATGCTGTAACAGAGATCGAAGGTCCTGTGTGCTGCAACTAAGACCCAGTGCAGCCAAAAAAAACCAAAAAACCTGAAAGGAAATGGAAGTAAAGAGAAGAGAATGAGGGAGAGAAAAGAGAGGACAGGTGGAGGGAGGCAGAAAAGGAGGGAAAGAGAGATCATGAACAAGCATGGAGGCAGCGTCAGGGTTGGGGCGGGGGTGTTGGGCAGGTCAGCTGGGAGTAGTCCTAGTGAAAACCTGGCAGGCTTGCAGTGGAAAGCTCCAGTTCTTTGTTACTTCTTTGGAGAAGAGGGAATTCTCCTATTTGGTGTTAACCTCTGCTCATCTACCAGCTTCCTGAGTTCTGGGTCATTGATTTCCCATGCTGCTACGATGACTACTGTAAATATTGGGCTAATTTTTCTCATTTCTATCAGGCCACTGTCCTCGATCCCTATGCCTTGGTCCTTGTGCATGTATTAGTCATTGAGGTTTTTATTGCAAAATGTTATTGGACTTCCGATGCAAATTCAGCAGTGCCCTTTCTATCTGCTGAGGTCCCCAGAGTGGGAGGGAAAGAGGGTGTTACCATAGTGATAAGAAGACTGGCTGAACACAAAGCTAAGCACCCTCCTGTAGAAGGGCAGGAAGAAGTGGTTCATTACTCTCTCCCCTGATGAGTCATAGCCGATTTAAATAACTCCTTCACTTTCCGTTAAAAGCTGATGTCTACTGGGAAAGAAAGTCAGAGCAATGGTCAAAGTGGCAAAGGATTGTTCTTCGACCAATATCATCTTGATTTTCTGTCGTAAGATTCTAACTAAGATATTGGTGGGAATTCCCTGGCAGTCCAATTGTCAGGACTCTGTGCTTCAACTGCAGGAGAATCAAGAGATGGGGATTTGCTTCCTGGGTTGGGAAGATTCCCTGGAGGAAGGCATGGCAACCCACACCAGTATTCTTGCCTGGAGAATCCCATGGATAGAGGAGCCTGGTGGGCTACAGTCCATAGTGTTGCAAAGAGTCAGACAAGACTGAAGTGACTTCGCAGAGCACAAATAAAATTCATCAGTTCTAGTCCTCGGTATTTACCTATGAGAAATGAAAAGTTATGGTGAAGTAAAACCTGTATGTGAGTGTTGCTATCTACTTCATTCATAATCACCAAGAATGGAAACAACCCAAATATGCTCCAAATGGTGAATGAAGAAACATATTGTGTTTCATTCATGCAATGCAATATTACTCAACAACAAAAAGGAAAAGACTATTGGTACACACGAAAACCTGGATACATCTCAAAGGTATCATGCTGAAAAAAGAAGCCAATTTCGAAAGTCTTCATGAATCTTTTTAAAGGTTCATGGGAAGGTTCTAGGGAAGGCAAAACTGTAGGAATAGAAAACAGATCAGCAGTTGCCAGTGCCTGAGTTGGGGATAGGAATGACAACAGAGAAGCATGAAGGAAATTGTTGGGGTGAAGGAACTTTTCTACATCTTGATTATGGTTATGAGACCATAAGTTCTTGTCAAAACTCATAAATCTATACACTAGGAAGGATGATTTTAGTGTATACAAATTATACCTTAGGGAATATGATATTAAAAAACCCTTAGTCCTTTTATGGTCATTCTTGTAATCTTTTATTTTGTGGGAAGATGTGGTAGAAAAAAAATGAATTTTAGTAAATCATTACATTTTTCAGAAGTACTTGATGGACTATAACAAAAATTTTTATCTGGGATAACCAAAATTTTCTGTGAACCAGAAATTCTCATTTATTTCAGTTTTATTTATAGATTATTTTAGAATAGGAACATTTTGTAACTAATGTAGTGGGCAAAATCAACATATGAATGGTAGGTTATATTTAAACTTAATCGAAGTTATGTTTGGTAAACAGAAATTTGCTTTTTAAATAGCTATATCCAGTGATCTAGTGATTTTCCACTTAGTAGTGTATTCAAAGAAACCAATTAGAGCATACAGGACATTCATGCAAATTTTGTTTATAGCAGTGAAAAATGAGAAGTAACCTAAATGATCATCTATAAAAGATTGGTGACATAAGCAATGTGTGTGTGTGTGTTTAAGTCACGTCCAACTCTTTGCAACCCCATGGACTGTATAGTCCATGGAATTCTCTAGGCAGAATACTGGAGTGGGTAGCCTTTCCCTTCTCCAGGGGATCTTCCCAACCCAGGAATAAAATCAGGGTCTCCTACATGCTGAGGATTTTTTACCAGCTGAGCAATCCATTAAAAACTATAGGTCTATATTTATTAACACAGAAAGCAGGCATGATATAATAAGTGAAAAAACGGGCCACAAAGCAGAATATTGTGTTGTGATTTCATTTTTAAAAAATGCATGTGAGTGCGTATATTTTGTGAGTATATTTAGAAAAAATCTTGGAAGCTTAGAACAAACTATGAAAGTGGTAAAGTATTTACTCGTGGTAGGACTACAGAGCCAACACTTTACATTAAGATGCTTTTTAATTTGAAAAACAAATCTATTTCCACTTTTTCAAAGGAACAAGACTTGTTTTCTGTTGCCGCACCCATCACCAAATCATTAAATACTTGAAAATAATGGATATCATGTGAGTGAAAAAAAAGTTTTACTTACATAAACATGGCTAATCCAGGCAGTTTAGCCTTTATAAATACAAAATGTATAAGACTGAAGGAAAAAATTAGAGAGGGGTGTAGGAGTTCAGCACATGCAACAAGGATATGTAAAAATAGCACAGTGGCCCATTGACCTCAAAAAAATGCTAGCAAAAATATACTCTCTGGAAGTAAATACTGCAAATAGCAAGGCCAGGAACTCTCAACTCATTCCACAATGAGAAGTAACAAGAGAACCGGCATGACACCGATACTAAAATCCTGAAAGACAAAAAGTGGGAAAGAGCATGTACACACTGGCATATTGAAAATATATAACCAACAAGGACCTACAGTACAGCACAGGGAACTCTGCTCAATGTTATGTGGCAGCTGGATGGGAGGGGAGTTTAGGGGAGAGTGGATACATGTATATGTACAGCTAAGTCCCTTTGCTGTTTGTCTGAAACTATCACAACATTATTTGTTAATCAGCTATACCCCAATACAAAATTAAAAATTAAAAAAAAAATAAGAAAGAGCAGCAAAACCAACCTAGAAAATAAGCTGAAAATAGTGATGAAGAAAATCACTAAACATGCTAAGAATTTTTTTTAAAATATAAAGCATTGCTTCTCTAAAGAAAACACAAATGTAGAAATGCAAGAACTTGTGACCAAGATGAAAAGAAAAAGGAGGACATGGCCAGAAGCAGGAGGAAGTGAAATATGGGCTGGACTTTATTCTAGAAGTCTGAAGACTGGAAATACATTAATAAGTTTTATCATATTAGTAGATTAGATGAAGAAACTCATATAACTGTCTCTATAGATGCTGAAAATACATCTGACCAAATTAAACAACTATGGTTGATGAAAATACTGAAAGAAATACAGATAACATGGTAAAATAAATTGATTTCAGCTTGAAACCCAATGTCATGCTTTATGGCAGAACTTAAAACATTCCTGATATAATCACGAACAAGATAAAAATGTTCATTGTCACTACTGTTATTTAGCAGAGTGCTGGAGATATTAGCTGATGCAATTAGACAAGAGGAAGAGATTAGACGTATAAAAATTAGAAAGTGAAACTACCACTATTGGCAGAAGTTATGATTGCAAAACTTGGGAAACACAAAATAATTGAACAAGAAACTACTTTACCTGATAAAATCAATGTTAGGTACAAGCATAATAACATATATGTACAAATCACAATCAGATAAAAGGAAGAAAACCTCATTTAAAACAGCAACAATGACAAGAAAAGTAAAATACCTAGGAATAGACTAAAAAAAAAAATGTTGCAAGACCCATATGAGGATGAATTTCTCTTAAAGAGTGAAAGAAATCTTGACCAAATAGCAGGACATATAATGTTCTTGGAAGGTAAAAGTCACCATTATGAATATCTTAATTCTCCTTAAGGTAACATAAATTTAATTCACTTTCCACGAAGATTTATTTTGTTGAAAATGTTTTAGTTTTGAAAACTTGATCTTAAATCACATATAAAACATTAGCTTATAAAACCTGAAAATAAAAGCAATGATAGAAGCTGCTCCCAGTTTGGAGACTCCCAAGCATAAAAATGGTAACCCACTCCAGTATTCTTGCCTGGGAAATCCCATGGACAGAGGAGCCTGGCGGGCTACAGTCCATGGGGTTGCAAAAGAGTTGGACATCCTAGCGGCTAAACAACAAACAAATAAAGCATAAAATACTGCTTAAAAGACAGCTACTTGCATTGATTAATCTGTCATCAATTTAAGTTGTTTTGTCAAATGGGTATGCTGTTACCTTTCATTGTATTAAACCACATTCTCAAGTCTATAAAGCAACCAATTAATACTTTTTTTCCCATGTGATGCACTCCTCAAGGGCTATTTTTTTTTTTAAACAATACTAGGAAAACAAACATTACATTGACTGCTTTGATTCTGAAAAAAATGCAGATGGTTAAAGTGACTTTGAAATGGTGGTACCATTGACCAGTTTCTTCCCCTCCTATGTTAACAGCTCTTCTGTTTTGTGAGTGAGTTGTTTCAACTCTGGCTGTGCTTGGATAATTTTTAAAAAAGAAGAGGCCAACAAAGCTGAGTCCAGCTCTAATCCAGAAAAACTGAATCAGAATCTCTGAGATGAAGTCAACTGGGGCTTTTTTTTTAAAATTGCCATATCGAACTCCTCCCCTTCTGCTTCCTCCTCTTTCTTCTCCTGAAATTTAAGAAATAAAAGTTAATAATGCATCTGAAGCTCGTCGTGTAACCTTTCACCCATAGAGAGGTATATACTGTCCTCATTGTCTCTTTTCATGTAGGAGATTTTCATAGGCCTTTTGACTTACAAGCTGACTTAGAGCATCATTCTCCTCATTGCCACCTTCCAAGCACAGTTATTAAAGCTCCCATATAAAGAGCAGCTGTATTATTCCCATATTTCTTACTCTGAACAATGTACACCAACAAACGATCATTTCAATCAGGAGCTGTTGCTTCTACTAAAATTTGCTTCTAAATTGATTTGCTGTATACAGATTTATCCAGGCTATACTTGCTATTTTATCCTTCATAGCTATTTTTGTCACATAATTAGTAGGAATAAAATTGAATGAAGATATTTTGAAAGTAAATAAAGGTTCTTGAGAATTATTGACATAGTTGGGAATTTCTCAACTCAGGGTATATGTCTAAAGAAATCAGATTCCTAGGTGGTTTAAACCGAGGAGAGGTGTAGTCATGGTGGGAAAGTGACATATCCTGGGTGCTTAGGCTTGTTCTATCTCCTATGGTGAATAGGCATGCATAATTGATATGAAAAATTGAGTTCTACAAGTTATTGATATTTGAGTTAAGGAATATGGACTTTATTTTATTTTATTTTATTTTTTTACAATTAAATTTACATTTTATTAAAATGACATCTATAGAAGCAAAATATCTAAATACATATTATCTGTTCCACCTATCATGTAAATTGCTCTAACTGTCACAAGTCTTAGCTTATTATTACTACTTAAAATTCAGCTCATCCTGACTAGATTCCTGGGCCAATCTTCTCAAATACTTGTTTTATTATAAATTTCCTTTTATTTAAACAACTGTCAGTTAGTAATAATACAGGATTAAGAGTGGTTAACAACTGAGAAATTATAAGGAAAATGTAATTATTGGGTTAGATAATACAGCATTCAGCAGAGCAAATTTCAAGAGTGAACATACAGACAGAGCAAAGATTTCAGTTTGGTACTCTATAACCCCAAGACTATAAACTACTCTTACTATACAAAAGCTCTAATGACATACAGAGTTTTTTGTAGGAACTCTTGTGCTTCTGGTTGGCACATTATCTACTCTTTAATATGTGAAAGTAATACAGACAGTTGTGAGAGGCTGTGCAAAACTATCGTATTTACAAAAATGGCACAAAAGTGAATTCAACAGTCGATGCACATGCACACTTCATTCACATCTTCAGTGACAAAAGGTATTCTGAACACTATAGAACTGAACAAGAACACTAGCTTCAACAGCAGCTGTTAAGCAATAGAGTCACGTAAGTTACACCAGAATGGGCAAATATTGCCCAAGTAAAGTTCTTTGTTAAAGCTGAAACAGATGGAATATGGACTTTAAAAGAAGATAATGAAGATGAAAAGTAAATGTCTATAACCAACATAAGCGATGGAAAGAAAACAGGGACCTTCTTTTCAAAAGGATGGGGAAAGATGTCTCCGATACTGCTGCAAGCTCTTCTCTAGAGATTTCAGTTCAGTTCAGTCCAATTCAGTCGCTCAGTCATGTCTGACTCTTTGCGACCCCATGAATCACAGCACGCCAAGCCTCCCTGTCCATCACCAACTCCCAGAGTTCACTCAGACTCACATCCATCGAGTCATTGATGACATCCTCTGTCGTCCCCTTCTCCTCCTGCCCCTAATCCCTCCCAGCAGCAGAGTCTTTTCCAATGAGTCAACTCTTTGCATGAGGTGGCCTAAGTACTGGAGTTTCAGCTTCAGCATCATTCCCTCCAAAGAAATCCCAGGGCTGATCTCCTTTAGAATGGACTGGTTGGGTCTCCTTGCAGTCCAAGGGACTCTCAAGAGTCTTCTCCAACACCACAGTTCAAAAGCATCAATTCTTCGGTTCTCAGCTTTCTTCACAGTTCAACTCTCACATCCATACATGACCACAGGAAAAACCATAGCCTTGACTAGACAGACCTTTGTTGGCAAAGTAATGTTGCTTTTCAATATGCTATCTAGGTTGGTCATAACTTTTCTTCCAAGGAGTAAGCATCTTTTAATTTCATGGCTGCAATCACCATCTGCAAGTGTATTCAAATAGAAGATTAATTATGATTGTGAGGGGGTCAGAGTATGCCACTGCTAAAATGGCACTTTGGCATATTTATTTTGAACTGAAGACAACTGAGAATCAACAGATGCAGAAAGAAGTCCTCTTAGAACGTCCCAATCTGACTAAAAGCAGAAACTTCTGATAAATGAGTACTGCCAGAAATCCCCTCTCCTGGGGAATTTTCTGGCCATGAAGAAGATAGAAAGTGGGCACCAAGATGGACCTGCACAAACAAACGTTATTAAAATAATACTAAAAAAACTCCTTCATGTAGATTGGGATTCCCCTGGTGCTTCCATTGCTGAGGCCCCAGGTTCAATTCCTGGTTGGGGAACTAAGATCATGCAAACCATATGGCATGGCCAAACAATAAATAAGTAAATAATACTTATTTTCCATTAATTTCCTCATATATTTTCTTTTTAAAAAATTAATTTATTTTAATTGGAGGCTAATTACTTTACAATATTGTAGTGGTTTTTGCCATGCATTGACAGGAATCAGTCATGGGTGTACATGTGCTCCCCATCCTGAACCCCTCTCCCACTTCCCTCTCCATCCCATCCCTCAGGGTCATCCCAGTGCACCAGCCCTGAGCACCCTGTCTCATGCATTGAACCTGGACTGGCGATCTATTTCACATATGGTAATATACATGTTTCAATGCTGTTCTCTCAAACCATCCCTCCCTTGCCTTCTCCCACAGAGTCCAAAAGTCTGTTCTTTACATCTGTGTCTCTTTTGCTGTCTCACATATATTCCATATATTTTCTTCTCACAATTTACTACCCCTAGAAGCTAAAAACCATTTCTCTTTGTCTTATCACTTCTCCACAAATTTATTGTTGTTGTTCTTTAGTTGCTAAATTATGTCTGACTCTTTTGTGACCCCATGGACTGTGGCCAGCTAGGTTTCTCTGTCCATAGGATTTCTCAGGCAAGAATACTAGAGTGGGTTGCCATTTGCTTCTCTGAGGGAGCTTCCCAACCCAGGGATCAAACCAGCATCTCCTGCATTGGCAGGTGGATTCTTTACCAATGAGCCACCCAGGAAACCTTCCACAAATGTATTGCTCTTTGTTAAAATGATGTATAAGCCTCTGAGTCTGATCACCTCTTTGGGGCTTTCATTTTATTTCTTTAAACCTCTCATATGCACACATGATAACCTTTTTTTTTTTTTCCCTCCTGTTAATCTGGTTTTTGTCAGCCTAATTTGTAGGGTCCCATTCACTGTGAGAGTTGGACCATAAAGAAAGCTGAAAGTGAAAGTCTCTCAGTTATGTCCGACTCTTTTCAACACAATGGATTGTAGTCCATGGAATTCTCCAGGCCAGTATGCTGGAGTGGGTAGCCTTTTCCCTTCTTCAGGGTATCTTCCCAACCCAGGGTTCGAACCCAGGTCTCCCACATTGCAGGCAGATTCTTAACCAGCTGAGCCACAAGAGAAGCCCTTAGAAAGCTGAGTGCTGAAGAATTCGTGCTTTCAAAGCATGGTACTGGAGAAGACTCTTTAGAGTCCCTTGGACAGCAAAGAGATCAAACTAGACAATCCTAAAGGAAATCAACTCTGAATATTCATTGGAAGGACTGATGCTGAACCTCCAATACTTTGGCCACCTGATGCAAAAAGCTGGCTCATTGGAAAAGACCCTGATGCTGGGAAAGATTGAGGGCAGGAGGAGAAGGGGGCAATAGAGGATGAGATGGTTGGGTGGCATCACTGACTCAATGGACATGAGTTTGAGCCAACTCAGGGAGATAGTGAAGGACAGGGAAGCCTGGTGTGTTGTAGTCCATGGGGTCATGAAGAGTCAGATATGACTCAGCGACTGAACAATAGCAATTCACAGAACATAAGAGGGCAGAGGGAAAAGTTTCTTCCTACACTACTTTACCCTAAAGAGATACCTTTCAAAATGAACATGAGACCTGAATTTCGCTAAAGAAATTTTTGTCCTGAAAAACAAAAGAAACTTGAGTTAGAAAGTATTCAGCTAAGTGATGAACAGAGCAGCTTAGAATATCTTTCTCTTCTATTAAGAAAACTGGGAAAAAGTTGTTTGTTTTTATTATTTTTTAGCAGTAGGCAGTAGTCTTGGTTTGCTGCCCTGAACTGGAAAACACATATTGAAGTCTATGGCAGAACACAGGCCCAGACCCCCAAGTTGTCAGAATCACAGGCAGGCTCGTTTGCAGCAGCATGGATAGACCTAGAGATTACCATACTAAGTGGGTTAAGTCAGAAAGAGTGAAGACAAATACCGTACGATGTCACTTAGATGCAGAATCTAAAATATGACACAAATGAAACCAATCTACAAAACAGAAACAGACCCACAGACATAGGGAACAGACTTGTGGTTGCCAGCGGGGAGGGAGGAAGGAGAAGGATGAAGTGAGAGTTTGTATTAGATGAAAACTATTACATTTAGAATGGATAAACACCAAGGTCCTTCCGTATGACACAGGTATCTGTATTTAATGCCCTGGGATAAACCATAATTGAAAAGAATATGAAAAAAAGAGTGTATATATGTGTGCAACTGAGCCACTTTGCCATAGAGCAGAAATTAGCACAACATTGTAAATCAACTATACGTCAATGAAAAAAAAAAAAACCAGAGAACAAAAAATCGTAGCAGAATGCAAGTTGAAGAGCTCCTTGGAAGAAAAGTTATGACCAACCTAGATAGCATATTCAAAAGCAGAGACATTACTTTGCCGACTAAGGTCTGTCTAGTCAAGGCTATTGTTTTTCCAGTGGTCATGTATGGATGTGAGAGTTGGACTGTGAAGAAGGCTGAGCGCTGAAGAATTGATGCTTTTGAACTGTGGTGTTGGAGAAGACTCTTGAGAGTCCCTTGGACTGCAAGGACATCCAACCAGTCCATTCTAAAGGAGATCAGTCCTGGGATTTCTTTGGAAGGAATGATGCTAAAGCTGAAACTCCATCCTTTGGCCACCTCATACAAAGAGTTGACTCATTGGAAAAGACTCTGATGCAGGGAGGGATTGGGGGCAGGAGGAGAAGGGAACGACAGAGGATGAGATGGCTGGATGGCATCACTGACTCGATGGATGTGAGTCTGCGTGAACTCCAGGAGTTGGTGATGGATAGGGAGGCCTGGTGTGCTGCGATTCATGGGGTTGCAAAGAGTCGGACACGACTGAGTGATTGAACTGAACTGAACTGATGACAATCAAGAAATCATCCTGTAAGCAAAAGTAATCAATCAGACCATCTGGACGGATCAACCCAGTGGTTTTGTGAGTGGAAGCCAGTACTGAGAAAAAACAAACCGAAAACCAAAGATGGCATCTAGTGCTCACAGCCTGGCTTTTCTGAAATTGCTTTTGACCATGCCAAACTTTTCTAAAATCAGTTGTGAGTGACTTTTGGCTTTTTCCAAAATGAATAATCCTTAGCAAATAAAAGACAAAATCTGAAGGGCTTTATCTTGAAGAGGTATTATTAAAATTAAATGTAGAATAATGATAAGGTTATGAGAAATGGTATATTCTCCCCTAAAACAAACACCTGGGATCATATTCAATGAACAATTTTTTGTGTATCCACTGTATGGAACAAGTTGCAAAGTTCTAGAAGAGATGCGATAAACCTTCATTTGGATATCTCTTAACTAACAGTATGATATGTGGCAACACTGGTCTTGGGACTCATAGCCACCCGGACATGTGAGCCAGGACGATTCCTAACACATGTTTCAGGTCTCTCCACCAGTCAGCAGTATTTCTCTGTGCCCATCTCATCAGTTTGTCTCTCCAGGAACCACTATTTCAAGTCATATACCCAGGTTCACCAGTGCAATGCATGTCAATCAATGTATGCATCTTAAAAGACATTTTGAAAAACACATTAAAATGTGAATCTTTAGGAAATAATGAAAAATCCACACACGTATATAACTCCTTACAATGATGCCAGTCACAGTTGTGGAGTCCTATACCGAGGTTACAGGTGTGGAGCTCAGTACCAAGGTCACAGGATAAAAATCTCTGAAACTGACCAAGCCCTATAGCAACTGTTGCCATGAGCTTCCAGATCTAAACCAGCCAGTTTCCTGACCCCAGATTAGGTAAAATTTCCACCCTACAGCATCCTAACCAATCACCTAATGCCACCATTACAGTAGGAATTTTCTCTGTCTTGGGGTTATAAAAATCTAGCTACTAGCTTGTGAAAGGGTTTGGCTCTCCCTTGAGCCAGCCTGCTGTTTTAACAGTGTCTCCCCCTCTAATAAACTTTATTCTCCCCACATTCTGCCTCATGACTGGAAATTCATTTCCAACCCAAGCATGGACCATGACAGCAGCGTTGCTTAAAAATAGGGAAAAACTGGGAACAAATGACCTGTCTAATATCTGGAGATTGTTAGATAAATATGGTAAATCAAAACAAAGGACTACAATGCAGCTGTTGAAAATGATGTTAGAGACGAGAATATCTTAACGTGGGAAAGCTCTTTGTGATTTATAATGTGAAAAGAAACAAGATGATTAAAATGCATACTTCTTATGGTCCTCATTTTATAAATTGATACATATGAATATTATTCATTGGAAAAAGGTCTGGAATGATAAATGCGAATGGATTTTAAACTTTGCTTTGAAGAACTCTAAGGTGCCAACAAGTGTTTCACGGCTCAACTTGGGGGTTGTTTGAGGGCCAACCCCTTGGGCTTTCAGACCATCATCCTCTATTTTTTAATCTGTCTTATGTATTGATCTCCTACATAAGATTCATTGAGGAAAAGGTTTTGCAAATTTGAAAAATATGCTAAGCACTAATATATACTGTGAGATTAAGTAGTAGTTATAGAACATCACTAGATGTTTTCCTCTATTTTTGATTTAAACACTCAAGTCCCAATTGACCTATTAGCTGAAAGTCCAATTACCTCAGGGATAACATTCTTTTCTTCTCTTTCTTTACCTGTATTTTCAGATTTTTTTTTTGTAATGCAATGTATTGCTTTTATAATAAGAAAAAAGGTTATTTCAATTTTAAAAAGGCTAATGACAGAAAAGCAATGTTTGATCCATTCGACAGTGACATTTAAAAATATTAAATCAGCAAAACACTCAGTGAAAGGAATCATGAAGGAAGTTCTTATTACTGAACTGAGCAAGCACATGGTTTGTTTGTATCTGTGGGTTTACCTGTTCCCATAGTCACAACTGAGGGCAACTGAGAACAGGTGGGTTGACTTCTCTGTTGAATATGCAGTCTTATTATCTTGAAAATTAAGTTCTTGTCCTAACTGGCTATATGGAACCAATGACAGGGAGAATTTGAACCAAGCTAGAGAGGACCCAAAGCATAACATAATCAAAGCCAAACTATAAATAGCCAAACAATTGTTATTGTTTAACAATCCCTCTGCAAATAATTATAAAGTGTACTCCACAATTTGTCCAAATATAAAGAGTAGCTAAATGTAAAGGGACTTCCCTGGTAGCTCAGATGTTAAAGTATCCACCTGCAATACGGGAGACCCAGGTTCCAGTCCCTGTATTGGGAAGATCCCCTGGAGAAGGGAATGGCTTCCCACTCCAATATTCTTCCCTGGAGAATTCCATGGACACAGGAGTCTGGCAGGCTACAGTCCATGGGGTTGCAAAGAGTTAGACACAACTCATGCATGCAAAGAGTAGGCAAGTGTTATCATGGGTATTTTTGAAGTGCTCAGCATAGATGGTCCCGTTGTGTCATGTTCTTTATCCCTTATGTAAATAAGAAATGATCTACTAACATCTGAATCTTATCCTTTTAAAATTTAAATGGCTCCTCAATGCTTCAGTAAGTTAATAAAATACTCATTCGCACCCAGATGTTGGAGTGACTGTGAGAGAAGTAAACACTTGGAATTGGTTAAAATAAATCTATTTAACTTAAAAAATGTTTATCTTTTGACTTTCTGCCATTGGTAGCCATATTCCCAGGGCAAACTACAAGTTTTTTTTCTTTCCTGCATTTATAGAGCAACTGTTTATGGCTAGCCTCCAAAAAAACATCTATTTCTGCTTTATTGACTATGCCAAAGCCTTTGACTGTGTGGCTCACAATAAACTGTGGAAGATTCTGAAAGAGATGGGAATACCACAACACCTGACCTGCCTCTTGAGAAACCTATACGCAGGTCAGGAAACAACAGTTAGAACTGGACATGGAACAACAGACTGGTTCCAAATAGGAAAAGGAGTACGTCAAGGCTGTATGTTGTCACCCTGCTTATTTAACTTCTATGCAGAGTACATCATGAGAAACGCTGGGCTGGAAGAAGCACAAGCTGGAATCAAGATTGCTGGGAGAGATATTAATAACCTCAGATATGCAGATGACACCACCCTTATGGCAGAAAGTGAAGAGGAACTAAAAAGCCTCTTGATGAAAGTGAAAGAGGAGAGTGAGAGAGTTGGCTTAAAGCTCAACACTCAGAAAACTAAGAGCATGGCATCTGGTCCCATCACTTCATGCAAATAGATGGGGAAACAGTGGTTGATTTTATTTTTCTGGACTCCAAAATCACTGCAGATGGTGACTGCAGCCATGAAATTAAAAGACGCTTACTCCTTGGAAGGAAAGTTATGACCAATCTAGATAGCGTATTCAAAAGCAGAGACATTACTTTGTCAACAAAAGTCTGTCTAGTGAAGGCTACGGTTCTTACAGTGGTCATGTATGGATGTGAAAGTTGGACTGTGAAGAAAGCTGAGCGCCAGAGAATTGATGCTTTTGAACTGTGGTGTTGGAGAAGACTCTTGAGAGTCCCTTGGACTGCAAGGAGATCCAACTAGTCCATTCTAAAGGAAATCAGTCCTGGGTGTTCATTGGAAGGACTGATGCTAAAGCTGAAACTCCAATCCTTTGGCCACCTCATGCAAAGAGTTGACTCATTGGAAAAGACTCTGATGCTGGGAGGGATTGGGGGCAGGAGGAGAAGGGGACAACAGAGGATGAGATGGCTGGATGGCATCACTGACTTGATGGACGTGAGTTTGGGTGAACTCCGGGTGTGGGTGATGGACAGGGAGGCCTGGCGTGCTGTAACTCATGGGGTTGCAAAGAGTCGGACACGACTGAGCAACTGAACTGAATCCTCCTAAATGGAAGATCGAATGTCTCAATGAGTGCTAACAACGGAGTAAGCAATGCACTTATGGAATTTATACATTCAAACAGGTCCAAAGGAATTGACTCTGACTCAGCTTCACAAAGTTCTGCTTATCCAATTTAGGGCTTTTTTCCCCCAACAAAAGGGAATCATGAACTCTCAACTTGATTTGGTGAAGGATGTGAAATGATGTCCACTCCTTGGAGACAACTTTTCTATAATTTATCTTTCCTTCCTTCCTTCTTTAGAAAAGATGTGCTTTTATCCCTCCTTGTGCAAACTTAATCCCACAACTTCTGTCTCTGAACAATAACCAGTTCAATAAATTTTCATTTATGTCCATCACACTTTATTTAACATGTGCTATCTATTACATATTATGGCTTCAGTGGGGTTCAAAGATAAAAGACAAAGCACAGGCCTTCAAGCAGCTCACACTAAACTTTGAGAAGTGCTAGGAAACAGGGAAGTTGGAAGTAAACAAGACGGTTAGTTCAGGTGGAAGAAGGGATGAAAGGGAGGACTTCCTTGAGAAAGACTGAGCTGCAATTCATTAGGTTTCGAACCAGATTTTTGTAGGAAGCTATGAAACACTCCAAAACAAGCACACTTAAAACTGAAATCATCTCCTTCTCTTAATCCGTCCTCCTATGTTTCCTTTCTGGAAAGCCATCATCTGTTGTCAGCTCCATTCACCCGATTACCTGAGACAGAAACCTGGGTACCAGCCCAGATTCCCTTTCTCCCTTCTCCCTGACTCTCTTTGGAGGATGGAGCCAGCCTGTTAGGATCACCACACATGCGGGTGGCACTGGGAGAGATGGATCTCCAGCCCAGTCAAAGCAAGAGGGGTATTTTCCCATGACAACATAGCTGAGTGGAGAAATAGAGTCTGTCAAGTGAAATTGGTTTACAGGTAAGAAAACAGGATTGAGCACTGAGGCTGAAGCTCATGGCAATGAAAAAAACTGGAAACTAGGATCAAGGTTGATAGCTGGGAGGTTTGAAATCAGGATAAAGACTGAACATCAGGCTGAGAAGAGTGGATCAGAAGTGAGATTTTTAATGGTGGATGGAAGATCTTGGCTGTTCTTTTAAGTAATGGTAAAGTGTATTACTGGGTAGGTACAGTGGCATAAATAGTACCTCCACATCCTTAGTTGTGATATTTAAAAGAAACTTCCTGGGACTTCCCTTGTGGTACAGTGGCTAAGACTCAGAGCTCCCAATGCAGAGGGCCTGGGTTTGATTCCTGGTCAGGGAGCTAGATTCCACATGTCGCAACTAAGACCCAGAGCAGCCAAATAAATAACATATTTTAAACAAAAAGGATTATTCTGAAAAATATAAAAGAAGCTTTCTGGGTTGGTGATTGGACTATGAACACAAAATTTTGTTAGAGTGGAGAATCATTTAAAAAAGACATAAGCATAATTAAAATGTTCTACTTAAAACATTTGAGAATACACTGATTTCTCAAACTTTTAATATAGATTGAAGACTTTCTCTTTGAGTTTGGGCCTGATCTTAAAATTCCCATCCACTTTCTTACTTGAACCACCTCTTTAATTTCCACCAATATCAAGTTCTACTGGACAGTGCTGGCTGGCTGTTATCCAAACAACAAAATGCCATACAAAGGCCATAATGCTTTTCTTTCCAGCCCGACCCTCTGTTGGTCCTTAATGCTCTCTCTAGGCTGAAGTCACACTAATAGTACCACTTATATACCCAGACTCAACAGCGGCTCATGTGTCACTGCGTTGATACATGCTCTTCCCCCAGTGGAATGCCCTTTCCATTGAAGAGGGCCTAGTGAAGTCCTCCTACTCAATCTTTTGTGATCTAATACACTTGGCAACTCTCCTTGTCTTTCCTGATTCTCCCAGGCACAAACAGTTGCTTGGTTCTCCTTCTTCCGACATCTCTGTATACACAAATGCCACAAAATCACATTCCACACCCTCTCTTCTCTGGTAGACCAAATTCATGAGGGCAGGAAGCACATCTTTATATTGCTAGCAGTGAACCCAAGTCCTGGCACGTAGTAAGTTCCTGATCAAAGTTTATTGATAAATACTGCTTTATGACAGCTTTTAAAATGTATGTCTGTCTCAGGTAAAACTAAAGAATCTGCCTGCCACTCAGGAGACCCACATTCAATCCCTGAGTTGGGAAGATTCCCTGGAGAAGGGAATGGCTACCCACTCCAGTATATTTGCCTAGAGAATTCCATGGAGAGAGGAACCCGGTGGGCTACAGTCCATACAGCCGCAGAGAGTGGGACTCACCCTTTCACTTTAAAGCTCCATCTCATGTGACAACTGCATCTCTTGGGTAGGGATGCAAGACCGTGACTGTGTGGGGAAGAGAACCGTGACTGTGGGCACAAGGGGGCAGCTGTGTATTTGTTGATTTTGATGGATTATTTTCAGTTTCTCTCATGGCTACTGAATGATGCTCTAGTATTTAGCTCTAGTCTAATTGTTATCACATTCAGTGAAGCAGGTTTCCCACCCTACAAAATAATTTAACTGGCTAAAATGGATTTCCCATTCATGTGTATAAGTAAATTATTTGACACTCTGGCTACACGTTAGAGTCATCTGTAGAACTTAAGCGATTTTAATGCCTGGGTCCCACTTCGGATCAAATAAATCAGCATCTCTGGAGCAGAGTCAGGCATCAACGTTTTTAAAAGCTTCCGAGTGATTTTCATGGGCAGAGTGGCAAAGCACTGAGTTACATCATTTGCATCTTGTCGTTATCCAGCTCTGATGTGAGTTTTTCTTAGTCAGTTGCACCCAGAACATGCTGATGGAACATGTCAAGTTGCTGTTATTACTTGTGAACTATAGCTGTTTCAGCGACATTACTTTGCCAACCAAGGTCTGTATAGTCAAAGCTATGGTTTCTCCAGTAGTCATGTATGGATGTGAGAGTTGGACTATAAAGAAAGCTGAGCGCTAAAGAACTGATGCTTTTGAACTGTGGTTCTGGAGGAGACTTTTGAGAGTCCCTTGGACTGCAAGGAGATCAAACCAGTCAGTCTTAAAGGAAATCAGTCCTGAATACTCATTGGAAGGACTGATGTTGAAGCTGAAGTTACAACACTTTGGTCACCTGGTGCAAAGAACTGACTCATTAGAAAAGACCCTGATGCTGGGAAAGATTGAAGGCAGGAAGAGGAGGGGATGACAGAGGATGTGATGGTTGGATGGCATCACTAACTCAATGGACGTGAGTTTGAGCAAGCTCCAGGAGTTGGTGAGGGACAGGGAAGCCTGGCATGCTGCAGTCCATGGGGTAGCAAAGAGTCGGGCATGAATGAGAGACTGAACTGAGCTATAGCTGCTTCACCAGCTGTGTTTATTACATGGCTAGTGAAAGTCAGAGAAATTTATAGAAATCAGCATGGGTTTCTTTGGTATCTTTGGTGAAGGAGAGTTCAAGATGTTTTTAATGGCTGAGCACTACTCCACTGCCTATGTGTACCGCCTCTTTATCCATTCATCTGCCAGTGGACATGCAGGTTGCTTCCATGTAGGTCTTGGCTTGGTAAACTGCACTGCCATGAACACTGGGATGCACAAATCATTTCAGACCATGTTCTTCTCTGGATATACACCCAGGAGTGGGACTGCAGGATCATACAGTAGCTCTAGTCTTAGTTTTTTGAAGAGCCTCCATACTGTTTTCCATTGTGTCTGTACCAATTTACATTCCCACCACCACCTTTTCTTCACACACCATCATTTATTGTTTGTGGATTTTTGATGATGGCCATTCAGACTGGTGTGAGGTGATAACTCAACATAGTTTTGATTTGCAAATAGGCATATTCTCAGTTTGCTTTTCCCTTGTGAGTTTTGCATCTTGTGAAAATGTCCATGCAAGTTATATCCTGAAATGTGACATCATTGTCTCAACAGCCCCATTGCACTGCTGGGAACTAAACTTGACCTTAGGTATGATAAAGACATGACTGGGAAACTGAAGGAGAGGATGGCTGCTGTCGCGTATCCTCATGGCGTAGCCATGGTTGAGGATATCTGTGCTGTGAAATACCAGGAGTGCTAGGCTCTGATTCAACGAGGCAGCTACGTGGTGTTTGATGAAGCTCTTACAAGAGTTCTCTCCCACCTCCCATCAAGAGGATGAGAGAACACTTGCTGTTGTAAATGTCTGAGCCCCTCACTCCTTGCCCAATCGCCACAAGAACTTTTGTACACTTTGTTGAAGAACCTTGGCACCTCTGCACTGAATCGCAACTTTCTCTTACAGACTACCTTCCCCATAAAACTATTCTGAAACAAGCAGAAATTGTACAGTTTTGTTTGTTTAAGGTGTAAGAGTTCAAATTTCCATGTTCTACTAAAATTTAGCTCTTTAAAATGAAAAAGTATTCTGGATTCAAGCCCTACCTTCACCATGTACTAGCAAACTGACTTTAGGCTAATTACATCTGAAGAGGTCTCAGTTTATTCACTTACATAAAATAGGAACAGTAATAGTACCTATTTTGCAATATCTTTTTAAACAAAAATTAAATGCAATCATGTAGGCTTGTGCTAACTAAGTGCTTTGATTTTTACTTAGGTAGAGGAAAGAATTTGAAACTAGGACAGAAGAAACATGGGTGTACCAGGACCTAGTTCACTGTGCAAATTGCTTTGGGCAAATTCCCAGACAACCTTCCCTCAGGTCACTCCTTGTTAACTAAGGTAGCAATGTGGTAGGCATTCAGTAATAGCACATTCCTTCTCCTTCCAGTCTCATATAAACTGAGACAATTGGAAAGGGTTACTGGTTCACAACGTTCACAACCTGACTCAGTCAGTTCAGTCGCTCAGTCGTGTCCGACTCTTTTCGACCCCATGAATCGCAGCACACCAGGCCTCCCTGTCCATCACCAGCTCCTGGAGTTCACTCAAACTCACGTCCACCGAGTCCGTGATGCAACCCAGCCATGTCATCCTCTGTCGTTCCCTTCTCCTCCTGCCCCCAATCCCTCCCAGCAGCAGAGTCTTTTCCAATGAGTCAACTCTTCGCATGAGGTGGCCAAAGTACTGGAGTTTCAGCTTTAGCATCATTCCTTCCAGAGAATACCCAGGACTGATCTCATTTAGAATGGACTGGTTGGATCTCCTTGCAGTCCAAGGGACTCTCAAGAGTCTTTTCCAACACCACAGTTCAAAAGCATCAATTCTTCAGCGCTCAGCTTTCTTCATAGTCCAACTCTCACATCCATACATGACCACTGGAAAAACCATAGCCTTGACTAGACGGACGTTTGTTGGCAAAGTAATGTCTCTGCTTTTCAATATGTTATCTAGGTTGGTCATAACTTTCCTTCCAAGGAGTAAGTGTCTTTTAATTTCATGGCTACAATCACCATCTGCAGTGATTTTGGAGCCCCCCAAAATAAAGTCTGACAGTTTCCACTGTTTCCCCATCTATTTGCCATGAAGTGATGGGACCAGATGCCATGATCTTCGTTCCCTGAATGTTGAGCTTTAAGCCAAGACTCTCACCCTCTTCTTTCACTTTCATCAATAGGCTCTTCAGTTCCTCTTCACTTTCTGCCATAAGGGTGGTGTCATCTTCATATCTGAGGTTACTGATATTTCTCCCGGCAATCTTGATTCCAGCTTCTGCTTCTTCCAGCCCAGCGTTTCTCATGATGTAGTCTGCATATAAGTTAAATAAGCAGGGTGACGATATACAGCTTTGACGTACTCCTTTGCCTATTTGGAACCAGTCTGTTCCATGTCCAGTTCTAACTTTTGCTTCCTGACCTGTATATAGGTTTCTTAAGAGGCAGGTCAGGTGGTCTGGTGTTCCCATCTCTTTCAGAATTTTCCACAACCTGGCTAGTTAACAGAATAATCTTTGGCGCTTTAACAAAAAAAAAAAGAAGGGAGAAACTGATCAATCAGAACATTGTGTTGAGAGCCATGGACTAGATGATCTATGAAACTCGTTCATGGTCTGATGATTGGTTATTTTGACCTCATAAAGAAAATATGACTTGTGTTTGATTTTAAACTGTTTATTCATTCTCCTTTTTCTGCAGATTATTTGAGTCCATGTATAATATTGTGTGCATGGTAAGTTGCTTCAGTTGTGTCTGATTCTTTGTGACCCCATGGACTATAGCCAGCCAGGCTCCTTTGTCCATGGAATTTCCCAGGCAAAAATACTGGAGTGGACTGCCATTTCCTTCTCCAGGGGATCTTCCTGATCCAGGGATTAAACCCACATATCCTGCATTGCAG
This sequence comes from Ovis canadensis, assembly GCF_042477335.2. Lineage (NCBI taxonomy): Eukaryota > Metazoa > Chordata > Mammalia > Artiodactyla > Bovidae > Ovis > Ovis canadensis. The sequence continues at coordinate 84,342,680 of NC_091246.1, read as the reverse complement.
GCAGACTGGCAAGAAACATCTGAGAAATTGTAGTTCATTCAAAGCTAGCAACTGGAAAGAGTTTCACTGTTCCACCTAGTCATCCATTATGACCTGTGACACACTTCCACTATGGCCTGATTGTCCTTATCTTTAAAATAAAATCATTTGTGTTATAATTTTTACTGCTCGAACTCCAAATATTTTCAAGTGATTTATTGTCTGTGTCCATATCTCAAGCATAGTTTTAGGGAAGGGTCCTCTGGGCTTTCCTCCTTCCCTCTTTGGAATTCTCTTGGATTCTCATTCATGTTCAAGAGTCTTGAGGTTGAAACTGAGCAAGATGTTGCAGGGTTTTCCCAGGGACAGACCCCCTCCATTCCCAACACTCTCCACCCCTGACTCCCCCCACCCCTTATCTGCTCCCACCTCTACTTCCTGTCTCTTGTTTGTAGAAAAGCTTTAACCTCCAAGGCCATCCTTGAGTTCCAAAGAGCAATTTTAATCAGAGAAATGAGAAATGCAAACACAAAAGAAAACAGTCAAGCAAGACAACATAATACTAGGTTAGCCATAAAATAAAGTCAAGGACCTTTTAGTTCCTACTCAAGGGCTATAGATAATATCCTGAGCCATATCCTCGAGCTGTTTTGCAGATACTAAAACCCTCACTGGCTGGAAGAAATTAACTGCATGCTGACCACAATCATGTTGACCCCAGTCCGGCTGATAGCATTAACTCTGGAAATATCACCCTGTCACCTCATTATCAGCCAATCAGGAGACTGTCCACAGGCTGATCGGCCACCTTATAACCCTTACCCCTAATGTTGCCTTTAGAAATCCCTCCATGAAAGCCATTGGGGAGTTTGTATCTTTTGAGCATGAATGGCACATTCTCCTTGCTTGGTTCTTGTTGAACATCTTACAATAAACACTGTACCCTCCTTTACCACAATCTGGTGTCAGAAGCTTGGCTCTACTATACATCGGGTGAGAGGGCCCAAGCTGGGTTTAGTAACAAGGTCAAGGACTGGGCTTCACTCTCCTCTCACCTACCACTATACCTGCCACCATGCTAGCCACCACAGTGGCCCCAACCATGTGCATAAGACCTATTACTTCCAGTGCGATTTTCACAGAGGTCTCCAGCTTTGTCAGCTCACAAAATGTAAATTGCCTTGTCATTTGTAATGAACACAGAGCCCTTTTAGAAAGGATGACTAAATTTCTATTAGCAGCCAATTTCTAGTCCTGCATAGTGATGGTTATTATTTTTTTTTCTTTTCAGATCAACGCTTTTTTTCCACGACCATTCCAAACTCCATTTGTAAAGCTGTGTGGTCATTTTACAAGAATGGTGGGTGTGTAAATGCTTGTGGGTGCGTGTGTATGCCATTCTATTTTTCCTGGCTAAGAGTTTATGATTGTGTTGGCATTTTGTGGGTGTGTTGGTCAGAGGGATGATCAAAAGCTTAGTTGAGATGACTCTTCTAGTCATATCTTTTCATTCCATACCTTAGAGGTATAAATCAGAGTGGCACTAAACATTATAAATGATATTCAAGGATTTTCTTTCTTATATTTGCTTCTGATACTTTCAGGGATGGTTCCTCCTACAAACAAACACACTGTGTCCATTATGTTACTCTTGGTCAGTTTCATTTCTAGAACCGGCTGTCTCTACTTTCATGCATCACATGTCCTTGGACATGAGCTTCTAAGCTGAGTACCTGAAAGTAAAGTAACAGATCACTTGTGATAAAGAGCGTTCCATTCCCAGAAACTAGAAACAGGTCAAGTTTATGCAGGGGCTCCTTGCCTTGGAAACAGGCAACTGAGCATGAGTCACTCAGAGGCTTCAGGGCACCTGGTTCTGGGGTGAGGGGGGCGAGGGCAGAAGGTGAAAGGGAGATGCTGGACTCTGTGATTCTAGGTGGACTCCTCAGAGCGCAGTGGGGTGGGGGCTGGGAGAGTAAGCTCCAGTGTTGCAGATGTCAGGCACTATGGAATCTGTGGTTCCCTTCAGGTAAGGGAGGGACAGGAATGTGATCATGATAAGACTGGAGGAAGGAATGTTTATGCTATAATCTGAATAATCATAACCGAAGGCAACTTTACCTGACATCTTGCCTAAGACTGATACTCCACAGTGAAAGCAGCTCATAGATGGTGGCCTATTATCACTGGCCGGTTTATGTAGGAAGACTATTCCAGGCAGATGATTTAGCAGTGCGAATGTACTAAGTCAAAGACACTCGAAGGCTGCTGCCTTAGTCCCTTCAGGCTGCTATAACAAAACAGTGATTTATAAACAACGGAAATTTGTTTCTCACATATCTGGAAGCTGGAAGTCTGACATGGGGATTCAATTAGGAGCCCTTTGCTGGGGTGCAGATTTTTCACACGGTAAGAAAAGCATGGGAGCTCTTTTGGATCTCTCAGAGCTCTAGTCCCATTCGCAAGGGCTCCACCCTCATGAACAAGCATCTCCCAAAGACCCCACCTCCTCATACCATCACATTAGGCTTTAAGATTTCAACATGTGGATTTTGACAAGACATATTCAGACCATAACAGCTGCTTCCAGAGGAGCTCCTTCACATAACTGAACATCAGTGTTGCTATATGTAAAGGAAAATAACCAAATATATTCCATGATTTGTGACATTTTGTTTCTGTAGATTTCTGGATGAAGTTGCATGGAGAAACTTTCAAAAAATCGCAGCCCCAAAGGAAACACATCCTAGGACTTGAAGTCATTCAGAGAGACAGAATATATTCTCCCCATGGTCAGTTACAGGTGTGTAGACCCCAGACAGGTAACATTCAGTTACCATACAGCCCAGAGATTGAACCTGGGCATTTAACTTAGAGAAACGATAACTTATGTTCACACAAAACCATGTACACAAATGATCATGACAGCTTTATCTGTGACAACCCAGATAACTGGCTAAACTCACTGTGGAATACTATTTAGCAACAAAAGAACAGTCGATTGACACATGTAAGAACTTGGATGAGTCAAGAAGAAATCATGTTGAGTGGGAAAAGTTAAACCTCCAAAATGACATACTGTATATTGCACCTGTGGAACATTTTGAAATGATAAAAATCTTAAAAATGGAGGACAGATTATTGGTTGTCAGGGGTTAGGGATGAGGGTTGGAGGTGATGTGACATGGCAGGGAGGTGGGTGTAGCTATAAAAGGATAACATGAGGTATCGTTGAAATGCTGATACTCTTCAGTCTCTCGACTGTGGATCTACAAACCTACACACGTGATACAATTGTATAGAGAAAAATACACAAACACATACCAAAGAGTATGACTAAAACTAGGAAAATCTGACTAGGACTGGCAAAGTGTTATCAGTGCTAAGATCCTGGATGTGACTTTATATTAGAGTTTTACACAAAATATTACCATTAAAGTGGCCTTCCATGGTGGCTCTGCGGTAAAGAATTTGCCCACAGTGCAGGAGCTGCCAGAGACAAGGGTTCTATCCCTGGGTCAGGAAGATCCCTTGGAGGAGGGCATGGCAACCCACTCCAGTATTCTTGCCTGGTGAATCCCATGGACAAAGGAGCCTGGTCGGCTACAGTCCATGGGGTCACAAAGAGTCTGATGTGACTGAAGCAGCTTAGCATGCATGCACACCATTAAAGGAAACTGGGGAAAGTGTATGAAGGATCTCTCTAAAGGAAAAAATAAAATGGGGGAGAAATGGGGATATTACTGAAAAGAGTCCTAGCCTGAACTGACTGATATCAGGGTAAACTCCAAATTTTGTAATACAGCATTTTGCACTTTATGATATGGCCCCAACTTATATTTTTAGGCAATCTTCCATGACACGCTTAAGGAACCCCAGCATTGCAGCCCCTCTGAGCTCTTGGCCATTTCCCCAAAGCTTAGCACATTGCCTATGGGAGGGTGTGTGGCTCAGGGCATCGTTCCCTGACCCGGCTGTGTGTCTAAGTCCCTCCTTTGCCTCGCCTAGTACAGGGTAGGGATTGTGATGTGATACTGAAGCGTGTAGTCACCCACAAACTTGAAGTTCTCACCCTTAATTCTAGTAGCTTATCAAAGTATTTTCCAAACAAAGAGTGTTCTCTCCTAGTCTGGTGTGAGTGATTAAGACAAAAATATCCCCTTTATGTCTTCTTTTCTAGGGGATCCTCTGCCTGGCATTTTCTGCCCTCAGCTCTGCCTTTCTCCTGCTACCACTCCTAATGCTACTTCCTTAGTAAAAAAAACTTCTTGTCCATTCAGCCAGAGAAAAAGTGCTTCTTTCTTTGAAATCCCAAAGCCCTTTCGCCAGTAGTTTGACCCTCTGTGCTGTATTTTGGCCATTCATGTTACCAGTTTCATATTTCCACTAGACTATGACCGATGGCTTGGGGGCAGAGTCTCTCAGGTCTGCAGTCCCTCACACTGGGTGCTGTGGAGACAGACATCAGTAAAATGGGTTCTAAGTCCTTGCGGCTCTCACAACCCAGTGGGGGAGATGATTTTATCAATAAATCCCTGTCTTTCACAAGCTGTGGAGGAGCCAAAGATCAGAGCCCCATTTCAGTGTTTTCTGAGGCCCACTGTCACAGTGAAAAGCAGATTAAATCGGCAGTGTTTGATTCTGTGCTCTTACTGTTTCACTCAAGCTGCTGAAGACACACTCCTGGGAAACAGGAACACCCCACTTGGGAAAAGAGAGGTGGAGGGTAAAGCGGCTGATGGGGAAGTCTCACTCTATCTGGGAAGACAGCAAGTCTCCCCGGCTTTGACAGACGAGGCAAAAAAAGAAAAGTATAAACATGCACATTCATGTGGGTGTACACACACACACACACACACGCACACACTCATCCATCTCCACAACGCAACCATAGGAAAGGAAACCATTTATATTGTTACACTACACTTTTTCCCCTGTAGGGCATTTGGGATCTTGGGGGAAGTACAGAGTCTTAACCATTGGAATTTCACATTTGCTAATGTTAATAACGTAAAAGTAATCTAATGTCACAAAACTTTGACTAATTTTATTTTTTTAGTTTGATTTTTTTTCAGTTTCCCTGTACAGCTTTTAAATTTTTTAAAAAATGTTTTATTATTGAAATATAACTGCTTTACAATGTTGTGTTAATCTCTGCTATAAAACAAAGTGACTTCTTCATAAAGTCCCTTATCTGGTCACATATTTTTTTGCCATTTTTGCCTATCCTGTGTTCATTCACTCTGCTTTTGGTAGCAGGACCTTGATTTTTTTTCCCCAGGGAACCTCTACTCCCTTGTCGTAGTCCATGGGTCTCTCCAGAATCAGCAGCCAGTCAGAATCTTGTATTCTGGTAACTGTGACTGGTTCTGTGGGTGGGTAAGTGACTCAATTTGGTCCAGTGAGAGGGAATGCCAGGACTCCCTCAGAGCCACTGAGAGAGAGAATTACTCTGAGCTCAAGTTGCCATAGGAGAAAATAGTGTAAGCAACTGGAAGTACTGGCAGCCATTTTTTTTTTTTCCAGTAAGAGAAGAGACTTTGCCAGAAAACATTATCACACTCCACACACACACACATACATACACACATACAGAGCTGAATTACAGTAACAGCTAAACTGAGTCCTTGATGTCTAGCTTAAGCCTCTGTATTCAGCATGCCCCATGCTCACTCTACTCTTGGATTTTAATTTATGTAGGTTAGTAAATTTCCTATTTTTGCTTAATAAATTTCCTATTTTCTTAAGCCAGCCTCATTTGTGTGTGTTTTTTAAAAGTCGCTTTCAAGTAACTGTATACAGAAATAATAACTTTGAAAAAGAAAAGAAAACTATAGATGTTTTTTGTTTCTACATAACTAGAACTTTTGATGTTTGCTGGGCCATTAGGAGAGCTTACATATGTTTGAGCAGTGAGAAATGAAGTGTCCTGTCTTGGTCAGGATAGAACAGCTAGGCTCTGCTGTGATAATAACCTCAAAATCTCCTGGCTATGATTTGCTCACACTATGTGTTTATTGAAAAATTGCTGTGGGACTCTGCTCTGTGGTCACGTAGATGCACCTGGTCTGATGGAACCTCCACCTTGTAGAAGCACCATGTGGAACAGATGACTGCCTTTGTCATCCAATGGGGGAAGAAAGCACATCAAATTCTCATACCTATTCTTTTATATTTGAGTCCATTTGTTAGAACTGGTCACATGGCTCCATTAATTAGAAAGCAGCTAGGAAGCAGTATTCCTGTACCTCAAAGGAGAAAAAGCCAGGATATAGTGTGTTCTAATAATGTCTAACATGACTAAACTTATATTTTTAGATCATAACTCTGAAATGAATTATGTGTGCTTACTCTCAGTCATGTCTGACTCTTTGCAACCCCATGGACTGTAGCCCGCCAGGCTCCTCTGTCAATGGGGATTCTCCAGGCAAGCATACTGGAGTGAGTTGCCATGCCCTCCTGCAGGGGATCTTCCTGAACCAGGGATTGAACCCAGGTCTCCTGTTTGGCAGGCAGATTCTTTACCATCTGAGCCACCAGGGATATGAGTTATAATAACAGGTAAAATGTATTAAGCATTTCTATGTGCTAGACATTTTATATAGATTATTGTGTGTACTCTTTACAGCATCTGTGCAACTTATGATTGCCTCCATTTTCTATATGAGGAAATCAAGGCTTAGTTGAACTAAGTGACTTACTAGGAGCCACAGATCAAGGGAGCTGAAGTTCTGTTGGAACCCACGTTGAAACGTGGCTGCTTACTATGTGCCATACTGCCTCCCTGATGTGATGTCGAGCCAAGGAAGAGAACTCAGCGAGATCAGCTGAAAATTCAAGTGAGAAAGAGAGATGCTGCCACTCAGATCTTGGGTGGATGGAGAGAAGAGGTGTTACAAAGGTGAGATGACAGACTAGCACTAGAAAATCTGAGTTATCCAACGCTCAAGATCCCAGCTGAGACTGAATGAGGCAGTTCTCTGCTTTCTCATTTCACTGTCCTGCTGAAAACCAGTGAGGAGCCTGTAGGCTGCAGTCCATGGGGTCACAAAGAGTCGGACATAACTAAGCAGCTTCACTTTCACTTTCACTTTGATAGTCTACTTACTGCCTTTTTTTTTTTTAATTTAAATTTTGTGCTTTTTGTTGGTGAATCTACTGCTTAAACTGGCCCTCAAGCACAGTGCTGAAGTGCCCAGGTATATAGACAAGCTTTGTTCAAATATTGCCACAGTGGGTAAACATGTGGGCTAGTAATTTTACATACATGTAAATATATCTCTAGGATAAATTCCCAGCTGTGGGGTTTTAAACTCTGGATCTTTGTTGCCAAACTTTTCAAGGAAGATGTGCTAATTCTTCCCTTCTTACCTACAATGCCTGAAAGGAGGTTACTTAAATATCTAGGAAGTGGCTGGGAAGGTAGTTTTGGAATCAAAAGTGCCAGAGTTTGAGTTGGATTCTTTTAGAGACTCTGAAGAGTATTGAATGATTATTTTTTTAATCAGTTAATTTGGATAAACACAAGCAATAAGCACATGTTTCCCTGTCGTGAGTGGCTGATGAGAATTAGGTTCAGCTCTTTTAACCTCATCTAGGCTCCTTGCATTTGGCCTCATGTATGCATAGGTCAGGAGTTAGAGCCCAACCCCACCTCCCTTCCCTTTCTTGGATATCTCCTCTCATTTTCCAGCTGCTGTGGTTGCCTTGAAATCTGTCCTCAGGTTCTTTGAACCAATAAATTGCACAGGCTTTCCTCAGGCTAATGCCATAAAAAAACAAGAAAGCCACAGAGTAAGTTTCTCTCAAGTATGAGACCTGAACAGCCCTCAGTCTACTTTCTTTGGGTCTCTCTTCACTGCCTTCAGGTAGGTTTTTTGTGGTTGAAGGTTGTTGCCTGCAGGAGATCCGTCTCTGGAATTATGTCAGCGTTCTTCACAGTTTGACATTTAGGATTTTTATAGAATCCTTGTGCATGAACAATGTCACAAAAATACATCTGAGTCCACCAAGGGTCTATGGTCAAAGACTTTGGAACTATCTGATAATGACAAAACAAACATTGGGGTGGGATGGGTGAGTTGTAGGGGGGCTTACAAGTTTCTGGGGTATGTTTCTTGTAGTGAGGCAGATTTGGGAGTCAGGAAGATCCCTTGGAGAAGGAAATGGCAACCCACTCCAGTATTCTTGCCTGGAGAATCCCATGGACAGAGGAGCCTGGTGGGCTACAGTCCATGGGGTGGCAAAGAGTTGGACACGACTGAGTGTCTACACTTAAACACTTACTTGAGCCTTTCTTAATCTTTCCAAAAACCGGCCACAGTTATGTATGTGTGCTCAGTCATGTTCGACTCTTTGTGACCCCATGGACTGTAGCCCACCAGACTCCTCTGTCCATGGGATTTCCCAGGCAAGAATACTGAAGTGGATTGTCATTTCCTCCTCCAGGGGCGCTTCCCCACCCAGGGACTGAACCCAAGTCTCCTACGGCTCCTGCATTGGCAGGCAGATTCTTTATCACTGAGCCACTGGGAAGTCCAGCCATAGTTATATCCTTTATAATATACCTTTCAGTAAAGGCCTTAACATGCGATTTACTCCCACTCCATAATGACTGTGGGCAGGTCATCTGACGTCTCAGAGCCTTGGTTTTCTCATCTGTAAGATGCAAGTTCTGCTCACCTCACAGGGTTTTTGTAAAGTACTTAGAAGGCAATGAAATAGTTCAGACACATGGAAATTATGCCATGCTGCCTCTAAGCCCAGACACAACTGCTGAGCTGAACCAGAGGTTCCCAGAATGCACCTAAGGCTCATCACCCTAGAGCTTACTTTCCAATATTTAGACATGTTTTCAGAAGTCAATAGGGAATTCCAAGTCAGCTAGAAATATCAAAAAGCAGTGATGGTATATAGATAGAGTATAGAGAATAGTGTAAATTATTTCTCCTTAAAGTCTCCCCCACTCCAAGCATATTAGCTAGTATTGGGGGGGGGGCGCGGAATTGCTTACGTTACCTGGTAATTTGGGAACATGTAAAATTGCTTTCTTGGCTGCTTCCCTTTACCACATCCCACTCTCTCATAACTGCGAGTCAAAGAGAGCTTCCTTCACTCCAAGTAAATCCCAGGACTGTAGTCTTACGGATATGGAAAGTCATGTCCTTATTTTATATTTTTTTATAACTTCTTAAGGAAAAATTTATTTATTTTTGGCTGCGTTGGGTTTTTCGTTGCTTTGCACAGACTTTCTCTAGTTGCAGCCAGCAGCGGCTACTCTCTAGTTGAGGTGTGTGGACTTCTCATTGCTATGGCTTCTCTTGTTGGGGAGCATAGGTTCTATAGTGGGTTGATGGGGCGGGGGGCGGGCGGTGGCTGAGTAATAGTGGCGGTGCATGGGCTTAGTTGCTCTGCAGTATGTGGAATCTTCCTGGACCAGGGATTGACCCTGCATTTCCTGCATTGGCTGGTGGATACTTATCCACTGCGCCACCAGAGAAATACTCATTCCATATTTGTTGCCACAAAAAAACCCTGAAAGGATTGAAGTGGGTTGTTCAAGATCACAAATCATTGTAAAGCAATTATCCTCCAGTTAAAAATAAATTAATTAAAAAAGGGAAAAAAAAAACAACAACTAAGATCACAAATCAATATCTCAAGGAACTAGGAGATGAAGCTTAATTGCTGATGGTCCCGTATCCGTGTGGGAGTCAGGCTCTCTTGGAGCAGTGAGGAACTTCCTCTTTTTTACATCGGTCACTTGACAAAAGTGAAAATTGATGAAAATAAATTGAAAATGGTTTTATTGAATCACATGAAAATAAAGCTATATTCTCACCACTTTAATTGTTTTCCTTATTGTTGAAAGAATATCAAGGAGAAAACGATCACAGCTTTTTCTTTTACAGAGAATGTTAGTCCTTGAATGCTAACTAGCAGCACAAAGCACTTTTCTAGTGTTTCATCTTGACCCTTTAGTGAGTGTGCTATACCTGGCAGGTAGGCTGCTTGCGCCTGAGGGACTCAAGTTGCTGGCCACGATCTAGAGCGGTGGTTCTCTAGACCTGGTTCTTGAATTCATAGCAGCAGCCACAGCAACAGACAGACCCACCCCACACTTGTCTAATCAGAAACTCTGGGCACTGCAAGCCACAACCTGTGTTTTAACAAGCCCTCTGAGCAGAAAGTAAAGAGGAACTAAAAAGCCTCTCGATGAAAGTGAAAGAGGAGAGTGAAAAAGTTGGCTTAAAGCTCAACATTCAGATAACGAAGATCATGGCGTCTGGTCCCATCATTTCATGGGAAATAGATGGGGAAACAGTGGAAACAGTGTCAGACTTTATTTTGGGGGGACTCCAAATTCACTGCAGATGGTGACTGCAGCCATGAAATTAAAAGACGCTTACTCCTTGGAAGGAAAGTTATGACCAACCTAGATAGCATATTGAAAAGTAGAGACATTACTTTGCCAACAAATGTCCGTCTAGTCAAGGCTATGGTTTTTCCTGTGGTCATGTATGGATGTGAGAGTTGGACTGTGAAGGAAGCTGAGCACCGAAGAATTGATGCTTCTGAACTGTGGTGTTGGAGGAGGCTCTTGAGAGTCCCTTGGACTGCAAGGAGATCCAACCAGCCCATTCTGAAGGAGATCAGCCCTGGGATTTCTTTGGAGGGAACGATGCTGAAGCTGACACTCCAGTACTTTGGCCACCTCATGCAAAGAGTTGACTCATTGGAAAAGACTCTGATGCTGGGAGGGATTGGGGGCAGGAGGAGAAGGGGACGACAGAGGATGAGATGGCTGGATGGCATTACTGACTTGATGGACACGAGCTTGAGTGAACTCTGAGAGTTGGTGATGGACAGGGAGGCCTGGCGTGCTGCAAATCACGGGGTTGCAAAGAGTCGGACACAACTGAGCGACTGAACTGAACTGAACTGAACTGAACTGAGTGATTCTGATGTGCTCAAGTTTGAGAGCCATTGCTTTAGAGACACTCAAAGCTACACTGTAGTGCTAAGTCAAAACTGATTTTAGAATATAGATGTTGCTATGTGTATGTCTTATGGAGACGGTTTGTATGTGAGTCCTCTCAGTGGTTATAGGAATGGCCTAATATAAAACCAAAGTGCTCAATCAGAAGTGTTATAGGGACTTCCCTGAGGTCCAGTGGTTAAGACTGCACACTTCCACAGCAGGAGGCACAGGTTCAAGATCCGTTTGAGAAGTAGGATTTCTCATGCCATGAGACATGGCCAAAACACAAAACAAAACAAAAAAGGAAGAAATACTAGGTCTAGAAGAGGCTATGAGAATAGAATTGCTGAAGATGGCCAAAAATAATTATTGGTTTACTAAAACTGTCATGAAACAAAATAAGAATATCATAAAAAAGATGCTGCTACTGCTGCTAAGTCACTTCGGTCGTGTCCGACTCTGTGCGACCCCATAGACGGCAGACCACCAGGCTCCCCCGTCCCTGGGATTCTCCAGGCAAGAACACTGGAGTGGGTTGCCATTTCCTTCTCCAATGCATGAAAGTGAAAAGTGAAAGTGAAGTCGCTCAGTTGTGTCCAACCCTCAGCGACCGCATGGACTGCAGCCTACCAGACTCCTCCATCCATGGGATTTTCCAGGCAAGAGTACTGGAGTGGGGTGCCATTGCCTTCTCCGAAAAAAGATGCTAGTATCAATATTTTTCAGAATCTGGGGAATATTTGGATTGTAGGACAATAACAGAGTCTAGCAGTATGAGGGAAAATATGCCAGAAAAGAAGGCACAACAGAACCAGGAGAAAGAGGACTTGAAGGACATATCTTCAGGAAAGAAGGTGTACATGACTCTAAAAACTGCTCCAAGTAGTCTACTCCAATCCAGCACTGGGTAGAAGTTCCAAATGCTTCAGCTGAAGTTAGTGGGAAGGTATATGGGAGCCTAGAACATCTAATAACACTTTGAATTATATACTTCTACATATAGATTTAAGATTGTTTGCATCTAACAGAAAACTCAGAATAGTGGTGACTTAAGGTAGTAATTGAATATAATGAATAGTAATTTAGAATAGCAGAAATCTGGAGGTTGGTAATCAAGTGCTTGTGTGGCAGCTCCATAGTTATCAGGTATCCAGACTCTTTCTGTCTTTTGTTCCACTTTTCTAGTTTATGGCTTCCATTCTCAAGGTATTACTTCATGGTCCAAAAGGGCAGCAGGAGCTCCAACCATTGCATCCGTTCCAGGCTGTTGGAAGGAGAAGAGGCAGAAGGGCAAAGGTACCATATGCCTCTGTTCAGTCATTTCCCTTTAAATAGCCTTCCTGGAAGTAAAATAAAATTCATTGTCTGAAATTTAGTTACATTGGCCATTCCTAGCTGTGAAGGAGTTCTTGAAAATGCAACCTTTAGCTGGACACCACACTGCCTTATATAAACTCAGGTTCTCTTACTAATAGAAGAAAGGGAGAACGAACATTGGGTAGCGATGAGCAGCCTCTGCCACAGATTCCTGATTTATTCTTGTTTTTAAATTCTCAATGCTGCACTCAGAGGTTTCATATTGCCACAATTAGTCTCTGTTCTGCTTTTCTCTTCTGTGGGTGTCTCCTCATCTGCAAAAAGTGAAATTAATCTAAAGAGAAATAGTGAAAATAAATAGGAAAGTGATGGGAAAGATTATCTGTATGTGTGTGAAAAAGTGAACCACTGATAAAAACAGGGCAAAATGAATGTTTACCCAGCTCCAAATGCTGAGAACAGGGATATTCTTAAGGGAGGATTTCAGTCTCCACTAAATAATGAGGTTTTTTTCCCCCTAGCACTTAAGCCTCTCCCAGTGACAAGAATTAAACTTTTTTAGGTCACTAAGCGACCTCTAAGTGCTTAGCTCTTGTATAATTTTGAAAAAAAAGAAAAAGAGTAGGCATTAAAGATAGTCATCATGCCTGCCACATCACCCTAAGAAAAACAGTATTTACTTTTTAGACTTCATGTAATTTGCATTCTTTACTCTCCTTCATCTTTACTGGTTTTCTCTGTTTTTTAAAAATCACTGGGCTGAAACATTGACATACAAGGTCTAAACAAAATGCTCTGTGTATTATGAACTTTATATACTTTCATTCATTCACTCAATAACCATTTATGAAATAGTCATTAAGTGTTAGGCACTAGGGTTTTGTTGTAGACACAAAACACAAGGTTCCTTCCCCCATGGAGCTTACATCACAGCTAACGTGTGGATATTGTTGTTGATGGAGACAGACCATAAGCAAGTAAACAGAAAAATGAACAAGATATTTCCAGATAGTGGTAAGTGGTAAGGCAGCAGGAAGACACCTTGTGGGTGACAGAGAATGAGGGATGATTTAGAAGGGGTAGTTCTCCTTGTTGAGCTAAGATATGAATGTGAGACAAAGCCACTGACAAATGCATGACTTATAATGATACGATACAAGCATCTAAAATTTTTCATTTCTAAATGCTAGTAAAGTAATGCTCAAAATTCTCCAAGCCAGGCTTCAGCAATACGTGAACCGTGAACTCCCTGATGTTCAAGTTGGTTTTAGAAAAGACAGAGGAACCAGAGATCAAATTGCCAACATCCACTGGATAATGGAAAAAGCAAGAGTTCCAGAAAAACATCTATTTCTGCTTTACTGACTATGCCAAAGCCTTTGACTGTGTGGATCACAATCGACTGTGGAAAATTCTGAAAGAGATGGGAATACCAGACCACCTGAACTGCCTCTTGAGAAATCTGCATGCAGGTCAGGAAGCAACAGTTAGAACTGGACATGGAACAACAGACTGGTTCCAAATAGGAAAAGGCATACGTCAAGGCTGTATATTGTCACCATGCTTATTTAACTTAGATGCAGAGTACATCGTGAGAAACACTGGACTGGAAGAAACACAAGCTGGAATCAAGATTGCTGGGAGAAATATCAATAACCTCAGATATGCAGATGACACCACCCTTATGGCAGAAAGTGAAGAGGAGCTAAAAAGCCTCTTGATGAAAGTGAAAGAGGAGAGCGAAAAAGTTGGCTTAAAGCTCAACATTCAGAAAATGAAGATCATGGCATCTGGTCCCATCACTTCATGGAAAATAGATGTGGAAACAGTGGAAACAGTGTCAGACTTTATTTTTCTGGGCTCCAAAATCACTGCAGATGGTGACTGCAGCCACGAAATTAAAAGATGCTTACTCCTTGGAAGAAAAGTTATGACCAACCTAGATAGGATATTCAAAAGCAGAGACATTACTTTGCTGACTAAGGTCCGTCTAGTCAAGGCTATGGTTTTTCCTGTGGTCATGTATGGATGTGAGAGTTGGACTGTGAAGAAGGCTGAGCACTGAAGAATTGATGCTTTTGAATTGTGGTGTTGGAGAAGACTCTTGAGAGTCCCTTGGACTGCAAGAAGATCCAACCAGTCCATTCTGAAGAAGATCAGCCCTGGGATTTCTTTGGAAGGAATGATATTAAAGCTGAAGCTCCAGTACTTTGGCCACCTCATGCAAAGAGTTGACTCATTGGAAAAGACTCTGATGCTGGGAGGGATTGGGGGCAGGAGGAGAAGGGGATGACCGAGGATGAGATGGCTGGATGGCATCACTGACTAGATGGACGTGAGTTTGACTGAACTTCAGGAGATGGTGATGGACAGGGAGGCCTGGCGTGCTGCAATTTATGGGGTTGCAAAGAGTTGGACACGACTGAGTGACTGAACTGAACTGAACTGAAATGCAAAATCATTCTCTCTCCTACACAAATGATGAAGGTACTAAAAAGGACTTTCCAGGTGGTGCTAGTGGTAAAGAACTCGCCTGCCAATGCAGGACACATAAGAGATTCAGGTTAGATCCCTGGGTCAGGAAGATTCCCTGGAAGAGGGCATGGCAACCCACTCCAGTATTCTTGCCTGGAGAATCCCATGGACAGAGGAGCCAGGAAGGCTACAGTCTATAGGGTTGCAAAGAGTCAGACATGAGTGAAGTGACTTAGCACGTATGCATCAACTAAAAAAAAACCTTACAAGTGCTAAAGGTAACAGGTTTAGGAATAATAAAGATTAGATTGTCTGCACGATTAGATTTAATTTGAAACTCAAACAGCTCCCAGTAGATGTATCTTAAAAACAAAAAGTTTCAGACATTGCTTCTGCGGAACCTCTATTCTAGCTTCTTTTTGGAGATGGAATATGTGACTAATCTCACTTGACTGATAGAGTACATCATGGTCAGCAAACTGGAAAGGGGAATTCTGTTATAGAAATGAATTCATTTGAATTATTCTTTTCAAAAAGCTCTTTTATATTTGTGATTCATAATCTTGTAGGATCGCACATGTGCAAGAAGGGGAAGTTGGCACCTGCCATGAGCACAGCAAATTTGATTAGATGTTCCAGCGGCTAGGTCACACTTATTCATTCTGTGTTCATAATTGGCTTCCTCAGAAACAGGAATGCTACTCATCTAGTGACATGAATTTAAAATACACAGGGTAAAAAAAAAATACACAGGGTTTCAGATTTGGTTTCTGATTAAAAAAAAAACTACCGAATTTTATTTATAAGAATGATTTCTGAAAAATTAAACTTGATTCTCACTTTGACATCATCATGCCACTCATTAAAGCCAAGTTCTTTTGTATCTCTTTAAAATCTGAGAAGTTGAAATTGAATGAAAATAACAAAGCATACAGGAGAGGAAGAAGCCATCAGAAGATGGCTTAATGTTAAAAAATGTGATATTAATTTGGGAGCCAATGAACTTTAAAAAATGGAATCATGCATGAGTTATAAGGAGTAGGATCTGGACCCAGACAGGAAATTCAGCCTCAGAAAGCTAAGTATAAACAGGAGGTTGGGGGAGGAATGGAAACTTTCAGGGGTCCCTTCTGACCTCACATACCTGATTCTAAGAGTGCTGCAAGAATGTATTAGCCTGTTTTTAAAAGTGGTGATACTGAAATATAATATATAGGGGCATAAAATCCACCCATTACATTATACAATTCAAGGATTTGTAATGAATCATAGAGTTGTGCAGTCATCACCATAATCTAATCTGTTTGTGAGGTAGAACCATTTCATTTTTCTAGTATAAAGGTGCGTAGTGACTCATTAAAACTGTAGAGCAAGTTTCAAGGATGCAAAGGTGACTCACTGAAAGTACATGTAACAGACATGCGCAGGCAGCTGTTCTACTGAAATAGGGAGAAAGAAAGGGAAGGTGGTGGTTGGAGGCAGTGTGGAACGATGGTTACCACCACACCCTTAAGTCAGATTGCTGAAGTTCAGATTCTGGCATCCTTATTTCCTTAATAGATGTCTGACTGCAAACAAATTACTTGAACCCTGTGAGCCTCATTTTACTCATCTGTAAGTTAACAGTACCTACTTCATGGGGCAAAGGATAGATGAGGTAAGTTAAACAAGAGGCTCAGAATAGTCCTGGAACGTAGGAAGTACTCAATAAATGTTAGCAATCTTTATAGTTGTCACTGGATAACCATTAAATGCCTTTCATGAACCAGACACAAAAGACCACGTGCCCTATGATTGACTTATAGATATGAAATTCTAGGAAAGGCAAAATGAAGTGATAGAAAGCAGATCAGTGGTTGTCCCAGGCCAGAGAGTGGGTGAAAGAAATTGACAGCAAACAGGCACAGGGAACTTTATGGGTGTGTTCTAAATTATGACTGGAATGGTGCTTTGTAAACATTTATCAAATTAGAAGCTTAAAATTGGTGAATTTTATTGTATGTAAAACAAAGCTGACTAACGGCCCCCCTCAATACTCCCAAAATACAGCTTATAACTTTCCAGTTGTGTTAGACACAGGAATCAATTTCTAAAGGAAGCCAGTAAATATTTTTTGAGCACCCACTGGAAGGCACTGTTCTAGGTACTGGAAATACAACTTTGAAGAAGACACAGCATCCCTACCCTCATGGGTATATAGTTCAAACACGACTTATGCTCGTATGTTTGGGATTACAAAAGGGGTCATTGTGACAGAATATTGGAAGAAGAGAACTCTAAGTTGCATAAATATCTGTCCCATGATTTTTAATCTATTTATCAGACATACACAGAA
The DNA here is from genome assembly GCF_042477335.2 of Ovis canadensis. Lineage (NCBI taxonomy): Eukaryota > Metazoa > Chordata > Mammalia > Artiodactyla > Bovidae > Ovis > Ovis canadensis. The sequence continues at coordinate 84,325,593 of NC_091246.1, read as the reverse complement.
GCAAACACATCATCCCTGTATGGGAAGACGATGTCCCTCAGTGTCTGGGTAGGTGGAATGACAGAAGCCTCTGGGTGACTGGTGACCTTGACGCGAGGTTGCCTCACCATTTGCGAGACGCAGTGCCCACTTGGCGAGGGAAGGGACTTGACATTGGCTTAGGGACCAGGTGGACGCTTCAAATGGGCCTCGGGGGATAGCGTGGCTTTCATTTTGGCCAAGCTAAGCCGGTGCTCTCTTGGCCGCTGGCGAGCAATAGCCTCCGCACAGAGCGGTAGAACACTCCTAGGTATTCAACACCTTTCCACAGGGTAGGAGAGAGGTTCGCGAGTGACTCCGCCCACAAAGTGACTCCGCCCACGGAGTGACCCCGCCCAAGTAGATCCGAAGTGGATGCTGCCTGGAGGTGGAGATGCGTTGCAAGAATCTGATTGGCTTCTCTAGTCAGAGCCTCGTAGAGGGTGGGGCGAGGCCTGCAAGGGGCGGAGCTTATGTCTAATGAGCCACCCGGCGCCGGCTTGAGAAATGGATGCTCGGCGGATGTGCAGGCGCCGGGGGCGGGGAAAGCACTTGCTCTGCAGCGCGCTGGCCCCGCCCGGGACCCGGCGGGAGCGCTGGGCCGCCCTCTTCCTCCCGTGCTGGCGCTGGGCTGAGCCCCGGGCTGAGAAACTGAGTTGGTTCTGAGCTCCCTGTTTGGTTTTTGGGCGGCGGCAGCCGGAGGAGGAACATGGCGCTCGTCGGCAACGGAGCAGAGTTGGAAGTGGACGAGGTACTGGCCGGTGGGGAGTGTGGGCACTACCCCTGAAGCCCGGGAGGGATGAGCGAGCTCGGCAGGGACGGCCAAGGCCCCGCCCCCTTGGTTGCCTGTCTGGAACCTACAGTCTCCCGACCGGAGGAGGAGACGGGGGTTGCAAGTGGGGACACCCGACCTTGGAAAGTCCGTCCCTGCTGGAGCGAGGAGGGTCTCTACGGCGCTCGGATTGGAGGCGCTGCTGAGGTTCCAAGCATCACGCCTAGGGTCGTAGGAAGCGAGGGCACCGCGTCCAGGCGGCTGGTGGATGGGTGCGAGCGCGCGGAGCGTAGGACCCGCAGTATAGAACAGTTCTGAGCCTTACTAGGGACGCCTAGGCTTTATGGGGTCTGACCCTGAAGTTCCGACACTGGCGCTTTGGAGTTTGTGGAACCGTCGCCTGATCTGGGAATCTCACCTTCTATGGAAGTTTTCGGTGGCAGAATCGAAGGGCTTGCAGTCGATGAGAGGAGGGGGCCAGCAGAAGGAGCCCTCGGGGTGTCTGCACCAGTGGGCAAGGCAGAGCTGTCCTTGGGTTGGAGGGCTAGGGGCCTGGAGCAGCAGCCCAGAAATTGGTGGTTTCACCATCAGATTCCCAGAGTGGTTGGTAGACGGAGGGAAGGCGCGGGGAGAACCGACTCCGACCTTCAACTACGGTCTCTATACTGTCTTTAAATAATTAGCCACTTCCTCCTGTGGCTCGCGCGCCGGGGTCTGAGCACCCTCGGGCGCGCGCGCAGGACCTGTTGATTTATTGACTTGCCGTGCGCAGTTGGCAGCTCCGCAGAGACACGCTCTCTTGCTCGCTCTTGAAGTTGAAGCCGCCGGCCGGCAGCTGCTGCCATTTTACCTGACTTGTATTTTACAAGTCGCTGCCTGAGGAGGCTTCATTTCAAATGATGCAATAGTGGATGATCTTGGAGTTGGCGGGCTAAGATTCCTGCCCATCTTTTCCATGTCGAGAAACGCCTGGCAACTAATACTGTGTTTTAAATGTAGCCCTTAACAAAACAAAACCCAAACTCCAGCTCTTTTACACCACTGGCCGACAAGAGGGCACGCCGGACTGTCCAGAAGCTTTCTTACAAGACTGTGCCTTCCAAGGAGGACTTCAAACGACCGATCAATGAACTAGAGTTTGCATGGCTGCATCTATTGTTGAAACTTTTAAATTACACATAAAAGCAAAGGATGAAATGGCTTATTCGTTGCTATTTCCATCTATGACAGCCTTTCTTTATTTGTAGCTTTAGACTGTCTTTTTGGTATGACCTGGAGCCAGCTTTTTTTCATTCCTTCTGTCTTAGATCTTTTCTGTAATCAAGGTCGTAACACTTTCCTGGTGCTCTGACTATACATTCACTGTTTCCCTTAAAGGTTTTTATGACTCTCTGCTGTATGGCCCTAGTGGTAAAGAACCTGCCTGCCAATGCAGGAAACATAGGAGACACAGTTTCAATACCTGGGTTGAGAAGATTCCCCTGGAGGAGGGCATGGCAACCCACTCCAGTACTGTTGCTTGGAGAATCCCATGAACAGAGGAGCCAGGTGGGCTACAGTCCATGGGGTCACAAAGAGTTGGATAGGACTGAAGGGACTTAGCACAGTACAGCTGTATATTAAATTAACTATCCATGTTCTTGGCATGGGGCTTCCCCCGGTGGCTCAGTGGTAAAGAATCTACCTGCCAGTGCCGGAGACCTGGTTTCTATCCCTGGGTCAGGAAGATCCCCTGGAGGAGGGCATGGCAACCCACTCCAGTATTCTTGCCTGGAAAATCCCACAGACAGAGGAGCCTGGCAGGCTACAGTCCATAGGGTTGCAAAGATTTGGACACGATAGAAGCAACTTAACACACACGTATGTTCTTGGCATGCAAGGCTCTTTACACTGTGGTCTCAATCTGATGTGCTAGCCTAGTTTCCAGCCACTTTTCTATGTATAACAATTTTAATCAGCGTTATGCCTGAGGAAATAAGATTGGGAGTAGCTAGTAAATGTGGAGTTAAAAATTTAAATTCCTGGGCTTGATGAAAAAGTTTTGCAACCCTTAATTGTGATTATTTGTTTTGCAACACTTAGATGTAATTGTTTAGGTCAGGGCACTGTTGGGAGAGAATGCTTGGACGATAAGTATTGAGACATAGGGCTACGCTAGCTGTGCCCTCTGCCTGCAAGGTGAACCGAATGCCAGGCATTGGCTAGGGAAGATGGCTCTAACCCTGTGGGGGAAATTAGGTTTCAAAGCAGCAGAGAGCCTAGCACACAAGATACTTGGTAATATGTATTTGTGGGGTGAATGAATGACTATAGAATTGAAGATAAAGCTTAATAATGATTCACTTTTGGCCATATCTGTTATTCATTTTTTAAAATCCCACAACTATTAAGCTCCTGTTACATGTTAGGTACTATACTGGTTCGAGGAAATGAGCAAAGTACAAACAGAATTCTTTTGTTCATGCCAAATCTACTTTTGTTCCTCATGATGCCCCGCTTCCACCAGAATAAATGTTGCAAACATTTATTGAACATTTGCTTTGTACTTAAACTTGGCAGGTGCCTTAGAAACGGAAGGCAGTTTTGACTATCTACGGTTCTCAGTTTGAGTAGGGAGATGTGGCATGTGAACAAGAACTCTAGAAAAGAGCTCAAGGCAGGGTAAGCAAGCAAGAAATGTTGCCTTGTAGACCCGGTACCCTTAGCTTATTTGTGGAAAGTCCCTCACTTTCAATGGGCTGAAGTGCTTTATCACAGGTGCACAAGACCCTGCTCTTAAACTTACTGGATGTATGAAACTAAAAGAGCTGGAAAGCTCAAGCGCTTAATTTAGATTTGATGGTCTTTATTGCCAAATTCAGACTTAAATTGAAGAAAGTAGGGAAGACCACTAGACCATTCAGGTATGACCTAAATCCCTTATGATTATACAGTGGAAGTGAGAAATAGATTTAAGGGCCTAGATCTGATAGATAGAGTGCCTGATGAACTATGGACTGAGGTTCGTGACATTGTACAGGAGACAGGAATCAAGACCATCCCCATGGAAAAGAAATGCAAAAAAGAGAAATGGCTGTCTGAAGAAGAGAAGTGAAAAGCAAAGGAGAAAAGGAAAGATATAAACATCTAATGCAGAGTTCCAAAGAATAGCAAGGAGAGATAAAAATGACTTCCTCAGCAATCAATGCAAAGAAATAGAGGAAAAGAACAGAATGGGAAAGACTAGAGATCTCTTCAAGAAAATTAGAGATACCAAGGGAACATTTCATGCAAAGATGGACTCGATAAAGGACAGAAATGGTACGGACCTAACAGAAGCAGAAGATATTAAGAAGTGGTGGCAAAAATACATAGAAGAACTGTACAAAAAAGATCTTCACAACCCAGATAGTCACGATGGTGTGATCACTCACCTAGAGCCAGACGTCCTGGAATGTGAAGTCAAGTGGGCCTTAGAAAGCATCACTATGAACAAAGCTAGTGGAGGTTATGGCATTCCAGTTGAGCTATTTCAAATCCTGAAAGATGATGCTGTGAAAGTGCTGCACTCAATATGCCAGCAAATTTGGAAAACTCAGCAGTGGCCGCAGGACTGGAAAAGGCCAGTTTTCATTCCAGTCCCTAAGAAAGGCAATGCCAAAGAATGCTCAAACTACTGCACAATTGCACTCATCTCACACGCTAGTAAAGTAATGCTCAAAATTCTCCAAGCCAGGCTTCAGCAATATGTGAAAGGTGAACTTCCAGATGTTCAAGCTGGTTTTAGAAAAGACAGAGGAACCAGAGATCAAATTGCCTACATCTGCTGGATCATGGAAAGAGCAAGAGAGTTCCAGAAAAACATCTATTTCTGCTTTATTGACTATGCCAAAGCCTTTGACTGTGTGGATCACAATAAACTGTGGAAGATTCTGAAAGAGATGGGAATACCAGACCACCTGACCTGCCTCTTGAGAAATCTGTATGCAGGTCAGGAAGCAACAGTTAGAACTGGACATGGAACAACAGACTGGTTCCAAAGAGGAAAAGGAGTACATCAAGGCTGTATATTGTCACCCTGTTATTTAACTTAGATGCAGAGTACATCATGAGAAATGCTGGTCTGGAAGAAGCACAAGCTGGAATCAAGATTGCTGGGAGAAATATCAATAACCTCAGATATGCAGATGACACCACCTTTATGGCAGAAAGTGAAGAGGAACTATAAAGCCTCTTGATGAAAGTGAAAGAGGATAGTGAAAATGTTGGCTTAAAGCTCAACACTCAGAAAACTAAGATCATGGCATCTGGTCCCATCACTTCATGGGAAATAGATGGGGAAACAGTGGAAACAGTGTCAGACTTTATTTTTCTGGGCTCCAAAGTCACTGCAGATGGTGACTGTAGCCATGAAATTAAAAGACGCTTACTCCTTGGAAGAAAAGTTATGACCAACCTAGATAGCATATTGAAAAGCAGAGACATTACTTTGCCAACAAAGGTCCGTCTAGTCAAGGCTATGGTTTTTTCAGTAGTCATGTATGGATGTGAGAGTTGGACTGTGAAGATGGCTGAGAGCTGAAGAATTGATGCTTTTGAACTGTGGTGTTGGAGAAGACTCTTGAGAGTCCCTTCGACTGCAAGGAGATCCAACCCGTCCATTCTAAAGGAGATCAGCCCTGGGTGTTCTTTGAAGGAATGATGCTAAAGCTGAAACTCCAGTACTTTGGCCACCTCACGCAAAGAGTTGACTCATTGGAAAAGACTCTGATGCTGGGAGGGACTGGGGACAGGAGGAGAAGGGGAAGTCCAAGGATGAGATAGCTGGATGGCATCACCGACTCGATGGATGTGAGTTTGAGTGAACTCTGGGAGATGGTGATAGACAGGGAGGCCTGGCGTGCTGCGATTCATGGGGTCGCAAAGAGTAGGACATGACTGAGCGACTGAACTGGCTGACTGACTGACTGAGGTCACTATTTGATATTCAGATGGAATAAAAGGGGACCAGGTGGTTTAGTTGGAAAAATAGTAGGTTAGGAATTAGGTTAACTGGGCTCTCAACTCTGTCACTCATTTACCCAATAGCCATTCATTCATTAAATGTACAAACATCTGATTATGTTATGTGCCAAGCTGGTGCTAGCTTGAAGATACAGCAGGGACCTAGACTACGAGGTCTCTATCTGTAACGATAGAGTGACCTTGACTAACCTAGTCTCTCAACCTCTTATTGCTCTTTTAAGTTTCCTCATCTGAAGATGAAGGGGTGCCATGAGCTCTGAGTATTAGAGGCAGGGAGGCTCCTTCTTTTGGGAAAATGCTGATAACATGGGAATCCCTTTTCCTTTGAAGTACCTACCCAAGGAGATGATGGTAGTAGTGGGGCTCTTATGATAGCTGTGGAATGGGTGCTTTCTTAGGTAAACTGGTGTTTTTGTTTTTTTATCTTTAGGTGCTAGGAGGATAAATGTGGGAACCATAAGAGGTTAGGGCTTGCAACCTCAGAGGCAGCAAAAATTGGATCTGGAAGAAGACAGAAACTTCTTAGACATTCCAGTGGTTCCAGACATTCCTTCAAACCTTGGTGGCCAAAATACTATTTTTTAACATTTAAATTTTTCTCATTGGTTTTTCTTGTGTATCACACAAGCAACTTTGACATCAAGTTCATGGAAGATATGCAGAATCTACGCAAGGTCATTATTACAAACGTATGGCAAATATATGGCTATCACTGGAGACCTTTCTGACCATGAATAGCTTAATCCTTAAGTCTCTCTCTCTTGGTGACCTCCTTATATGTATGGGCTGCTTTTGGCTGTCTTGTGGATGGTAAATGCTTATGTTTGGCCCTTACTGTTCTGTGTGTGATTTGGGATTTGAAAATTAAATAAAAGTATATTTTCTTATTTATTAGAGTTATTGAGCTTATCAATAACTATGTCAAGTATCAAAAAGAAAAAAATATTGATGATATCTGAATGAATATTTAGCAGCTGGATAAGTTAAAAATGATTTTCCCAGATAAAACAAAATTTAAGTTTATTAAAAATAACTTTTAGGAATTTTTTTTTCAGTTGTTTTACCTTTGCTGGAAAAGGAGCAGTTTTTAAAGTCTTGAAAAATTTGGTTACATTGCTATTATTATATAGAAATTGGTAATTTTTATATGTAATCTGATATATCATATTTTACATTAAAATTGCATTGAAAGTTGCTCAGTAAATACAGTTATAAAGTTTAATGTGAATAGCCTTAAAATTTAAAATGTAACTTAACATTTTTATTGTCATTCTGAACCTATTCTTGAATATAAAGAGTAAACCTTATACTTGTTTTTTTTAATGTATAAAGTACAGAAATATTTCGTGGGTTAGGAGAAAAACGTCTGAAAAGGCTTTCAAGGCAGGAGGACAATATTGAAAAAAAGTTGAGAAACACTGGATTAGGGAAAGAAATGGTTTATGTGACGGATGCTTCCATGGCTTGCTTTTTTTGCCCAGGATATTTTTGGTTTAGTTGTGATTTAGAAAATTTCCCTAGTGGCATTTTAGATGCTGTCTAGGTAAAACTGATTGCTGCAGTTTTCTTCCGACCAGATTCATTCTTTCATTCCGTTTGTGTTTGTTGAGCACCTCCCCAGGTGCAGGCAGTCTTCAGATGCTGGGAGTCCACACAGAGATAAGATGGCTTGATCGCTCTTGAGGAACACACACTGTAGCAAAAGAGACAAGTAACAAGTGCTGTCTTTGGGTCAGGGTAGATTTTAGGTGGGCTTCCTGCTGGCTCAGATGGTAAAGAATCTGCCTGTGATGGGTTCTATCCCTGAGTTGGCTTCTATCTGGGTTTGATCCCTGGGTTGGGAAGATCCTTTGGAGGAGGGCATGGCAACCAGCTCCAGTATCCTTGCCTGGGGAATCCCCATGGACAGGGGAGCCTGCTGGGCTACAGTCCATGAGGGTCACAAAGAGTCGGATGTGACTCAGTGACTAAGCATAGCACAGTGCAGATTTTACGTAGGAGAGCCATATAGTTTATCATCCACAGCAGGGACCTGGGAAAGTCAACATGGTGCTTTCAGTAATTACTCCAGGACAACAGGTGCAAACAGGAATGGTTGGTTGCCTTCGTTTCAGTTCAGTTCAGTTCAGTCGTTCAGTCCTGTCCGACTCTTTGCAACCCCATGAATCGCAGCACGCCAGGCCTCGCTGTCCATCACCGTCTCCCAGAGTTCACTCAGACTCACGTCCATTGAGTCTGTGATGCCATCCAGCCATCTCATCCTCGGTCGACCCCTTCTCCTCCTGCCCTCAATCCCTCCCAGCATCAGAGTCTTTTCCAATGAGTCAACTCTTTGCATGAGGTGGCCAAAGGGCTGGCAAAGGTGGCTCAGCAGTAAAGAATCCGCCTGCAATACAGGAGCTGCAGGAGACGTGGGTTTGATGTCTGGGTTTGATCCCTGGGTTGGGAAGATCCCCTAGAGGAGGGCATGGCAACCCACTCCAGTATTCTTGCCTGGGAAATCCCATGGACAGAGGAGCTTAGCAAGCTACAGTCTGTCCAGTCATAAAGAGTCGGACATGACTGAAGTGACAGCGCACACGCAAAGACTTTAAAGAAGAGGTGGTATTTGAACTGGGTCTTAAAAAATTTTTTTTATTGAAGTATTGTTGATTTGTGTTAGTTTCAGGTGTACAGCAAAGTTATTCCATTATATGTATACACATATATGTATATTTGTATATATATATGTATGTATTCATATATTTTAGATTCTTTTCCATTTTAGGTTATTGCAAGATTATAGTTCCCTGTGCTATACAGGAGGTCCTTGCTGAGTATCTATTTTGTGTATAGTCATTTCAGTTCAGTTCAGTTGCTCAGTCGTGTCCGACTCTTTGCGACCCCATGAATCGCAGCACACCAGGCCTCCCTGTCTATCACCAACTCCCAGAGTTCACTCAGACTCATGTCCAACAAGTCAGTGATGCCATCCAGCCATCTCATCCTCTGTTGTCCCCTTCTCCTGCCCCCAGTCCCTCCCAGCATCAAAGTCTTTTTCCAGTGAGTCAACTCTTCGCGTGAGGTGGCCAAAGTGCTGGAGTTTCAGCTTTAGCATCATTCCTTCCAAAGAAATCCCAGGGCTGATCTCCTTTAGAATGGACTGGTTGGATCTCCTTGCAGTCCAAGGGACTCTCAAGAGTCTTCTCCAACACCACAGTTCAAAAGCATCAATTCTTCAGCGCTCAGCTTTCTTCACAGTCCAACTCTCACATCCATACATGACTACTGGAAAAACCATAGCCTTGACTAGATGGACCTTTGTTGGCAAAGTAATGTCTCTGCTTTTCAATATGCTATCTAGTTTGGTCATAACTTTTCTTCCAAGGAGTAAGTGTCTTTTAATTTCATGGCTGCAGTCACCATCTGCAGTGATTTTGGAGTCCCCCAAAATAAAGTCTGACACTGTTTCCACTGTTTCCCCATCTATTTCCCATGAAGTGATGGGACCAGATATGTCTATATAAAGGGAACAATCCCATTTACCATGGCATCAAAAAGAATAAACTATCTAGGAATAAATTAACCTAAGAAGGCAAAGACTTAAACTCTGAAAACTGTAAGACCCTGAAGAAAAAAATGGAAGATGACACAAACAGATAGAAATATATATTGTGTTCTTGGATTGGAAGAATCAATATTGTTAAAATGAGCATACTACTTAAGGCAACCTGCAGATTCCTATCAAATCACCAACGGCATGTTTCGCAGAAGTAGAACACAAAATTTCAAGATGTGTATGAAAACACAAGAGACCCCAATAGGAGAGGCAATTTTGAGAAAGAAAAATGGAGCTGGAGGAATCTAGCTCTCTGAACTGGGTTAGAAGGATGTGCTGGGTGGAGCAAGTGTGATGAGGCCCAGGCGTGGGCAGGGAGGAGAGCACACCCTGGGGTCAGCAGGGTGCTCAGAGTGTGGAGAGCCTTGGAGGGCAAAGACGTGCAAAACACGAGGACCCAGAGGGTTTCTTAACTAGGCAAGAGTGATACACTTACTTTAGGAAGCTAAATCTGGTCAAGTTGCTGCAGCCAGTCTGTGGAGGTGGTGGAAGGGCAAAGAGGCTGTTGCTACAGTTCCAAGTGGGAAGTGATGACTGGGGTGGAGCAAAAGTTATGGGGTTGAAGAGAGGAGGCCCGACTGGAGGGAGGAGGAATTGCCTATTTGAAAGGCAGTACAGTCGGGGAAGGGAGGAGCCAGTCACCGATGACTGCTGGCTGGTGGAGGTGCTGTTATCCGAGAAGAAGAGAGGGCAGGGTTCAGCCTTCAAGTGGGTGTGGAAGGTGCGGACCTCAGGACAATAAGCTCGCCTGCGTGGCTCACTGTGACTGTCCTCATTGAGGGAGCTTGGCCGTTTGTTTCTGAGTGAATGGATTGGGCAAGGTTATGGAAGGGAGGTTGTAAATTGGTCCTGCAGGTGAGTAAGAGGGGAAAAGATAGCAGCAGCTTATTGTCAGCCTGGATGTCAGCTCTAGTGAACAGACAGGCAATTTTCCTGGCATGTTCAATTTTGAGTCATTTGAAAGCTCATCTATTCCTGGGAATGCCACTTTCTCAGATGAGAAACGAGGGTGACACTTGCCCTCATTGTCTCTCCTGTCCCCTTTGCCCCACATCTCCTCCCTCCCCCTTGAGTCCAGCAGTGCAGGTGTGCTTCTTTGGCAGGAGTCAGTCCTTCTTTGGGTGCACTGTTTGCTCTCCCATCTTAGCTCCCTGCACACGGGTGCTGTTAGTAATTATCTGCAGTGTGAAATGGATACCGTGAATTCTGTGAGGCTCCTGGTTTCCATCTGGCCATCTGTTGACAGCTCCCTGGCTCCCAGTCTCAGTGGCCCTAGCTGCCAGCTCAGGAGGGTCTCCTGAAGTTACTGTGTGCTCACTTGCCAGGAGATGAGTACCCAGGACCCGGTAGGGCTTCCCTTTGTCAGACCTCCCCTTGATCACCAACCACGTCAGAACTCTTTTTTTTCTATCCCCGTGCCTAGTGGGGGTCAGTCACACACCCAGAGTGACTCTGGCTGGTCGACCACACTGGCTAGGTCACCACACCTCTCTCAGAGGGACTCCTCACGTGTCGACTGCCTAGCAGATCATAATGCTGTTACGCATCTTTGGCTCATTATTGAAAGATGAGCATGTGTAGTAAGAGCTCTTTTTTTTAAAATTTTTTCTGAGATCTGTGGACGTATGTTGTAAAATATTTTAGTAAAATAATGCACTGTGTATATTTGTTGGGTCTGGTTGTAACTAGTGAGGGAGAAAAATATTCAGTCTAACAATGTGTTGGGTTTATGCCAGGTGCTCCTGTCCTTAATAATGTGTAGTGAGAGGTGGGGGCAGGTGTGTGAACAAATAGATGCAGTTCTCTTTGCTGAGAACTATAGAGGAGGAATGCTGGGGTGCTTTGGGAGCACGGAGGAGGGCATCTCATCTGGAGTGAGGGGAGGGAATGGTTAATCAGGGGTGGTATCCCCGAGGAGGCCATTTCTTAGACATTCTGGATCTGGCAGGATCAAGGGATGAGGCATGGGGAAGAGACTGAAGTGCATCCTGGAGAGAGGGAATAGCAGACATAAGGTACGGAAGTAAGGGCTTCCCTGGTGGCTCAGGCTGTAAAGAATCCGCCTGCAATGCGAGAGACCCGGGTTTGTTCCCCGGGTCAGGAAGATGCCCTGGAGAAGGGAATGGCAACCCATTCCAGTGTTCTTACTGGGAGAATCGCATGGACAGAGGAGCCTGGCGGGAGTCCATGGGGTCACAAAGAGTTGGACATGACTGAGCGACTGACACTTGCATTTTGCGGAAGTGAAGAAGTGATTGTGGTTCTCCTGGTGGCAGGAAATGAGGTTGGATGGATAGGAAGGGCTCCTGTAGGTGTTTCATGAGAAATCACGGATATTGTGTAGTGCATGGTGTGCATTTAAGGGTTTCAGCTGAGCAGAGGTGTGGTGAGATTTGGGCTGTAGGTAGCTCCTCTGGAGAGCATGGAGGCGGCTTGCCTGGAGGGAGACAGGACCAGAGGTGGGGAGGGAGGAGAGTTTCTGGTATTTTGTTTTGTTGAATGAGTGTTACAGTCCCTTGAAGGCCCACCCTGTGCAGACCTGGCTAGGTACTGGGATAACATAATGGGTAAGACATGATTTTGACCTCTCTGGATCAGGTAATGAGGAATATGGACACAAAATCCACTGTCACCTGGAATGGAGCGGAGAGTTTGGAGAGCATGTGTTGGCACCTGGTGCTCTGGGAGAAGGAGGAAAAGAGAGCTTTCCTGGGGTAGTCAGTCACCTGGAGGATGGTGGTGACACATCTCCCTACCCCCACCCCCAAGTCAGCTGACTTGGTTTCCAAACCTCATCTTTACTGCCCAGCTGTGTGATTGAACCACTTTGGGCCTTGGTTTCCTCTTGTGTAACCTGGAGCAGTTGACATTGATGATCTGTTTCTGAAATTCTCAGCTCTGACATTTATGGTCTAGAAGATGACATTTGATCTGGAGCTTGAGGGGTGGAGTTTTAGCAGGCAGCCATGCAGCCAGTCACTGCTTGATTCCTTCAGGCAGAGGGAGCAGTGGGGAGCATGCTCGAGCATGGGGGGAGCTTGGTGGAGGTTGAAGCAAAGAGTGTGAGAGGCAGGAAGGCAGTGCTGTGTGTGTGCAGATTCAGATACGCCTTGAATGCTCAGCTAAGGAGTTTTTTTCCCTCCAATTTTCTTGTTTGACACATGTATCCTGCCACAGTTGGGAAATGTGTATCTTTTACTTTTTTTTTTTAATAGAAGAAGCAATGATGATTCCATTTCTTGGTTTCATCTTCTTATTTCCTGGCCCCATTTCCAAAGTACTTAGTTTTAAGCTGATGACTGTAAACTGAGCTGCACTGGTTGAGGAGGCAGACAGTCAGGCGTGTTCTAGTAACTCCATAGACTGTGTTTTGTCACACGGACTCTTACCTTCAGCTAAGTGTTCGGACGCACAGCTACCTGGACCCACAACTCTGCGGTCGGCAGGACCAGTCCTGGTTTCTCTGAGGGTGTCTTCTGTCCTCCTTTTCTCTCGCTCCGCTTCTATAGATGGCTTTGGCCCAGAGTTCTGGGCTTCCTAGTCTTTTTTCCAAGCATGAGTCACAGTCTTTCCACTCAGAACTAAAGGCAACAAACCTCAGAGTCTCACTATTTTTCTCAGGCCAAATGGGGTAGGATATTTTTGAGAGGAGGCAGACAACGTAGATGACAGAGTGGGAGAGTCCTGAAGAGAGGGGAGTGAGGCCTGACTCCACGACCCCCTTCCAGAAGCACTCAGATGCCATTTTCTTTGCAAAATCGTCAGCCCGGCTCTTGCTCAAGAATAGCTGCTCCAGCTGCTCCTGTCTTGGGTTCCCATCTAGGCTTCTCGTGCCATTTGCTGTGTGACCTTGGACATGTTATTTAATTTGTCTAATGCTTTTCATTTATAAAACAAGAATAATGATACCTGCCCCATAAGGCTGACCCAGGTTGAAATAAGAATCTGCTTTATAAAGCACCTGGCACATTTTTGTTCAGTCACTCAGTCCTGTCTGACTCTTTGCGACCCCGTGGACTGCAGCACGCCAGGCTTCCCTGTCCTTCACCATCTCCCAGAGCTTGCTCAAACTCATGTGCATTGAGTCAGTGATGCTATCTAATGATCTTGTCCTCTGTCGACCGCTTCTCCTCCTGCCCTGAATCTTTCCCAGCATCAGGGTCCTTTCTAATGAGTTGGCTGTTTGCATCAGGTGGCCCAAGTGTTGCAGCTTCAGCTTCACCATCAGTCCTTCTAATGAATATTCAGGGCCGATAGTAGCACCCTTAGTGTGTGAGTTCTCTTTTCCCTTCTGCTTTACTTTAAAGTATTGCTGCCACTGTTTATTATTTATGGGTTTGATGGGGAATCTGCTTTAGTGTATTTAAATATAATTTTACCTCATTTTTGCAGTCCATAGGGGAGAAACTTCTGCAGAAGTACACAGCCTAGACACAGACAGGCAGTAACCGACCCAAGGAGACCCAGCTGTCTTAGGCATGGAGTCAGGGTTAGGAGCCAAGTGTTTCTGGATTCAGTGCCCTTTCCACTAGGTCAGGGGGTGGCAAACTTTGCTGCAAGGACAAATGTAGCCTTCTTCCTGCTTGTTCTTATAAATAAAGCTTTATTGGAACACAGACCTGCCCGTCTGTTTAGGTGTTACCTGGGGCTGTTTTCACACAGTGTCAGAGTTAGTAGTTGGGACATGGACTGTTTGGCTTACGTGGCCTAAATGCTTAGAGATGCTTTGTGGAGACAGTTTGCTGACCCCTGTACTATGTGGTTTCTAGGACTGTATGTGAATTTGTTTATAAAGTATTGTAAGCTTTATGAGTTAAATTTGCTTGTTTCCTGCAACCCCATAGATGGCAGCCCACCAGGCTCTCCTGTCCCTGGGATTCTCCAGGCAAGAACACTGGAGTGGGCTGCCGTTTCCTTCTCCAATGCATGAACGTGAAAAATGAAAGTGAAGTCACTCAGTTGTGTCCAACTCTCCGCGACACCATGAACTACAGCCTATCAGGCTCCTCCGTCCATGGGATTTTCCAGGCAAGAGTACTGGAGTGGGGTGCCATCACCTTCTCCGAATACTCATATAAGCATCAAAAACTGGGAAACTCAAACTGTTTTGATGCATCCCTTGAAGTGCTATGACACAAGTTCTGGAGTCAGACGGACATGGGTTGGAATCCCTGCTCCTTCATGTACAGCCTTGGATGAATTAATCTCTTTAAGCTTCAGTTTCTTCATCAGTCAAATGGGAATACTAGAACCTGCTTTACAGGGTTATTGTGGGGATTAATGCCCTATGAAATACTTAGCATTTGGAGTGCAAATGTCAGCCCTCATCATGATTATTATTAAGTATCTGCATGTTGTGGATACTTGACAAAGATTTCTCAACCCAATAAAGAACTGACCTTGTATAAAGATAGGCCCATGCAGAGACCTACAAGACTGCTCTTCCAGCTGGATTCCTACTTAGGCTAATCTCAGGATTCCGGCGAGGTTACTTCTGCTAGTTTATAGTACTCACACCTCTCCCTCCCTGAGTGGAGAGGGGAAACCATTTACCACCAAAGAGAGCACAAACATGGGCTCAATGGGCCATCTGTTTCAGCAGAACAGTGTTCGTATTAGTCAGCAAGACACTTGGCTGTGTCCATAATATTCTGAAAATGACACTTGCCCCCTGACACCCAAATGATATATGTGGTAACTTCTAGTTTGTCCAAATGTGAGGCTATGCAGGATGGTCCCCTCCTTCATGTTGCTGCTGCTGCTGCTAAGTCGCTTCAGTCATGTCCGACTCTGTGTGACCCATAGACATCAGCCCACGAGGCTCCCCCATCCATGGGATTCTCCAGGCAAGAACACTGGAGTGGGTTGCCATTTCCTTCTCCAATGCATGAATGTGAAAAGTGAAAGTGAAGTCACTCAGTCGTGTCCGACTCTTCGTGACCCCATGGACTGCAGCCTACCAGGCTCCTCCATCCATGGAATTTTCCAGGCAAGAGTACTGGAGTGGGGTGCCATTGCCTTCTCCATCCTTCATGTTAGTGAATATCATAAAATTCTTATGATATTTTCATAAGCTCATAAAGCACCTAAATATTAATAGGAGACTATGGCCTGTAAGAGGTATATCTGTGTTTGACTACTTAGTCTAAGGGGCTTCCCAGGTGGCTCAACAGTAAAGAATCTATCTGCAGTGCTGAAGACACAGGAGACATGGTTTCAGTCTCTGGGTCATGGGTTCAGTCCCTGGAGGAGATCATAACAACCCACGTTAGTATTCTTGTCTGGAGAATCTCATGGACAGAGGAGCCTGGTGGGCTAGTCCTTAGGGGCAGAAAGAGTCAGACTTGAATGAAGCAACATAGCATGCACTTAGTCTAAGAGGTTAAAAGGTAAAGGAGGTGGCAATATGTGTGTACTCCTAGGTCCTTGAGGGTGTGCTAGGGTTCTTGCTCTGCCTCCAAAGCTATGTACCATGCTCTTTCTGAAGCTCAAAATCCATCTTCACCTTGCTGCTTAAAATCTGTCCACAGCGTCTCCTTACTTTTGAGGTATTATGCAAACACCTTAGCATGATGTTGTTTAGTCAGATAGTCATGTCCGACTCTTTGCAACTCCCCGGACTGTAGCACACCAAGCTTCCCTGTCCTTCACTGTCTCCTTGAGTTTGCTCAAACTCATGTCCATTGAGTTGGTGATGCCATCCAACCATCTCATCCTCTGTCATCCCCTTCTGCTCCTGCCTTTAGTCTTTCCCAGCATCAGTGTCTTTTCTAATGAGTCAGTTCTTCGCATCGGGTGACCTAAGTATTGGAGTTTCAGCTTCAGCATCAGTCTTTCCAAGGAATTTAGGGTTAATTCCTTTAGGATTGAGTGGTTTGATCTCCTTGCAGTCCAGGGGACTTCCAATAGTCTTCTCCAACACCACAGTTTGAAAGCATCAGTTCTTCGGCACTTAGCCTTCTTTATGGTTCAGCTGTTACATCCATACATGACCACTGAAAAAATCATAACTTTGTCTATACACACCTTTCTCGGCAAAGTGATGTCACTGCTTTTTAATATGCTGTCGAGGTTTATTGTAGCTTTTCTTCCAAGGAGGAGTGTCTTTTAATTTAATAGGTTCAATCACTGTCTGCAGTTATTTTGGAGCCCAAGAAAATAAAATCTGCCACTGTTTCCATTTTTTTCCTCATTTATCTGCCCTGAAGGGATGGGACCGAATGCCATGATCTTATTTTAGCATGATGTATTAAGACCTGACTCAGTGGTTCTCATACTTTAGGGTACATAGGGAACCTGGTGAGGGGAGTAGGTGACTTTTTAAGATGCATGATCCCAGGTCCCACCATAAGCCATTCTTCTTCAGTAGGTCTGGAGCAGTTCCCAGGAGTTTGCCCTCCTATAGGACCTTGAACATCAGCCGTGTTGAAATGCTTATAACTCCCCTTCCAGGCTCCATCTGCTTTCCTCACTTCTCAGCATTTTCATCCACTGTTCATTCCCTCACCCAGCCGATTCCTGTTCATCACTGAAGACCTCCTTCAGGTACCATTTCTCCTCCAGCCTTTCCAGACATTCCCTTTTTCTCTCCCCTCCAGGTACATGCATGCTCAGTTGCTTCAGTCTTTGTGAGTTTATGGACTCTAGCCGGCCAGGCTCCTCTGTCCATGAGATTCTCCAGGCAAGAATACTGGAGTAGATTGCCATGCCCTCCTCCAGTCCCCTACAGGTGTTCAATGACTATTTAGCATTCCTGGCTGCTTCCAAGGAGAAATATTCCTCTTTGGCCATACATGCTATGACAGCCAGCAGGGTGTAGGATATAGGAGCCTTGATGTCCTGGAAGGAAAGAATGGAACTTTCCACCCACAGAAAGCAGCAAAGGGACTCCCTTCAGTGCTTTCTAACAACATGGTATCTTTAGCCTATCAAGAAAGGAAAATTTACCTCCATAATCTATTAGCATTATCTCAATATTCTTTTTTTTTAAAAAAAGGAGTTTTATTGAGGTGTAATTTACATGCCATTCATTCAGTCCTTTTAAAGTGTACAGTTCAATGATCTTTAATAAATTTACAGAAGTGTGCAGCTATCACAATCCAATTTAAGAATATTTTCCTGATCCCAGAAACATTCCTTGTGCCCATCTGTTCTCCCCTCAATATGTTTTTCACCTTTAAATTAATTGAAGAATTAGAAAGCATCAGGATAAAACAGAATTTCCCAGGTAGAAGTAAAGAGCAACCGTCGTATGTGACAAGGACAAAGCATATTTGTCCATATTCATTTGCTGGTGTGAGGCATCCGAAAGCAAGACTGCAGAGCAGAGTGCATTCGGGTCAGTGCTTACATGCCTCCCACACTCTGACATCATCAGAAGACGGGCTCCAGGGCTGAGTGAATTACCCTTGTCCAAATGAGTAATTTTGTCTCGTTTGCAATACAGCAGAAGATGTGTGGTATATAGAGATGATGGCTTTCCCTGATTTTCTAGTTCATTCACTAAGGCAGAGGCTACTTATCCAACATGTTTAGCTTGCTGCTACAAGGACAAACATGCATTTGCGTTTCTAAACTATTAGCAGTTAAATAAAAGGAATTGTTACCTTAGTAGAAGTCTCAAATGAAATCTGCCTCTTTTCAGGCACCCCTGAGTTTCAGATTTTTTAGGAAGGCATGTGAGAGAGAGGAAAGAACATGGATGGACTTGCAGGTTAGTGGATTTAGGTTGGGTGCTGTCGCTTGCAGGCACTGTGACCTTGGGCAAGTTATTTAATCTCTTTGTGAGCTTGAGTTTCCTTATCAGTCAATGGGGGATTCTAATGGCCACCTCAGAAGAGTTGTTACTAGCAACTTTGACAACTCATCCAGAGCCTGCCATACTATAAATGCTTAGTTGCAGTCATTCATTTGAAATGCAACTGTGTGTGGATTTTGCTTTTTATCATACATAAGAATGGCTGGAATTTTACAGAGCAGAAAAAAATTCTAGAAAGACTGTATAAAATATTTCAGCTAGTCATATTTGAACACCTTGATATTCCATATTCATTTGCTGGTATGAATTTTCAGATCTGGTTTTGGAAGAGAAGGTTTTGTTTTTGTTTTCATTTAAAAAATTGCAATCAGTGGCTTCTTTGATAGCTCAGTGGTTAAGAATCTACCTCTCAATGCAGGAGACATGGGTGCGATCCTTGGTCTGGGAAGACCCCACATGCTGTGCAGAGGAGCTAAGCCCGTATGCCACAACTATTGAGTCTGTGCTATAGAGCCCGGAAGCTACAACTACTGAAGCGCACGGTCTAGAGCCTGCACTCTGCCATGAGAAAAAGTGAAAGTGAAAGTCCCTCAGTTGTATCCAACTCTTTGGGACCCTAAGGACTATACAGTCCAGGGAATTCTCCAGGCCAGCATACTGGAGTGGGTAGCCTTTCCCTTCTCCAGGGCATCTTTCCAACCCAGGGATTGAACCCAGGTCTCCCGCACTGCGGGTGGATTCTTTACCAGCTGAGCCACAAGGGAGGCCCAAGAGTACTGAAGTGGGTAGCCTATCCTTTCTCCAGCGGATCTTCCCAACCCAGGAGTTGAACTGGGGTCTCCTGCATTGCAGGCAGATTCTTTACCAACTGCGCTATCAGGCAAGCCTCTGCAGCAAGAGAATCCACCACAATGAGCAGCCCACCCTCTGTAACTAGAGAGTAGCCCCTGCTTGCCGCAACTAAAGAAAAGCCCACACAGCAAAGAAAACCCAGTGCAGCCAAAAATAAATAAACTAAAATAAAAATACAAAGAATGGTAAATGTCCTTGCAGACAGCTGGGGCAAGGCACTTGGAGCCATAGTTTCTTCATTCCTAGAGTTGGACAGAGTGAAATGACACATTTAATCTGGTTGGGCTAAATAGGGAATGTTCAGAAAATGAGGATGAGTATAATTTATTCACACACTTAATGCTGTTAGATACCTGAAGTGTTCACATTTCTAACCATTTGCTTAGTTAGTAATATTAGCATGTGTGCATAGATGGTTTCTCCCAACTTTTCAAAATAGAAAACATTGAGATTTTCTTTCTCATCAAACAAATCTACTCTGACTTCATAAATAGAAATGATTTTATAAGAGATGATTTTATAAAGTGTGAGCATCCACAAGTCCATCCGTATTGCTAACTACACTGGAAATTTTAAAAGTAAAGCTACTAGCTTAGAATCTTTTTTTTCCCCTTCTAAAGACTTTCTTGCTTTTACTTCCCTTTTTAATTTATGGTGAAGGAGATTACATTTTAACTTAGATAAGAGTCAACGGTTTTGATGTATAATAGAACTTCTAAGTCTCCGTGCCTCAGGGAGCAGGTTACACATGACTAGCTTAGGTTAAACTGAGGGACATGTGACATGCTAAGATGAACTCCTATCTCTTTGTTAAAGACTGAAAAGCATTTCATTTCAGTGTGGCAATTTAGTGACAAGCACCCTTTCTATAATACACAAGACTTTGGGGGAGCAATTTAAAATAGCATTACTCAACCTTCCTGTGCCTTATTTTCTCTTCCTGTTTTCTGCAATTTACACTTCTTTTACACCTCCCACCCCCAGTCTCTGTCATCAGCTAGTCCTGTTGAATCTAGTAATACCCCCCAAACATGGCTCCTTTCCATCACCACTGTGTGCCCAGGCCACACCACCGTCTTCTCACCCTGCATATCTGGGAGAATATCCTTACTGGTCTCCCTACTTCCTCCCTGTCTTCCGACAGAGTAAAGGGACAAAGTAGGTGATTAAATAGTTAATCCCATTAGGGGTTAATTAAATGGTAATGGTAGAAAAAACAGGGGAGACTCCTGTAAATTGTTTATTCACGAGAACAGGGTTTTTTAACCCCCAAACCAAGCAGGCTTGCTAAGCAGTGAAACCATGTAACAGAAACATAAGACTTGCCCCCAAACCATAAAATAGTGATGGCATGAGGCCTACATCCTGCTTAGTGAGCTCAATTAAGTTAATGATCTTAAAATATACTCTGTGCAGACATAAAAAATGATACTTCGTGAACCTAGCTTGAGCATGTGGAAACAAGAAAACTCCCCTGCTCAACCTGGAAGAGGAGCTGATGATGGAAGATGGATGTCTGTTCAAGAAAGACAGAGAAGTTCTTCCCCTCCCAACTTTTCCTTTGATTATAAAGCCGTAGTCCAGTAAGTTCTAGGGGCCTCTCACCCACCTGCTTGTAAATAGCGCAGACGTCCTATTCTAGTAAATCACTTCTTGTCTATCACTTGCCTCTTGCTAAATTCTTTTCTGCGCTGAGGCATAAAGAACTATGGTACCGGAGCTCTTTGGAGCCCTCGAAAGGACACCCAAACTGCTTCACTCCTGCAGTCCACCCTCATTCTGCAATCTAAGTGCTCCTTTACAAATGGTAATCACACTACTCCTGTGCTGCAGACTTGTTTATTTAGGATCAAACGGACACTTCTTTTCTTTTGCTTTCCTGCTACGGCTCATCTCCTGCCCGTCTCCACTTTGTTCCTCTGCTCTAGCCACCAGAGCTTCCATTAGATTTCTTGAACATGCTCAGTTTTTTCCTACCGTAGTGCTCTTGCGTTAGGGATTTCTCCAGCCTGGCAGACTGCACCAGTTCTTCACATGACCACCTCCTTCTCAACTTTCCATCCTCACTTTAAAGATCAAGTTCCAAATGCTGCTTTCCTTGGGTTTCATATTCCAAGCAGTCTTTCTCTTTCCTCTATTACGCATCCTGTGTATTTCCTCATAGGTGTGATCACCGTCTGCATTATCTTGTTTGCTTATTTTCTTCTCTGTCATCCTTCTCACTCTATCAGGTTTCAGTGCAGGAAGCAGAAGCTGCTGTAGGTAGTTACGTAAGAAAGAGTGTACGAGTTTATGTAAGACAGATGTTTTAAAAATGCACGAAGGGGCTGGAGCTATAGTTCTAGGTTCTAGGCTGAGCCTTTGTGAAAGGCTCTCAGCACCATGCAGAACTGACTCATTAGGGGAGGTGCTGGTATTCTGTGGCTGATGATTCTACAACTAAGTTCCCAACACAGGGCAGTTCAGGGATCAGGAAGCCAGAATGGAGACACCTCTGCTCCCTCTATTATATGCTCCACGGCAGAGAAAGGAAGCTGAGCACTGCTGTCGAAACAAGTTCTGTTTCTTACCCTTGCTTGACAGCAGAAAAAAATCAGAAAGGGGCAGGAAGATGACCTCAGCCTTTTGGATCCTGTATGGATATATCTCAATGGGTGTAACCTAATTCTAACCCAGAAACAACTTACTTCCTCTACAGTCATAAATCAGACTCTCAGGAGCTCTTGTCTCTGTAAATTGTACTGCAGTTCCTTAAATTTCTCTTGTATGCATTAAAACTCCATTGACTGCTGTGAATTGTTCTGTTGTTTCCAGATGTTTCTCAGCTTCTTAACTTTGGAAAGTGAAAATCGCTCAGTTGTGTCCTACTCTTTGCAACCCCATGGACCATAGCCTGCCAGGCTCCTCTGTCCATGGAATTCTCCAGGCCAGAATACTGCAGTGGGTACCCTTTCCCTTCTCCAGGGGATCTTCCCAACCCAGGGATTGAACCCGGGACTCCAGGATGGCAGGCAGATTCTTTACCGTCTGATCTAACAGGGAGTTATTTTCAAGTTGGCTGCACGCTCCTGCTAGTTTTCACTATAGGTAGCTTTTCCTCTTTTAAAAAAATAATTATTTATTTATTTTTAATTGGAGGATAATTGCTTTATAGTATTGTGTTGGTTTCTGCCATACATCAACATGAAGCTCTTCCTCTTAATTAAAAGGAAATGATTAAAGAGACTAAGTTTTAGAGATCTGCACCAACACCATTATTCTGATACAAATGCTGACGGTCCTTTAGGTTCTTTTAAGTGTTTAGATCAGCTAAGAATTAGTAAGGAAACTCAGCTTCAGATGGCAGCAAATCAAGTAGACCCTTAATATTCTCTTTTTAACAAAGTCCATTTTGTAATGTATATCAGGGTGTCAAGTGTATAGGTCAGTGGCTACATGCCTCAGTTTTCATTAGGGGGCTCAGAAAAATCACTGAGTTTTATTGTTAATGTTTAGATATGCCTTACTTTGTAAGATTCCTTGGCAAAACAGAATTCTCATAATAAGCAAGTTCTGAGTATTAGAATTTGCTGTAAGGGAATAAAGAGAGAAATGTGCAAGTTGCCACGACCAATTCTGGGGCAAGCTGAGCGTCAAAATAAGTACAGTAACGTATTACAGACCATTGAAGATAGGTCTGCTGGAGTCCATATGGATGGTGACCAACTAGACAAGTGGAGGAGATGGGAGGGATTTACTTTTAGCAGAATGCTAAAGGCCGATTGGTAGAAGTGGAGGGAGTGCTGGAGGTGGTGAAACAGTGATCAGCTAGCCTGGTAAAGATGAGTCAGGCAGCCATCATTGTAGGTGCTAGAGACAAGTTTAGGGGAGGAGCATGTTCTGATCTGGTCTTACCCTGGTCTCACCACGGAGTCCTTATGACTTATAAGAGAGAACAAGTAACTATGCAGTGGAGAGATCACATACTACTTTGACCAGGTGATGAAAGTTAATATCACCAGTGGGGGCAGACAGGATCTGCGCCTCCAGCTAGAAGTGACCTGATGAGGACACAGGGTCTCTTCTGCCCTAGTCTAACCTGAATCTGATCATAGGAAATGTCAGAGAAACTTTAAATAAGGTAGGTTCTATTAAAAACAAAAAAAGAGGGCTGTACTCAAAAAATGTCGGTGTCTTGAAAGGCAAAGAAAGGCTATGAAAATGTCCCAGATTAAAGAAGGCAAAGGAGATGGAACATGCAATAGTGGACCTGAGATGAGCTCCTGTACTGCAGGGAAAAAAGCTGCAAGGCAGCAATATTGGGTTAATTGACAAAATTGGAAGATGGACAGAAGTTTAAAGTAGTTAAATTTTCTGATGTGGATCACTGTACTGTGCTTAGGTACGAGAATATCTGTATTAAAAAAAATATGCACTGGAATATTTAGAGGTAAAGGGTCACAATAGACATAATTAACTTTCAAATAGTTTAGAAAAAAATTTTAATCTATTGAGATAGAGAAGGGAAAAGAAGGTGGGAAGGGAGAGGGAAAAACAGAGTATAAGGCAAATGAGACAAAATTTTAGCATTTAGGTGAATCTGGATAAATGGCATACAGGCTTTCTTTGTACTATGTTGAAAGTCTGAAATTATTTCTAAATAAAAGGTTTTTTTTTAAGTTGTCTAGACATTTCTAGAAAGTGCTTTTCACTTATACTGGGCACAAAAGGATCTGGGTTATAAAACAAATTTAGTTGACATGTCATCCTACCTTAATGTGCTTGAATTTTTCTCTAGGTATGTTGGATCTGCTTATTGCAAAATGCTTTTAACCTTTTAAAAATGTTGTTCAAATTGTTCCTTGTTTTTTTACATTACTAAAGTAGTTCATCAAAGCAGTCCTGTTGTAAAAGATTTAAATCATTCTGACACCACAATATAATTTTTCACTTTGCTTTAAGGGAGTAAAGAGAGAAATGTGCAAGTTGCCACGACCAATTCTGGGGCAAGCTGAGCATCAAAATAAGTACAGTAACGTATTACAGACCATTGAAGATAGGTCTCCTGGAGACCTTCCCTGCCTGTCCTTAGGAAAAATTAGCATTGACGTTTGACTTTCCCAGGAATAGACTTTGCATTTAATGTATCTGGGAGTTACTTCTTCCTCTGTTTGCTTTACTTTTTACCCAATGAAGGAAGAGAGTTGCTGCTGCTGTTAAGTCGCTTCAGTCGTGTCCGACTCTGTGCGACCCCATAGACAGCAGCCCACCAGGCTCCCCTGTCCCTGGGATTCTCCAGGCAAGAACACTGGAGTGGGTTGCCATCTCCTTCTCCAATGCATGAAAGTGAAAGTGAAGTCACTCAGTTGTGTCTGACTCTTAGTGACCCCATGGACTGCAGCCGACCAGGCTCCTCCGCCCATGGGATTTTTCCAGGCAAGAGTACTGGAGTGGGTTTCCATTGCCTTCTCCAAAGGAAGAGAGTTAGGTAATATAATTGTACCATACTTTAACTACTTCCCTGTGAAGAGCATTTGGGTTGTTTCAATGCAGTATGTACTATAATAGATGGGCCCTTGCACATGTGTATGTTTTAACAGTAGAGGATCCTAGGAATAGTACTGCTGTGTATACTTTGAAATGTTTGATAATACCTGCATTTAAATCTTTAATAAGTACAGCAAGACTCCCAAATAGGCTGTATATACATTACATTTTTTTAATAGGAATATAGCAAGACTGACTTTTAAATAGTAGCAACAGTATATGTTCTATTTTCCAACATCTCTGCCAGCTGTGGGTATTATCAATTAAAAAAATGTTCGCCAATCCTATGGACAAAATAATATTACTTTTGAGGTGCACATTTCTAAGTTTATTGGCTATGAATTTCTTTTTCAATGCATTGTTTCTTCACACCCTTTATCTATTATCTTTTGGCTGTTTGTCTCTTTTTTATTGGCCTGAAAGAGTTCTTTATAAATTATAGATAATACTTTTTTGTTCATATACAGTACCTTAAATATTTTCTCCTTGCCTATCTTAGAAGTTTAAAATTTTTATGTAGCCAGAACTTTTACTCTTTTCTTTATGGCTTTTGGGTTTGGTGTCTTATTTAGAAAGATTGTCTCTGTTTCAGGGTTGTAAAGAATACTCTCCATACATCCATCTCTTGTTTTTTGTAGTTATCTTTTTAATGTATCTAGAAATTTGCATATGGGTTTCATTTCACTTTTGTCCCAACAGATGACCAGTTTCTTCAGCGTCATTTATTAATCAATTCATTATTCTTTCTCCAACTTAAATTTTAACTGAATCATAAAATAAATTCCTATGTTTACAGCAGTTTATATCTGCATTCTTTTATTATGTTCTATTGATCAACATATATGTATTTTCCTGTGCCATTTCCACAATTTTAATTGGGCAGGGAAAATTCTGTAATATATTTTCCTTTTCAGATAATTTTAGAACTACTTGCTAGGTTCCACTTAAAATCTGCTGGAGTTTTGATTGACTGAACTCTACAGGAAAAGTTCTTAGGTCATGATGGGTAGGATCTCAGGCTATGGAGTCAGACCTGGTAATAAACCATTTATTAGCTCTGGAATGATAATTGTACCTATTTTAGAGAAAACACTGTCTAGCTTATATGAGACAATATATTGAAATGCAAAGCATAATACTTGGTGCATGTATGTGCTAAAATGTCTTATATATTAACAGGGCTGATATATTCAATCCCAGTTCTGTGGCTTATTAATGAGAGAACCTTTTCAATGACCTAAACTGTCAGGCTTCTCTCTAGTAAAGAATCCACCTGCAATGCGAGAGACCTGGGTTCAATTCCTGGGTGGGGAAGATCCCCTGGAGAAGGGTATCGATACCAGATCAGTATTCCTGCCTAGAGAATTCCATGGACAGAGGCTACAGTCCATGGTGTCTCGAAGAGTCTGGCATGACTAAGCGACTAACACTTTACTTTCAAGAAATTGTAGGGTATGTGTATACCTACTCACACATGCACATACAGATAGGTACGTGAACAAAATTTCAGTCTACAGTGATGATTAATATATAATGAAGTGCTTTCCTGGATCCTCTCACTTTTTATTCATTCTTTCAAGTAGTATTTCTGGTGTGGCTGCCGTGTGTGGACCCTGGGCGTGATGCCTGGGGATATGCCTCATGCAACTTAAAAGCTGGAGGGAAGATAGACAAGATACGAATAACCACACACTCAACTTTGCACATGAGATATATGGCATGGAGAGAAGTTAAAGAGTGTTTCCATAGCTCTGGCTCAGTTTGATGATGTTCATTTTGTCAATTAGCTCAGTTTGTTGAATTTATTATTGTTATTATTTTTTCTTTTACTTTATTTTACAATACTGTGTTGGTTTTGCCATATATCAACATGTTTGATTTCTCAAAGACAGTTTAAAAAGTTTACTGAGTGTGAATATAGATCACAGATTTGGAAGTTTTTTATGGGTTCAAATTCTGATTCTGCCACTTGGATGCTTTGTGACTATGGGCAGGTTACTTAACCTGTGTTGCAGTTTCATCGTTTGTAAACTGGGGGTAATACTAAGCTACTTCAGGGGGTTGTCATGAAAAGCAAAGAAGTTAGTATATGTGAAAGTGTGTAGAACAGTGCCGGGTACATAGAGTGCTGTAGAAGTGTTAACTCTTACTATGACATCATTAGCATCAAAATTTTTAACACTTAATATGGAATTATTTGGGGCTTCCCTGGTGACTGAGATGGTAAAGAATCTGCCTGTGATGTGGGAGACCCAGGTTCGATCCCTGGGTCAGGAAGATCCCCTGGAGAAGGGAATGGGTACCCACTCCAGTATTCTTGCCTGGAGAATTCTATGGGCAGAGGAGCCTGGTGGGCTTTGTGGTCCATGCGGTCACAAAGAGTCAGACATGACTGAGTGACTAACACTTTCACTTTCATGGAAGTATTTACTTTTTCCTCAAATTCTTTTAAAAACCAACATTATCAAGGTATAATTGCATGTGATACAATGACCCATCTTAACTGTGCAAATTAAGTTTCGTAAATGTGTTACCCATTTAACCACCACTATAATTAAGGTATTGAACATTTGCATCAGCCTCAAATGCATCAGTTTCCTGGTGCCCTTCTGTAGTCATTTCAAGTTCTTTCTAATGCATTTGTCGTATCAAAATTATAGTTTTTGTCTTTTAGCATGTTTAGAATCTTTAATTCATTAAAATTTTTTGATGTATAATGTATATCAAGTTTGAGACACAAATCACATGATCTATTATGCTAATCCCTTCTGGCAGTCTCTTCCTTCTGCTTTTTTGAATAAGTTTCTATATTTAATTGCTTTTCGTTAGAAGCAAAATGTTAGCATTTTGCATCGGATTGATTCAGTTAATTTGTCTTGTAGTATAAGGTTTATTTCTCTGTATAATACAAATATGTAGATATGCAGTTTAGCTTCTTGCTGAAATTTTCCTGATGTTGACAGAGGAGTGTTAAGTTGATTGTGGGAGTGAAGGAGAATTTAGCCTTGAAATTTTAATCTTTTCTTTCTTAGACTCCTCTAAGGACCAGATTAGTGTCCTTAGCATCTCTGTTTTGCTAGCACTGATAATACTCGAGTGTATATCCTAGGAGGGAAAGTATTGAGTGGTCCAGTATTTGACATAAACCTTTTTCTTGCAGTAATGAATGCAGTCATTTAATAAGAGCTGACATTATTAGTTACTTAATGTTGACCAGGCACCATGCCTAACTCTAATACATCTCATTTAATTCTTTGAATCCCACAAGCTTGGTATGGTTATTATGATGAATATGAATCTTAGAGAAGCTAATTACAATAACTTGCCCAAAGCCACACATAGTTAAGAATTGATGGAACTGTTAGTGGGACTCTACGCCCATAGTCTTAGCATTATTTATTTCCCCCTTGAATTTAAAGCTTGCAGGCTGTGGGGTTTTTGGGTAAATAATTCCTGCTATTTTATAGATTTTTCACATCTATTTCTTATTCCATCCTCAAAACATCCAGTGGGGTAGGGAAGGAAATTTGATATTTTATCCCTTTATGCAAAGGTAGGTAAACTTTCTATGAAAGGCCGGAGAGTAAATATTTTCAGCTTTGTAGACCCTGTGGTCTCACTTGCAACAACTCGGCTCTGAGGGTGTGAGAGGAAGTATATAAATAGACAACATGTAAATGATCGAGAGTGGCAGCATTCCAATAAAACTTTGTTTACAAAAGCAGGGGGCAGGCTGGATTTGGCTCACGAGTTGTAGTTCGGTGATCTCTGTGGCGGTGGACTGGTCTCTTTGAGGACACTGGGGCGTGTCAGCCGGTGGGGGCGGGGGCAGAAGCAGGATTGCTCGTGCAAAGCGTTGTACCCTGTGCACTCCCCTACCTTCTCCAGGCTGTAGCACTCAGTACCCCCACTAGTGCCTTTAGAAGTTTCAAGCCCCATCAATAATGGTAGTGATAATAACTAGTGTTTTATCCTGGATGCTTTGTACTGTGTGCTTTTCAATGGGTCATTTAATCAGTGAACACGCCAGTGAGATGGGAAACTGAGGTGGAAGAAAGGAAAAGGCTTGCCCAAGGTCACAGAGCTAATAGGTGGTGAAATGGATTTGAATTCAGGGAGGCTGATTCTGAGCACCTGAGATCAAGTCTGACTCTTAACCTATCTATCCCATGTAATGGGCTTTCTCAGTTTCAAGTTATCTTTGAAGCCTTATTCTTTGGGAACTACATCTTCCCAATGGTTAAGAGATAAGAGCTATATTCTATTTTAAAAACTTTTGCTTTGGAGCAGAGCTATAAGTAAGGGAATGCTAATTCTGCCATTTTTCTGTCATAGCTGGAAAATTTGAGGGTTGAATAAGATGATGCAAGAAGTTTCTTTTTGCTTGTCCTTAGGCTGCTCTGGAGACTCAGTTGTAGAACCACTTTAATGATCACAAAAGAAATTATTTGTTAGTATTGTGTCAGTACTGAGCTGGGTGTATTAAATGCATTATCTCAGTTAAGCCTCAAAACAGTGCTATAAATTAAGTGGTATTACTCCCATCACATAAATGGAAAAACAGGGGTCCATCTATGAGATGTTGGGTAAGTTAATTAAATCTCCACAAGTCTTAGATTCCTTATTTGGGTATAATAATAACCATATCTCATAGAGTCATTATGAAGATTAAATGAGTTAATGCACATTAAGGATTTAGAGCAGTGTTTGGCACTCAATAACCTTTTATTATTGTTGTTATTATCAGAATATATTAACAGTAGTAATAGTAGAGGTAAAATGTTTCTTGAATTTTATTTATTTATTTACTTTTGCCTGTGCTGCGTCTTTGTTGCTGTGCGAGGGCTCTCTCTAGTTCCGGCAAGTGAAGGCTCCTCTCTAGTTGCGGCCCACCGGCTTCTCATTGTGGTGGCTTCGCTTGTTGTGGGACATGGGCTCTAGGGTAGTGGGCTCAGTTGCGGTGCACGGGCTTAATTGCCTGTGCCATGTGGAATCTTCTCTGAGTAGGGATCAAACCCGTGTACCCTGCATTGGAAAGTGGATTTTTAACCACTGGACTAGCAGGGAAGTCCAGGTGAAATTTTTTTTAATGATTGATTGTGAATTGGAAATAAGCATCTAAATGTCTGACATAGGGGCTTCTCTGGTGGCCCAGCAGTAAAGAATCCGCTTACTAATTAATGCAGGAGACATGGGCTGAATCCCTAATCCAGGAAGATCCCACATGCCGTGGAGCAACTAAGCGTGTGCGCCAAAACTATTGAGCCTGCGCTCTAGAGCCCTGAACCACAACTACTGAGCCCACCAGCCACTGAAACCTGCGTCCCTACCACCCCCACCAGAGCCTGTGCTCGTGACAAGAGGGGCCACTGCAGTGGGAAGCTGGTGCACTGCAAGGAAGAGCATACCCTGCTTGCTGCAGCTAGAGAAAAGCCTGAGTAGCGGTGAAGACCCAGAACAGCCACAAATAAATAAATAAAATTATATAAAAATGTCTAACACTAATAGACGTCAACCGGTTGAATTTATGGTGATTTATTCATAGGAAGATGTATCAGCTTTCTTCATTTTACTGTTTATTTATTTAATTTATTTGGCTGTGCTGAGTCTTAGTTGCATCATGTGGGATCTAGTTCCTTGACCAGGGATCGAACCCAGGCCCCCTGCCTTGGGAGCATAGAGTCTCAGGCACTGGACTACCAAGGAATTCCCAGCTCTGTTCATTTTAAATTAAAAATAACCTCTGTTTGGGATGGTTTCAAAATTAAATAGCTTGAAATGGTAAAACGCAGTCTCTTGGTTCTGTTTGTATCTATTTGTTTTGTGTGAAATTATGCTCCTGCAAAAACAGTATGCCCCAGATATTGCTCTGTTTACTATAGCTTTATAGGACCGGCACCAGAGGACAGGAGTGCTTAACGTATTAAGTGATTGCCAGGGTTCATTTTACAGCCATAAAAATAGTAGCTGAGGACTGTACACAGGGAAGTAAAATAATTTACTAACTTTTGTTCAACAAATTCAACAGCACACCTTTGTAAAAGAGCTTATGTTTGCGTGTGCACTCTTTATCACACACCACACATGGCTCTGCACATTTTGGGTTTGTACATGCCCGTTCCTCTCTGAGGTTATACCAAACCGTATGAATTCTGTAATAATGACAATTTAAAGTATCTGTTGAATGTCAATTTTGACTATATGTGATTTTCCTTTTGTGTACTTGACTTAGAACTTAACCCTTACCTTAAGCTTCAACTCAACTCCATATTTATAATGAAATGCAGAAAGGAAAATATTTCCCCCTTCATACAGTTAACTAATTCATTTTTTAAAAAACATACTTCTCTATATGTTAGTAGAAACTAAAGCAATGCTGAGCTTCCCTGGTGGCTCAGTGGATAAAAAATCTTCCTGCAATGCAGGCGACCTGGCTTCTGTCTCTGGGTTGGGAGGATCTCCTGCAGAAGGGAATGACTACCCACTCCAGGATTCTGGCCTGGAGAATTCCATGGACAAAGGAGCCTGGTGGGGTCCATGGGGTCGCAAAGAGTTGGACACGACTGAGCGACTAACAATTATGCTGTCCAATTCATTTGTTATCTGTGAGGGTGACATCTGGTGGTTCTTTTTAATTTCATGATTTCTCTGTGCTTGGTTGTTAGAAATGTCAAAGAATCACCATGTGAACTGCTTTGCCTGGTCCTTAACACACTAACTGGCTATTGAGGATTGAGTTAGTACAACTGATAGGACTCTGTCAGCCCAGCCCTTCATTTGGACGCAGCCCTTTTGGATACCAGCCTTCAGCGAGGAATTTTATTTTAGCATGTGTGATGGACAGTCAGCTCCCTAATTGGGGAGGATTTGTGTTGAATTCAGAGAATCTAGGCTTTTGAATAAGGGATGGTATCTATGCCAGCTTCTCTGCTTTCCTCATGAGGAGGCTAGAGCCCCATGAGGTTGAGTGTATTAACCAAGGTCACGTTGTTGGCCAAGGTCACTGCTCCCCAGTGAGCTGAGGTCTTGGGCTCTGTGCTCATAAGTTATGTTTATCTTGTTGAGTAACCCACTGAGTAGGAAGAGTCTGGGCACTGAAGAATAAGAGATGAAGGCATTTTTGGATGGAAGAAGGCAGTTAACATTTTTTGAGTACCTATTTGCTAGAAATATTCCCACATTCAGCCTCTTTTCTCTCTTTCAAAAGAAGATGCAGAATCTTTAGTGGGAAAGAGTTCTTGAGGAAGTAGAGTGAGGGATCCCAGCTCTGTGTCCATGAGTCTACCGATTCACCCCATATCTGAGAAGTTAGTATCCTTAGGAATGGTATTTACTGAGTCTGTTTTGAGTTGGACTTTTACATGCTATTGTCTAACATCCTTCCAACAATTTGGGGAGATGGTTGGAATCCCCATTGCTAAGAGTCTGGCAAAGTGCAAAAGTACTGTCTGTGTTGGGTTACGAAGTGGATTCAAAAGGAGTATGATAGCCCTTGATTTCAGTAAGGGAGTTCTGATAGGTTCTTAGGAAAACCAGTAGAGTGGGATTCAGAAGGCTAGACCTCCCCAGGGGTGGGGTAGAGCTGAGACTGAGACCCACATGTATTCCACTTCCTGGCCTAAATTTATGTTTTCCACTTTCTTGTGCTGGAAATGCACTTAAGTGAATCTTTGAATAAAATCTGACTTACCAATACATGATAGTGGTGTAGTTAAAATATGCTCAATTTATTTATGTGCTCAATGTAATCTTTCCTAATAAAGTGACTGTCACTCCATATTTCCTATTTTCACTATGAGATCTGCGATTTTTTTTGTAAATATGAAGCTTGAAAAAAGAAAAAGACAGGACTTATGGGGTAATATTAGAGGACTTCCCTGGCACGAGAGAAGCTCGAGAATTATGTTAATACTGTACTTGGAGAATGTGTGGAATCGTTTTCAACCACAAGTGATGAGTGCTTAAAAGTTTCTCAGGTGTACATTTTTTTTTTCTTTTGGCAGTTGATTTTTACTATTTGTATTTATCTGAAATTTAAAAACTCTAGTTTTGAATAGTGTATGAAAATCTCCAGTTTTTTGATAAGCATATCCCAGAAAGTAGATTTTATAAACCTTCTGGGCAAATGTGGAAGATAAACTCTGTGTCTGGTTCTTTTTTCGTCTGTTCTTTTTAAGAATTCTGTTCATAACCTTGGGAAGGTTGCATTTTATGCACTTGAAGGGCCAAGTGGGCACGTGGGGGTGTGAAGAATCTCTAGTGTATGGGCCCCCATCACGTTCCTTCCCTCTGACTAAGAGCTCTATGGGTCAGTTGAGTTTTAATGTTAATCCTTAAAGGGGAGGTATGAGCAGTGATTGCAC
The DNA here is from genome assembly GCF_042477335.2 of Ovis canadensis. Lineage (NCBI taxonomy): Eukaryota > Metazoa > Chordata > Mammalia > Artiodactyla > Bovidae > Ovis > Ovis canadensis. Next base: position 84,292,702 of record NC_091246.1, on the reverse strand, counting down.
CCTTTAGATCCAGTACTGGGAATAAACTGAAGCTGAGGTTTACATTTGGCTCCAGAGAGTCTGGGGCATTGATGTTCTCTCCTACAATAGGAACTTATAAAAAAATGCAGCCTATAAAATGCAACTGAAAGAGTTTAAATGCTCCAAAAGGCCGTGGACGGCAGATGTGAGCAGAATGAAAAATTCTCCCTGACACATGAGCTCAGGACACATATATTAAAAAGTTCTTTGCTCCGATTATTTTCTAAGAGTCACTTTATGGATATATAATAAATTTGTATTTTAAGTTAATTAACCTTGATTTAGGAAAAACAACACTTTATTGGAGGGAATGATGCTAAAGCTGAAACTCCAGTACTTTGGCCACCTCATGCGAAGAGTTGACTCATTTGGAAAAGACTCTGATGCTGGGAGGGATTGGGGGCAGGAGGAGAAGGGGACGACAGAGGATGAGATGGCTGGATGGCATCACTGACTCGATGGACGTGAGTCTGAGTGAACTTCGGGAGTTGGTGATGGACAGGGAGGCCTGGTGTGCTGCGATTCATGGGGTCGCAAAGAGTTGACTGAGCAACTGAACTGAACCGAACTGAACATTTTATTGAAGTAGGAAATTATGTCACTTAGGTTTATGTATTTCCCATATGATTCCTTTAGCAATGTACTTTTTCCTTTTACATGTGAGAAGATTTACATCCAATATTGGAGGAGCCCTTCTGGTGTGTCACTAAGATGATAATAAAGTGTAACAACTGATGTCAGTTTGGTTTCCCATTTTGGACATCTTGATTGACCAGGGGACAATGTCATGAGGAGGAGTGTCTGTGGTTCTTAGGACCCTAATACCCATGGTTCTTAATCTCTGCACGAATCCTTTGAGAGGCTAGGGCATCCTCTTTATGTCTCATCTCCCTGAGAATAGTCCAGATGTGACCCAGAGCCAAGCGTAGAATCTGTTACTCCTCAGAGTTCTCAGCAGCTCTGGGGTTCTTTGAGTCCATGGTACCAAACACACAGCTTCATTGGTCAATAGAATGGAATGTTGGGTAAAGGCTCCAGTGGGAAGGGTGTGATGCTATGGGGTGGGGAGTGGTTCTCATTGAGGAAGAAGGTGTCAACAGAGCCCCTTCAGACCTTGTCATCCCTCCCTGAAGAACAACAGATGGATGAGAACGTGGAGGCTTTGGCTCACAGTCCTATTGAAATCATTCAAATAGGAGAGGGAAAAATGGAGAAAGAGACACAGGAGGAAGATGAGAAAAACGAAAAGGTAAGGGGAGAAAGGAAGAGGCTATAGAGAAGGGATTCAACTTACTGGATTTGCAGTACCTACTTTTAATTTTTATCATGTTCCTTCCTACTCTCGCTTCCTTCTTAGGGTAATATTTACCACATATTTCTTTTCATACCCCAAAGTGAATTAAAATCCAGATAGGGAGACCTGAAAAATTTGTAAATCTATTCGGTCTCTTTGGAAATTAATAGAGTATTTAAATTCCTGCATATTTTAATAGCATTTTTGTTATCTTTAGTCTTTGCCTCTCTCCCTTAGGGCAAAATATAATGTGACTATCTTCATCGTTAGTATCTCCATTATTTAAGAGTCTTAAAGAAAAAATACTTATTAAAAACTTGCTGTCACTTAAATGCACTTGCATGCATTTTTGCTACTCAGGATGTTACAAATGAAGATGAAAATGGTTTAGAAACGCTTTAGCAGTGATACAGCACCCCCCATTCCTTTTCCTCACTTCTCTGTTCCGTGTCCAGGATCCTCCATCCTGCTGGGGGAAGGAAGTCAGGTTTCAGGCTCCCCACCCAGCAGGGAGCAGGCCCTGGAGTGGTGGTTGGCATCTGGAAGGTTGCCCCCGGGGAATCTCTCACCTAACAAGGTTAGTCCATTTGCTGAATTGCAGAATGAAACTGCTCAAAGTAAAGACCTCTCATCTCAGGACAAGGGTTCTCAGCTAGCCAGTCTTCTAATAATTATCTGCTAATAGTTTTTGAAGTGCAGAGTTCTGTGTCGGGTTTTAAAGTGAATTCAGGAGTCAGATGGCCCTTGACCGCAGCCAGGAGTCAAGATAGGCTCTTGAGAAAGTGAGGTTCCGTTGGAGGCAGCATGTGCTTAGGAGCCAGGTGTGGCTCAAATAAACATTTATTACACTTATGCCCAAGAGTAGTAGCTCCTCAGGGTTGGCCCCAGCATGGGAGCTGGGGAGGCTGATGCAGCGGTCTTTAAGGATGGAGCTAAATGTTGAGGCTTTCCGCTGAGCACATCTGTTTTGTCAGCAGCATGAGTTTTCTTGTGTTGTTGTTGTCGTTGTTCAGTTGCCCAGTTGTGTCTGACTCCTTGTGACCCCATGTACTGCAGCATGCCAGGCCTCCCTGTCCCTCCCCATCTCCCAGAGTTTGCCCAAGTTCATGTCCATTGCATCTGCCATGCCATCTGGCCATCTCATCCTCTGACTCCCTCCTCTCCTTCTGCGCTCAATCTTTCCCGGCATCAGGGACTTTTCCAAAGAGTCATCTGTTCACACCAGATGACCGAAATACTGGAGCTTCAGCTTCAGCATCAGTCCTTCCAGTGAATATTCAGGGTTGATCTCCCTTAGGATTGACTGGATTGACCTTCTTGCTGTCCAAGGGACTTTCAGGAGTCTTCTCCAGCACCACAGTTCAAAACATCAGTTCTTTGGTGGTCTACCTTCTTTATGGCTCAGCTCTCACAACCGTATGTGACCACTGGGAAGACCATAGCCTCGATTATATGGACCTTTGTCAGCAGAGTAATATCTCTGCTTTTCAACACACTGTCTATGTTTGTCATTGCTTTCCTGCCAAGAAGCAATCGTCTTCTGATTTCATGGCTGCAGTCATCATCTGCAGTGCTTTTGGAGCCCAAGAAGAGGATTTTGTCACTGCTTCCACCCTTTCCCCCCTACTGTTTGCCATGCAGCAGTGGGGCTGGATGCCATGATCTTAGTTTTTTAAAATCTAGTCTTCAGCCGTCTCTTTCACTCTCCTTCATCTTTAACAAGAGGCTCTTTAGTTCCTCTTTGCTTTCTGCCATTAGATTCTGGAAGACCCAGTAGTGGCCACAGGACTTAAAAAGGTCAATCCTCATCCCAGTTCTCAAGAAGGGTAGTACCAAAGAATGTGCTAACCTAACCATTGGACAATTGCACTCATCTCCCATGCTAGTAAGGTCATGCTTAAAATCTTGTGTGCTGATCTTCAGCATTATGCAAACCAGAACTTCCAGATGTCCAAGCTGGGTTTAGAAAAGAAAGGGGAACCAGGGATCAAATTGCCAACATTTGCTGGATTATAGAGAAAGCAAGGGAATTTCAGAAAAACATCTATCTCTGTTTCATCGACTATCCTAAAGCCTTTCTTGTATTACTTTCCTTAAACTGGAAGGACTCTGGATGCTTCTCTGACTGTATTTCTTTCAACTGGACCCCACATAGTGCATGGGCTTCCCAAGTGGTGCAGGGTTAAAGAACCATCTGCCAATGCAGGGGACATAAGAGATGTGGGTTTGATCCCTGGGTTGGGAAGATTCTCCTGAAGGGAAGACCATGGCAATCCACTCCATTATTCATGCCTGGAGAATCCCATGGACAGAGGAGCCTGGTAGGCTGCAGTTCATAAGGTTACAAAGGGTCAGATATGACTGAAGTGACTTAGTAGCAGCAGCCACATGGTACACTTACCTAGTGGTGGGAAGTTTCAGGGAAACCAACTGTTGTAATCACTGGGGAAGTGAAAACGAGCAGTGGTGAAGCACCGGGAGGTTGATGGTGAGTTTGGAGAAGCAAACAGACCAGAGGTGGAAAAAATCTTGTTATGCTCTGTGAGAAATGCATGTTGATGCATGGGTATTTAGTGTTGGATGGGAGACTGTTAACTAGCAGTTCCCTGCAGATCAGGTGCCAAACCTAGTGGCTGATGGGAATCCACTGAGGAAAGGAGCGGATATGACTCTCACAAAGATATAAAGTGGACATGCTGAAACTTTTATTTAACCCATCAGTGTGGGAAACCAGTGAGATGGTAGACTGATTCACGGACTGTTTGTGGAACTGGGTATTTATAGACTTCAAACAAGAACAGTGTTAGCTTAAGATCACTGGCTACAGATAAAACTGGATAGTGTCTTGCAGGGTCATAAAACTGTAATCTTTGAGGTTTCCTTACCATTCCGAAATCTGCACGTTAATAAATAATCTCATAGTATCTGGCTTCTATTCAGTTCAGTCACTCATTTGTGACCCCATGGACTGCAGCATGCCAGGCTGTCCTGTCGATCACCATCTTCTGGAGCTTACTCAGACTCTTGTCCATCGAGTTGGTGATGCCATCCAACCATCTCATCCTCTGTTGTCCCCTTCTCTTCCCACCTTCAGTCTTTCCCAACATCAGAATCTTTCCCAATGAGTCAGTTCTTTGCATCAAGTGGCCACAGTATTGGAGTTTCAGCTTTAGCATCAGTCCTTCCAATGGATATTCAGGACTGATCTCCTTTGGAATGGATCTCCTTGCAGTCCAAGGGACTCTCAAGAGTCTCCTCCAACACAACAATTCAAAAGCATCAATTCTTCGGCACTCAGCTTTCTTTATAGTCCAACTTTCACATCCATACATCCTGGAAAAACCATATCTTTGACTAGATGGACATTTGTTGGCAACTAATGTCTCTGCTTTTTTAATATGCTGTTTAAGTTGGTCATAGCTCTTCTTCCAAGGAGCAAGCATTAATTTCATGGCTGCAGTCACCAACTGCAGTGATTTTGGAACCCCAAAATAGTCTCTCACTGTTTCCACTGTTTCCCCATCTATTTGCCATGAAGTGATGGGACCAGATGCCATGATCTTAGTTTTCTGAATGTTGAGTTTTAAGCCAACTTTTTCACTCTCTTCTTTCATTTTCATCAAGAGGCTCTTTAGTTCCTCTTTACTTTCTGCCATAAGGGTGGTATCATCTGCATATCTGAGGTTATTGATATTTCTCCCAGCAATCTTGATTCCAGCTTGTGCTTCTTCCAGTCCAATGTTTCTCATGATGTACTCTGCATAGAGGTTAAATAAGCAGGGTGACAATATACAGCCTTGACGTACTCCTTTTCCTATTTGGAACCAGTCTGTTGCTCCATGTCCAGTTCTAACTGTTGCTTCCTGACCTGCATAGAGGTTTCTCAAGAGGCAGGTCAAGTGGTCTGGTATTCCCATCTCTTTCAGAATCTTCCAGTTTATTGTGATCCACACAGTCAAAGGCTTTCGCATAGTCAAGAAAGCAGAAATAGATGTTTTTCTGAAACTCCTGCTTTTTCGGTGACCCAATGGATGTTGGCAATTTGATCTCTGGTTCCTCTGCCTTTTCTAAAACCAGCTTGAACATCTGGAAGTTCACGGTTCACATATTGCTGAAGCCTGGCTTGGAGAATTTTGAGCATTACTTTGCTAGCGTGTGAGATGAATGCAATTGTGCGGTAGTTTGAGCATTCTTTGGCATTGCCTTTCTTTGGGATTGGAATGAAAAGTGACCTTTTGTAGTCCTGTGGCCATTGCTGAGTTTTCCAAATTTGCTGGCATATTGAGTGCAACACTTTCACATCACCCTCTTTTAGGATTTGAAATAGCTCAACTGGAATTCCATCACCTCCGCTAGCTTTGTTTGTAGTGATGCTTCCTAAGGCCCACTTGACTTCGCATTACAGGATGTCTGGCTCCAGGTGAGTGATCACACCAGCATGGATATCTGGGTCATGAAGATCTTTTTTGTATAGTTCTTTGTGTATTCTTGCCACCTCTTCTGAATATCTTCTGCTTCTGTTAGGTCCATACCATTTCTGTCCTTTATCGAGCCCATCTTTGCATGAAATGTTCCCTTGGTATCTCTGATTTTCTTGAAGAAATCTCTAGTCTTTCCCATTCTATTGTTCCCCTCTATTTCTTTGCATTGATCACGGAGGAAGTCATTCTTATCTCTCCTTGCTATTCTTTGGAACTCTGCATTCAAATGTATATATCTTTCCTTTTCTCCTTTGCCTTTAGCTTCTCTTCTTTTCTCGGCTATTTATAAGACCTCCTCAAACAACCATTTTGCCTTTTGACATTTCTTTTTCTTGGGGATGGTCTTGATCACTGCCTCCTATACAGTATCATGAACCTCTGTCCATAGTTCATCTGGCACTCTGTCTATGAGATCTAATCCCTTGAATCTATTTGTCACTTCCACTGTATAATCAGAAGGGATTTGGTTTAGGTCATACCTGAATGGTCTAGTGGTTTTCCCTACTTTGTTCAATTTCAGTCAGAATTTGGCAATAAGGAGTTCATGATCTGAGCCACAGTCAGCTCCTGGTCTTGTTTTTGCTGACTGTATAGAGCTTCGCCATTTTTGGCTGCAAAAAATATAATCTGATTTTGATATCAACCATCTGGTGATGTCCATGTGTAAAGTCTTCTCTTGTGTTGTTGGAAGAGGGTGTTTGCTATGAGTGGTGCGTAGTTTTGGCAAAACTTTGTTAGCCTTTGATCTGCTTCATTCTGTACTCCAAGGCTAAATTTGTCTGTTACTCCATATATCTCTTGACTTCTTACTTTTGCATTCCAGTCCCCTATAATGAAAAAGACATCATTTTTGCATGTTAGTTCTAGAAGGTCTTGTAGGTCTTCATAGAACTGTTCAACTTCAGCTTCTTCAGCATTACTGGTCAGGGCATAGACTTGGATTACTGTGATATTGAATGGTTTGCCTTGGAGACGAACAGAGATCATTCTGTCATTTTTGAGATTGCATCCACCTACTGTGTTTTGGACCCTTTTGTAGATTATAATGGGTACTCCATTTCTTCTAAGGGATTCTTGCCCACAGTAGTAGATATAATGGTCATCTGAGTTAAATTCACCCATTCCAGTCCATTTTAGTTCACTGATTCCTAAAATGTCAATGTTCACTCTTGCCATCTCCAGTTTGACCACTTCCAGTTTGCTTTGATTCACGGAACTAACATTCCAGGTTCCTATGCAATATTGCTCTTTATAGCATCGGACTTTACTTCCATCACCAGTCTCATCCACAACTGGGTGTTGTTTTTGCTTTGGCTCCGTCTCTTCATTCTTTCTGGAGTTATTTCTCCACTGATCTCCAGTAGCATATTGGGCACCTACCGACCTGGGGAGTTCATCTTTCAGTGTCCTATCTTTTTGCCTTTTCATACTGTTCATGGGGTATTCAAGGCAAGAATACAGAAGTGGTTTGCCATTCCCTTCTCCAGTGGACCACATTCTGTCTGTGTTCTCCACCATGACCCGCCCATCTTGGGTGGACCTACACGGCATGGCTCATAGTTTCACTGAGTTAGACAAGGCTTTGGTCCATGTGACCAGTTTAATTAGTTTTCTGTGATTGTGGCTTTCATTCTGTTGGCCCTCTGATGGATAAGGATAAGAAGCTTATGGAAGCTTCCTAATGGGAGAGACTGAGTGAGGGGGAAACTAGGTCTTATGGGCTGGGCTATGGTCAGTAATTAAGAAGAGATGGCAAGAGTATACAAAAGAACTGTACAAAAAAGATCTTCACGACCAAGATAATCACGATGGTGTGATCACTCACCTAGAGCCAGACATCCTGGAATGTGAAGTCAAGTGGGTCTTAGAAAGCATCACTACAAACAAAGCTAGTGGAGGTGATGGAATTCCAGTTGAGCTATTTCAAATCCTGAAAGATGATGATGTGAAAGTGCTGCACTCAATACGCCAGCAAATTTGGAAAACTCAGCAGTGGCCACAGGACTGGAAAAGGCCAGTTTTCATTCCAGTCCCTAAGAAAGGCAATGCCAGAGAATGCTCAAACTACCGCACAATTGCACTCATTTCATATGCTAGGAAAGTAATGCTCAAAATTCTCCAAGCCAGGCTTCAGCAATATGTGAACCGTGAACTTCCAGATGTTCAAGCTGGTTTTAGAAAAGGCAGAGGAACCAGAGATCAAATTGCCAACATCCGCTGGATCATGGAAATAGCAAGAGAGTTCCAGAAAACCGTCTATCTCTGCTTTATTGACTATGCCAAAGCCTTTGACTGTGTGGATCATAATAAACTGTGGAAAATACTGAGAGAGATGGGAATACCAAACCACTTGAATTGCCTCTTGAGAAACCTATATGCAGGTCAGGAAGCATCAGTGAGAACTGGACATGGAACAACAGACTGGTTCCAAATAGGAAAAGGAGTGCGTCAAGGCTGTATATTGTCACCCTGCTTATTTAACTTCTATGCAGAGTACACCGTAAGAAACTCTGGGCTGGAAGAAGCACAAGCTGGAATCAAGATTGCTGGGAGAAATATCAATAACCTCAGATATGCAGATGACACCACCCTTATGGCAGAAAGTGAAGAGGAACTAAAAAGCCTCTTGATGAAAGTGAAAGAGGAGAGTGAAAATGTTGGCTTAAAGCTTAACATTCAGAAAATGAAGATCATGGCATCTGGTCCCATCACTTCATGGGAAATAGACGGGGAAACAGTGGAAACAGTGTCATACTTTATTTTTTTGGGCTCCAAAGTCACTGCAGATGGTGACTGCAGCCATGAAATTAAAAGACGCTTACTCCTTTGAAGGAAAGTTATGACCTACCTAGATAGCATATTGAAAAGCAGAGACATTACTTTGCCAATAAAGGTCCATCTAGTCAAGGCTATGGTTTTTCCAGTAGTCATGTATAGATGTGAGAGTTGGACTGTGAAGAAAGCTGAGTGCTGAAAAATTGATGCTTTTGAACTGTGATGTTGGAGAAGACTCTTGAAAGTCCCTTGGACTGCAAGGGGATCCAACCAGTCCATTCAAAGGAGATCAGTCCTGGGTTTCTTTGGAAGCGATGATGCTAAAGCTGAAACTCCCAGTACTTTGGCCACCACATGTGAAGATTTGACTCATTGGAAAAGACTCTGATGCTGGGAAGGATTAGGGGCAGGAGGAAGAGGGCAAGACAGAGGATGAATTGGCTGGATGGCATTACCGACTCGATGGACGTGAGTTTGGGTGAACTCCGGGAGTTGGTGATGGACAGGGAGGCCTGGTGTGCTGCAGTTCACGAGGTCGCAAAGAGTCAGACAGGACTGAGTGACTGAGCTGAACTGATGGTCAGTAATACTCTAATCCAATTTTCTGTTGATGGGCAGGGCTGTGTTCCCTCCCTGTTATTTGACCTGAGGCCAGACTGTGGTGGAGGTAGGGAAGAGAATGGCAGCCTCCTTCAAGAGGTCCCGTGCTTGCACTGCTGCACTAAGTGCCGCAGCCCTGCACCAGGCCACCGCTGCCCGATGCCTCTGCCGGAGACTCCGAGACACTCCCTGGGAAGTGTGGCTCAGTCTCTTGTGGGGTCACTGCTCCTTTTTCCTGTGTCATCGTGTGTACAGGAGTTTGTTTGTGCCCTCTAAGAGTCTGTTCCCCTAGTCCTGTGTACGTTCTGGTGGCTCTTTGGTGGTGTTTATGGCGACCTCCTCCAAGAGGGCTTATACCATACCAGGTCTGCTGCATCCAGACCCCCTGCCCCTGTGGCAGGTAACTAAGTACCCATACCTCCACAGGTGATGCTCTGGCTCTAATCTGACAGTAAATAGCAAAGTCAAACACAAGGACATCATCTGAGAGAATTCAAGAATCCTTGGGAGGATTTGTGCGACAGTCTGCAGTATTACCTCCAGAGATACGATGCCCCTTTCTCTCCTCCACTTCTCCACTCCTGCCCAATTGCCTTAGCTCCAAGTTTTGGATGTTTTTCTTAATTAACATTAAAAAAATACTTTGAAGTTAAATCTGGAGTCGAATCTCAGTTCCTTCACTTACCAGCTGTGTAGTATTGCTCAGGTAGTTACCTGTGACTGAATTTACTTGCTACACATTGGGAGGAGCTTTGTAAAGTACCTGACACATGTTAGACACTCATTAATCTTAGTTCTTCTCTTTGTGTGTCAGTCGTGTCCAACTCTTTGTGACCCCATGGGCTGTAGCCTCTGTTCATGGAGTTCTCCAGGCAAGAATACTAGAATGAGTAGTAGCCTTCTCTTCTCTAGGGGATCTTTCCAACCCAGGGATCCAGTTGGGTCTCCTGCACTGCAGGAAGATTCTCTAACATCTGAGTCACCAGGGAAACTCCTTTTTTTTTTTAAGTGGAAAAAAAAAATCACCTTTTTTCTGGTCTTTAGAGACAAAGTTTTTCTTCCTCTTTTTATCCTTCTCTCTGGCTTTTTTTCTATTTCTCTTTCTCATTTCTACTTTATTAGAATAATATCCTAGAACTCTGGTGGATTTTCTCTGTTACGTGGAGGCATTCTATTAAATTTTTATTATTCATCTCAATGGAAAAAATTGATTTTAACATTATTTTTTAATTAAAGAATTTCCCCCAGCTTTGTGAGCTATAGTTATCCTATAACATCGTGTAGGTTTTAGGTGTGCAACTTAGTGGTTTGATACATGACTGTATTGTGAAATGATTAACATAATGAGGTTAGTTAACACATCCATCTCACATCTCACATCATGAAAAATGCTGGGCTGGAGGAAGCACAAGCTGGAATCAAGGTTGCCGGGAGAAATATCAATAATCTCAGATACGCAGATGACACCACCCTTATGGCAGAAAGTGAAGAACTAAAGAGCGTCTTGATGAAAGTGAAAGAGGAGAGGGAAAAAGTTGGCTTAAAGCTCAACATTCAGAAAACTAAGATCATGGCATCCAGTCCCATCACTTCATGTGGTTTTGGGGAAGACTCTTGAGAGTCCCTTGCACTGCAAGGAGATCCAACCAGGCCATCCCAAAGGAGATCAGTCCTGGGTTTTGATTGGATGGACTGATGTTGAAACTGAAACTCCAATACTTTGGCCACCTGATGTGAAGAACTGACTCATTTGAAAAGACCCTGATGCTGGGAAGGATTGAGGGCAGGAGGAGAAGAGGACGACAGAGGATGAGATGGTTGGATGGCATCACTGACTCAATGGACATGGGTTTTGGTGGACTCCCGGAGTTGGTGATGGACAGGGAGGCCTGGCGTACTGCAGTTCATGGGGTTGCAGAGAGTCGGACACAGCTGAGCAACTGAACTGAATGGAACTGAACACATCTATCATGTCACATAGTCATAATTTGTGTGTATGATGAAAATTTTCAATATTAGCTTTTTGAACAACTTTCAAATATGCAGTGCAGTACTGTTAGCTGTGGTTTCCATGTTGTACAGTATGTTTTATTTAGAGAACCTGCTGCATATGATAGGGGCTTCCCCCAGGGCTCAGGGGTAATGAATTTGCCAGCAATGTGGGAGACGTGGGTTCGATCCCTGGGTCAGGAAGATCCCCTGGGGGAGGGCATTGAAACCCACTCTAGTATTCTTGCAGGTATAATCCCAAGGACAGAGGAACCTGATGGGTTGCAGTCCGTAGGGTCACAAACAGCTGGACATGACTGCAGTGACTGGGCACTTCAGGCACATACTGCTTATGATAAAGGGAGTGGTGTCACTCAAATGAAGATGATTTCTTACTGGATATAACTTAGTGTTTCTTGTTTTGAGATGGATTGTTGCTGTTATTCAGTCACTAAGTCGTGTCCGACGCTTTGGGACTTTATGAACTGCAGCATGCCTATATTTCCTCCTTCACTATCTCCTGGAATTTGCCGAAACTCATGAGTCAGTGATGCCATCTAACCATCTCATCCTTTGTCGCCCCCTACTCCTCTTGCCCCCAGTCTTTCCCAGCATTGGGGTCTGTTCCAGTGAGTCAGCTCTTTGCATCAGGTGGGCCAAGTGCTAGAGATTGAGCTTCAGCATCAGTCCTTCCAGTGAATATTCAGTGTTGATTTCCTTAAGGATTGACTAGTTTGATCTCCTTGCTGTCCAAGGAACTTTCAAGAGTCTTCTCCAGCACCGCAGTTCAAAGACATCAATTCTTCGGTGCTCAGCCTTCTTTCTGGTCCATCTCTCACATCAGTACCTGACGAATGGAAAAACTGTAACACTGAGATGGGTATAGGGGTATTAGTTGTTTAAGTGTAAATATTAGTCTTGTTTCTTTTTAAAAGGAGAGCTGGCTTTCTGAGCTATCTTTCCTGAAGCCCACTCAGTGTCTCTGTGCCTGCTGTGTGCTCTGCTCTAGGTTGAGGTTTGTGAGGAGGGGGTCAGGTGCACAGAAGCTCTCAGGAGCATGCTCTCTGCATTCCACCTTCCTGGTACAGGTTGGCCTGGGTGGGGTTAATAGGAATGCTGGAGGGACCATGAGCTGGTATCTGGCACAGGTAAATTTAATTGGTCATCACAGCTAGAAGTGGGTTCCTGGAGAACCTAGTCTTTCACCTTCTCTGCAACCCTTCAGATGGTAAACTGGGCTGCGATTCAAAATGACAAGGTTGGTGATGCCAAGAGCCTTTTCAGACTTTTGATTTGGAGAAAGGAGTCTTTTCTTAGAAATTTTTATATAGTCCAGAGAAGCCTATACATTGGCTTAGGTTCTTTTGCTAGAGGGCCAGCTCCTTTTTCTTTCATGGCTGGTTTATGAGCTTCTGATTTTGCTCCAGGCATTAGTGTCTGGAGAATGAGGAATAAGATGGAATTGCCCCTGACTCCACCTCCCTTACAGAGTATGGTATGAATGTAGATAAATAGATCAGGGATCCCAAATTCGCAACTCAGTTCTGCCACTACTTAGAATGTCTCTTCTTTGTTGTATTTACACATTTTGTTTCCTGCCTGCCTGCAGAGTCAGTGTGTTGTATGTGTCTGGTTGCTCAGCTGTGCCTGAGTCTTTTGCAACCCCATGGACTGTAGCCCACCAGGCACCTCTGTCCATGGGATTCTCCAGGCAAGAATACTGAAGTGGGTTGCCAAACCATTCTCCAGGGTATCTTACCGACCTAGGGATTGAGCCCTAGTCTCCTGCATTGCAGGCCGATTCTTTACCATCTGAGCCACCAGGGAAGCCGTAGTATGCTGTATACATTGTTCAGTATTAATAATCAAATGAGAGAAAAGCTCTTGGGTCCTCTTTCTTCATTTCTGTGTTATAGTTCTAAATGAGGTGATGTGATCACTGCCTTGGTGGCCCAAGCTCAATTCATTCATTGAGCAACATGTATATTTTGAGCAACAACTCTGTGCCAAGTCCTGGTGATTTCTATTGTAGACATGATAAATGAGAACCTGCCCTGATGGAGACAGATTGTAACCACGTAAACAAATGAGATGATTAGAGATGATGATATTAAGAATGGTATTGAGAATGAAAGAAATCAGGTGATGGGAAACTATTAGTATGCTGCTATTCTTAGTAATTTTAATTTGGTTTATCAGAGGACTTGAAAATGGAAAGATGAGAGTGAGTCAGCCATAGGAAGAGTTGAGTGAAGAACATTCTAGGAAAGAGACATGCAGAGAGGCATGGGATGAGTTTCGCTTGTGCATGGAACAGGACAGACCTGTGGCGGAACTGGAGTGAGTAAGGGGGCCAGTGGGCAGAGGGATAGTCAGAGGCTGTCAGGGTCCTTTAGGGGCTTCATAGATCTTTGAGAAGGAATTTGAATTTTATTTTTCTTTCAGGACTCTACCTTGTTCTTTTTAAAAATTGAAATATAGTTGATTTACAGTGTTTCAAGTTTATATTATATAGGCTTCTCTTGTAGCTCAGTTGGTAAAGAGTCTGCATACAATGCAGGAGACCTGGGTTTGATTCCTGGGTTGGGAAGATCCCCTGGAGAAGGAAATGGCAACCCACTCCAGTATGCTTGCCTGGAGAATCCCACGGAGCCTGGCAGGCTACAGTCTATGGGGTCTCAAGAGTTGGACACAACTGAGCAACTAAGCACACACTCTTCAGTCTCATTCAACCCAGAAGCACAGTGAAACAAATGACAGGACTAAGCACACAACACAAGTTTATAGCAAAGTGATTCAGTTATACATACATATATATGGGCCTCCCCTGATGGCTCAGTGGGTAAAGAATTTGCCTGCAGTGCAGGAGACACAGGAAACATGGGTTCCGTTGTTTGATCAGGATGATCCATGGAGGAAGAAATGGCAACCCACTCCAGTATTCTTGCCTGAAAAATTCTATGGACAGAGGAGCCTGGTGGGCTATAGTCCAAAGGGTCACAAAGAGTCAGACATGACTGAGCGACTAAGCACCCACATATGTATACACACACACACACACACACACACGTATAGTGTATATATATTCTTTTTCAGAAACATTTCCATTATAGGTTATTATAAGATATTGAATATTTCTTATACTATACAGTAGGTCTTGGATGTTTATTAAATTTAGATTTATTCTATGTGCAGTGGAAAACTTTTAAAGAGGTCTAAAGCAGTAGTATGATGTGAGCTTATTAAAGAAGAGAAAGATAAGAGTAACTTCAGCTGTTATGTGAAGAGTTGAATGGCAGGTGTGAAGTGTGAGAGCAGGGAGGCCAGGATGGTCCTGTGTGTGGCTGTGGAAATAGTGGAAGGAATGTGAGGGAAGGAGGCTTTGAAGATTCGACTAGGTTATAGTGGGTCCCAGATAACTGGAGGAGGAGCTTGGATTTGATTTTTGCAGCTATGAGGGAACTTTGTGTATGTGTAAGTTTGTGTGTGAGTGTATGTGTGTTTCTAAGTGTGTGTGTCTGTGAGTTTACGGGTGAGCTTGTGAGTGTGTGAGTCAGTGTGTATGAGTGTGGGGTGCATGTGTGGATTTGTAAGCAGATGTGAGTGTGCATGTGTGTGTGCATGTGTGTGTGTGTTGTGTGTGTGTGTTGTGTGTGTGTGTGTGTGTTTTTCTCCTGATGCAACTTTTGAACAGGCCAGCAGCATAAAGAAAAGGCTGGCCTCTATGCTGTAGAGAACAGTCTGGCGGCAGGGAGACTTGCTGGGTGGGAGCGGAGCTGGATGTGACGCAAAGGCCCAGGGGTGCTAACGTGGCCAGCCAGGGAGAAAGACATGACTGAATTGGGCAAGTCCTGTTTGTTTCATTGTGCTTCTGGGTTGAATGAGACTGAAGACTCCTTTAGAGGAGTCACAGTTTCTTCAGATTAGCCCAGTTTGATTGCTAGCTGAGTATTTTACTAGTCTTATTAAAAAAAAAAAAAAGTACCTAAGTTAAATCTCACTTACATTCATGTGCTTGATTTCTCTGAAAGGAATTACATTAGTGAGCGTAAAGTGGAGTAGTTCTACGGCAGCCCACCCAGGCTCCCCGCTCTGTTGCTGGGAGCCGTGCACACATGCGCTTGGGCACGTGCGCATGCGCGCGCACACGAATCTCTTTTATATTTAAAGTTCTTGATTCCTGAGACACTCACTGTGTTTTTTGTTCCCCCAGGACATCTTTGAAGATGCTTTGGAAACCCTCTCTGTGTAAGTAGTAACGTAATAAAAAAGTATGTAGTAGATAAAATTGATGGTTTTCTTTTTTAAAAAATATATATTTCATTCTCATTTTTTTGAGTATAGTGACTATTGTTGGAAAAACTCAATTCTCTATAATTTAACATTTAGGATGTGATTAAGCTTAGGAAAGGATCTATCCAAAGTTACTGTCAAATACATTTTTTGAGTCAGATTTCTTGTAACCTTAAACTAAAATAAAAATTGTTTTCCATCAAATTAAATTTTGTTTATAGCTAACCCTTTTATATCTTACCCATATTTCTTTACATGGTTAGCCTCATATTGTAGATTTTTGCTTTTGGTTTGTACTTAGTTTTATCATAAGCATTTCCTATAAGCCTATATAATTTTTGTATGATGTCATATTAGATCAAGTGGAACACTACAGTTTACTTATTCATTTCTCCTTTCTTAGACATTTAGTAAAACTAAGTGGTGAATATTTTAATGTGTATAGTTTTGTTATATTTTTGAATTGTCTCTGAAAGTTTAACTTCACCAATGTAGAATTATTGGCTATAAAAGGGATGACTATTTTCATTGCTCTTTATGTGATATTTCTCAAGTTGCCTTTCTGTACTAGTCAACTCAGGCTGCCATAACAAAATAACATAGGTTGGGTAGCTTAAACAACAGAAATTAATTTTCTCACAGTTTTGGAGCCTGAAAGTGAGAGATCAGGTTGCTAGCGTGGTTTGGTTCTGGTGGGAGCTCTCTGCCTGGTTTACAGATGGTCACCTTCTCATTGTGTCTCCACAGGTAGAGAGAGAGAGAGAGAAAGAGAGAGAGAGAGAGGGAGGTCTCTAGGGGTTCTTCCTATAAGGGAAGAGGGTCATGAGGACCCCACTCTCAGGATCTGATCTAAATCTAATTATCTCCCAAAGGCCTCATCTCCAAATGCCATCACACTGGGGAATCAGGGCTTCAATATGTGAATTTTGGGGGAATGCAATTCTGAGATGGTTAAATGGCATCACTGACTCGATGGACATGAGCTTCAGCAAGCTTCAGGAGTTAGTGATAGACAGGGAGGCCTGACGTGTTGTAGTCCATGGGGTCACAAAGAGGTGGACACAGTTGAGCGACTGAACTGAGTTCAGTCCACAGCACTTTCAAAAGAATTTTATCTTTTGAATTTTATCTTATTTTAGCTATGAACAATATGTATATGTAGCATCATCATCCTTAGGTATTATTTGAAACCATTTTGCTGCTTAAAAAGTGAAAAGTGTTAGTCGCTCAGTCGTGTCCAACTCTTTGCGACCCTGTGGACTGTAGCCCACCAGCATCCTCTGTCCATGGAATTCTCAAGGCAATAATATTGGAGTGGGAAGCCATTCTCCATAGGAACTTCCTGACCCAGGGATTGAACCTGGGTCTCTTGCATTGCGGGTTCTTTACCGTTTGAGCCATCAGGGAAGCCCTTTGCTACTTTGCTGCTGCTGCTGCTAAGTTGCTTCAGTCGTGCGTGACCCCATAAATGGCAGCCCAACAGGCTCCCCTTTCCCTGGGATTCTCCAGGCAAGAACACTGGAGTGGGTTGCCATTTCCTTCTCCAGTACATGAAAGTGAAAAGTGAAAGTGAAGTTGCTCAGTCGTGTCTGACTCCCAGCGACCCCATGGACAGCAGCCCACCAGCCTCCTCCATCCATGGGATTTTCCAGGCAAGAGTACTGGAGTGGGGTGCCATCGCCTTTTCTTAGTGATACCTAATTGTTTTGTTAAAAATTTTTTTTCTGGGCGTTCTCTCGTGGCCTAATGATTAGGATTCCAGGCCTTCACTACCATGGCCTGGGATTAATCCCTGTTTGGGGAACTGAGATCCCACAAGCCATGTGGTGTACCCCTCCCACTCCCAATTTTTTTTTCTTATAATCATTGTTTAGTCTGTTGCATTCCCTTATGTATGAATTCTGGTCTTCTCTTGCCTATTTAACTTTTTTCTCACTGTTTCTCATATATACTTATGAACTTACATATGTATATACACCTTCATCTTTGGTTCTATTTGCTACAGATACTTTCCCTTAATTGCTATTTTTATGTTAGAGTTGCACATTTTTTATTGTCCAAAAGTTTTTAGTGTTTGTCACTGAATGTATATGTGATTAAAAAGAACTTAATTGTGATTAGGATTTTTAAAAAATAACCTTGCTACTGTGCAATAGTTTCAGATTTACAGAACTATTATGGGCATAGTCTGGAAAGTCCTATACATCCCACACTGGTTTTCTCTATGATTAATTTCTTACATTAGAATGGTACATTTGTCACAATTAATAATCTAATATGGATGTGTTGTTATGGCTAAAGTTGGTACTTTGTTCAGATATCTTTAGTTTTTAGGTAGTATCCTTTTTCTGTTCTGGGATCTCATTCAGGACTCCACATTATAATTATTTGTCCTATCTCTTTAGCCTACTCGTGATTGTGACAATTTCTCAGACTTTCCTTGGTTTTGATGACCTTGTCAGTTTTGAGACTACTCATTTGTTTTGTGGAATAGCTCTCAGTTGAGATTTATCGGTTTTTTTTTTTTCTTATGATTAGACTGAGTTCATGTATTTTGGGGAGGTAGACCACAGATGTAAAGTATCATTCTCATCACACTATATCAAATGTACATGTTATCAACCTGGCTTACTCCTGTTGAGGCTAAACTTAATCACTTGGCTTGAGATAGTGTTTGTCAAGTCTTGCCACTGTAAAGTTACTTTTCCTCCCCTTCCCTTTTCATGCTGTACTCTTTGGAAGATAATCGGCTTGTGTAATTTTAAAAATTACTGTTAAGGTGAGTGCATTATTTGCCATCCAGAAATCTTATCTGCTCTGCTGCTGCTGCTCTGCTCTGAGCATTGGCAGGAACTGAGCTTGAGGTGCCTGGTAGACTGAAATCCAGGCGGTAGAAAAGGGTCTGACTATGGGGCTGGTGACTGGCATTCACAGTGGAGGCTTTGCTGTTCCCAGTGAGAAACTGGAACACTGGACACACATCAGAAAGGGGTTCAGGTCTCAGAGATGAAAACAGGTCAGGCTGACGTAATGGATGTGACAGATAGGCAATACACATTAAAACTTGTGTTTCCTTGAATTTTCACTGGTTGCATTAAATTGGCAGCGGCTTTACCTCTGGGTTTGAAAGGCATTGCCAGCAATTTTTAACACTGACTAGTTTTTAAAAAATCAAATTATAGGGAAACAAAAACCTTCTGAACTTGACTTCTGGTTTCCAGTTTTGCATGTAAAGAGCTTGAAGTCACCACTCTGTCCTAACAACAAGTTAAGAGCTTAACAGACTTGAAAAATCCACAATTTATTTTGGAGCCAAAGGAAAGGGGAGGATACAGGGCAGATCCCTACCCCCAATACTAGAGGGTCAGAAGGGCAAATACAGGGAGTGTGGTGTACAGAGCCAAAGCCAGGACTGGAAGACCTCAGCTGTGATGGATGAATTGGTGGAGGCTTAGTGTGGACAACTCTGGGAGTTAAGAACCACAGGGGAACCCTTCATGTGAAGTCCCCTCCCCTCCTAACGTGAGATTTGCCTCTAGAAGCTCTGCCAGATTCCCACAGTAAACAGAGGAGAAAAATCCCTTTGGGCATTCTGCAGGGTAAGGAGAAAAGGAACCATTCTGAAATATACCAGAGTTGACTATTCTTAACAAGGCCTACCCTCAAGGGAGAGTAGTTAACCAGAGTCTAACTGACCTGGGAACTCCAGCCCACTCTGACCATCCTGTCCCATCTGCATGAGAAGAAAAACCGAGAAACACTTGAGAAGTTCCCAGTACAGAGGCACAGGCTCCCGTAAGGACTGTGACCTAATCATAGGAGTGTAGGGTGTTTCCCCTCCCCAGCCCCTCACCACCATGTGACTACAGGCTGATTTACAGCAGTTCCTTTTATGTACATCATATGTAACCACCAAGAAAGATTACAAGGCAGACCAATAGGCAAAAAACACAGTTTGAAGAGGCAAAGTAAACATCTAAACCAGACATAGCAGGGATGTGGGGGTTTCAAACTACTATGGTGAATATGCTGTGGGCTCTATGGGTGAATTAGAGAGCTTGCCTGCAGGAACAGATAGGCAGTGTAAACAGAAAGATGAAAGTCATAAGCAAGAACCAGAAAGAAATGCTAGAGATCAAAACACTCTAACAGAAATGAAAGCTGCCTTTGATGGACTTACTAGACTGGACATGGCTGAGAAAAGAATCTCTGAGCTAGAGGCCAGAGCAATATAATCCTGAACAGAATCCTCAAAAACTGAAAGGCAAAGAGAACAGACTGATTAAAAACAGAACAGAATATGCGAGGACTGTAGGACAAGTACAGTAGGTGTTGTATGGGAACACTAGGAGGAAAAGAAAGGAGCAGAAGAATATTTGAAACAATGCTGTTTGATAATTTCCACAATTAATGTTAGACACCAAACCGTAAATCCAGTAAGGTGAGAGAACACTGAATAGGATCAACACCAAAAAATGACCTTTTGATAGATCTATCACCTGCAAACTACAGAGTAGCAAAGATAAATTCCTAAAATAAAAAACACACCTTACCTCCAGAGGAGCAGAGTTAACTTCTCATCAGAAACCAGGCAAGCAAAAGAAAGTGGAGTGATATATTTGTGTTGAGAGAATAAAACCACCAACCTAGAATTCTGTACTCTGTGAAATTGTCTTCAAAAGTAAAGGAGAAATAAAAGCTTTCTCAGGAGAACAAAAATTAAAGCAATTTGTTACCCATAGATCTGCCTTCTGAGAAACATGAAAAGAAGTTCTATATAGAGAGGGAAAATAATATGTAGAACGTCAGATCTACATAAAGAAAAGAAGAACATCAAAAAAGGAATAAGTCAAAGTGAAATAAAACAGTTTTTCATATTCTTAATTGATCTAACAGCAGTTTGTTGAAAATAATACCAACAGTGTATTTGGTTATATATACTTATGTTTATATATATATATACACACAAAAGATATATATATATATATACACACAAAAGATATATATATATATATATATATATATGCTTGTGTATGCTCACATCTAAGTGAGATGAATGACAACAGTGATACAAGGAATGGGAAGGAGGATAGTATTGTCTTGTTATTATAAGGTACTCACACTGCCTGTGAAGTGGTACAGTATTTTTGAATGTAGACTTAGATTAGATATAAATGTGTATCGCAAACTCTAGGGCAGCCACCAAAAAAAAAAAAGGAAAAAAAGAAGTAAAGCTGATGTGCTAAGAAAGGAGAGAAAATGGAGCATATGAAATGTTCAATCAGAACAATATAAGGCAGAAAAAGAGTGGAAGACAAGAATAGGAACAAAAAGTGAGGGCAAGAAATAAAAATAATGATGAACATGGTAGATGCTAATCCAGCTGTATCAATAATCACTTTGAATGTCGGTGGTCTCAATTTACCAATTAAAAGACATTAGAGTAGATCAAAAAGTATGGTCCAACTATATGTTGTTTACAACAAAACCCATTTTAAATAAAAGACATATATAGAATAACAGTAAATTGAGAAAAAATATACCATGCTAACAGTAATCATCAGAAAGTAGGAGCAGCTGTACTAATTTTGGACAGAGCAGACTTTAAAGTAAGGAAAGTTATCAGGAATAAAGAAAGGCATTAGCTAATGATAGAGAGGCCAGTCTCCCAAGAAGGCATAACAGTTCTTAATGTGTAGATACCTAGCAACAGAGCATCAAACTACATGAAGCAAAAATAGAATTATTATACAAGGAGAAATAGATGATTTCATTACCATCATTGGTGACTTCAACTCCCCTTTTCAGAAATACACCCAGCAGGCAGAAAATTTTAGCTGAACTAAAAAAAAGAAAACCCTGAACTTAACCCAACTGAAGTTAATTTAGATCCCTATCTCATGCCAACCCCTACGTTGCCAGCACATTATTCCAACACTGTTTGCTAAGTCTGTGAGTAAAAGAATATGTATGATGCCTCCTCTATCAAATAATAAGCTCATTAAACTAATAACTCTCTGTTTCCGGGGGCTTTCTGTTTTGGTCCTTTGATCTGTGTGTCTTTGTATTTGCACAAAACTATTCCATCTGCTTTAGATGTTTCAATATTAGTATGACTGGTTCTCAGGAGAATAGCCTCCAAAAATGACTCCTGTGACAGAGATGTTTTTGATTTGTGACTATCAGAAACCCACGGTGAACTCTGAAAATGTGAAATTCTTGGAAAATTTGTATGTCTTAGCTTCTTTTATCTGTCAACCATATATTATGTTTTTCCCTCTCATCTTGAAAACAATCCTTTTTTAATGCTACCTCACTTTCTGATCATCTAACATTTTCTTTTCCATTCATTGCCTCTTTCAGCCTGTCTTCAGCTGTTGCCAGCATTTTTTGCTGTTGTTGTAGTTTTGTATTGGGGTGTAGCCATTTAACAATGTAATAGTTTCAGGTGAACAGGGAAGAGACACAGCCATAATATATACATGTATTCATTCTCTGCCATACCAGTATTTTTTTTACTTCCAAATTTAACTTCCCTGTCAGCCAGTCTTGTTCAGTTTAGCAAACCCAAAGACTTATCCGTTCTAGAACTTGCCTTGTTCTTTCAGGTTTCGGATGTGCATTATTACTTGTGACACCTTAGACTGTTCCTTAAACGGTTTTGTGTTTCCTTTTTGGTGTTGCCAAAATGTCCTTGGTACGCACTTCTCTCACCTTGGTGTAACAACAAGTAATAGTAACATTTCACCTAATAGAGAACCTTCTGTATTTGAAGTAGAGTCCCATTCCAAAAAGGGTAGCCAAAGTAGATCTTCATGCCCATGCTCTAAAAATCTCTCCCTTATAGGAGAGACTTCCGTCTGGAGTCTGTTTACAATGAATGTGAATAGACTTATGCTTTTTCGTATAATTTTGCTGGAGTTCTAGGAGGTATGGTGAGAAGGTGGTTTATATTTATTGATAGTAATATACTATTACTATATATAACAGATATAGTTATTTGTTGATAGTAGCAAAAAATGGCAGAGAAAGAAGAAAGTAAGTATGATGTACAGTCATAGAACTCCAAAGCACAGCAGTGTGGTTTTACATTGCTCAGGTACACACGCTGAGATGTACCTTTCTGGAGAGTCAACCCCTTGGACTTGACAATGAACTTGATTACCAGTGTCAGCTTCATTTACTACCTGGGGGACCTGTTGGGACAGTTTCACTGAGTCTCAGTTTCTTCAGGTGCTCACAGATTTATTGAGGAGATAAAATGAAATTCAATTTAAATATTATAATGGGTATAAACAAATAGTAGGCTCTCAGTAAATATCAGCACTTTACTGCTTCCCGACCCTGGTCACTGTCAATCTCCACTGAGAAAGTCATGTTAATAATGCTGTCTCTGAGACACTGGAAAAACTTATATTATATCTAGCATATTCTATTTAAGAGGATAGAAACTTGTGTCATATATGTAAGAAAATTTCAAAATGACTAAAAATGTTTCCAGATAACATTTGAAAGTCAGTAGGTTGTACTTTGGGCTTCCCTGGTAGCTCAGACTGTAAAGAATTTGCCTGGAACTCAATCCCTGAGTCGGGAAGATCCCCTGGAAGGTGAAGTCAGTCAGTCGTGCCCAACTCTTTGCAACCCCATGGATAGTAGCCTGCACCAAGCTCCTCCGTCCATGGGATTTTCAAGGCACGAGTACTGGAGTGAGTTGCCATTTCCTTTTCCAGGATATCTTCCCAACCCAGGGATCGAACCCAGGTCTCTCACATTGTAGACAGACGGTTTACCATCTGAGCCACCAGGGAAGGATACACAAGTCAGAGTCGGGAAGATCCCCTGGAAGAGGGAATGGCAACCCAATCCCGTATTCTTGCCTGGAGAATCCCGTGGACAGAAGAATCTGGCGGGCTACAGTCCAGGGCTTTGCAAAGAGCTGGACACGACCGAGTGAGTAACACTTTAACTTTCACTTCGGATTCCCAGGTAGCTCAGTGTTACAGAGTCCGCCTGCCACTGCAGAAGACATAGGCGACGCAGGAGACTGAGGGACTGAGCACACACATGCTTTATTTACAGGGAGAGCTCTCTTGGATGTTTCTCTGTATTCCATAACATAGAGTGTGATGTTCCTGTACCATCTCTATTGACCCTTTCCAAAATTGGAAATATTGCTGAAGAAATCTGTTTTTCTATATTTTTCTTTTAACCTATTCTGTATGTTTTCTCTGTGATTACAAGTATATGTTAATTGTAAAAAATTCTTAACTGGTTTTTCTGTGAACTTTTATTTTGTCCTAGTTTCCGGGTTTTCCAACACTTATCTCTGATTCCCTCTTCAATTTATATGCCATGACATTTCTTTTGTGATCTGTTAGCTGCTAAACTTGGTAGAGCTCTTTTTCCTTATGCTGATCAAACTACATATTTTGGTTTTATATGCAGATAGCAATGCTTCAGCCTTGCTGTAGGAGAGTGTGGTCCTCTTGCCAACCTGGTGATTAATTTCTTCCTGTGAATATTTTCTTCCGACTTTGTAATGAAAAGGTGCAAGTGAACAGATGAGGAGGGGCTTCAAGTGTTTCCACTAAAGAAAACTTATCTCCTACTCTCCTTTTCTGCTTAGTTAATTCACTACTATTAGGAAAGATGTAGTCTTTCCTAGTTCTGGATCTTTGTGGTAACAATTGTAATAACAACCGTGCTAACTATTTTGGAAAGTTGTTAGATTTGATAGCTGGTAGATCGTACAAACATCTCTAACATTTAGAACTGGAAGGGAAATTATATATATTAAAAAATTAAGCAGTGGCACATTGAACATGTCCTTTCTGAAGATTAAAATTGCTTATGAAGTTTCTGACTTATTTGCATAGGAGGTCATCTCTTAGGGAGGAGCCGAACTTTAGTCCCATGTAATGGTCAATAGAATTTTGCTAGAAGGTTAGCTCTGCCATAGCCTCTGGCTTCTTGATTTAATGATTCCATGCTGGTGTATGCTTCTTGGTGCCCTGATGACTGGGTATTCTTCATGCCCAGGACTACTACTGTATCTGACAATGTAGTGGTGGGTGTAAGTAAAGTCTGTTCATAAATTAACTGTGATATTGATTTTGAGTGGCCTCAGCCTGTAGTGGCTTGAAGCAGGGTTTCTGTTTCTGGCCAGATTGAAGTCAGCTTATGGCAGACAAGGCTCTGGCCCTTTGGCTTTGTGTAAAAAGAATTCTCACAAAGATGGAAAGGAGTGAAACAAGTAAAGTGTTTATTAGGAGGAAAGACTACAGTATGTGTGGATAGACACACGGGCAGACAGAGAGAGCCATGTCCTCATGGTAGTTTGAATCACTTTTATGGGGCATTTCTTCCAGCTTTTCTTTGGCCAGTCATTTTGCTTTGCCTTGTTCTGAGTTCATATCTGGTATATCTCAGGATCCTCCCATGTGCGCATGCATCTCTCAGTCAAGATGGATTCCAGCGAAGAGGCCTATGGGTAGCCTTGGCATCACTCTCTGTTTGGCCTCCAAGGAGCTTTCTAGGTCTCCTTGACTTTGAGAACAAGAAATATGTGGCCTCTTATCTCTTATCTGGGTAAACCCAGCCTTCTGTCCTGCATTCGAGAATTGACATTGAATATCAAGAATATACAAAAATATTGATATTTTCGAGTTCCTGTCCACAGGGAATGAACTCCAGTTGCTCACTCTGGGCAGGGGTGGGGAGGTTCTGTCTACCTCCTGCCTCAATATGACATGTGAAGAGTAAGTAAAATGTTCCAGGGGTTCCAAAGAGAGCTGTTTTCCGATTGGAAGGTTGGAGCGACTTGCATTGGTTTTGAGTTTTGAGTGCTACAAGGGTTACCTGGGGCCCTGTGGACATAAGCAGATTTGGGTCACCCAGGATCCTGGCCTCCATGGAGTGAGGAGAGTAGACTAACCACTTGGACTCAAGTGACTTGGTAGTGTTTAACCTCTTTCTTATGTAACCTACAGTTGGCAGTGGCCCCAAAATCTAATTAATTGGAGGAACTGGTTGGGTACTAGAAAATCAAGATTTTCTTAGATAGTTTAGAGAAGTCAGAGAGACATCAAATTTGTGTGCCAAGACTGTTGGAACAGATGCAAGTTTAACATGTTTTCAGCAGTGTTCTCTTATATTCTATAGCACTTTGTTAAAATTTTGACTTTATCCTTATATAGGAATTTGTAGGTGTTTTGAGTCTGGAGGCAGTGTGAGTGCGGTGGGATGTATGTGTTCACGTGCAGCAGCTATGGTGAATTTGCTCTTACCTCTAGAATTTGAAAGAGGCAGATGTTTTTAGCCAGGTGCTAAAATGGTTACAATAGAAATAAAAATATTTTGTAGCCTAGCATGTCTCAGGGACTTCCTTCTTCTACACACCTTCTCTTTAGAATCACAAATTGTAAATTAGAATGAGATAAAGCTTTTAAGGCAACCTGGTGGGCTCCATCAGTTTAGATCAGGTAATAATGATGCAATATGTTGGTCTGTTTTAAGGTTATTAAAGGTTGAAGTTTGGTGAATGATAGTTGGAAAACATTTAGTTAATATTTTCTTCATAGTGGTTAAATTATAACTAGTATAACTTCAGGCCGAGTTAGATTTATTTTCATTTTTCTGTGATCTTTTCTTTGACCCAACTTCCCTGTCTAGATAATCCAAGTGTTGCTTAGGTTTGGAGGGGCCTCCCTACCCACACTTCACCTGATTTTTCTTAACCAAGGTTGTTCTTTAATTATTTTATTGGGTCTAAAATGCCGTTGACATTGTATATACCACTAAGGAAGGAAAAAACAGTGGAGAATTTTATAGGTGACCTTGCATAAGAGAAGGGAAAAATAAAATTGTTATATAAGAAGACACAGTAAGAAAATATGTGTAGTTCAATCTTGGTACTAGGTAAGGAGGGGAAAATAATTCTCTTGAGATTCTGTGCCCTGGAACTTTTAAAAATAGCTCTATTGCATTATAAATTTATATCCCATAAAATCTTTTATATTTACAGTTCATTGAAGTTTATTATATTTGTAGAACTAGGTACAACCATCATTACAATCTAATAAAAAAAATCATCATCCAGAAAAGAAACCCTGTGCCCCTTTAGAGTCACTTGCCTTTCTTACTCCCACTCCTAGGCAACCACTAATCTAATTTCTGCTTATAGATTTGTCTCTATAGATATTGCATAAAAATAGGATCATTCACTATTTGTTCCTTTGTGTCTAAAAGTTTGAAGTTTATCTATGTTGTAGCAGGTATCAGTACTTCATTCATTCTCTTTTATGGCTGAATAATACTCAACTGTGTGGATATACCACATTTTGTCCGTCCATTCATAAGTTGATAAACATTCGGGTTGTTTCCAGTTTTTGGCTGTTATGAATAACGCTGCTCTGCACAACTGTATCCAGTTTGTTGTTTGGACACCTGTTTGCAATTCTCTGGTACACATGCCTAGGAGTAGAGCTGATGGACTTCATGGGAAGCCTGTGTTTATCTTTTCAACACTCTCAGAATTTCAGTCACAAGCTCGTTTGTAGTCTGAATATTGGATACCAGTGTGGCCCAAACACCTTCAAGCAGGTCATAAATCATGTGTTATAAGTCAATGGAATATAGAAAATGGAAATAAATTTCACTAAAAAGCCCAGAGTGTGCAATATCCCCAGGTGTCTTTTTCCTGCACTGAATTGCTTCTCTGTGTATTTTCTTTTGTACGATTAGGGCTTCTTTAGTGGCTTGCTTTTGTAGTGGGACCTTCCAAAACAGGAAGTTCTTTGTATAAGGCTACTAGGGGAGGGAGTTTGTGTCCATATTTTAAGCTAAGGCTTGTATATTCTATTGGGTTGGCCAAAAAGTTTGTTTGGGCTTTTGTGTCTGTTATGGAAAAGCCCATGAACTTTTTGTTCAATCCAGTATGAATACTCCTTTTCACTCTAAGGAGGAGTGACAGGATTTCCTAGCTTAAAGGGAATCTTAGTGATCCTTTGGGCCAGTTGTCTCATCTTACCAAGGAGGCCCAGGGAAGAGGTAGGAGACTTGGCAGTGTTGGTGGCAAAATGAATGGAAAATGGCCTGTGAACCCTTATGAACAGGGCCTTTGTCCTTGTGACTGCCCTTTTGCAGGCTCAGGAGCCTCTATCATTCAACCCCAGGTAGACACCCAAGATACGTCTGCAAGTCAGAGAAGCCCTGTTCCCAGTACTGACTTCCTTACCTCCTCCATCAGTGACCTTCTGGACGTGACTACTCCTCTGTCTGGCACTATCTTATTAGTTGGAATGGGAAATAGGCCCCATCCTTGCCTATTTGATCACTCACTTGGATATTTCACAAACACCTTAATTTAGGGCTTCCCTGGTAGCTCAGAGGTTAAAGCGTCTGCCTGCAATGTGGGAGACCCGGGTTCTATCCCTGGGTCGGGAATGAAGGAAATGGCAACCCGCTCCAGTATTCTTGCCTGGAGAATCCCATTGACGGAGGAGCCTGGTAGGCTACAGTCCACGGGGTCACAAAGAGTGGGACCCGACTGAGCGACTTCACTTCACTTCACTTAATTTATGTGTTCCAAACTGAACTCTTGACAGCCACCTCCCTCATCCCTCAGAAACCTTTTCCTCCCCCTGTCTTCTCCATCTTTGTAAGTGTCTCCACTCACTTGCTCAGAGCAGATGCCTGGCGGACAGCTTCGATTCCTTCCCTTTTCTTTAACTTCCTTCTACCAGGTCTGATGATTTCTACCTCCCACATTTATTTCCCATCTGCTCACCTTCTCTCTCTCTTTCCTCTGTTACAGTTTGAGGTACTGTCGGGTTTGCCTGGGTTACTTAAAGAGCCCCGCCCCCCACCATGTGTTTTCTTGTGTCCTTTGTTCTCTGGTCTTACACCCTCCCAACTGTATCCCATTCATTCTCCATGTAGCAGCCAACGTTTTCTGATTTAAAATTTTAATACAACAAATTTCAAACATATGTAAAAAATAGGGAGGATGGTCAACTGAGCTCTTATGTACTCACCACTTACCTTCAACAGTTGTTAACTCAAGGCCAATCTTATCTCATCTGTAATCTACCTCTAAATATTTCAGTATGCACTTCCTGAAAACAAAGATGTACTCTTACTTAATTACCATTCAGGTATCAAGGTCAGGAAATTGCACTGAAACAGAACTATTATCTAATCTATAAGCCTTTTATGGCATTGTTGTATCTGTATTTTAGTATGCATATAAAAGATAGGTCTTTTTAAAAAAAATCGCAAGGCTGTTGTCATACCTAAAATAAATGAACGACATTCATCAAATATCCTGTCAGTGTTCAAATGTCCCCAGTGTCTCATAATTTATTAACAGCAGGTTCGTTTGAATCAGGACAGAGTGATCCTTTTAGAAATTCAATTGAATGATGTCATTTTTCTGCTTAGAATCTGGGCGTGAGTTTGCTTGTCTCTTAGGGTGAAGATTCCCAGTCTACCGTAGCCCACAAGGCTTGAGATCAAGGTCAGGTCCCCACACACTGCCTCCACTTGGTCAACTTGCACCCTCATTCTCTGCCTTGAGCCGGAAGCCTCTTTCAAGCTAGATCTTTGCTGCCCTAGATTTGTATCTCTGACGTCTCTGACCAGAGCAACTTGCTGCCACTCCTCCCAGTTTCTTCCTGGTCATCCTCAGCTCTCAGATGCTCTGTCCTCCCACTGTGCCTAAGGACTCCACCTGAGTAGGTTACTCCTCCTTCATTCCTCTGTCCTGGCAACCTGTTTGTTCCTCCCACTCTATTTCTCATATTTTGTAGCTTTTTTTTTTCACTTGTTTTCTGACCACCTGTTTCTCTGAACTCTTTAAGTTCCATCATGGTACATCTTGTACCCAAGCACAATGCTTGGTCTATAGCAAAAACTCAATATATATTTGTCAAATTAATAAGTTTGTTGAATTAATGTACTAATCAAAAACCATAGATGAATATTCAAAGTAAACTGCAGGGATTTGCAATGCGTTTAAAAACGTCTAGCCATCATTTTTTGAGAACTTAGGAGTATCGGGCACAATAATATTGCTGTGATTGTTCAAAAGGAGAATGAGTTAAAGGATCTTTTAGGATGTGTTTTTTTTCTTCCTTCATTTTAATGATGATTACAGCTGGTTGTGTTAATCAACCCATCCATGCATGATTAGGTAATGTCCAGTAGTTTGGGCGTAGTGAGCACTATACAGGATTGTCAGCGACTCCGTTGCAGTTTCTCAACTCTGGGGTGACTGCATTTCCATCCGAAGTTTATGGAAATGAGCTGTCAGACTCCTAGGGAGATATAGTGAGCTTCACTGCCTTTGTTCACTTTCTGTTATTTTTTATCTGCCCTGTTTTCTGATATGTTTATCCATCTTGGTAAAAATAGCAACCTAAAATAAGTAATAACACACTGTAAAAGCAGGGAGCTTTGCCTTTTGTATGTGTCAAATTCCTCCACGGTTTATGTTTTGAAAATTTATCAGTGTCCCTGGTTCTCCCTCTTTCCTCTTCTTCCTACCCTCCCTTTTGTGCCATCATGTTTGTAGACCATTGTATCTAGAACTCCTCAGAGATGGAGTGATGTTTGCGTTAAACACATTTGTAAATCATGAGTGGTTCAGGATTGTGTATCATACACATTTGGTAAACAGTCTGAAGATTTAGCCACTAACAAATCTAAAGGCCTCTGGAATTACTTAACACTGAAGAGGTATTTGGGGATTTACGTGTGATTTTTATTTTCATATAAAGTAATTTCCATGTTATCTGTTTTATTTTTATTGTGCAGAGTGAAAGTATTCAAGCCAGCAAGGAGTATTTTTTTTTAAATCACCTATAAGCAGAGAATGATCTCAAAATGTGTTAAAGCTCCATGTAGTTCTGGTAAAATAGCATTTTTAGGGGTATAGGCATAGCTTTTGTCTCCCCTCTGGCAATGCAGTTACAAGCTTTTAATTTCTATTTATTTTGTCAGTAAAGAAAATTTCCTGTGAAATTTTCACAGTCAAGGCACCTTGACTTAGCTTTTATGCAGTTAAAAAAAAAGTGTGTGTGTATAAACTTCTGTCTGTCAGATCTCCCGACTGATTTAAGAGATTCTTTGTCATTAAAAATTTCTGGCCCCAATTTAAAAGAAATTTTCCCAACAATATGTTGTTTGCTTTGATTAAAATAATGCTATGGTAGTTGATACCAGGAAGTTAATTCTGTGATTGCCTACTTAAAGCATATGTATTTTGAAATAGCATTCTCATTGTCTGGTAGTATTTTATCGTTCAGCTCCATGGATGGAGCCTATATTCTCAGTAGAACTTACTAAAATAATATAAGGATGCCTTTTTAGATAATTCAGTATAAGTAAAAATATTATTTTTCATATGTATTTTTCACTCATGAAATAATTTGTTTGAAAGCATTTTGTAAAACTGCAAAGAATAAACCAAATGTAATATAATTTTTATACCAATTACTTAATGTACAATGTCATATAGGGAACATTTTCTAAAACCACAATTCCTTACAAAGTACAAGAAACTTTGCTATAGCTATTTTCGTAGCAGTCTTAGGATGACTGCTTTAAGATATAAAATGTTTAAAAAAATTCAGAGAAAAACAGAAAAGACTTTGTGAAATTTTTGAGACATGACTGACTGTGATCCTTGACCATTTCCCTGTCCTGAGACCCACCTCATCAGACTGGGGACAGGGTGAGTATCCTCCTTTGCGTGGTTTAACAAATGTTTGTTGAGCTCTTTTTCTTTAACAGGCATTGATTTAGTCCGTGGGGAGAGACTTTGCAAAGGGAGCGTGGGTGCAGGAAGGGGAACCCTTTCCAGGACCCAAAAGGGAGCTCTTGTCTAACAGCTGGAAATGAATTGTCCGAGGAGATACATACGCTGACAAAGCAAGAGATTTTACTGGGAAGGGGTGCCCAGGTGAAGAACGGGAGGGTAAGGGAACCTAGGAGGATTGCTCTGCCACTTGGCTCACAGTCTCAGCTTTTATGGTGATAGGATTAGTTTCTGCGTTGTTTTTGGCCAGTTATTCTGACTCAGGGTCCTACCTGGTGGCTCACACATTGCTCAGCCCAGATGGATTCCAGCAAGAATAATTCTGGGAGATGGTAGGACACATGGTGTTTCCTTTTGACTTTTCCCAACCTCTCCCAGTTGGTGGTGGCTGGTTAGTTCCTTACCAGGACCGCCTGTGGTAAAATAACTCATGCACGTGGTTACTGTGGTGCCTGGCCATGGTGGGTGGTTTCAGGCAGTGTGCTTCCCCTAACAGATGGGGGTCTCTGGGAAGTCTCCAGTCTCCCCGCTTCAACACTTGGATTCCAGCCAAGTCTCAATGTTGATGCTGGTCCAGGGGAGAATGGGTGGAGGGACAGTGGTTGGAGGATTTATGGCTTTGCATGGGTTCTTAATAACAAAGAAAATAAATTGGAGATTTTATTGTTTAAGTAGTAAAAGCAAATGAGGGTAAATCATTCTATGTTCTTTGGGTTGGAAATTATTTTTTAAGCTTGACACCAGCAGGAAAAAACATGACAGTTTTGACCATTTTGACAAAATCCTCATATTCAGTTAAAAGAGAATTAGCTGGAAAAAACCTTCAACATAAAGAAACAGAGTTTAATTACTTTACAATATTGTAGTGGTTTTTGCCATACACTGACATGAATCAAAATAAGTTAATTAAAAAAAAAAGAAATAAACATGCATTGTTATTTTTTAAAAAAGACTTTATACAAAAAAAAAGTTCAGGAAAGTGAATGCTTTGATGGAAAAATTGGAGAAAACAAAACCGAAGAGAAGAGATGTAGGTCAGTAAGGCTGCTGGATTTGTTGCATTCCTGGGCTCACGGCCCCTTCTTCCAACTTCAAAGCCAGCAGCATCGTCTTTTCAAATCACTGTCTCCATGGTCAGATCACCTTGTGCCTTTTGTGTAAAATGCCTTTCTATTTCCCTGTTATAAGAATACCTGTGATTGTATTTAGGAACCAAACCAAATAATCTAGGATAATCTCCCCATTTTATGATGAATCTCTTTGCTCGTTTAAGGTAACATTCATAGATTCCATGGATTGAAACTTGGTAATTCTGGGGTGAAATAGCAACCCACTCCAATATTCTTGCCTGGAGAATCCCATGGACAGAGGAACCTTGTGGGCTACAGTCCATGGGGTTGCAAGAGTCGGACACCGACTGAGCGACTTCCACTACATTCACTACTAGTCAGCCTAACCATGGCTAAAAATAGTGGAATATATATGTATATATAAATATACACACATATGCATATATATACACACACATACATACATACATACATACATACATATTGTGTTTGCGATTTGTTATCTCTGCGTGGTGGAATTACAGAGTACTTATACTTTCAAAATATCCCCTTTATGACCTTTTTGCACTGTCAAAATATTTTTATGGGATATGTTTTATTAATGATCAGAAAAAAATAGAGTTACTTTCATTTTGGGAAAGGGACTTTTAAAAAATAGGATTTATTTTTTAGAACAGTTTTAGATTTACAGAAAAGTTGAGAGTTCCCATCTACTGTATACCCAGTTTTCCCTATTATTAACATCTTACATTAGTGTCATAATTTATTGCTATTAATTAACCAACATTAATACATCATCACTAACAAAAGTCCATACTTTTTTCAGATTTACTAAGTTTTTACCTAATTGGTTATGTCAGTTTCTCAGACTGTGTCTTCTTTTTGATGACGTTGATGCTTTTGAGGAATTCGAGGCAGATACTTTGTAGGATGTCCTTATACTGAAATTTGTCTGGTGTTTTTCTCATGGTAAGACTGGAGTTATGAATTTGGGGAGGAAGACCACAGATATAAAATACCATTTTCATCACATCATATTCAGTCAGAATGATTTATCACTGTTCACTGTTGATGTTGACCTTGATCATGTGGAGAATTTTCACAAATTATTTGGATATTTGGTGGTGTTTTTTTTTCTGTTAGATTATATCAATATCGTTAAATTAAAAAAAAATCCATGTCAAATTATTTCCAGTATTCTCAAGGTAATCTTTTAGCCTTTATGAGATTCAGAACATGGCTGATTTAATTTTAGCTTGAAGATTTCTTTTCTTTTTTAATTTTAATTTTTAATTGATATATAGTTGATTTACAATGTGTCAGATGTACAGCAAAATTATTCAGTTTTACATACATGTATTCTGAAAGAGATGGGAATACCAGACCAACTGACCTGCCTCTTGAGAAACCTATATACAGGTCAGGAAGCAACAGTTAGACATGGAACAACAGACTGGTTCCAAATAGGAAAAGGAGTATGTCAAGGCTGTATATTGTCACCCTGCTTATTTAACTTATATAACTTATTTAACATCATGAGAAACGCTAAGCTGGAAGAAGCACAAGCTGGAATCAAGATTGCCAGGAGAAATATCAATAACCTCAGATATGCAGATGACACCACCCTTATGGCAGAAAGTGAAGAGGAACTAAAAAGCCTCTTGATGAAAGTGAAAGTGGAGAGTGAAAAAGTTGGCTTAAAGCTCAACATTCAGAAAACAAAGATCATGGCATCTGGTCCCATCACTTGATGGGAAATAGATGGGGAAACAGTGGAAACAGTGTCAGACTTTATTTTGGGGGGCTCCAAAACCACTGCAGATGGTGACTGCAGCCTTGAAATTAAAAGACACTTACTCCTTGGAAGAAAAGTTATGACCAACCTAGATAGCATATTCAAAAGCAGAGACATTACTTTGCCAACAAAGGTCCATCTGGTCAAGGCTATGGTTTTTCCTGTGGTCATGGATGGATGTGAGAGTTGGACTGTGAAGAAAGCTGAGTGCCGAAGAATTGATGCTTTTGAACTATGGTGTTGGAAAAGACTCTTGAGAGTCCCTTGGACTGTAAGGAGATCCAGCCAGTCCATTCTGAAGGAGATCAGCCCTGGGATTTCTTTGGAGGGAATGATGCTAAAGCTGAAACTCCAGTACTTTGGCCACCTCATGCAAAGAGTTGACTCACTGGAAAAGACTCTGATGCTGGGAGGGATTGGGGGCAGGAGGAGAAGGGGACGACCAAGGATGAGATGGCTGGATGGCATCACGGACTTGATTGACTCGAGTCTGAGTGAACTCTGGGAGTTGGTCATGGACAGGGAGGCCTGGCGTGCTGCGATTCACGAGGTCGCAAAGAGTCGGACACGACTGAGCAACTGAACTGAACTGAACTAATATGGAATTGATGCTTTTGAACTGTGGTGTTGGAGAAGACTCTTGAGAGTCCCTTGGGCTGCAAGGAGATCCAACCAGTCCGTTCTAAAGGATATCAGTCCTGGGTGTTCATTGGAAGGACTGATGCTAAAGCTGAAACTCCAATACTTTGGCCACCTCATGCGAAGAGTTGACTCATTGGAAAAAACTCTGATGCTGGGAGGGATTGGGGGCAGGAGGAGAAGGGGACGACAGAGGATGAGATGGCTGGATGGCATCATGGACTCGACGGACGTGAGTCTGAGTGAACTCCGGGAGATGGTGATGGACAGGGAGGCCTGGAGTGCTGCGATTCATGGGGTCGCAAAGAGTTGGACACGACTGAGCGACTGAACTGAACTGAACTGATATACATATATCTTCTTTTTTAGATTCTTTTCCATTGTAGGTTATTACAAGCTATTGAATATAGTTTCCTGTGCTATACAGTAGGTGGGTGAAGATTTCTTAGAAACATGGGAACTCGCCATTTTTAGGGAGGCAGGATGGTGTACCTTTTGTAATTTCTCAAAGTCATTGTCAGTTATTCTCTTGTATATTATATATTATTCACAAGAATATAGTTGGACTCAAAGTTTCTTTTGATACAATAAGAAAAAAATATTAGATAAAAGATTGGAAAATATAGATGTGAAATACACTTTACTGATGATTTTGCATCTGGGCTTGCCCTTCCTTGAGAAATCCTTAGCTTTGCAAGACCAGGTCTCTTACATATTTCTAAAGAGTCCTGTAGGTCTCCTCTGAAGTATAGTACCTATCATATTTGTGACTATTTGATGAATATATGGCTTCCTTGCTGGGTTGAGAGTTTCAAGGGAGTAGGGACCACACATGCTCTGTTTGATCCCCTCTCTTCCATGCTCAGCCTATAATAGGCACATAAATACATGTTGACTGTCCGTCACTGCGTATGTCAGCTTTCTTGAGCACTTTCAGAAATGAGTCACATTGATAGGTAAATAATCATAACATAATGCTCTGTGAAAAAGGTAGTATACAAAATGTAAAACAATATTAATAAAAAAAAGAGAGAAAGAAATGAAGAAAGAAGACTAGAAGTAAAGTATTGGCTATCTCTAGTTCGAGATTACTGCTGGTTTTAATTTCCTTCTTTGTTTCCAGTTCTCTGTAAGGAGTTTATTTTACAGTCAGAAAATATCAAAACACTTTACCTGAGACTTTTATAATCAGATTGAAACAGTCCAGTTCTAGTATGTGTGAGTGCCCATCAGGCAAGACAAGTTGCCAAGTCACTGACCATCTCTAAGCTTACTTTAATTTATTTATTTTAGTTTCAACAAAACCAATTCGAATATTCTTTATCTAATATTGATTTTAAAGTGCAGCTCCCATCTATATTGGAGTGACTGTTAGGTCATATGTATATTCCATTCACTTCACTAATTTAACTTTTGCACATTTAATTCATCAGACTAAAAACTTAAGAGAACTTGACTTTCCCTTATTTAGTGTTTTCAAATAGTCAATAGGATATTAAACCCAAGTCTAACATGGGTGTATCAGCCTGCCTTTACGTTTTCCTTAAAACAAGAGAGGTAACTCATTTTATTCTTCAGCTGACCCTCTTTAGATAGCAGTGAATCCCTGGATTAGGTGAAAAATCACTAAAAGACCTTGTAGATTTTATAAATCCAGGCCATTTGTATTTTTCTTGCTTGTTTCTCTAGGATAATTAAATAGTGATGGATTAGAATTAGGCTGCAGCAGAGATTGGGGAAAAAAAAAATCTCCCGGCATCCTTTCCTGCAGGAGCGTCAGCTTTCGGCAGTGAGTGTAGCTGCCACTTTTAACTGACATGTCTTAAATTCTGCCCTGGGAAGCTCTGGGATGCTGTCAGCAGCCAGGCAACTTCTTTTCTCACGCTTATTAATTGAGAGTCTCACAGGAGACCAAGACATAAATCAGAATTTGAGGATTTTTTTGCCTTTTAAATTGAGAACTGTCTCTTCTTTCCATTGGCTTTAAAAAAAAATCTGGTAGGAGAGAGGAAAAGGCTTCTATATTCATTTCTTCAAAGTTACAGCCGCTCTAAACCTGTGAGTATGTTGCATTTATTTAGCTGTTCCTGGGGGGTATGATTGCAGCATTCTCTTTGGATCTGTGGGGATTTAATTTAAGGAAAGCTATGCCGATTAAAAAAAATCTGAGTGAAATTTCACCAGAGACTAGCAGTTTTTGTTAGTTGATGTTGTCTTCATTAAAGCCTTCGTCTCAAGCCTGCCAGGGCTCCCCCTGTTCCCCGGCCTGGACCCCCTGTGTCTTTTTTTCTGAAGTTCCTTAGAGTGAGTGCTGAAATGGGGGAAAATAGCGAATCTGGCTGCTGAGGAGGATGCTATGGCTGGTTTACTGCTCTTGCAAGGTGTGCGTGAGGCTGCGGAACAATGGAAAGATGATGACGGCTCACTTTGTATTCGTTGTGTTTGTCTATGTCCTTTGTTGGCTTCGTGGTGCGTTTCTGTTTTGTTAGGGAGATTTAAATCTTAAAGAAAAATTAAGTACTGTGGCATGCTGGCAGAATAGCCTCGGGAGATAGTCGTAGACCTCACCTCTCTCCGTGCTGTGTGGGGTTCCCTCAGTCTCTTTGTAGCAGATCACAGTAAATGGGAGTTACCCCGAAGTGACCTTTGCCTGACCACCCTTTTCTAATTGTGCATTTGAATCGGTGCCATTTTTTTCCGGTGACGCAGACCCTTTAATCTAAACATCTGTCCTTAGTCATTGTGTCCCACTTTCCCTCTTTGGAATTCACTGGAGACTAGAACTGTATCCTTGCTGAATTTTTATTGAATCAATTTTGAATCTTTTGTAAAGACAGAGGTAAAATTTTGATTTTCATAATAACCCCCATATGTTCTTGATTAATCTTTGTTACGTGAAAGTCTTATTATTTTAGTGATCTGATTCATATCATTTGGTTTCGGATCTCATTCTTTTATCTTAAAATCACATTAGCTAGTGATTTCTCAAAGTTAAGTTCAGGGCTCAACAGTCATAATACTTTAAAATACCAACTGGTAATAGTCATCTTTGTAGATGCAGAATATATTTGACTTAAGGTGATTTATTATGTGAGTTTTTTGGGTGCCAGTATTTTGGTTGATTTTCTGCAGTGTAAAATAAATCAAGGATTTTAAAAAAGAAATTCTCTACCACCCACAGATGAAACATCTGCTGTTCTTATTTTTGAACATTTCGTCATTCCTAAATGCAGCAACTTTGAGTTCAGTGAGGGAAGAGTCCTAAAAATAGGAAATCCTGCCTTACCTAGACTGGCAAAGAACTTATATTCATTCATTCAACAAATGTTTACATTTGTCACAAAGCTCTTATTAGGCTCTGGGGACAAGATGCTGAACAAGGTATTATATCTGCCCTCATTGAGCAGATACTGGTAGCAGGTGAGGGGAAACTTCAGAAAGTGCATAATTATTTCATTATATGTGTGCTAATTTTTCAACAGAAGAAGTATTGGTACTTTGCAGCCAAATATATAAAAGACATACAAACACTTGCAACTAATTCTGTCTCAGATCTTCTGGAGCCACAGATCCTTGGTACACTTGACTTAGAAAGAGACTTTGAAAATAATTAGTTCAATAAGCATGTAATAGGCACTATATTAAGTACTGAGTTTTAGATCAGTAAACAAGGAATAGTTCCAGCTTTGGAGGTGCTCACAGTTTAGTCTATTGAGAAAGGGAGGGAAATTAGTTATGTTAGTGTATTCTACTATGTTACTGATTCACTAATTGAATAAATATTTATTGAATAATAAGGCACTGTGTTGGGCCCTGGGGATGGGGTGGAGAATAAAACAGGTGCCTTGCCCTCTGGAAACTTAGAGGCCATGACAGAGAAATGATTGGATGCCTTGAGAATACACAGGAGGCGTGGAGGGGTGTCATTACCATTTACTGAGCATCTGCAGTGGGCCAGCCACGAGCTGGTACTCTTCTTTTGTACCTTAATCTTCCTTCCCTTCAGTCCTGTAAACTACTTACTATCTGTGCTCTGACATGCAAGTAAATGGAGATGAGGTTAAGTAATTTGCTAAAGGTCACACAGGAAGTGAGTGGAGGAATTAGAACTCGGTCCCAGATGTGACTTGATTTCAAATCTCTGCCCCTTCCAATGGTCCCCAAACCTGGCTGCTCATCAGAGTTACCTGAGCTCTAGAGGGAGAACAGTGTTTATTTTTACTTTTATTTATTTTTTATTGGAGTCTAGTTGCTTTACAATGCGGTTTTAGTTTCTGCTGTACAACAAAGTGAATCAGCTATATGTCTACCTACAGCCCCTCGTTTTTGGATTTCCTTCTGATTTAGGTCACCACCGAGCCCTGAGTAGAGTTCCCTGTGCTAGACAGAGAACAGTGTTTATTACAGGCATCCCTCAGGACTGTGAGCAGTGAGGTTCAGGAACCACTTTTAGACTATCCCCTCAGCTTACAGATGGGGGAGCAAAGATAGAGATCATATCGTAGTTAAAATGGGGCCAGTAGCTAGATTTCGTAGCCACGATTCATTCCATTATAGTGTCTTGGAAGACATATACTAAGAAATCGAAACCAGAATCAAGAGCAAACAGCAGACACGAACCAACCAGCCAACTTGACAAAACAAAAAATAAAAACAGCAAGAACCTGAACCTGTTAAGGGTTTGGCTGGCCTTGACTCTGAAGAAGAGTCCCTGGCAGCCTGGATTCAGAGGTCTCCCTATTCTGTCAGAGGGTTATTACTTGAGAGTGAGCTAGTCAGGACTTAAGTAAATAAATAAGACAGATGTTTTGACTTATTAATATTCATTTAGGCACTTACAGTTTATTGGGGGATACAGACAAGGAGCTCTGTTATTGGGATGTAATGGGATAAATTTTATAGTATGGAGAAGGTCAGTGTTCTGTGGGAGTAAAGATGAGGGACAACTGACTCAAGTCTGGGCGATGGCAGAAGTTCAGGGAGCTTTCTGGAGGAGGGCGATGTCTGAATTGAGGCTGATGTGGCTAGATACTGGTGGCAATAGGTATAGCAGCAGGATTTATTATGCCCAAGTCCCTAAGATATGAGAGACCATTGCAAGAAAGGAAACTTCTCCTTTATCCCCTTGGGGATACTTGGGGCCTATAAATTAAATGGACAAAAGACAGATTAGGAAGAGAAGAGAAAAACAAGTTTAACTGCATACATACATATGAAAGTTTGCCAAGAAATGTGCCTCAAGGAGGTGGTTGGAATTGGAAACATATCATTTAAACAAAGGATGATGAAGTGTGAAGAGGCTAAATAAAAGAAGAGGATCTGGGGGGCTTCTGGGTGTGAATAAGTTATGGGAAGATGATTAGAAAATGTATGCTAAATAAGAATTGTTTAGTAAGATTTTCATGCAGACAAGGGGTTTCCCAGGTGGCACTACTGGTAAAGAACCTGCCTGCCAATGCAGGAGACCTAAGAAAAACGGGTTCGATTCCTGGATCAGGAAGATCCCTGGAGGAGGGCATGGCAACCCACTCCAGTATTCTTACCTGGAGAGTCCCATGGACAGAGGAACCTGATGGGCTGCAAGCCATAGGGTCACAAAGAGCTGGACGTGACTGAAGCGACTTAGTATGCATGCAGGCAGACACACAGATAAGAGTCCTCTCAGGTGGTTAAGAGTTATCTCTGGACTAATTTTCTTCCTAGTGTGGGAGAGGGAAACATCTTTAATAAAAAGAAATTGATGACCTAATTTTCAAAAGAAAGGAGGGGAGCAGAGAGCTAACTGCCTTCAACTTGAAATACTCTTTATGTGAAAATGACATTTTGGCCTGACATACTCTGATCTCCTTCACTATGGTCTCTTCAGGGTTTGTCAAGAAGCTTGGGCGCCCTGCAGTTCTAGTGAGGATAGGCTGGTTAGTGAAAGACAGGTGCCAAGGTACATTGCCAAAAAGGGGTGGCAAGGACAGTGATGAGCCACTGAAGTGTCACTAAAGTATGAGCAGTGGAGTCACCTTGCTCCTGGCTCTAAGACTCTGGTCAGTTGTTAATAATTTAGGGCTTAAATAGGCTTAGGTTGAGAATTTAACATATTTGTATGCCTGTATGTATGAATGTATATAGAGATTTATGCTATATATATATGTACATATATTTATGTACATATATATATATATATATATATATACACATGTTTAACACATATGCATAGAGATATATATTGGTATAGATATAGATCAATCATTGTTTTTATGAAAGTATATTTTGATTTCTAACCCAGTAACTTATGAATAAGCATATCACTCACTTGTGACTTGTATATAGTTTTCATCTCCCATTTTTTTACACCACATCTCTCATTTGACTAGCAGAAGTCTCTGAGGCCTATCGTGAGATAAGCCATTTTGAGACTCTGTGATTTCCTGAACAAAGCAGTGAGGGAGGTTTAGCAGTTCTTTGCTGTGTCATTGTGTTCATATCTTAAAGAAATAGGCTAGAAATGGCAAAGAAATAGGCTAGATTGTTCTTAAAATGCCTTCTGTGTCAGGCCCAGGACCCATGGTGAGTCTGTTTCGGATCTTAAACAACTACTGTGTTAATTAATTTCCCCTTTTACTGATGAGAAGAGTGAGGTGCATAGGTTCGATCAGTTGTCCACAAGTCATTCAAGGTGCTGATCATGACTCCACCATGCTGAAAGCAGGCAGATCTGTTTTATTGTGTTTCTTAATCTTGGGTTGATTGAGGGAATTTAGGCAGCCCCCCTCCCTTTTTGTAAATGAAATTTCAGTGTACTCTGCAGACATGTGTCATGAAAAATGCTTAGGCTTTTTGACCTCAGGCTCAGAGATTTTCCTGTTGTTTTGACTTGCTTTCTACCTTTCAACTAAATTTACGCTTACGTCTTTGGCTTATTTTCGAAAGGGCAGGACTCGCCTACGGGCAAATTTTGTGGACGTGAGACTGGCATGGATTTCATATGTAGCTTGTTTTTCTTTTGCTATTTCATCAGTTCACAGGTGTGGAAAGTCTTTCATGACCATTCAAGTGGGATGAGTGGATTTCTTTGGCGATCGTTTTAGATTAGTGGGTTATAGAATATCTTGTTTCAGGTCATCACAGATGCTATATTTTAGAAAGCAGGGAAGTATGGGACCAAGATTTGAATTTCTCTTGTGGTTTGGGGCTCTAGTCATTATCTTCTTAGTTGGTGGATGTGGCAGAACTTGAGCCTTTCCTATGAGCCAGCAAATCAGGCCTTAATACGTAGCATTTATGTGCCATCACACCTCTTTAATATTAGTGTAGGTTTTTTTTTCTTTTGGCAGTAGCATTCCTGTATAACAAACCATTGTATGTGCCCACTTGGTACCACAGGCTGAGTTTATACAGTATATCAACTATGGAAACAGCTATACATTGAAGAGTTAAAGAAAATTAAACTTTGGCACTTAATTGCTTGTGTATTTATGTTTCCCCTTCTGTATTGCTAGTCTCATCTGATAGATGTATGTGTGTGCGTGCTTACTTGCTTAGTCGTGTCTGACTCTTTATGACCCCATGGATGATAGCCCACCAGGCTCCTCTGTCCATGGGATTTTCCAGGCAAGAATACTGGAGTGGGTTGCTATTTCCTCCTCCAGGGGATCTTCCTGACCCAAGGATTGAACCCATGTCTCCTGTATCTCCTACACTGCAGGTGGATTCTTCACTGCTGAGCCATCAGGAAAGCCCAGATGTATGTGAGGGAACCCTAATATTTACTGATAGTTGCTTGCTGTGAATGAGGACTCCATGATCATATAATCATGGGTGCTTTCCATGATTTACATATGTGGCATAAAATACCAAGAATTGAGACTGTATTTGGCACAGGGGTGCTAATACACATATAGAATCAATACAAATGTCATTCATTCAATCAAAATTTATTGAACTTCTCTGGACTAAGAGAATTCCTGTCCTTAAAAAGCTCATCATCTACTCACAACAGCTGAAAAGTAGACCACTCATCATACTGTGATGGGTTTTAAAGTTTGACCATGAAACCCAGAGGAGAGACGTATTCTCTAGCCTGGAAAACTTCTGGGTACTTTTGGATACTGTTGGGTTTTCTTTCTCTCATGGATCACAAGCCAGATGAAAGGCAAACTTGTTTTATCTTTGTGTTTTAGAAAGGTTTTTTTTTTTTTTCTCTCTGTGTTTTAGGTGATGTTTTAAAAGAAATGATAAAGTTACCCTCATTCAGGGTCATGCTGGACATCTGCATTTGCTCTTTGTCCTGAGACGGTCTGCATCCCTGCTTGGAGGGACTGATGAAAATGACAGGGTGCTGCTAAGTGGCCTCTGGCTGTCCCTGCGGGAAGCCCAAACTGCTGAGTAGCAGGAGTCCAGTGGTCTGTCTAATGGGGAGTTCTTGGCCCCAATCACTTAACTGTTTTAACAACATCAGACCACGTTTATGTCATGTTTCAATTTAAAAAGTGATTTTGCAAAGTGGAATGCATTACTTCCTTGGAATATCCCTGTGAGGTAAACAGGACAAAGGAATTTTTAGCCCACTTCTGGCTTTTGTGTGTATGTGCAGTTTTTTTTCCTCATTTTTTTTATTGTTGTAAAATACATGTAACATACACTTTTCCATCATAATGTGTTGTAAAACTGAAACTCTATGTACATCAGATAGTAGCCTACCCACCCCACTTGCTTCCACCTCCCTCTCCCCAGGCTGCCCCTCCCAGCCCCATGGCAGAGGTGAGCGATTGGCCCCAAATCTCATTGCTTGCACACCTAGGACAGAACCCAGCATTCTGCATGTGTCCAGCATGCTTTCTCCAAAATCACACTACAGTAGGGAACTGAAGGAGGATCACTAACAGATGGTAGACGTTTTCCACTAGAAATAAGAGAACCCTCCAGTAGGGAAGGAATTTTCATTTAAGTTTGAAAAAAAATCAGTAAAGAAAACCAGCAAAATGATATAGGAGCTGTATATGTCTCTTGCTAACTAACATCCTGTTGTTATTTGTTTTGAATAAAGTGAAGGAGTACAGTTTGCTTTGCCTGAGGAAATAACGTTGAAAAGACGGCAGGCTCTGGTTTTAGTTTCCGGCTCTGTCAGTGATCTGCTGTGACGGTGGGCAAGAAAAACAGCATCTGTTGGGGTTTTTTCTATTTTCTAAAGAGATAATAAGTCCCACCTTCCATTTTTTTCAGTGAGTAGGATCTGGGCACGCTTTATCATCTCTCATCCAAAAATGAATTTTCATTCTTTTCAACTGTCCTCACGTTGCTTTGGAACTCTCATCTCCTTTGAGGATGAGAAAAAAAACAAACAAAACGTTAAGTTGTCAACTAAAGATGACATCATGTGTTCAACATTCAGACAGCCTCTTTGGGAGACTCTCACGTTTTCCTGATGGAGTTGCTGCTGCTGCTGCTAAGTTGCTTCAGTCATGTTCAACTCTGTGCGACCCCATAGATGGCAGCCCACCAGGCTCCCCCATCCCTGGGATTCTCTAGGCAAAAATACTGGAGTGGGTTGCCATTTCCTTCTCCAATGCATGAAAGTGAAAAGTCAAAGTGAAGTCGCTCAGTCGTGTCTGACTCTTAGCGACCCCATGGACTGCAGCCCACCAGGCTCCTCTGTCCATGGGATTTTCCAGGCAACAGTACTGGAGTAGGGTGCCATTGCCTTCTCCGTCCTGATGGAGTAGGGGAGCTAAATGCCCATGCAAGTGAAAATTTAAACTCTGCATCAGGCTGACATTTCCTGTCCCAAAGGTTCCCCCTCCTTCCCAGATGGCCTCTGGGGCCAGGAGGAAGTGACACGGGGATGGAGCCCAGTCTGGGTGTTGCTCTCTGGTTGAGAGTCTCATCGGTCGTTTTTGCAGTGACCTCTGTCCTTGTTTTGCCTGTCCCTGAGTTACCTGTGATGGCTGGA
The DNA here is from genome assembly GCF_042477335.2 of Ovis canadensis. Lineage (NCBI taxonomy): Eukaryota > Metazoa > Chordata > Mammalia > Artiodactyla > Bovidae > Ovis > Ovis canadensis. The sequence continues at coordinate 84,247,985 of NC_091246.1, read as the reverse complement.
CCTGTCTGTGCGCCCATGACCCTGAGGCGCTTGGCGTTCTCCACTGGTGCTAGCTGGTCCACAGATGCCAGAGGCCAGTGGCCACTCCCATTTGACCCCTGTTCTCTGCCCTTTGTCACCAGAGCTGTCTTTTAAAAACACTTTTATTTTGCAGTATCTCCATACTTTCAGAAAAGGTACAAGAATCATACAGAGAACTTCTGTCCACCCTGAATCTCTTTTTTAGCATTTTGCCACATTTGTGTTTTATTCTCTCTCTGGATACACATTATTATGTATTTTTCTGAATCCTTTGGGAGTAAGATACAGCTCCAGAAAAGGTGGTCTAGAACATAGGTCCCCAACTGCCTGGCCCTGGATCTGGCACCTCCTGTCAGATCAGTGGTGGCATCAAGGTTAGAAATAAAGTGCACGATAAATATAAGTGCTTGAATTGTCCTGACACCATCCACCCACACCAGGTCCATGTAAAAATTGTCTTCCATGAAGCTGGTCCCTGGCACCAAAAAGGTTTGGAACCACTGGTCTAGAAGGATGAATTGTAACCTTCTGATTGAACGAGGGAGGAAAGTGTCTGGAAGTAGCCCTTGTGTTCTTTCTTCTTCTCTGCTCTCCTCTAAGTCTTTCTTCCAGGTCAAGCTCCCTGAGCCCTTCCTTTTATGGAAAAGCACAAAGAATGTAAAAACCACCCAAGTTCTTCAGATGATGTGAAGGTTTACATTTTTGATTGAGGAAGCTTTTGTAATAAGTCTAAGCATGTATTAGTTAGGGGTAGTTTATCTAGTTTATAAATCTACTAGTCTCTCACCTACTAGAATAATTATATTCTACGTTGATGCTTTCTTTTTGGCCTTTTTTAGAGTTTTAGGGCTTCCCTCTAGAGGTCAGGACTACTATGGCATAAAAAAAGTTGAAATTTCTTTCCTTTGATTCTGACAGTGCTGGTGACACGGTTGGGGGTGATGTTGACAGGAACATGCATTTTGGGGAGTGGATTGCCTGGCAATTTCTGGGCTGTTCTTTCTCTTCCAGAAGCAGAAGTAGCGCCTCTCCTTTTGCCCTGATCTCTGGCCATGAGGATGGCTATTTGAAAACATCATCCATAGGACAGAATTTGGTCTGCTGAGCAGTTTTCTTTATTAAGATAAGTGGGGTTATATGGTCAATAATAGTAAGCAATAGATTAACTGCAAATCTGGTGGTGGTGTCCGCTGGAGTCCGGCGTTCATAACTCCAGTGGGTACCATTCAGGCTGTGCTTGTGTTGTGTTTAGTGGCTCAGTTGTGTCCCTTTGTGCCCTCATGGACTGTACCTTCCCAGGCTTTTCTGTCCATGGGGGTTCTCCAGGCAAGAATACTGGAGTGGATTCAGACTGTAGGTTATATTATATAAATGGTGCCTCCCAGAGCATGTCTGTTAGTCTTTCTTCATTCATTCCTCTTGTCCCCTAAAGAGATTTTAACTGTGATGAAAAAGCTTCAAGGATATTGTGTCATTTTATTAACTTTTGAAATTTTATTTCATTTTTTCTTTTAGAAATGGACTTGCTTTTATTTCATTGTGCAGGAACATAGCTCATTGTGTTGGATTTATTGGGGGAAATTTTTGAATTGATTCTACTGTTGTGATTTGAATGAGAGAAAAAGTATAAACAATGAAGTTGTAAGCATACAACTTTTCATCTGAGACTAGTTCTACCAAGAGATTAAAAATTAAAATAATATAAAGCTCAGTAATAAAAAGACAGATAACCCAATTAAAAAATGGCCAAAGAACCTGAATAGACATTTCTCCAAAGGTCAATATGTACTCAAACAGATACTCAGTATCATTAGTCATTAGGCAAATACAAGTCAAAACCACAAGGTTCTATTGTTGGGAGAGTGTGTAATTTCCTCAGTTCTGTCTTTGGGCAACAAAGATTTGAAACTGCAGACCAGTGTTACAGCTCGATTACAGCTTAGGGTTTTATTAGGCAACAAAGTATACTACATGCAGGAGGCATGAAGGCAGGTTGACCCCAAAGAAGAGGCCCCAACTGGCTTGGCTTGCTCTTTTTATACGTTTTGTCTCCTCCCCTCAAGCCTGCCCTATGCAAATTAGGGCTAGCCAGGAAGAGGGCGTGTTTGTTTCACCTGAGGTTCTCAGATTTTTCTTTTGTTCCCTTTTCACAGACTTTTCCCTTTGTCTTTTAGTCACTGCCATTTTGGACTCCTTTTTCTACCTACCTAACACTATAATACACCCTATTATATATATATATATATACATATATATATGTATATATATATATGTATACCCAAGAGAAGTGAAATACATGTCCACACAAGAACTCGTACATGAATGTTAATAGAAGCATTATTTATAATAGCCCAAAAGTAGAAATTTACCCATATACCTATCAACTAATGAAATGACAAATGAAGTGTGTTATATCTATAACAATGGATTCTTATTTGGCAATAAAAAAGAATGACGTATTGATACATAACAACAAAACAAATGAATCTTGAAAACCTTATGCTCTGTGAAAAAAGCTAATCATGAAAGACCATATTACTTAATATCATTAATATAAAATGTCCAGAAAAGGCAAATTTAAACATGTAGGAAGTAAATTAGTGGTTTCTTAGTACTAGAGGTAGAGGGAAATGGGAAGTGATTACTAACATATATAGAGTATCTTTTGGGTGACAAAATGTAAATTAGATAATGATGAAAGTGATATTATATCTATGAATATTAAAAATAATTGATTGTATACTTCAAATGAGTGAATTGAGTGGTCTATGATTAATGTCTCAATAAAGCTGTTTAAAAACAAAGCAGTAAAATCAGGGCAAGATAAGGACATATTTTCTAGCCTAATAATAGTATAAATGAAATATGATATGATATTTTTCCTTAACCTCTATAAATCAAATAGCAAGATTTTTCTTTAGCTGAAAATACATTTTTTCTAACATCTGAGCATAACATCTAGGTTTTGCTCAAAAGTGGAACAGGCAAGTCATTCTGTTCAGTCAAGTTTCTAATAACTGTGCTTCCTTTGGTGGTACACATTCTAAAACTGAAGCAACATAAGGAGCATCTAGCATGGCCTCTTTGCAAGGGTGCATGTACCTTAGTGCAGTGTCTTATGTATGGTACCTTCCTGTATTGAAGGAAATAAGAGAAGACTTGGATAAATGTGTATAGGTATGAAAATATAATGTTGTAAAGATAGCAGTTCTCAGTAAAATCTCTGAAAAGGTAATGATGTCCCACTCAAAACTCAGCAGACTTCTCTTGCAACTCTACAATAACTGATTCTAAAATTTATAAATAAGAGTGAAATTGCGATAGCAGCCCGAGATCCGCTGCTCCCGCCAACACCCTCTCAAAGATCATTTAATGTAGTAGAGGATTTGCCCATTGGCATATATAAGAAAGCCATGAAAATGAAAATTGTGTGACTGGTGCCAACAGAGGCAAATATGTGAGTGGATCAAAAGAGTGCCTGAAACTGCTTTATGCATGTATGAAAACTTGCCCTGGGTTAGAGGTTGCAGTGTCATTCAGGAGGTCGGAGTGTGATGAGTATAGCATGAACACATGTCAAAGGTTTACTGATCAATGACAAAATCAGCAAGATGGTTAAAATTTTTCCGAGAGCATTTGGGGGAACTAAAGAAAGAATGTTTGAGTAAGATTTGTTATATACAGACATACAAAACTGATTAATTTCCTTCAAGGCAAAAAGACCATAACCTTATAAAAGTATTTGCATATGTGTCAAACCAAAAAAATCTACAAATTAACATATTATTTTATAAAATATAGACCCTAATGTATAGAAAATAACAAACCAAACAAAGGTATATCCCTTACAAAATGAACTATTCCTTGGATGGGCCTATTTGTGCTCTAAGATGGTAGGCATAAATTGAGCCTACCTCAATGCCTGATTGAGCATGCATGCAATCTTTCTTTTGTATTATTTAGCATCTAATGAATAGCTGAAAGACAAGTTATTCATTACTGTTGGGATACTTGCCTATTCATAGGGGAAATACTCAAATTTAGATCACACTAAATACACAAGTGGATTTGAGATATACCTGCATGTTAAACCATTTTCTCCATGTATTTGAAGCATTTCTCATAAAAAAGGAAAAACAGGTTCTTGATAAAATACTAGATAGTAGTTTAAATGAGTGAATTAGATCTAAATATGATTATTTAAAAAAATCTGTAACATGATGTACTTATTGTGCTATTAATATAAATTTTAAAATACCGTAGAATGTCTGGGACTTCATATACATATATATAAAAGAATAAAAAACTAAACTGTACCTCAGAAAAATAAAAAACCCTAGTATTGTTTTTAATAATTACTAAGTTCTGATAAATTCAAGTGTTTTCGTGCTTGATAAAGATGCTATAATTATAGCTTTGAAATGTGCAACCTTTACCTGGCACAGCAGATTTGATTTCAACAGGGCTTAATTAATTCAGTGTTTTATATGTATATTTATAGTATGTCAAGTCGTTGGGGTAAAGATATTGGCTTTTAAAAATTATCTTGGAAAAAATGGCAAAAGAATAAGAAAAATGCACACATTATCTTATAGCATATACTTAAATTATGAATGGCTCAACACATTAAATATTTAGAAAGTAAGCAGCATGGAAAATTATGTTATGTAATCTTTGTGGAGGGAAAGTTTTTCTAAGTATGCCTTGAAAATCATATTAAAAGGAAATGACTAGTTTTGATTAAATAAAAATTTCAATATTGGGGAAAATGTTAACGATAGGCAGATGACAAACAAGGGGGCATTTTAATGTACATTTTAAAGAACATGTTTTTCTAGCTCTTATAAATGAACCTATAAGGGAACAGATAGGCAAGAACAGTCCAAAAGTCCTTTGAATCTATCTTTTCTCCTTCCTTGCTTGTAAACAGAGATGCCAGTCACTGCCCCGGGAGTCTGGTTTATCTGAGTGCTTAGCACTTCCTGGATTCTCCTGGTAAAAAGTTCTTGTGATGGAAAATAACCTTTAAGATACATTTCCTCTTATCCTTGACATTTTATTGTCTCTCACCACCCACAGCTAGCCACCCTAGTAAAAAGAACCTTGATTTCCTCTAATTTGATATGTAAAATTTAGGGAACTTGATATGTTCAAGAAAAATGTTGGATATAAAATATTACCAGGTATTGGGAAGTCAGAAGGTAGAATATAATCAAACTCTTCTTAAATCTACAACAGGGGCATTGACATTTTAGAATTAAAAACATAGAAAAAGCTTTCCTAAAGGAAAGGTCAGTAACTTTTTCCTCTCTGCTCTATAGCTTGTGTGCAGTTAAGGTGAATCGTGAATGGGAGGTTGGAGATTCTGTTCTACACAGGGCAGGACTTATTCTTAAGCTCCGTGGAAGTTTCCTTCTCTCCAGTGGACTTGCCTCCATGTGTGTCTGTGAGGGTAGATGTGGGTCAAAGGGTGGCCTAAGATTCTGCAAACCAGATTGGTCTCCACATCTTCTTTGTTACCTCAACATTCTGTGGGGTATATATACTGGGAAACAGGCAGCTTTTAAAATGTAAGATATTTTACAAAATGCATGCTTTTTACCTCCAGAATTTATCCTTCAGAAATAATCAGGAAAGTGAGTAAAGGGGCTTATTTTAGTATTGTTTGTAATTGTGAAATATTGGGAGCAACTAAGATGCCTCAAAATGAGGGATGGGTAACAAATTATGTTACCTCTATTCAGTAGATAGCTGTATGGACAGTAACCATGGTAGAGCAACTCTGTGTTGGGAAGAAAGGATTCAAGATACATTAAGCATATAATGAAGGAAACCAAGTATGTTATCCGGAAATGTGTATGTGCCTTTGACATAAACATCATTTTGAGTTGATGTCAATTAAGAAGCAGTAAAAACTGAAAAAATTCCCTCTTTCTGCCCAAAAGTAGGATCTAAATTCTCTTTTTACTGGAGACAGACTCTTACAGCTCAGAGAGTCTACAGACAAACTTTGTTAAATTAACCCTTATCTTCCTAGTTACATCTTTACCGTTTACTCCTAGCCCTTTACCATTCGTCCTGCCAATTCTTCACAAATATATTGTGTCTTTGACTGAAAGGTATAAAAGATTTCTGCTCTGGTCAGTTTTTGGGTCTTCTTCAGTCTCTTCTGGGGATTCACATGTATGTGTATAACTTCACATTTTTATGCTTTTGTCTTGTTGCTCTGTGTTTGTCAGTTTGATTGACAGACCCAGCCAGGGACCCTGAGAGAGCTGATGGAGACTCTTTCCTCCCCTACAATAATATTCCATTTCAATTAAGAAAACTAGAGATAGATACATAGATACACATGGGAAAAGATTTGGAAGGATATATACAAGCTACAATGTTACATTTGGGTGGAGAGTTTTGGGAGGGGGCGATTTCATGAATTTCTTTTTTGTTGGACTGGAATGAAAAGAAAAATAAGTTTATTTTATAGGGGCTGTATTTCAGAAATATTCACTTTGTAACTGAGTAGATTTTGCTATTTGATTTGCAAAATTGGTAAGAAATGGAGGTGAGATATTATAAATAACTGAAGGGATTGTGCTGTGTTCTTGAATATATGTACATTTTTCCTGTAAGACAAAGAAATGAAAACCTCACTGCCTTTTTTATCAACAGGCCTTCTCGTGTAGATATGGCAACAAGCAGCCAGCACTTCTCATCATTTGATTCAAAACAGGCACCAGGACAGCACCGAACATCTAATGTGAAAAGGTCAGGAAGGGGGTGTGGGTGTCTTGGGGGACTGCGGAGAACACTCCAGCTTTTTGGTAAATTGTGATGTGTGTGTTAAAGTAGGAATGGTGTCACAAAGAGTCAGACACAACTGAAGCGATTTAGCACACACACACAAGGTGGGGAGAGGTCTGGGCAGGTGTAGTGCTCATTTACAAATTAGGGAAGGCTTCTCTGAGCTGCTCAGGCAGGGGTCCCCAACGGCGGGCTCACGGACCGGTACCATTACATGGCCTGTTAGGAGCCAGGCCATATAGCAGGAGGTGAGCAGGGGGTGAACGAGCGAAGCTTCATCTGGATTTACAGCCATGCTCCGGAGCTTGCATTGCTGCCTGAGCTCCACTTCCTGTCAGTTCATCAGCAGCGTTAGATTCTCATAGGAGCACGAACCCTACGTGAACTGCCCTTGCGAGCTATCTAGGCTGCAGGCTCCTTGTGAGAATCATTCCAACACCTCCCCCAGTCATCCATGGAAAAATTGTTTTCCTTGAAACCTGTCCCTGGTGCCAAAAAGGAAGAGGACAGCTATGCTAAGGCATTTAGTGAGTAGATGGCCCTATTATGTAAAAACTGAAACAAAACCAGATTTACCTCTTGGGTCACAAATCCCTTTTGGGCCTTTTTTATCTTAAAAATGTTTAACTATTAATTTTATTGTAAAATAATATAACCATATTGCCAGGCATCTGGGAAGGTGGAGGGGAAGATGGAGGGAAGAATTATGAGCACTTTAATACAGACTGTTAGAATTTTGGTGTATTTTATTGCTATATCCAGTAGCCATGTGTTGCTGGATATAGGTGTGGTCACACAATTTTCTTGCCTAGAAAATCCCATGGACGTAAGAGCCTGGTAGGCTACAGCCCATGGGGTTGCAAAGAGTTGGACACGACTGAGCGACTTCACTTCACACGTTTTTCGTTGTATATTTTCATTATTTTTCTTATTATATTCTTCTTGTAACTTTGACTTAAAAGGGCATTTTAAGAAATTATCAGAGAAAATTCAGGAAATATATAAAAGCACAGAGAAGAGATAAAATACGTATTACCATCACCATAACTTCTTTTGGTGTGGATTCTTTCTTTTTCTCTTCATATATAGAGATATTGTTAATAATTTTTTTCTAAAGTGGGATCATATTAATTTTACTCTTTGGTTACCTTTTTGAGGCATATCATGACATTTTTCCTTTCCACTGAATATGTTGTGTAATATCATATTTGATTGTTAAGCACTATTCCTTCCTGTCCATTTTAGAATTATTTTAGTCAGCTGTCTGTTTTTGAATATGTAAGTTGCTCCTTTATTGGTTATTAAGACAACTCTTTTAAGGCTTTCGTACCATGAAAAAATGCTTTCTATCTGTCCTTACATGCTTACTAAACTTTAAATTATATAGCACATTGTCAGCATTTTAGATTTTCCATTTAAAATTTCAGCTATTTTTGAGTATATTCACAATACTTGTGGTTTTGGCAGTTTTTCTTAGGACTCAACCCCCACAATATAAGGAAGGGGTGCAGTATTCTAAGGATTGAGGAATGGAGCTGGAGTTGAAAATTACTTCTTAGGATCTGAAGGCGTTTATTTTCCACATTGCTTTTTTATTTCATATGTCTCTGTTCATGGAAATCTGAGCTATCTTCAGAAATATGTATTCCTCCCTCATAATTGTTCTCTAACTGATCCAATAGTTTCCTAGGTAACCACTGCTTCAACGTTTATAGTGCTGAGTTTGAAAGCTGAGACAAAATAAATTTTAAAAAAATATTACTGAAAGCAGTGACGAATAAAGGGTGTATGTAGCAGTCAGAGATAATAGAGATCTGGGCTGGATCAGTAGACTGGGAATTTTCACCATACGTGTAGCTGTTGAAGGCATGAACTGTACGTGCCCTTTCCGGGAGAGTGAAATCTATGAGAGTGGAGATGGGAGCCCCGTGAATACAGACAGTGAGAGAACAGCTAATGGAATGGTAGCTGAGCGGTGGAAGTTTGAGGGCCAGGAAGATGCCGTGAGAGGGTGGCTGCAGTGTGGACAAGGGGTTGGGGAGAGGTGAGTTCTGGAATAAGGTCAACAGAGCCAGGTACTGCAAAGAGGTCTATATGGATACAGACTGGAAAGCATCTTTTGTGTTTGTAGTTAGGTCATCAGAGACCTTTAGCTTCCACGGTTTCAAGGAAATTGCGGCGGGAGCAAGGCTGTAGTGGCTGAAGATGAACGGGAGGAGAAAAGTAGGGAAAGTGAGAATCAGCTCCTTTTAGAAGCTCTTGTCCATGAAGAGAAAGAGTGGGAGAGGTTCAGGAGAAAAACAAAATCAAGAGAAAGTTATCTTTGTTGCTGATTTTTAAGTAGAGATGACTGAGGTTTGTTCATGTTTCTGAGTTAGAAAGGGGGCAGAGAGGAAGAAGTTAAAGATCTATAAAGGAAGAAACAGAAGGGAAATGAAAGAAATAGAGTAAAGGTGTGTTCAAGTATTGCATTCATAGGGTTCACTTAAAAATTAAAATTTTCCTTTAAAAAAGTTAATGAAAACTCCTACTCTGCTTTTTAATCAACAGGTTTTCTAATGCATTTGTAAAAATAAGTACATGTAAATTTATTGTGAAACAGCCCAGAGGGACATCTGCAAAGCTGAGCAGTGTTCCAAAATTGAGCAAGTATGTAGGTAGTTAGACCTGTTAGAAAATAATAGTACCTTACCTCATGTAGTACTTAATCCTCATGTGACTGTTTGTTCTACCAACACCCAGTGTATTGCTCCTCCATACCAAGCCATGTGATAGTCAAGGAGGGAGTTTCATCTCTGTTTCACAAGCCAGCAGTCCTGGATGACCGGTGACGTATCCAAGGTGCCACAGCCAGGAAGTGTTGAATTGTATCCTGGTGCTCTGTCTTCTCATTTCCTGGCCAGAGCATCTTTAATGAACCCATTGGCCTCCCTGGTTATATTTCCTCTCGTTTGTTTAGTCTCACAAAATGCATTGACAACCGTGGTTTCTTTTGATTATACTGCACTTTGAAAGAGCCAGGAAGGATTTCTGCAGAAGGATCCTGATGCTCAGGGGAGCACGTGGGTAACTGAAACGCCTTGCCACACTGAAACTCTTTGAGTTCGGGTTATTAATCTGTGTCCTTAAGGGCACCAGTAACAAAAGTTTCAGACAGTTGTTAAGTTTTGTGGTCATCACTTCAAATCTCTGGACACCCAGAAGCACTTATGAAGTGACTTTCTGAAAGTTAACAGCTTGAGAATGCCCATGATGGCTTCTGATCACCAGCCCAGGGGTTTTCTTTACATCACATCAGGCTTGAGGCAGACGATGCCACGGTCACGAGCTTGCTGGAGACACTTGGCGGTTTTTAAATAGCAGTAGTGGTCACTGTAGTCCGATTGGACAGGTGTGGTGGGCTGGGCAGAAGGGTTTGAACTTTATGTGATAAGTGTGAGCAGCCGCTTGAGGTCCTTAATCTAACGGGGCAGTATGACTGAACATCTGTTTTAGGAAGAATAGTCTGAGAGTGGTATCCTGGGTGAATTAAAGCAGAATAGTATTATCTGGAGAGAAGGCAATGGCAACCCACTCCAGTGTTCTTGCCTGGAGAATCCCAAGGATGGCGGAGCCTGGCGGGCTGCCATCTATGGGGTCGCACAGAGTCGGACACGACTGAAGTGACTTAGCAACAGCAGCAGCAGCAGTATTGTCTGGGAACTTGCTGGGCCCTCCACAGGCCTACTGAGTCAGCAACTCTGGTGGTGGGGCTGAGGCAGTATCTCTTAACAAGCCCTCTGGTGAGCTGTATGTGTACAAAGTCACTTCAGTCATGTCTGATTCTTTGCAACCCCTGGGCTTATAGCCTGCCAAGCTCCTCTGTCCATGGGATTCACCGGGCGAGAATCCTGGAGTGGGTTGCCTTTTCCTCCTCCCAGGCATCGTGACCCAGGGATTGAACTCGCGTCTCTTAGGTCTCCTGCATTGGCAGGCGGGTTCTTTACCAGTAGTGCCAGGTGAGTTGAATGCACACTAAAGTTTGAGAGCCACCTAAGCAAAGTAGAATCGGGGGGGATTTTTAGAGACTCTTTCAGAATTCAGACTTTACGTGACGAAACTCTCAGCTAATGTGGTGGCGGCGGAAATGGACAGAACCACTGACCCCGAGATGTCTTTGAGAAGTTCTAGTCGAAGTTACACTTGCTGTCTTGGTCATTCCTTGTAGAACATGTGGTAGAACCGATATTCTGGAGGGGAAGGAGGCTTGGTTTCATGTGAACAGGTTAGTAAAGCGCTAAGAAGGGTGGAGTTCATTGTGTTGGGAGGTGCTGAACACCCGCGTTTGTTTCTCCCTCTGAGCTGGGCTTGCAAATACATCCCCCCAGGGGCCAGTGTGGCCAGCTGAGGTGCACAGGTGGTAGTTTGTATGGCACGGGGACCAGTATCTGTTTCCAGCCCATTTCCTGGTAACAAAAGATGAGCTGTACTGAGAGGACCGTTGGGAGTGGAATTAAGAGAGCAGGTGAAAAGGTACACTGGAAAACCTACTGGCGGAAGGGAAGGGGTGGTGAGAAAGGGGGTGGGGATTTCAGAGCTAAAAATTCCCTTTTGCTCTAGAGGAAGATCCATCTTCTCTGCCCCTGTGGCTTCTGCTTCATGCCTGATTTCTATCCTCATTTTGTCTCCCTGTCTGCCATGCTCACCACATGCCCCTCTCATGTGGCGAGAAGCTCTCTTTCCCCCTCAACCTAGCTATTCCCACGTCTGCTTTCATTCCGTAGCACTCGGATATCCCCTCTTTGAGAGCTTTCCGTGACCATCCTCTCTAATGCTGAGCCTCACCCACCTGCTTCCCCAAGCAGTTTCTTTTCCAGATGACTTATTGCAGGCTGAGGTCATCTTAGTTACTGGTCTCCTTCGGTCTGCTGTCCCTCCTCAGGAGAATGACGGTGCTTCCAGTCAGGAATCCTGTGGGTCTTGCTCAGTGTTGCATTCTAAAACCTAGAAGAGTGTGCCTGGTCATAGTTAGAACTCTGCAGTGTTAGCTGAATGAATTTTAGGTAGAGATTTAATTGGGAGGGAGGGAAGGTGGGGGCAGAAAGGGAGGGAAGAGATATGTCTGTCGACCCTAGGCAGCAAATGACTGCTCACTTGGCGGATAGTGGAGGTGTCGTAGGATGAATCCAAGAGATGCTGAGGAAGTAACACCGACAAAACTCTACGGTGGACTCATGTGGGGGGTGCTACGCAACTTACTTGTGAAGAATCCTCCTGAGAGGTTTGTTAGTATTAGGTTTCTCAGAGAAACAAGACCAATAGGAGAGCTATATCAAGAGAGATGGAGATCGAGGGAGAGGGAAAGAGATTGATGTATTATGGGGATTGGCTCGTGTGGTTATCAAGGCCAAGAAGTCCTGGGATCTGCTGTCTGCAAGCTTCAGAACCAGGAAAGCCAGTGGTACAACTCAGTCCAAGCCCGACGAGCTGGGAACCAGGAGCACAGAGCAGAAGATAGACGTCCCAGCTCCAAGAGGGAAGAGATGGCGAATTCACCCTTCCGCTGCCTTTTTTGTTCTGTCTTGGCTCCCAGTAGATTGACTGATGCCCACCTACGCTGGGGAAGCCCATGTGCTTTACTCGGTTCACCGATTCTGAGGCTAATCTCTTTCAGAAACGCTCTCACAGACACAGAAGTAGCATTGGACTAGCTATCTAGACATCCTTTACTCATTCCAAATGATGTATAAGACTAACCATCACAGTTTCTGAGCTCCGCAGCTCATTCCTTTTCCAAGAGCTTGTCCCCTGTCTGCACCACCCTGGAGGAGAGATGCTTTCAGGTCCCAGGCATGAGGAATTTTGTTTCTACCCAGAGCAGCATTTCTGTTCCCCTCACCTGTCCACTGAACGATACTTGCCGAGTCAACAACACTTACTTACTGAGATTTACTGTGTTCTGGGTACAAGCAAAGGCCCTCGGGGTGTAGCAGCGATGAAAACAACCTCCTTGCATTTATGTCCTAGAGAGAAAAGATAGCCAAAGATAACAGGTCCACAAGTATAGGCACCAGATATTTTGGATGGCAATGAGTGGTATGGAGCAAACAAAACAGGGAGATGAGATGGGCTGGGATCAGCAAGGCACTCTGATTCCCTGCTTTTTGACCTGAGATCTGAACAACAGGAGGGAACCAGCCATGAGAAGCCCTGGGGGCAGAGAGTGGGTGGTTCCCTGTAGCAATTTCAGAACTGGCTTCTGGAAGATGAGTAACCGAAGTGGGATTTTGTTTTCTTGCTTAAACAATGAATATGGAGAGGGCTGGTTTCTCAGAAGTTCAACTCTGGGCTCATTGAAATGAAACATTGTACTGCTTGTTTCCTTACTGAGATATTTTCTTGTTAAGAAATACTTGTTTTGTTACACAAAACATTTTGTTACCCAGTCCAAGCTAACTTTGCTTGCTCTGACAGGCCAGTGACTCTGAGAGACACGGTGTTGAGGCAAGAATGACTTTATTGGGAAAGCCAGCTGACCGAGGAGATGGCAGATTAGTGTCTCAAAGTAACCATCTTTTTGGAGCCTAGATGCCAGGTTCTTTTTAATTAAATCTGGGAGAGAAAGAGAGAAAAAGAGAGAAGTATATGAGGAACTACAATCAAAGGACAGAAGGTAGAGGGAGAGACAGTGAAGAATCAAGTAGAAAGAATCTTCAGGTTTGCAAAACTGGAAGGGTCAGCCTTTGGAAGGAGTGTGTCAATCCCTTCTCACAGGTAGGCAGAGTCAGATTCTCTCTCTGTGAGCTGAACAAAGGCTCTTTAGTTTACAGTCAGGCACAGGGGCAGGGTCCTCTGAGGCAGGCTACTATGTATGATTATAATAACAAAAACAATGAAAAAGCAAGTCAAAGAAACAGTTTCCAACATGGAGTCCGAATTGGCTTCTCTGCAACACTTCAGAGATGGCTCTTGTTTTAAAGGGCAGACTTTCTATCAATCATAAGTAGTTTACATGATTTTCTAAAAAGGGTAAAATTATGACTCACACAGATGTAGACAGGAACAGATGTTAAAAATTTGCTTAAGTCATTAATCAGGGAGGGAATTGAGCAGATGTTAAAACAGAGTCGAAGGCGATATTAAAACAGCACAAATTTATGTGGAGTAAAGGAATGTTCATAATCATGATGCTGGGATCACTCACCTGGAGCCACACATCTTGGAACATGAAGGCAAGTGGGCCTTAGGAAGCATCACTACGAACAAAGCTAGTGGAGGTGATGTAATTCCAGTGGAGCTATTTCAAATCCTGAAAGATGATGCTGTGAAAGTGCTGCACTCAGTATGCCAGCAAATTTGGAAAACTGAGCAGTGGCTGCAGGACTGGAAAAGGTCAGTTTCATTCCAATCCTAAAGAAAGCAATGCCAAAGAATGCTCAAACTACTGCACAATTGCACCAATCTCACATGCTAGTAACGTAATGCTTGAAATTCTCCAAGCCAGGCTTTAGCAATACGTGAACCGTGAACTTCCAGATGTTCAAGCTGGTTTTTGAAAAGGCAGAGGAACCAGAGATCAAATTGCCAACATCCACTGGATCATTGGAAAAGCAAGAGAGTCCCAGAAAACCATCTATCTCTGCTTTATTGACTATGCCAAAGCCTTTGACTGTGTGGATCACAATAAACTATGGAAAATTCCTAAAGAGATGGGAATACTAGACCACCTGACTGGCCTCTTGAGAAACCTGTATGCAGGTCAGGAAGCAACAGTTAGAACTGGACATGGAACAACAGACTGGTTCCAAAGAGGAAAAGGAGTACATCAAGGCTGTATATTGTCATCCTGCTTATTTAACTTATATGCAGAGTACATCATGAGAAACACTGGGCTGGAAGAAGCACAAGCTGGAATCAAGATTGCAGGGAGAAATATCAATAACCTCAGATATGCAGATGACACCAACTTTATGGCAGAAAGTGAAGAAGAACTAAAGAACCTCTTGATGAAGGTGAAAGAGGAAAGTGTAAAAGTTGGCTTAAAGCTCAACATTCAGAAAACTAAGATCATGGCATCCGGTCCCATCACTTCATGGGAAATATGATGGGGAAACAGTGGAAACAGTGGCTGATTTTATTTTTCTGGGCTCCAAAAATCACTGCAGATGATGACTGCAGCCTTGAAATTAAAAGACGCTTACTCCTTGGAAGAAAAGTTATGACCAACCTAGACAGCATATTAAAAAGCAGAGACTACTTTGCCAACAAAGGTCCGTCTAGTCAAGGCTATGGTTTTTCCAGTGGTCATGTATGGATGTGAGTGTTGGACTATAAAGAAAGATGAGTGCCAAAGAATTGATGCTTTTGATCTGTGGTGTTGGAGATGACTCTTGAGAGTCCCTTGGACTGCAAGGAGATACAACCAGTCCATCCCAAAGGAGATCAGTCCTGGGTGTTCATTGGAAGGACTGATGCTGAAGCTGAAACTCCAATACTTTGGCCACCTGATGTGAAGAGCTGACTCATTTGAAAAGACCCTGATGCTGGGAGGGATTGGGGGCAGGAGGAGAAGGGGACAACAGAGGATGAGATGGTTGGATGGCATCACTGATGCAATGGACATGACTTTGGGTGGACTCTGGGAGTTGGTGATGGACAGGGAGGCCTGGCGTGCTGTGGTTCATGGGGTCGCAAAGACTGGGACACGACTGAGCAACTGAACTGAACTGAAAGGAATGTTGAAATGAATGTGCAAATTCAGGCAAAACTGGATTCTTCCCTAGTGGAGGCAGGAAGTCAGTTGAAGGCTGGGACAGAATTTACATGTGTTAAATAACAAGTTCAATAGTGGAAATTTGAAGATCTGATTGTCTTTATTAAACTCTTTGTGAATTGGGCAGAATCCCAACTAGCAGTTGAAAGGAGCTCCTTCAGGCTGCAGGAAAGGAAAGGTTTTTCAAGGCAGAGAGGAAACGGGAAAGAAGGAAGTTATTAGCCAAGAATGCATTGTTTTAGGCTAGGTTTCTCCTCACGGGGAGTAGGAGGGGCCTTTCAGCGGATTTCCTAGTGCTGCTCAGAATATTCCAGGTTAGCTGGTTATAGGTCACATTCTTGGAGAAGATTGAAACTGATTGGTTAGGTCCTGGTGAGTCTTAGCGTTTGAGTGACTCCATCTTGGGCCTGTTGTCTCTCTTTAAACACCGATCTGTAGACAACAGTTATTTTGCATTGCTATCAGTTATATATAATTTACAAAGCTGTAAGACAGCTCCTGTGGAAGCAAAAACAAATAATCTGGTGGAGTCTTCTCTAGGTTTTGGACAATGCAGTTTTCCACCAACCACACTCTTGAGTGCGTGCATGCTCAGTCGCTCAGTCATGTCGTAGCCCAGCAGACTTCTCTGTCCATGGTACTTCCCAGGTAAGAATACTGGGGTGGCTTGCCATTTCCTCCTCCAGCGGGTCTTCCTGATCCAGGGATCGAACCTGAGTCTCCTGCACTGGCAGGTAGATTCTTTACCACTGCGTCACCTGGGAAGCCTGAAGCACACTCTTACCCCTACATAATCAAACTAAAACAATACCTCTGCTTCCCCTCATGAATAGAGATAGTGCCCATGCTTGTGGGCTCTGGAGTGATGGGGTAATCATTTATTAAGTGCCTGCTATGAGTATTAATTGTCAATTGGTTCCATTCTTGAAACAGTCCCATGAAGTAGGTGGTAGTGTTCCCATTTTACAGATGAGAAAGTCAAGTTTCAAGGGTTAAAGACACAACTAGTAAGTGGCAAAGTTAGAATTCTAGTCTTTTTGTCTCTAGAGTATACATACCCACACACTCCCTGTGATAACTTGCTACAAGTAAAAACTGTAAAAATTCTGTGTATTTTTTTTTTCTTGATCTTTAGGTCGCTATCAACTAAGGTGGATCTTAGGAGTGGCCTTGAAGAATGTGCAATGGCATTGAACTTATTTCTAAGTAACAAATTTACAGATGCCTTAGAGTTGCTTCGACCATGGTAATTAATTTTCTTTTGTATAAAATATGTTTTTCATACGTTTTTGATGATTCTGATGTCATCCTTTTCAGTTAATTTTTCTGCATTTCCATCTGAATATTTACAAGCTAATTTTGTTGAGACTTCTTTTGATTGGTTTTGATATCCAGTTAACAAACCTATCCTGTCAACTTTAATCATTTGAGCATTTCTGATTCTTTCTCCTGTCTTTTTCTATACTTGTTCAAATAATGTCATCGTCTTAGTTTTGTAGAGCTTCATTTGGGTTTCTTCAGTGAAATATTTTTATGAGTATTCCTCTGAACTTAAATATGGTTGAGAAAAGTTTCCTTTGAAATGGACCTGGGAAGAATGAAAATGTGCTAATCTCGGAGGCTAAAAAGAAATTCAAGATAATGAAAATATTCTTGGAACTCCTGATTTATGTGATAAATCAGTTTCATTTCAATTAACAGCGCTCACGTGCAGGCTTAGTCGTGTCTGACTCTTTGCAACCCCGTGGACTGTAGCCCATGAGGCTCTTCTGTCCAAGGGATTTCCTAGGCAGGAATACTGGACTGGGGTGCCATTTCCTCCTCCAGGGGATCTTCCCAACCCTGTGGATCGAACCCACATCTCCTGCCTTAGCAGTCAGATTCTTTACCACTGAGCTACCTGGGAAGCCCCATTTCACTGAATAGTACCTATGAATTCTGATGATGTGGCAGGAAAACCTATGCTTAGCCTTGTTCCTAGGCCTCACTGTGACCCTAGTGCCCATCTGGACAGTGTGACTAGAGCTTGACAGGAATAAGCTTACCTCGTGCCTTCAAACACAGTCACTGACCTGGATGAAACTTAGACCTCCTGTAATAATTTCAAGATGGTTACCTTGTGGGCACAGGAATGGGACTCTCTCCTTTGAGGAGTCAGTAGGGTGGGGAGGGTGATGTGACTCTGGTCATTGACTTTGATTCTTAGAAATTACAGTAAGTCTCCTACATACAGACAGATTCCATTCTGAGAGCGTGTTCGTAAGTCTAGTTTGTTCATAAATCCAACAAAGTTAGCCTAGGTACCCAACTCACACAATTTTCTATATAACACTGTACTGTAATACATTTATACTTTTCACACAGATAATATCTGAAAAACCAAAAAAAAGTGAAGCATTTTCAATTTTACACTACAGTACCTTGAAAAGTACAGTAGTACAGTACGACAGCTGGCATCCAGGGGCCGGCATCCCGTGAACAGGCAAGAGTTACCAACTGGAGGAGGGAGAGGAGGTGGGCAAGGACAGAGCTGAAGGAGCATCAGAAATAGGAGATGGAGGGCAAGCTGAAATTTTACTGATGCCTGACATTGATAGAACGCACATTCGAATCTTTGAAAGTTCTCAACTTAAAGGTTCGTACGTAGGGGACTTAAAGTAATGTGCCGACCGAGGCCATGGTAATTCTGAGATTTAGATGAGCTGCAATCAGTTAGCATTTCGGAGGTTAGGAACAGACAACAAAATAGATGGTGAAGCCCCTGGCCTAAGGAAGTTGCCCAGTGCTGTCTCCATCCAGCACTCACGTTTTCTCCCTTGCCTGTGGCTATCCTTTCCCCTCCGTCTTCTTTAGTCCTTCAGATCTCTGTCTGTCCTTCAGATCATCTTCTGTCTCTCTCTCCATCTGTCTTCCTCTCTCCCTCCTTCTCTCTCTCTGCCAGTCATTCTCTCCTTAAGTCCCCTCTCTTATTCTTCCTGCCTGTCTCCTGTGTTTTTTATTCAAAGTCTCCTTTTTTCCTCCTCCACTGACACGCAGCTGGTCATAATATGGAATGAAATAAACAACATGATCTTATATTTAGTCTAGTTTTATATCCTCTGATCTTTCTGAACGTTTCACTGTTAAACATGTGTTTTTTCCCTCACTCAAATACTTTTTTTTTCCTCTTGGAAGAGCTTTTGGTCTGAAATGTGAGAATTACACAGCATTGTAAATCAGCTATGCGTATGTGCTGCGTGCTAAGCCCCTTCCGTCGTGTCCGACTCTTTGCGACCCCATGGACTGTAGCTACCAGGCTCCTCCGTCCATGGGATTTCCCAGGCAAGAATACTGGAGTGGATTGCCATTTCCTCCTCCAGGGGATCCTCCCGACCCAGGGATCGAACCAAGTCTTCTGTGTCTCCTGCATTGCTTGTGGATTCTTTACCCCTGAGCCCTGTAAATCAACTATACTTCAGTACAGAACTTTTTTTTTTAAAGGTGACGTTTAAAAACTACAATTACTGATTTACATTGGGTTGCTCTTATTCCTGGCAGATTGTTTGTTTGCTTTCTTGAATCAGCAGTGCCCTCACTGAGACTAACTGCAGATTCTGAAAGGATGTTTAGACTCTTGCTGGTGGGGAAGGAATAACATGGATTGTATTTGTTTTGCAGAGCAGCAGTCTCTTGTATATTGTATTTGAATTAAAAACAAAACCACAGATTAATATTGTAAATCTTATAATTAACAAATGAACATAGCTTGATAAGTTTTGAGGAAAGTGATAGTGAGGTTTTCACAGCCTGAGAGTCTGGGTTGTGCCATCCGTTCAGACTAAATGTTCTTAAGAATTGAAGCAGTTCTTACTGATAATATGAATCATCAAGAACTTTAATCAGGATTCCTAGATAATGAGGTGAGATTTGGTAAGAGGTCTACCGTGAATTTCTATCTGGGCCCTTTGTGGCTGACCTGACTGGTTGCCTAAATCTTGCTTCCTCATGGCCTCTGTCTGGGAGAAGGGAGAGGATGGTTTTAAACAAGCCTTATCTTTCATAATTTCTGTGTCACAAAATATATTTTCAATGGCTTTTATTTTACACTTACTTCAGAGCTAAGGACTGCTTCTTGTACAACTGGGAAAAATTAGGATTGCTTAGAAGCATTTTCTAAGAAATGAATCGGCAGGCTGCCCCCTTGTGCTTAAACAGGGAAAAGCATACGTCCCTTTCTCCTTCAACCTGGCAAGTTTCCTGCTTCCTGCCTTCACTTTCACTTTTCACGTTCATGCATTGGAGAAGGAAATGGCAACCCACTCCAGTGTTCTTGCCTGGAGAATCCCAGGGATAGGGGAGCCTGGTGGGCTGCCCTCTCTGGGGTCACACAGAGTTGGACATGACTGAAGTGACTTAGCAGCAGCAGCAGCAGCAGCAGCAGCAGCAGCAGCCTGGACTTGAAAGTCCCCAGTGCTTGAGCTTTTTGGGTCACGTCTTTCGTAGTCCACGTTATTCCAGTGGTTGTGGTGCAGGAGTAAAAGTCGTTACTGTGAAAGTCATGCCTTGCATGAACTAGAACTTCTTGTGGTTACTGTCAGATGGGACCTGAATGCTTTTCAGCTGAATTGAAATGCGGTGATTTCCGTGTTCTCACCAGGGCTAAGGAGAGCATGTACCACGCCTTGGGCTACAGTACCATCGTGGTGTTGCAGGCTGTCATGACCTTCGAGCAACAGGACATCCAAAACGGCATTTCTGCCATGAAGGACGCCTTACAAACCTGCCAAAAGTATGAGCTGAGTAATTAAATACTTGAGATACGCCTAAAAACCTTTCTGTCTGTGTGACAACATGGATGTACTTTGCTTCACTGAGAGCTCTGTTGGAAGTTGGCCATGGTTATAGAAAAGGACTTAGAGCATCAAAGCTTCCTGGCCTCCTGTACTTTTATGAAAGATTAAAAATATTTTCCCTAAGGAATTATCCTATGATGCTGGTGTGGCTGAGCACATGGCATCTATACCGTACTGTTTTCTTTTTGGTATTTGAGCTACGGAAAAGTGCTGAGGATTTCAGTGGGTTTAGCAGCAAGCATCTCTTGGGGTCCCCCTGGTGGAGAGATTAGGTACTACATGTTGGCCTGGTACTCCGGGCCAACCAAGGAGCATTTTTTATGTGGGAAATGCTGTAAATGCAGAAGCGGGTCTTTTATTTGCCTGAATGGCCATATTTGAACAGTTTTGCTTGGTGAAAATGACATGGAGTTTCAGTTTTATGTGTATTTGAAGCCTCTAGCAGAAGCTGTTAATTAACATTGGTGAATTTTAACACTGAAGTTATGCCCTCTTGTAATTATGTTTCTAGCCCCTCAAATGAAGAGAGTTTCCAAACACTGCAGTCTAACCCCATTTTTAACCAGTGGCGAAGTGACCCTTACCCACAAAAACACTGATTTTAGCCATAGAGATCAGGGAAGGGGCATGACAGAGTTAGTATTGACTGTCGGTTTGGTTTAATCACTAAGTTGTGTCCGACTCTTGCAACCCCATGGACTGTACCCTGGCCAGGCTCCTCTGTGCATGGGGTTCTCCAGGCAAGAATACTGGAGTGGGTTGCCATTTCCTTCTCCAGGGGATCTTCCTGACCCAGGGATTGAACCTGGGTCTCCTGCACTGCAGGCAGTTTACCAACTGAGCTGCCAGGGAAGCTCCCGGTATTGACTGTTATAAGTAGGTTTGTCCACACACAGAAACATGTTCAGTGAGCTTGGATTAAATGCCCACAGGGTGCCAGTGCTGGGAACTGGGTGTGCAGGTTTCAAAATGGTGGTCTCCGCCCTGCAGACTTTAGGGTTTAGAGTCCTGTTTCTGGTGAACCTTTGGTGTGATTTCAACTGAAATGGTTGTGAAATGAAATGAGCTTGATTTATTCCTTTTTTCTTTCTACTTCTCATCTCTTCTATGTATTCTGTGCAGATACAGGAAGAAATGCACAGTTGTAGAGTCCTTCTCAAGTCTTCTTTCGAGAGGATCTTTGGAACAGCTGACTGAAGGTAAGGGGCATTTAAAAGGTTGGGTATTTTCCTTTCTTTGAAAAATTAAAGCATGGCTATGCTCATAAAATTCAACATATAAGTGAATAATATAAGTAAATGGAATGTCTTTTCCTCTTCCCCATCATTACTTACCCTCTAGAAGTAACCACTGTTAGCAGTTGGTTTTCATGCCTTGCACACTCTTCTCTGTACGTATACAAATATATGCAGAACATATACATAGGATTTTTATAGTAATTCATCATTATTCATTTTTTGCAAGTATAGAAGCACGTGATACATGTGGTACAATGTGATTTTTGGCATTGACTTTTTCCAGGTCAACACGTATAAATTGTACTTCATTCTGCTTAAGAGCCGTGTAGCATTCATTAGGACAAATACCATAAATTAGTTTTTCTGTATCGAAGGACAGTTATATTGTTTTTTTTTTTTTTTGCTATTAAGAATAATGCTGACCTAAAATTCTTGTACCTATAACTTCATGCCTTTTTGCTAGTATTTCATAGGATAGATTGCTAAAAGTGGAGTTACTGGGACTGAGGGTTTGAAAATAGAAAACATTTATAGATATCACCAGTTTTTCTCTGAAGAATTAGGTCAGTTTATAGTCTTCTCATCCATGTGTGAGAGTTTCTGTTTTTCTAAAAGCTATTAATTTTTTTCTCAAGGTCAGTAATTTTGATACCTTTAGAATAATGATGATGTTTTACAGCATATAAAATGTTTGGTTTGTAGACATTTAGGACTACTAGAATTCAGAAACGGAGAAGGCAATGGCACCCCACTCCAGTACTCTTGCCTGGAAAATCCCAGGGACGGGGGAGCCTGATAGGCTGCCGTCTATGGGGTCGCACAGAGTCGGACGCGACTGAAGCGACTTAGCAGCAGCAGCAGCAGCAGCAGCCACAGCAGAATTCAGGAATAGGACTATTAGAATACAGCATATCTTCGGCATGTTGATCAGATGGCTGGGAGAAACTGACTCCTTTTGCTGTTTCCTTGACGTTCCCACAGAGATTAGGGCAGAGGTTCCATGATGAGTCCTGTTATATTAGCATTATGCTCTAGTCAGAATGGTTTATAAGAAAGGAGCATCGCAATACTCCTGTAGCAGAGAAGATGTCCTTCGAATGTGGCCAGTGTCTAACAAAGCCTCTGTCATCTGAGAAGCACTCAGAGTAGTTCTCTGGAGGAGGTAACACAAAATTGTCAAAGTAGCTGTGGCCAGTTAAGGCAAGAGCAATTCTGGATAATGCTGTCCATCACTCCTAGTGGTCGAGTCTGTGCTACACACATTTTTTAGTCTTTCACTGTAAAGTTTTCTTTGCTTTGTTAGAAGATTATTATCAACTTGCTACGGACTTTGGAAAACTTGGGCTCATTGTGTGTGTGTGTGTGTGTATGTGTGTGTGTGTGCACGCGTGCTCGCGCTCAGTCATCTCTAACTCTTTGTGACCCCGTGGACTGTAGCCTGCCAGGCTCCTCTGTCCTTGGCATTCTCCAGGCAAGAATACTGCCATTTCCTCCTGCAGAGCATCTTCCTGACCCAGGGATCGAACCCATGTCTCCTGCGTCTTCTGCACTGGCAGGCGGATTCTTTACTGCTGAGCCACCAGGGAGGCCCATCCTGGATTACCTCCTTTTGATAGACTAGAAACTGAGGATCAGGGAGATTAGACAAACGGTCCAAGGTTACCAGCCTAGCAGAGCGGTGTTCAAACCTGACCTGCCTTTCCCTAAGCCAATTAATTAATTATTAATTAATTATTAATTGTTTAGTTGTTTCCTGTTTCCCACAACTTCCTCTGTTCCGCAAGAAACAGGCATGAAATGTCTTCACATGTGGGTGAAGGAAATGCTGAATTATTTCTGTGTTAAACATCATAAAAATAGGTGATACTGTGTTCTTATCT
This sequence comes from Ovis canadensis, assembly GCF_042477335.2. Taxonomy (NCBI): domain Eukaryota; kingdom Metazoa; phylum Chordata; class Mammalia; order Artiodactyla; family Bovidae; genus Ovis; species Ovis canadensis. Next base: position 84,224,461 of record NC_091246.1, on the reverse strand, counting down.
CTTTATTCTGTCTTTAGGCATGGCATATTTAGAAGTATTAAAAAGTGAACAGTAATAAGATACCACTACACAGTGTCCAGGAGTTGGTGAGGGACAGGGAGACCTGGCATGCTGCAGTCTATGGGGTCGTAAAGAGTCAAACACGACTGAGTGACTCAACACCAGCAACACAGCGTCCAAAATCCAGAACACAGAGGCCAACAAATGTTGGTGAGGATGTGGAGGGACAGGAACACTCATTCGTGGCGGGTCAGAGTGCAAAATAGTGCAGCCACTTTGGAAGACAGTATGACAGTTTCCTTATAAAACTAACAGCTGAAAACTTGTGTTGACACAAAAATCTGCAAAGAAATACTTATGGCAGCTTTATTCAGAATTGCCAAAACTTGACCTTCACTAGGTGAATGGATGAAGTATGGTACATCCAGACAGTCAAATATTATTCAGTGCTACAAAGAAATGAGCTATCAAGCCATGAAAAGATTCGGGGGAACCTTAAATGCATATTCCTAAGTGAAAGACACCCATCTGAAAAAGGCTACCTACTGTATGATTCTGAGTATATAAGACTCTCGGAAAGGCTGAACTGTGGAGACAGGAAAAAGATCAGTCATTGCCAGGGAATGGGGCGGAGAAATGATTAGGTGGAACACAGAGAGTTTTTTAGGGCAGTGACATCATAATGATTAAACACATGTCATTATACATTTGTCCAGACCCATAGAATGTACACCACCAAGGGTGGGCCCTAATGAGAACTATGGCAGAATTATGATATGTTAGTGGAGGTTCACCCGTTGTAACAAACGTGCCGCTTGGGAGAGCATGCTGATCATAGGTGAGTTTGTGCATGTTGGGGGGAGCCAGGGAGCAAGGGATATATGGGAAATCTCTCTACTGTCCCCTCAATTTTCCTGTGAACCTAAAACTGCTCAAAAAAATAAGATCCTAATTTAAAAATTATGAAAATACATCAGCCTGTGACTTTAACTATTCTGAAATAAGGTTTATTTAGACTTCTATGTCTGAAAGCATGCTTCACTGCATAATGAAGATATTTCCTTCAGTGAACCAAGGAATTTATAATTAAGAGATGTTCTGGTAGGTACCTACTTGTAAATGCCAAATGTCTAATTTTGAGAGCTAAGGGCTGCCCAATATAAATCAATCTGAGTGAAGAGATAAGACTTTTATAAATTAAGTTGCATTTATTCCTAATGATTTTGGCTGTCGCTGCAATCCAAACAGACTTTGTGTTCAAGGGAGCATGTCAAAACATTGTAGATTTAGTGTGCAATTTGTTTTCCCTATAGGTAATTTCCATTTCTATCCTTGAGTGGCTCGTTGTTTGTAGGAGTAAGGATATTTAATTAAACATTTTGTGGATTGAAGATGAGGCACACCCATTCTTCTCATGGCTGGCATATTAAATGGCTTTCAAATTGTCTTTAAAAACACATGTTTGTATACAGTTCTTAGGATGTAAAAGGGATTTAATTCAAAGATTCATTATACATAGAAAATACAGTTCAAACTTTCTTGCCTTTTATCTCTGCCTTCATGTTATGTCCTTTATGTTTCTCTTTGATTTGTCCATCTTTAGCTTAACTCTGATCCATCCACCCCTCTGCTCAGATCTCTGCAAGGGCTCACCATTGATGCCAAAATCTTGGCTCCCTGTCCACCAATGCCAAATAGAAATACAGAGTTTGGAGGAAAAAAAAGAAAGAGTAGCTTTATTCTTGCCAGTCAAAGGGGAAACATAGTAGGCTAGTGCCTTAAGAACAGTGCCCCATTTCCACAGAAATAAGGAGAGGTTTTATATCCTAAGTCAGTCTTGCTTTTTTTCTTTTGCAAAATTTCAAAATGGCCACAGCTGGCATCAGGTAACTCAGTAACTGGGGTTGGTCTTTTCAGAAGTTATAAGGCTGTGACCTCCTTTCTGAAAGGAAGACTGCTACAAGGGTGTGTAGCGGGGGAAGAATGCCAGTTGCAGAGAATAATTCATAATACATATGGAGTCAGAGAGTAATTAGCTTTATTTAGCTTTGTAAAAGGACCAGTCTAGCCACAAGTGTTTGTTAGTAGTAGCAGCTAGACAGTAACAAGATTGCTTAACTCATTCAGGCCTCTTTAGGTTTTTCCCCAGCCTGTTCATTGTTTCCTTGTTTTCCTTGTTTATCAGAAAAAGTCTCGTTTTTATTTAAGAAAGGTCTCATTTCTGTTTTTGTTGCAATACCATTGCCTACTGAATGAAGCCCAGACGCGGATATTCAAGGTCATCCATCATTTAGCCCGACTTCCTTTCCAAGGTCATCCATCATTTAGCCTGACTTCCTTTCCAGGCTCATAGCCCACGCCTCCCTGTGCGCACCCTGTGCTTCAGCCGGAGGCGCGCCATTGCCTGAGCCGCGCTATCGGCCGCGCCACCCAGGGCTCTGCGCTCGGCCTCTCTGCCGAGCTGGTTCTCGCCCAGCGGCAACTTCACCACCTCCTCAACACATGCCCCAAGCCAGCCATCTGGATTGCTGAGCAGGCTTCCAAAGGGAGTAATTACTGAAAGTTCCTACTTTGTTACAAATTTCCCTGGGAAGAGGATGTTCAAATGACTCTGTAAAAGTTACCTGTTTTTCTCCCACTGAACCCGCTGAGAAATCCAGGGGGCACCCTTTAAAGTGAGGCGTTCTGAAGGATGGAGACCCTGGCTGTTAATGCTGCCAGAATGTGCGCTGACCGCAGCTCCTCAGATTTGGCCTGTCGTGGGTTTGGCTCCCTCTTACGCGTGCTGTTGGAAGATCTTCATTGCATTGTTGCTTCTTTGTCAATCAACCTTTGGAACATGAGCATGGCAGGAAGGTGAACCAGTTTGTGAGGACAAAGTGTGTGTGTGTGTGTGTGTGTGTGTGTGTGTGTGTGTATTGAGGGGAGGTGTCCTGTGTGTGTGTGAGTGAAAGAAATAAAGCACTAGGTCTTATCCAGTTAGGTTCAACATCATTCCATCAACATGGAAATAATCCCGTTTTTCAGTTACTTACATCAGTACTCTTGCCTGGAAAATCCCATGGACGGAGGAGCCTGGTGGGCTACAGTCCATGGGGTCGCTAGGAGTCGGACACGACTGAGTGACTTCACTTTCACTTTTCACTTTCATGCATTGGAGAAAGACATGGCAACCCACTCCAGTGTTCTTGCCTGGAGAATCCCAGGGATGGGGGAGCCTGGTGGGCTGCCATCTATGGGGTCGCACAGAGTCGGACATGACTGAAGCGACTTAGCAGCAGCAGCACGTCACTTAAAAGTGTGCTACTTTTGAAGTTTTGTCAAAAAGCATGACATGGGCCAATGGGAATAATCTTAGTGGAAGTAGCTGATGCATATTGAGGGCTTACTCTGCACAGTGACTCCACCGGCAGCACTTGAATTCTTCAGCTTTGAAATAGAGATGTCATTAGCTGGACTTGAAGAATGAGAAGCCCAGCAGAGGGAGGAAGGGTAGCTTGCTCAAGGTTCTGTAACTAGTGTGTGGCAGGGCCTTTGCTACAATCCAGGCTGTTAATTACCCCAACCCCAAAGCTCATTTACTTAAATAAATAATACACTAGTTTGTATCCTATGCATAAAACAGTAAATTGATGATTTTGTTTATACAAAAAAAAAAAAAAAAAAAGGAAAGATTCCTCCCTCCCCAGTCTCTACAGGTATCATGAACTATTTAGGAAGATAGGCCACACGTCTATGTGTCCAGGGGATACAGACGTAATTTTTTGTAGCCCTCTTGTGAGTGCCTTGTTCCTGCACTAGATACCTCAGTGATCCAAGTAGCCTCAAACTGAGACTTCTGTGGTGGCCCAATGGTTAAGACTCCATGCTTCCAATGCAGCGGGTGTGGGTATGATCCTTGGTCGGCAAACTAAGACCCTACGTGCAGCACAGCTGAAAACAGATATACATACCCACGTGCACACACGCACAAAGCAAATAGCCCCAAACTGTGCTAGTGCTAAATTTTTTACATCAGGTCTTCCCTGAATGAGGACTCATGAGTTGGACATGCCGGACAGTTCTTTTTCCTAGAATCCTCAGAAGTTACTGCCTTCTCTTCAGGTTGATAGTGCGCCTAACCATTGTCGTGGTCATCATGCCTTCATAATATTTTTGATGTTAGAATTAGTATATTCAAGTTAGTTTTTCAATCCATCCCAGTGGTAGACTTGAAGTTTCCCATCAAGTTAAAAAAACGAGTGGTTTTCTTTTTTCCCAAAAAGTGTTTTTCTATTTTGGTTTCCTCCTGTGAGCTGAGTTTGGATCTCTGACACCAAGGGCCTGACTCTTGGCACTTATATGTGAATTGAGCCAAAGATGACTTCCCCAAAGCATTTCACACGTTCTGGAAAAATCTTGCTGAGGCCTTGAGAACTGAGGTCATCATTCCAGTTCTATGCAATCATGAAACAACCTAGGTTTTTATGTCTCCTCTGGGCTCATTTATCTATCTGTCTTTTCTGAATATCTCAGAGCAGTTACTGTGGGCATGGGATTTTCCTTAATATACTTTTATTTGTTTTTAATAGAGGAAATGCATGCTGAAATCTGTTATGCCGAGTGCCTCCTACAGAAAGCAGCCCTCACGTTTGTGCAGGTAACGGACATTTGGCTTAGCATCAGTGTCACCCAGGAAGCCTGCTAAGTATGACAAAGAAAAAAATGTGGCTCATTCTGTGTCAGTACTTCAGTTCTTTCGACTAAGAGTTATAATGAAAGCTATTTGTTATTGCTCGTAAACTTTGGCTGAAAGAAGACTCTGGGGGATCTTTTTTTCCTACTCAAATGCACCTAAAAGATGCTGTTTTGAAATTCAGTCTGTTGGGAACCACTGCCTTTTAAAGAAGCTGTTTTGCACCTACCACACCTAATTTCAGGATGCTTCTCTGTGTGAGAATCGTGAGGTTATGCCTCTGTGAGCTTGCTAATGGTGGAGGGCTGCACACAGGGGTGACTGGCTTCAGCATCTTCGGCTGTTCCCTTCTCGTGCCAGATGTTTCAGCAAAGCTCAGTTATGCATGTAGACCTCAGATTTTATTTCCCTGCTATTTGTATTCTCATCCCCTTTTATTTCTTCTTTTGGAAGAGCAGTTGAAAGAAGTCACTAAACAAAACAATGACTGTTTTTCTCAGGGGCATTTAAATTTCACCTCTAGGATTTCTTATCACCAGTACCTGGCCTGTCATTGTAACATGTAGTTCTTCTAAAAAAAAAATACGAATTTTAACAGGTGGCCACACGGGTGTCAGTGATGGATACAGTGGGGTAGAGGTGGGGTGGAGATAGTAAGGGGGCAGAAATTCAACTGTAAGATGGAGAAAGTCTTCCTCGATTTCAATGCTTTACATTGAACTGAGAGTGCTTTTCTCTCTTTCTGGAGGTTGACTGACCTGATAGGTTGGAGTCTGGTTAAGGAAAATAAAATCAATCTGATCTATGACCCTGTTTCCTAAAACTCTACGTATTATGATGGCTGAAGCAGTCTCACTGCCTTAGTATACGTAAGGCTAATTACAGAGGCCCCCATTTTTTTTTTAATGCGTTTTTCAAATGGGAATTTGACAGTAAAATCTTTGATTCAAAAGGTTTTTAAAAAAATGTTTAGGGGCTTGTAACTCAACATCTGGGAGATACCCACGGCTCTTCCCTCTTCCTCATGCCTCCATGTCCGGTCAGGCTCATGATTGTGCTGTTTTACCTTTCGAAGGTTAATCAGCCCCAGCTCTTCTTCTTTATTCTGACCATAATTGTTCTAGTGAGGGGCTCATCAGCCTCCCTAGACTTCATGGCAATCTAGGGACCCTTGGTCCGTAGTTTTCCTTCCCTCCAGCTCACTCTCCATTGTGCAATCGCGCACCTGCTCCAAGGGGAGCATCTCGCCTGCTCACGTCTCGGCTTCAGGGTTGAGTAGCCCTCACTGACGATGGCAGTGGTTCTGTGTCAGAATGTCACAAATGGGGAAGGCTTTTTAAGACTCAACTGGCATCTCTCCCAGTTCCCTACGCCCCTCTTAGCGACATCCTCGCCTGCTGCTGGCGTGCTTGAGTGGGAAAGTACAAACAGCGTTCTTGCTCCTTAGTCATTCCCTTCTTTGAAATGGATTTCTGTAGCAGTGCTGTGTTATATAAGCACAGATGGCCTAGCCAAGCACACCATGATCTTTAATGCTTCCTTGCTTTTCCCCTGAAAGGTTTTTTCCTTTTTGCTTGCAAAGTTCATATCTGCCTTCTTTTCCTTCATCTGGCTATTTCCTAATCTTTTTTTTTTTAACGCTTCAAGCACTGATGCTTCCAGGAAGCTCTTTGGGCCTCTGCACATCCCAGCCCCGCTTTGTGCTGTTGTGGCAACCTATGCCTGTCTGCATCCGTGTGTGCACGTCTCCGTCCCTTAGTGTATTGTGTTTGCTTTTGCCTCATTTTGCAATTAGGTGCCTGCTGTAAAATAGGCATTCAGCAAATGTTTGGTGAATCATTAAATATTCTTATTTGAAGCAGATTTTATTCCAGTTTAAGAACTTCTTTCCTGGACACTATTGGAACTTGTGTAACTAGAAGCTACTGTGAAATCAGAAAATGGGCTTTTAAATTGCATAGTGAATTTTACATTTATTGATTCTTTTAATAATTTAAGTATTAAGTATTTAAGTGATGAAATTAACAAACTAAAATCCGTTTTTCTCTGGCTTCGGAAGGATGCTCAAGTGCACAGGAAATAAATACCAGAGCGTGTCTCTGGTATTAATGGGTTAGAAAATCATTCTCCATTAGCACCATCTATTAGAGTAGCATCTTTAAAGCAGTTATTTTATATACTTTATTAAGAGACTCTTAGAATCCTAGAATGCTCACCCTAGAAAGGTCATTCATTTAGGCCAGTTGCCTCAGTTGCATGGTTGATGACCATCAGGTAAAGAGAACAAACAAAATTCCCAGACAAAATTTCATGCTAGTGATAACAAATTTAGAATCCAGATCAGTTATTTTTGGTCTGGAAATGTATGCAAATGAAATTCACAATTCTAAATAGATGGCCTGCTAAAGTACCCCCTAATGAAGAACCGTAATCCCATCACTTGGAGCATGACACACAGGAAAATCCTTGGAGTCGCCATTTTGAACTCCATTGAACATAAAAGAAAATTGCTCGGTAGTTGATGTTTATCAAAGTAGGTTTGGACTATCTCTATGACCCCTGATTGGTAAGGATTACTTTCTTCGTTACATCCTTAAAGTTACGCAAGGATTTAAAAATTGTTTTCTTTTTTGGTCCTCTAAGTTGGAAGAAAGATGACAAAAAAGGCATTTTATATGTAAAGCAAGAAGACTATTTTAATTTAAAAATCATGTCCTCAAAAGATACAGTGTTTTGTTCGAATCATGCAGCTACACAGCTGTGGGGACAGTCTAAGAATCATTTGCTAAATGATCTAATTATGTAATTGAATTGTTTTCAGGATGAAAATATGATCAACTTCATCAAAGGTGGACTCAAAATTAGAACAAGTTACCAAATATATAAGTAAGTTAAAAATTAAGATTGATGAAAAATCTTATGACAAGGTTTGTACCTTTATGACCACCTTCTTGTGGTTTTTAAATAATTATTGTATTATATACCACTTTGTACTTTAAAGTTTTTCATAAGTGTGACTAGATTTATAAAATTTAATGTTGGTAAAAATGCACTTGAATTTTGACTTACTGAGTGTGTATTCAATGATAAAGGGCAACAGAATAAATGCAGTTTTAAGAGAAAAATAGCTGGAAAGTACTTACATAATTTATGATTAGATAATCTTAGTTTCTCTCTCCTAAAAACAATTTGTAAATTAAAAATGGCAGGTATATATAGGAATGTCTCTGGTTCAGACTCTGAAACAACACTGTCCCATTGAATTTCTCCAGTGATGCAGATGTCACTTAGAGTGGACCCTAGTGTCATTCACGTGTCTTCGGTGTCCTTACCGGTGTTTATCTAGTTGTCCTGTCTTTTATTAACGGTGTTAAAAATCTTCAGCTTTGATTCTGGAGTCACCCACTTCTCCCTTCAGTTCTGTCACTCTTTGCTTGCATTTAGAACCTTTGTTATTGGACTTATATATTTTTAAATTGTTTTATCTCCTAATAAACTAACCTTTTTATCATCATAAAATGTTCCTATGTAACTCCTTATAATATTCCTTGTCTTGGAATCCGTTTTGTCTGATATTAATAAAGCTACTCATGCTTTTTTATAACTGGTGTTTGCGTGGCATATATTCTTTTGCTTTAAATCTACCTTTGTTTTATATTTAAATTATGTGTTTTTGGTAAATATGTTTAATGGGGTCTTACTTTTTTATTCAGTGTAACAGTTAATATGTTTGCACTTGTGACTGCCATTTTGCTTTTTTTTTCTTTGCCTTATTTATCCCCCCTCCTTATTTTTCTGCCTTCTTTTGCTTTAATTAAATATATATATATATTCCAGTAGAATCCCTTTATTATTTTCTTAGCTATAGCCCTTTTAATTTTTCTTAAGTGTTTCTTGTAATGATTATCATAGCCTTCTTAACTTATCATAGTCAAGTTAGAGTTAATGGTGTACTGTTGCATGTAAAATAGAAGAAACTTACAAAAGTATAGTTTTACTTAACCACCTTTTGTCTTTTATACTATTCTTACGGTAGTACATTTATGTGTATTATAAACCCCACAATGTGGTGTCCAACCTTTGCTTTAAACAGTTTTATATCATAGACCCCACTGTTAATCCAATATTTACCATTTTTGATGTTCTTCATTCATTCCTGTCTATTTCAGAATGAAGCATTTCTTTTAGAATTTCTTATAGTTCATATTATAGTTCATATCTACTTTCAATGACTCTATTTTATTTATCTGAAAATGCCTTTATCTTTTGCCTTCATTTTTGAAGGCTGTTTTTGCTCTGTGAAGTATTTTTGAGTTACAAAATTTTTCTTCTTTCACTCCTTAAAAACTATCAGTTGTATTCAGTTGGCCAAAAAAGGTCATTTGGTTTTTTTCTGTATGGGTTTCTTAACAGAGAAAGCTGAGTTAACTTTTTGGCCAACCCAATATGATGGTCTCTGTTGTTTCTGATCATAAGTCAGCTGTTATTTTTTGTTATTGTTCCCCTGTCTGTAATGTGTCGTTTCTTCTGGATGCTTTGAAGACTCATATCTTTGACTGATGTGCTTAAGTGTGGCTTTGGGGAACCATGTAGCTATTATTTCTTCAAATATTTTTTCTCTGCTACGTTCTCACTCTTCTTCTGAGATTCCAATTACATGTCAGCCTGATTTTGTTCAATAGGTTACTGAAAATTCTTTTTTTTCAGATTAGATATTATCTCAACATGTGGGTTGTCTTGGGGCCAGTATCTACTGCCTGCTTTTTCTCTTGACTATATGTCATGTTTTCCTGTTTTCAATTTAGTAATTTTTTGATTGTATACTAGATAGTGATTCATTGAGTGTCTGCAAGACTTTAGGTTCTTTTATCTTTCTCAGAAGAATGCTGATTTTTGTTCTGGGAAGCATTTAACTTGACTAGACTTAGAGTCCATACTCTTAATCTCTGCTAGTGGACAACATCTGAGATCATGATTCCATTATTTCTTTTCGCTTGTTTCTGCCTTTCTTTGGAGTTTCACCAGTTCTCACATAGTTCATGAGTCAATGAAGAATTTGAGTTGAGTTTTAACACTGATTTTGGCATTTCCATCCTATGTGATTCATCCCTATCTGAAAATTTCCCCATTACCTTATAGCTGTTCTGGCAGATTTGAACTCTGTACTCTTTTTTAAGCCAATAAGACTGTAGCTTTTTGTGTAAGTTCTAGGCACCTCATGCTGACTGTACTGGCGAGTCCTTTCAAGTGACTAGTCATATAAACATAAAGTCTCTTTAAAAGTTGTTCCCTTCTTTCAAAGTTTAACTCATCTCTAGCTTTTTTTTTTTGGCATCTGGTCCCATCACTTCATGGGAAATAGATGGGGAAACAGTGTCAGACTTTATTTTTTGGGGGCTCCTAAATCACTGCAGATGATGATTGCACCCATGAAATTAAAAGACACTTGCTCCTTGGAAGGAAAGTTATGACCAACCTAGATAGCATATTCAAAAGCAGAGACATTACTTTGCCAACAAAGGTCCGTCTAGTCAAGGCTATGGTTTTTCCAGTAGTCATGTATGGATGTGAGAGTTGGACTGTGAAGAAAGCTGAGCACCGAAGAATTGATGCTTTTGAACTGTAGTGGTAGAGAAGACTCTTGAGAGTCCCTTGGACTGCAAGGAGATCCAACCAGTCCATTCTAAAGGAGATCAGCCCTGGGATTTCTTTGGAAGGAATGATGCTAAAGCTGAAACTCCAGTACTTTGGCCACCTCATGCAAAGAGTTGACTCATTGGGAAAGACTCTGATGCTGGGAGGGATTGGGGGCAGGAGGAGAAGGGGACGACAGAGGATGAGATGGCTGGATGGCATCACCGACTCGATGGATGTGAGTTTGAGTGAACTCTGAGAGTTGGTGATGGACAGGGAGGCCTGGCGTGCTGCAATCAATGGGGTCGCAAAGAGTCGGACATGACTGAGCGACTGAACTGAACTGAACTGAGTGTCTGCAAATATATTTTAAACACGTGTTTTGCATTTTGTTAAGAATTTATAATTGTTATCTGTGGGAGGGTTAATTTAATTTAAGGCACTCTGCCATTACTAGAAGTAGAACCAAGATTTAGTATTTTAAGAGATGCTTTTACCTGAAATGATTTCATATAATTATATCCCATTTGAAATCCTGGAGGAACCAGGTGAACTTTGGGAACCTGATATATTGTTTTTAGTTTTCCTTTTGAAATATATTTTAGAAGATACAAAAGAATGTTAAAGAGTTGCTTGCTATTTCAGTTATCAAAACTTAAAATCCGAAGGAATTAAAATATTCTTGTAATGGCTCAGAAATTATGTATCAGTGGAATCAAACATAAGACTTTGAAACTCTGTGTGTGTTCATGCACTTCTGTGTACACACACACAGATTTATCTGGGAATTCAAAGCTTAGTAAAAAACCTATATATACATAAGTCTCTTTAAAAACAGTAGGGAAAGATGGGTTTATTAGTTTAATAAATGGTTTTGGGAAAATTGACTCTTCATTTTGGAGAAAAGACTATATAAAGGATACATTATATAGATTTAGTATTAAAATATTTTTAGAAAGATATAGGCAAAAACATAGGAAAGTCTGTTTATAGTCCTAAAGCACAAGGCCTTTAAACTTTTGTTTCTAAAATGTTTTTAATAAAATTTTTGTTTTATTAAAAAATTACTTGGAAATAATTTCTGAATTTTTATATAGTCTTCTAATATACAAATATTATTAGCATCTTATAGAACCACAGTATAATTGTTAAAATCCAGAAACTAACATTGGTGCGATATTATTAACTACTTTATTGACTTGACTCAAGTTTTTCTAACTGTCCCACCCGTGTCCTTATTCCAGTCCAGGATCCAGTCCAGGATCCTGGATGTTGCTTTCAGCTGTTACATCTCCTTAGTCTGTTTTAATCTGAAAGAGCTCCTCGGTCTTTGTCTTTAAGACCTTGACGTTTTTGAAGGATACTTGGCCGTTATTTTTAAGACCTTCTCTCAAGGTGGACTTATCTAATGTTGCTTCATGATTAAGTTCCGATCACATCTATGGCAACAATACTGTGGAAGCGATGTTGTGTCTTCCGCATTGCTTCATAGCAGTAGATGTTTTTGTTCAGTTGCTTAGTTATGTCCGACTCTTTGCAACCCCATGGACTTCAGCACCCCAGGTTTCCCTGTCTGTCTGGTTTTACTATCTCCTAGAGTTTGCTCAAACTCATGTCCATTGAGTTGGTGATGCCATCCAACCATCTCATCTTCTGTCGCCCTTTTCTCCCCCTGCCTTCAATCTTTCCCAGCATCAGGGTTTTTTCCAGTGGGTCAGTTCTTTGCATCAGGTGGCCAAAGTCTTGGAGCTTCAGCATCAGTCCTTCCAGTGAATATTCAGGGTTGATTTTCTTTAGGATTGACTGGTTTGATCTCCTTGCAGTCTAAGGGAGTCTCAAGAGTCTTTTCCAGCACCACAATTTAAAAGCATCAGTTCTTCGGTGTTCAGCCCTCTTTACGGTCCAGCTCTCACATCCATACATGACTACTGGAAAAACCTGACATCAATTTCAGAAGTCTTTTAAAGTGTGATATAAAAGATTGACTTGACCAAATAAACATTTAAATTTTCATCATGGCAAAAATACCCCATAATAAAAATTATAAATGGGAATATGATATGAATGACTCAGGGCAAATGACAGTATGAGAAACTCATAAGTTGGTGGGAATCTAAACTGACAGTTTTAATGGAGGATGTTCAGGTAGTATATATCAAACTCAAGAATATGTATCATTTTTTTATCTCAGGAGTTCTTTTTCTAAGAAGTTATCCCAAGAACAGTTAGGATGCTATAACTATAGTTCTAGTACTTGACATAGGAAAAGCATTTGATGAATGTGTAAGAACACTCTTAGCAGCATTGTTTATAATATGGAAAATTTTGAAACAACTTGAAAATTTAAGAATAGGTATTTGGTTAATTAAATCATTCCATGGAATGGAATAATACATTTTGTTATAGAATAAGATAACTTTCATTCATTTTCATGGAAAATTGTCAATATAACCCATAAATAGTATGTAGTATGTGATCCCATTTGTGATTTTTTAATTAAAAATATATTTTACTGACTGAAACTGATTAGTATATTCTTTAAAAAATTAAAAGTTAAAACAGAAGTTTTAGTCTTTAAGGATAAAAAAATGCATATAAAACTTGATCTTATAGCAAGCTTTGGTTTGTATAAGTTGATGAGACTTAAAATCATGTAATTAAAGTTAAAATCATGTAATTTTTTATTCTGTTTTTTATTTATTTTTTTTTTTACTATGCACATGGGATCTTAGTTCTTTGATCAGGCATGTCCCCTGCAGTGGAAGTACAGAGTCTTAACCACTGGACCACCAGGGAAGTCCCCATTTGTGTGTTTTAAAGACTCCATTCTTAGTAAAGCATAAAAACAACTAGATGTACCAGGCTGTTAACAGTGATCACTTCTCTGTGGGATTATTGTGTAGGGATGCTTAGGCTGTCTCCGTATTATCTGAACATTTTTGTAATAATCATATATTTTTAGCAAATAGATAATTTACATATGAAAAACTCTTGAGTATCATATTTGTATCTGCCATCCTGTTGATATTTTGACATTTGAGTTTTCTATGCAAGTATACATGCATATATAATTATCTTTATATAATGAAATTGTATGCCTTTTGTCATTTTGAAATTTCCCTTTTCACTTAATGTCAGAAAATTTTGGGTTATTAAATGTTTTTAATTCATCATGGCTTTTAATGGCTCATAGTGTTCCATTGTGTGGATGTGCCGCGTGTATGTGTAAGTGTATGCATGCATTCAGCTGTCTTCTTAACTGATTTCCTGTTGTTGCCTGCTTTAATTTGTTTATAAGTTTTCATTGTAGGTGGTAATACAATATCTTACCTTATAGGTCAAGTTTTGTGTATCCATGCTATTTTCTGAGAATAAAATTAGATTTATTGATTCAAAGATACCGTTGTGTATAAGATTTCTGATATATATTGCAAAATTACCCTGAAGAATAATTGGGTTGGCAGACTTTTTTAAAAAAATACCAGACAGTAAATGTTTAGTCTTGTGGGCCACAAGATCTCTGTCCCAGCTACTCAACTCTGTAGCTGACTACAGGGTGTAAGCAGCCATAGGCTATAAGTAAATGGGTGTGAGGACTTCCCTGGTGGTCCAGTGATTAAGACTCTGTTCTTCTACTGCAAGGGGCACAGGTTCGATTCCTGTTCAGGGAACTAGGATCCTGCATGTTGTGTCACCAAAAAATAAAATTGAATTAAAAAAAAATCACATTATTAAAAAATAGATGTGGCTACGTTCCAGTATTTGCCAACCTCTTTACTGTAAATACCATTTTATCATAAATAAATGAATGAGTCTATTCTTACCTTTGCCAGCCCTGGTTTTCCATTTAAAAAATTAAAATAATGCTTTTTATCACAAAAGATATATATTTTAGAAAATAGGAAAATGTGGATGAGCAAATACACATAAATATACCCCATGTACTTAACATCTAGTAATTATGATTGTTAATACCTTAATATATACTTTTTTAGAATATTTTCTACATGAATCTAGAGATATATATATTTCAAACCAAAATGAGATCACTCTTATGTACAGTTTTATAACTTGCTTTTGCAGTTAATGATCTTTTCTTTTTCATGTCAACAAATCTTCATTTCATATTCAATCCATCTTCAAATATTCAATCCATCTTCAAATATTCAACCCATCTTCAAATTTTGCCAGTTGGTCCCAGATCTCTTTTACTTCTGGAATGTCAACACCTTGGTCCAACCCAAGACTGTCTTATGCAGTCAGTGTTCATGTTCACTAAATATATCCTATTATACAAGAGTTTCTGTATTCATGTCGGTTGTGGAAAAGCCCAGTCCGGTTGTCCTGTAGTTGCATACACTCAGCTTTGTTTGGTGGCTTCCTTGAGTTTTAGTTTAGCTTGTTCTCTCTTAGTCATTTCTGACTGCCATAATAGAATACCATACACTGAATGACTTAAGCAACAGAAACTTATTTCTTCACAGTTCTGAAGGTTGGAAGTCTAAGATCTGGGCACAAGCATATCAGGTTCTGGTGAGGGCTCTCTTCTTGGCTTGCAGACAGCCACCTTCTCACTCTTTCCTCACAGAGCAGAGAGAGAGAGATTCCGCTTACAGTGACCTCATTTAATCTTAATTACCTCCTAAAATCTCTCATTTCCGAATATAGTCACACTTTGGGAGGGGTGCACAGTTAGAATGTCAACATATGGATTTGGGGGAAATATAATTCAGTTGATAGCATTTCTCTAGCTCCTTATATTTCCTGTAAACTGGAAATTAGATATATAGGCTTACTAGATTCAACTTAGATGCATTTGGCTAGAATATATCATAAATGAAGTTGCATTCTTTATAATTGCATCACATCAGGTGATACATAGTATCTGGCTATTTCTTACTACTTTAAAAAATGTATCTGTCAGTTTGATAAACAATTTCTGGTTGCTGCCAATTTTTACATCATTGTTTTCATCTGCATTTTTCTGATGAATGCAGATGAAATACTCTCTGCATTCAAGATATGAAGGGAAAGGGAGAAATGAATAGAAAGTAATTAAAGTGAAAAATCAGAAAGATTGGCTTCGGTGAGGAGAGAAAATTAAGAAGAAAGTTGCAGGCAGTTGTGATGGACTTTATTTTCCTCTTTCATTCTTTCCTAGTTCCAAGTTCTTTATTTGGTCTATTTGATGCCATAGTAATCACACTGAAATTCAACTCTTTTTGTCAGTAGCACCTCAGTTACTCAGTGGAATGTAGGTTGCTGAAGGGTGCACAGCAGCTGAGAGGCTGAGCATTCTTAGAAAATCTCCTCTAACACATTGCTGAGAAACTGGGGGCTCACAGTTCTGAGGTTCTGTGGCTCCTGAGTCATGCCTGCTGGTATTTGAACCCTCTTTTGCTTTAAGTGCAGAAAGATTGATCCTGATAAACAATGTAGAAATGAGTGTGTCATTTTTCTTTAATGATGATTATCTGGTAGCATTAAGAGTAAACTCAGTGTAGCATCATCCACTTAAAAATTCCCCAGTGTTTTGGCTAATGACCTCTATCTTATGGTACTTAAATGCAAAATTTGACTTGACATTAATTTTCAGTGTCATAGTAAACTTATAGTATAACTGTTTTCTTTAATCCAGAGAATGTCTTTCAATCCTGCATGTAATTCAGAAGAACAAAGTTGAGCAGCAATTCTTCTACGAGTTTGAAGGGGGTGTCAAGCTTGGAATAGGGGCGTTTAATTTGGTAAGTAATCAAAAGGTAACCAGAATCTTTCATAAAAGAACCTTAGGTTTTCAGTGCCTCTGCTATTGTATTTGAACCTCACCCTGAACCTCTACCTGGGTTTGTTTGACAAGTGGCTAGAGTGGGATCCTCTTTATTCTGTTGTGACGCAGTGGAGGCTCTGGTCAGAATATGCTATAAAGTTCTGCACATGCTCAGAATAGTTTTGGATTATATAATAAGGGCAGCATACAGCCCTCTGAATAGACTAGTAACTTTTTTTTTTTGTAAGAAGGAGCTTGAAATTCGGTTCCATTCCCACATCAGAAATACTGTTGCTATAGCAATGGTGGTTCTGGAATTGAAACTAGGTTAGGGAATAATAGAGCTTGAAGGATAGTAATAATGCTCTGGGATAGATGAAGAGTTTGAATAAATATCCATCCAATTGCAATATTATTTAGAGATTTTGATGTTTTATTAAGGTTTGACTGGAATTGGTATATACAACCAAGGTTACTTTGTTTATGAACTCATTGTTTGATGACAGAGGTGGCTGAAGAGACAGCTGTCGGCTGTCCACGGAATGGATCACCCTACCCATTTGATTATTAAAATCTTCCTCTGCTGAGGACAGCCTTTGGTGAACATTCAGATGGGACACAAATATGTTCATTTTTTTCCCATTCAAAGAGATATATCCATATACTTCTTACCCAGAGTTCCTTGGCATCAATTTTCCCATCATGTTCTTTGTTCTCTCTCTCTTTTTTTTGGCTGCATCACACAGCTTGTGGGATCTTAATTCCCTGACCAGGGATTGAACCTGGGCCCTTGGCAGTGAAAGCTTGGAGTCCTAACCACTGGACCACCAGGGAATTGCCTCCTATCATGTTCTTTCTAAATCCCTGACCATCCAATCAAACCATTTGCTTATGGACTCAGTATATAATTGCATGTATGGGCATTTCTTCTCCAAGCAGTGAACAACCAGGTCTCTGCTTGAAGTTTTGCCCTGAGAGAACTTCCCTTCATCCTACTCAGATGTCCCAGAGAGCAACTGTAGTGCTATAGCCTTCCACTTCTAGGTTTTGCCTGCATATTGTGAAGAATATAACAACTTTTGCTTCCTGGAAAAGATTGCTGAAATAAATCTTGTTTGGAGGTGGGCACTAGGGGTTACTTTCTCAACACCTTTATCACTCCACATCAAAGGAAGAAGTATTCTTTAGAGCATCCTGAAAAGGCCAGAATCTTTGTTCTGTTTTTAATTTTTTAGTTTAACTAAATGAAATTGCCATAAGTAATGATTATAGGAGGTGCAGTATATGGTGATTGAGAGATGTCTAGTGGTTTAAACTTGGTTCTAATTTTTCATGTTACTGAATCATTAAAATTTTAAGTTTTTAGAGTTTAGCATTTACCTATAGTTAGGTATACTAACACATAGTACAACACTTGTGTGTGTGTTTTTTTTTTTTCCTTCTTACAGATGCTGTCCCTTTTACCAGCACGGATTATCAGACTACTAGAATTTATAGGATTTTCTGGAAATAGGGTACAAAATTAATTTTTTCTTAATTTTGACAAAGAAGATTAAAAAGTGTTTATTGAGTATGAAGGAAGTATAACATGTCCTCATAATTAGTGTGAAAATTATTGGCAGTTTCTGTGCAGAACAATAAACTGACTTTGGGTCTTAATCATATTTTGGTGGAGTTAGGGGATGGTTTTTGTACTTAAAGTTAAAATTTTTTATCTCAATGTTATCTAAATTCTGGGATTAAAAATTCATGTTTGACTAATGTTGATGCTTGCTGGATCTTCAGTACTCATGTGAGGTTAAAATATGCTTCCTTAACATTTTTGCAACCCCCGCTAAACCAAGAAATTAGGCTCCATTTCCATGTCTACCATTTTATGGTTTGTGTAGGTCAAGCATGGTTGCAGTATTTTGGGTTTTCTTGTGTTTTTACAGGTTTCACTATAGAACTAAGCAAGGAAGTTTGTTTTCCATCAGTTTTTTTTTAATGTATCTATTTTTAATTGGAGGATAATTTCTTTACAATGCTGTGTTGGTTTCTACCATACACTGAATGGTTTCTACCATTCTATGAATCAGCCATGGTATACATATGTCCCCTCCCTGTGAAACCTCTCTCCCACTCCCACCCCACGGTTGTCACAGAGCCCTGGTTTGAGTTCCCTGAGTCATACAGCAAATTCCCACTGGCTGTCTATTTTACATATGGTGGTGTATATTCCATCAGTTTTGTTTGTTGTATTTGTGTGTGGTTGTTTGTGTAATATATAATAGTTATCAATCATAACGTTCATGCTATTACCAGGGTTGCCTTATTGCAGAAATTGGCCCTTTTAGTCAAGAGAACAGGTTTCCAGAATTGTTTGAGAAAAAGTACAAAACACTGTAAATTCCCGATCTACTTTTATCCCACTGTCCAGATTCTTCATAAACTATAATATATTTATCATCTATTTATGGTCTTCATAAGCTATAATGTATTTATGGTCTATCAAGTAAAACTCTGTGTTTCATGGTTACCCTTCCCCTTGACCATTCATCTTCCACTTTATTTGCTTAGTGGCTCCAAATTGCCCCTTGAATAAAGTCCAAAGTATAGCATGGATTCAAGGGCTCTATTATCGGATTCGGGCCCAAGTTTCTAGTCTTACTACCTGTCCTGTTTGCTTCCCCAGTGTGTCTGTTAAACTGGGCAGTTGCTTGTTTTCCAAATAGACCTTGTGCTTTTCTGTTTCTGTGCTTTTGCTGGTGTCTGTTTTATTTTATTATTTTTTAAAATTCTCAATATAAATTTATTTGTTTTAATTGGAGGTTAATTACTTGACAATATTGTATTGATTTTGTCATGTCTGTTTTAGATGTCCTTCCCAACTGGCATCCTCCTGAATCAGGTCTCTTAAGAGCCTCTTAATTCATTAGGTTTGAGATCAGTGTCACCTGTTCCACATAGCCGTCCCTTATTCCCTCCCAACGAGGCTCAAACATTCCTAACTTTCAGAATCACTTACTTAACTTTCTTAAGGCCCTCACCATGGTCCAATAAATGTGTTCAAATACTGTCTGACCTGTTTGATGCCAAGATCCTTGAAGAAACAGAACCATAAATATTCATACCCACCATAGCATTTTATACTTAGATCCTCATGCTTAAATTAATACTTATATAAGAGAAACAACAGCATTTTCTATGAAATGAACACTACCTTTTTTTTTACCCTAAGATCACATGATGTAAGAATATGTGAGATTGTCTTATGCCAATTTAAAATGTATAATTTGTTTCTAGTTGTTGTTGTTCATTGTTGTTCAGTTGCTAAGTCATTCTGACTCTTTGCAACCCCATGGACTGAAGCACAGCAGGCTCCTCTGTCCTCCACCATGTCCTAGAGTTTGCTCAAGTTCATGTCCATTAAGTTGGTGATGCTATCTAGTTACTACTGCTCTTCTAAGCTCTTGAAAAATAAACCCCACCTTCATGGAGGGTGGGGATATATGAGCTAGCATTTTAAAATCTCTGTATGATGCTCTTTTCATTCTAAAATGCATTCTAAAATGCATCTAATCCCCACAGGAGTTGGGCATCCTGCAGTTACAGGAAGGTGCCTTAGGAAGAAGCATGAGGTCTCCACTATGCTGCTTAACTATACTAGCTTTTCATACTTACATCTCCCTGATACTTGGTAAGGACTGCATTACATTTTATATCATTGAAAGTTGATTATCTTTCATCTGAGTAAGTAAAAATTTAGGAAAATAAGAGATAGAAATCTATATTTACTTTTCTTTTCAGAAAGATGGGAAATAGTGACTTTGTCATAGTGACATTTAGCAGAAGAGGTGGAGGGTTTCTTTCATTGAATTTTTAAAAATCTGTTCTTGGCTAAAAAAATTCTATAAGACTTGCTTAACGTGATCTATTTTTAGCATATTATACTTCTCTTTTAGCAGAAAGTTAAATGTTTTATTAAAAATAGTTCATATTGGTATTCAAGTCAGAAATTTCAATTAGAAATTGAAGGCAACCACATCTGCTCTTATGAATTTGCCCTGAAGCTTTCTTAAGCTAAAGTCTTGTGAGACTTGTGTTCAAGTGAATAGTTTTCATGTTTTCCGTGAATAGGTCTTTGCTGTATATTTTAATGAAATCTGGAGAAATGGTTATAAATGTCGACTATGTTTCGTGAAGACTGAGGCTTTTCCTGTTAAATTTCTAGGTACGGGAGAAGTGAATGTCGTGGAAGCAGAGAGTCTCCTTGAACCCTACCTCCAGCAGTTTCCAAATGTATGCTTCGAATTTCAAGTGTCTGTTTTCAGCCGTAAGCATTCTACCAGGCTTGAGTACTGAGCAGCCTGTTTCTCCTTCCTCTACAGGGCTCCCTTGTGTTGTTCTATCATGGCCGGATAGAGCTGCTAAAAGGGAATGTGGAAGAGGTAACTTATTTGAGGGGTCGTTTTGGGGGCCTGTCTGTTTAGCGGAGTTGCATAGTAAACTCATTCCACATGAGCAAATCCAGCTGTATGTGCTAGACAAAAATAGAGGGGAAATATGTAATTAAAAAGCCAAAGTTTAATTTTGTGAGTACATTCTACTATGTATAGTAGATTATAGAATATAATGTGTATTACTACGTATAGTAGAATATACTCTACATTTATGTATGAGGTGTTTGAGGCAATTCAGGGTTGGATATAGAAATACAGGTGGGCAATTTAAGGGACTTTCAGAAAACTTTGGCTACTATCCATCTTGGTATTACATATTGACTTTGGAATCTAGACATTCCATAAAGGTAACTTCATTGTACTATATGTGTGCTCCCCATCAAAGGAATAATTCACTAAATCCCTTGAAGAAAAAGAGTGAAGAGCCTTTCATATAAATATACTCACAAACAATTTTCTTCTACGCAATGGGGACAAACATATTTATTTTTCTTTGGTTTTATTGTTTTCTACTTACAATACATCTTGGATTTCTTTCCAGGTCAGTATATCTAAATCTTCCTCATTCTTTTTGATGGCTGGGTTTCATTCCGTGAGATGGATAAACTACCTATTAAAGTGGCCCACTATTGATAGACATTTGGCTATTATACACAATGCTATTGTAAACAATATTATGTGTACATCTCAGTGCAAAGGTACATTTATATAAGACAGAGTCTGACAGGATTTTTAGGTCAAAGATGTTTGTATTTTAATAAATTCAGACAGATTACCCTCCTTACTTAAAGCTAGTCCACTTAAACTCCTATAAAGATATGACTGTAGCCCACCAGCCTCCTCTGGTGGAAATCCTGTGGGATTTCCCAGACAAGAGTACTGGAATGGGTTACCATTTCCTTCTCCAGGGGAATCTTCCTGACCCAGGGATTGAACCTGCATCTCCTGCTTGTCAGGCAGATTCTTTACCACTGAGCCACCTGGGAAGCTCAAAGATATGAGAGTACTTGTTTCCAATGCTCTTTGCCAACTCTGGTCATTATTTATCTTTATTTTTCCAGTATGATGGCTGAAAAGTGATAATCTAAATTTAATTTATGTTTTCCAATAAAAAAGCCATCATATGTATATTTGTCACTCATAGATCTATCTTTTTCTCTGATTTCCTATTTATATCTTTAACAATTTTCCCATTTTAGTAAAATTGTATGATAAGTGTTATATGATAATTGTTATATGATAAGTAAAATTATTATTTCTTTTTTAGTAAAATTGTTGTATGATAAGTGTTCATTCTTTGCCAGTTATGTATATAGCAATATCTTCTCCCAGTCTGTCCATGTTTAAGGTATATTGTACCCTCTGGAAGTTCTAAATTTATTGTCAGTTTTTTCTTAAAGGACTTCTGTATTTTATGTCTTACTTAAGGAAGGAATTTTGCTACTCCCACATTGTAAAGTTCCATGGCCCCCTCACAAAGTTAAATAAGGAGACAGAATTTAACTGCATTGTTGGCATGTAAGGAAAGGAGTGTGTCATATTGAGTGGTTTAATGAGTCCTGATTTTGTTCTTTTTGTACAAAGTGTTTTATGTATTTTTCCATTAGGTTATTATCTCCTTGTCTAATATCTGGATGATCAGCTTTATGCAATTGACTTATAGGCACAAGAGATATTTCGAAAATGCATTTCAGTTCAAGAAGAATGGAAACAGTTTCACCATCTCTGTTACTGGGAGCTGATGTGGATTTTTGTATTCCAACAAAACTGGAGGGAGGCATATTACTATTCAGATCTGCTTTGCAAAGAGAGTAGATGGTCCAAGGTAAAGTGTAGTACTTTCATTAGTGTCATCTGTTTGGAAATAAGTGTACAGAATAATTTTCACTTAGGATTGTTTGTTCAATAGTATGACATCAACACTGTTTTCTCAACATAGAGATCCATCAAAGGAGGAAGTAGCATTAAGTACCTACTGTTTATAACTACTGTCTTCAGCACTATATGCTTTAAAAGCCATCTAAGCAGCCCTTTTCAACAGAGGCTTTATTTCTGAAGATGAATTTCAGTTATATATAAAAATGATTAAATATCAAGTTTTGATAATTTTTTGTAGACTTTTTGATGTCCTGATAATGAAGCTTTTCATAATAATAAAAATTAATTCTTTATCCATTCATCTGTTGATGGATACTTAGGTTGCTTTTGTATCTTAGCTTTTGTAAATAATGTTGCTATGAGCATTGAGATGTATATATCTTTTTGTGGAATTGCTGGATCATATGGTAGTTCTATTTTAATTTTCTGAAGAATCTTCATACTGTTTTCCGTAATGGCTATACCAATTTACATTCCCACCAACAATATACCAGGTTCCCTTTTCTCTACATCCTTGCCAATATTTATTATTTGTTGTCTTTCTGATGATAGCCATTCTAACAGATGTGGCAAGATAGGCAAAGGAGATTGAGGTACACTGTAATAGATATAAATAAGATAACAAGGTTGCAAAAACAGGGAATATAGCCAATATTTTATAACAACTTTAAATGGAGTATAAACTATAAAAATATTGAATTGCTATATTGTACACTTGAAACTCATATAGTATTGTAAATCAATTAAACTTCAGTTTTAAAAAGTTCTAAAAACCTGATCCATTTGTGAGAAATTGGGAGGAATGAGATAATGATCTCTTTTTCGTTTTGTTCACTTCCTCATCCATGAACATTAAAGTTGTATAATAGGAGAATGGCTAAAATTTGGTGGAAAGTGTGGATCTTATTTGGGATAGGTAGCAAGAGGCTTCATTTCCCTTTTCTGTCTTTGATACCTCAGATACTATATCTGGCAGACTTGTAGTTCATTCTTTTTTAAAAATTGTTATTTATTTATTTGTTCCTGGCTGACTGGGTCTTCACTGCTGCATGTGGGCTTTCTCTAATTGTGGTGAGCGGGGCTAATCTAGTTGCAGTGTGTGGGCTTCTTATTGCAGTGGCTTCTTTTGCTGCGGAGCACAGGCTCTAGGGCATGGGGGCTTTGGTAGTTGTGGCTGTTGGGCTCAGTAGTTGTGGTGCTCAGCCTTAGTTGCCCCATGGCGTATGGGATCTTCCTGGACCAGGGATCAAACCCATGTCCCCTGCATTGGCAAGTGAATTCTTAACCACTGGACCACCAGGGCAGTCCTGTGGGTCATTCATGATTTACAAGGTGGAAATATCATGTACCTAGGGTGCTCTCTAACTACTGCTTTTCTTTTTCTCAAGGCAACATATGTGTTCTTAAAAGCTGCAATTTTGAGTATGCTTCCAGAAGAGGATGTGGTAGCAATGAAAGAGGATGTGGTAACTTTATTCAGGTAAGCTCGTGATGAGTTCCAGACCTATATACCCAGCTCCCATTTACCACCTTCACTTAGGTATGTCCAAACATTCAAAACTCCCTAGTAAACCTATGTTCTTTCCTCTCCCAATGATTGAAACTGCTGGTAGCAAGGCAAAAACCCATAACACTTGTATCACCAACACTACCCTGTCTCTCTGTTCCCCATCGAGAGGAGAGGTATAGATTAGAGCGTAGGGGAAATAATAGTTGAGATGAGGTCTGAAGGAGCTGCAGAGGCAGGTGGAGAGTTGTGTTGATACAGTTTGAGACCAAAGGAACAGCAGGAAGGGGCACTGCACATTAAACGAACTAAAGCAAAGCTGATATTGGCAGGACATAATGCTACATTTTGTATATAGGCCAAAGTAAGACGAATATCTGGGATTATTCAAAATACGTCTCACAGAATACAGAATTAAAAAAAAAATAAGATGAAGTCTATGGCCATGCCACCCTGAACACGTCTGATCTTGTCTAATCCTGGAAGCTAAGCATAGTCGGGGCTGGTTTGTACTTAGATGGGAGGCTGCCTGGGAATACTATGTGCTGTAGGCTTAAAAAATAAGACAAGATGTCTTTTAGTGACACAGAGATCATTAGTATCCCATGCAGGAAATGATAAGGTAATAAAATGGAGGTGGAAACCAGACTGGGGTTGGCTAAAGAGTGAATGAGATACAAAGAAATGAACAGAGTTAAGTCTAAATACATTAAGTGATAGAGAAAGTTGGAGGGAGATGTAATATCAAAGAATATATTAATGGGAGAGATCTGGGCATTCTCAAAAACCACTGGGGAGGACCCAGTTCAGAAAGACAGTTGTACATACAAGTGAGAAATGGGATAACTGACCTTTGTAAGGCTCTTGAAAGGTCAGGAGGAGATAGACTCCAAAGCACTGATGGCAGGACCGGCTTTATTTAGAGGGAGGATCAGGTCCTCTGTTGTATCACGCAGGAAGAAGTCCAGAGCAGGCTCAGAGGCATGCCAGCTCGTGTGTGGAGGCAGGGCTGTCTGTTGAGTGCGAAAGAGAAAGGAGTGGGCTGGAGGTCTGAGGAGGATGGAGAATGTTTGAAATCATTGTTGCAGAGAGTGAAACAGAGAGAAGCACAGGACGGGGAAGGGCAGGCGGTGCGAGGGCTCATTGGAGGTTGATGTTGACTGTACAGTGATACCAACTTGTTCTCATTGCAGGAAGATGAGTGCAACAACTAGGCACGGGCAGGGGAGTCTAGGAAATAAGCTAGAGCCTGCAGCAGTGAAGCTTGCCTGCAGGGCAGGCTAAGCAGGAGTGTGGAGGGATGGGGAGAAAGGAGACTGCGGAGTTGGGAGAAAGTTGAAAGACAAGAAGACCGAAAGTCTCATTAGAACAGCCAAGGTTATAATGAGGAGGATGGTTGGTGTGCTTGAGTTTGTGCTCTGATGTAGAAAAGTTACAGATGATGAAATGGCCTAAGATGCAACTGTAGGAGTGGGTGGCTGTGGTAGAAAGGAGGACGTGGCCTCTGGAGATGAGGCAGCTAGGGGAACAGAGAAGCCCCACTGCATTCTTTAAACATAATTGATGACAAACACTTTTAATGAAATACTATATTCAGTGGCCACGTTATGAGAAGTAATGGCTTGTCTGCACCCTCAGACTTGTCAGGACAGATTTGAAGGTAGGACCAGGACAACTTTGCCATGCTTTTTAGAAACTGGACCGTGTGTATACTGACTGTAGAATGTATATTAGTGGGAGCCATGGGACGCCAGCTGCTACTGGTGAAATGCATTTCCTTGTTTCACACACACGACAACAAATGGAATGGAATGTGAAGACATATTGGGATCTTTTTCATCTCAGTTTCCTCCACTCCAAAATAAGTTTTCTCTGCATCAAAATAATTTCTGTGAAACATGTAACTAATGTTATTTTCAGGCAAAAGCTTGAAGTCTGCTATATGTGTGATAGCATCTAACTTGTTGAGATACTGAGAGGAGAATCCCCCCAAATGTTCTCTTCATTACAGACTCTGTGATCCTTAAATCAGGAGGTTTCATATCCTCTGCACGCCTCTGACCCTCTCCCTCAACCCCCACCTCGTATGTCCATTGCCGTTTCCACTGATATTAACATTCATGATGGGCATTCTGATTTAAAACCGTAGCCGTTTGTACACCTAAGAGTAATGTTATACGTCAATTATACTTCAATTAAAAAAACCCATATCTCAAGATTGTGCTGAGAAATAACATAACACAAGCTTGTCTTCATATGGAATGCTTTTTCTCTTATTGCATCTTCCTCTTTCTTTCAGTGGTGTAATTAGATATTTCTCTAAATTCCTTCTTGGTGACCTGTTTGGTGCATTTACAAGATTATGTATGAGAAAGTGCCCTACAAATATGTAGCCTCTCTTCTCACTTTTCTGTGCTTGTGAATCCTATAATTGGAATTTCTTAGAATTTTGAGAGGAAAATTATAAGCATGCTATATGTTCTTAGCTTATTATTTGCAAAATCACCTACGCTTGGGAAACATTTTCTCAAATTATGCATGAGTTGATGACTCTTTTTGAGCCACTTTTATCAGAGAAGCCATGGACTGTAGCTCACCAGATTCCTCTTGTCCGCAGAATTCTCCAGGCAAGAATACTGGTTGGGTAGCCATTCCCTTCTCCAGGAGATCTTCCTGACCCGGGGATCAAATCTAGGTCTCCCACATTGCAGGTAGATTCTTCACCATCTGAGCCACCAGGGAAACCACTATTAGGTCTGGGGTGGAGCCTAAATTTGCATTTTGAACAGGGTTCCTGGTGGTGCTGATCCACTGCTCTGGGGAGCGCAGCATAACAGGGACAGGTATAAATATTGCCTGTGTTCTAATGACTTTTCACTGGAACTGGGGCTCTTCACAGACAGGTGGATGGCTTGAAGCAGAGAATTGCTGGGAAATCGATCCCTACTGAGAAGTTTGCTGTGAGGAAGGCCCGTCGTTACTCTCCCTCATTGCCAGCACCCGTGAAGCTCGTTTTGCCTGCCCTGGTATCTGCCTTTATTTACTTATTCTTTGCATCCTAGAAATACATTATCTAGTTTCAGGGGCAGGGAGAACATCTAACTTTTGTTGTGAAGTTGGCTAAGTTGAAACTCATTGTGTTTGGTAAAGGCTTTTTATAAAATATATCATTTAAGTCTTACAGTAACTCTATGAGAGGAATTTTTCTTTGTAGCCTCATTTGACAAATAAGGAAATTCAGACAGAGAGAGGTGAGTTGGCATATTTGAAACTGAGTTGAATTATAATGCAAGCCACATAGGTAACTATCTTTTCTAGCTGCTACCCTCAAAATCAAAAGGTGAAAAAATTAAAAAGTAGAAGGACACATGATAATCGTTTTCAAAATATTGGTTTAACCCGGTTTGTGCGAAATTTTTGGAGTAGGAAATGGCAACCCAGTCCAGTGTTCTTGCCTGGAAACTTCCATGGACAGAGGAGCCTGGCAGGCTACAGTCCATGGGGTCACCAAGAGTCAGAAACCACTGAACAACACACCTGCACGCATGCAAAATTCTGTCATTTGAGCGTGTAATCCCTAAGATTTATTAATGAGATTTCACTTTCTTTTATATTGTACTCACCCACTGAAGTCTGGTGCGTGTTTTATGCTTAGAGCGTGTCTCAGTTTGAACCAGCCACATTGCTCCAGAGCCGTAAGTGGCTGGTGGCTTCTGTTGTAGCCTAATGCTAGAGCTCCCATTCTTGATCAGTGTGCCGTTTAGGTTAGGCTTCATGAAAAGCATAATTTCAAGTTAAATGGTCTTAATGCAGATTTCTTTAAAAAGTACTGAATATATCAAATTACAGCAATGGCATCCCACTCCAGTACTCTTGCCTGGAAAGTCCCATGGACGGAGGAGCCTGGTGGGCTACAGTCTATGGGGTCGCTAAGAGTCGGACATGACTGAGTGACATCACTTTCACTCTTCACTTTCATGCATTGGAGAAGGAAATGGCAACCCACTCCAGTGTTCTTGCCTGGAGAATTCCAGGGACGGGAGAGCCTGGTGGGCTGCCATCTGTGGGGTCGCACGGAGTCGGACACAACTGAAGCGACTTAGCAGTAGCAGCAGTTGGGGTCTAGTTTGTGTGAGTAGTCAAGTAACACAGAGAAAATGTTTAATGCAAGCTACGTCCACTGTCCTTTTTTGGAGGTTCCTGATTTTTTTCTTTTGATTCCAGAGTATATTCAATTATTCCCCTTTAACAGTTGCTTAGTTTCCAGTTTTTATTACCACAAACAGGCTACAATGAATATTCTTCTATAGCTCTCTTTGTACATGGGCATATAATTCTGTGGGAGAGATATTTAGAAGTAGAATTCCAAGTTGAAGGGCATATGCATTTAATACTTGGACATTGCCAGATTGCTCTCCAGAAGGGCTGTACTGATTTAAATTCCTACCAACAGTGTTTTATTTTTTTAATGTGTGATTGAGCTTTTCATGTGCTTGTTCATTTTTACTTCTTATTTCATGAATTGTTCATGCACTTACTTCCCTAATTTTTTTTTAGGTTATTTATTATTTTATCATTGAGTTATACGTTACAAAGTGAGTGAAAGTCACTCTGCCATGTCTGACTCTTTGTGACCCCATGAACTGTACAGCCCATGGAATTCTCTAGGCCAGAATACTGGAGTGGGTAGCTGTTTCCTTCTCCAGGGGATTTTCCCAGCCTAGGGATCAAACCCAGGTCTCCTGCATTGCAGGTGGATTCTCTACCAGCTGAGCCACCAGGGAAACTGCATTGACTTATAGGAGTTCTTTAAATATTCTGTGAGAAAGAAGACTGCAGCTCCTCACAGGTGTCCGTTGGGGGCTAGCCTGCACCGAGTACCTCAGCCCGGGTATTTCCTACTTAAGAAAAACAATCTCAGAGAACACCACCCTCAGACCAGGTTGTGCCTGGTCTGTGCCTGTGATGCAATGAGATAAAAATATGGCCACTCTGTAAATCATATCTGAGCACAGGTAAAAAGAAGAACACAATGCAAATCACAAAAATGACCAAACATCCTCCTTTTCCAGCCAATATGGGAGCCTGCTACTGTTTTACCCATGACACCTTTCAGCTCCATTCCTGCCTCATTTTTATCACGTGATTAATGCTGGGAGATTGTTTTCTTTCCATGTCACAGAACTTGCCTGGGATTTTTCTAGAGCACCATAGTCCTTTCTCCATCCTAAAACTGAGATGCTTGTGTATACATATGATGTATATGTTGCTCTGATTGCTAAGGGCCTTAAGGAAGGTTAACTCAGAGCACTTCTTTCTCCAGGGCTCAGTGTGTAGAATTGGCTTGAATTTGTGGTAACTAGGAATTTTGCCAAAATCTTGTATTTCATAAAATGACCAGTTCACATACATACTTTTCTTTTTCTGATAAAATGTTCCATCAATAAAAACAAAATTTTTAAAAATCATCATCAGTGTAAATAAATATTCCAAAAGGTATTGAACTCTTACATGATTAGCAATAAGAAAATTTAGATGTAAAACAAAGGAGTGCTGTGATCTTAGTTTTCAGTCCCAAAAGGTGAAGATGACTTTGCTGTCACTCAACTCCAGTGTATTTTCCCCGTTTCTACTGCTTCCCTGTAAGAGGCTGTTCAAACAATCTTAACATATTTTACCATTTATTTACATCCAAGGAGATTCTAATTATCCTGCTTACTTCGTACCTTTCAAAATATGAACTGAACTACCAGGAAGATTAGAAAAATATTTTCAAGCAAGAGCACGTTTGCTTTTGGTCCAAAAAAAAAAGGAAAAATTCTCATCTGTTAGCCTATTAAATGTAATTTGCAATGAGAAACCATTAGTTTACATTTTTAGGGGCTGTCATTCTGCCATATGGCCTTTAAATGAATGTATTTTCTGCATATTGGATTGCATTACTGGACTATCACATGTTTTTAATGGTATAAAAGAACCTGAGCCAGGTGAAATATTTCCTGTGTTCATTTGCACTGATGTCCTTGGAAACATTTTATGTAAACAATTGGCAGATATGGAAAAAATGTTTCCCTTTACTTAAGAGTAACAACAAGAATTTATGTTTGAATTGTTCATAATATCATTTTAAAATATTATATTTATTTCTATCTGTAATCTATTATCTTCCAAAAGGATTGGATACCAGTAGGTGCCTAGTAAATACTTGTTAAATAAATGAGCAAATCAGTTTTTCAATGAAGACACAATATACTATATATACTGAACTATTTTGTAGTATAAAAGCCAGAAAGCATTAAAAGCATTAAGTAAAGTGAAAGTGGGGAGATTAAATCACTAAACTCCAAATGAAGAAAGCTAAGAAAAATGATCTCTTGAGATCACTAGCAACTGAGGCAAAACATTCACACGTGGCTTTGTTGTTGTAAAGAACACCGAATGACCTCACGTAATTGTGAATGGTTTCTCGTTTTTCCTCATTAGGAAATGATGTATGTTTGGAATGGTTTTCCACTAGTGAGCAAGAGAAAAGACCTTTCTGAAAACCTGTTGGTAACTGTTGAAAAGGCCGAGGCAGCTCTACAAAGTGAGAGTAAGTATGAAAAGCGAGAGCCTGGAAATCTTTACGGCTGCCGCTCCTGTCCTTTCCCCGTGCACATCTGCTCGTGTTGATCTGTGTGCGTGATGAGGACAAAGACCTTGAGCCGCAGGTATCTGGTTGACTGCAGTCAAGATGGAGGGAAGGTACCTGATACAACACGGATGAGCCTTGGGCACAGGTGAGCCTTGGGGACGTTAGGCTCCGTGAAAGAAGCCAGAGGCAAAAGACAACAGTGTGTGTGATTCCGTTTATATAAAATATCGAGGATAAATCAGTCCATAAAGACAGAAAGCAGATTAGTGGCTGCCAAAGGGTGGAGAACTGGGGGTGTGTGATAACGGAGGATTAAATCATTGTCTGTGACTCCAGGGATGAGCTCCTCATTTAGAACATTTTTTACTTTGGGCACAGCATGGGGCTGAAATGTTTAATGAGATTTCTCTTTACAAATACCTTTAAAAAGTTAAACATTACATTTGAAAAACATAGGTGAAAAAAGTCACCATTGTTTTTCCTACTATGCACAATTAATTTAGAGTTTCTGTTTATGCCCACTTAGATTTATTTTTATAGTTATGATCATAGTGTATCTGGACATACTCTAGCCTATTTTTTAATTTATTATATCATAACCTTTTCTCTCATCGAGATAAAACTGAGATATCACACTATATTAGTTTTGGATGTACTGTGTAATGATTTGATATCTGTACGCATTGCAAAATCACTATAGTAAGTCTAGTAAATGTCACCATACATCATTACAGAAATTTTTTTCTTTTGTTGAGAACTTTTAAAATCTACTCTCTTAGCAACTTTCGAATATGCAATATAGTATTAGCTATAGTTACCATCTGTACTTGACATCTCCATGACTTAATTGTTTTATACCTGGCTTCAGTCCAGTTCAGTCTCTCAGTCCAGTTCAGTGTCCAGCTCTGCGATTCCATGGACTGCATGCTAGGCTTCCCTGTCCATCACCAACTCCCAGAGTTTGCTCAAACTCATGTCCATCGAGTTGGTGATGCCATCCAACCATCTCATCCCCTGTCATCCCCTTCCCCTCCTGCCTTCAATCTTTCCCAGCATCAGGGTCTTTTCCAATGAGTCAGTTCTTCACATCAGGTGGCCAAAGTACTGGAGTTTCAGCTTCGGCAATAGTCCTTCCAATGAATATACAGGACTAATTTCTTTTAGGGTTGACTGGTTGGATCTCCTTGCAGTCCAAGGGACTCTCAAGAGTCTTCTCCAACACCACAGTTCAAAAGCATCAATTCTTTGGTGCTTGGGTTTCTTTACAGTCCAGCTCTCACATCCATACATGACTACTGGAAAAACCATAGCATTAACTAGATGGACCTTTATTGGCAGAGTAATGTCTCTCCTTTTAAATACGCTGTCTAGGTTGGTCATAGCTCTTCTTCCAAGGAGCAAGTGTCTTTTAATTTCATGGCTGCAGTCACCATCTGCAGTGATTTTGGAGCCCAAGAAAATAAAGTCTTTCACTGTTTCCATTGTTTCCCCATCTATTTCCCATGAAGTGATGGGACTGGATGCCATTATCATAGTTTTTTGAATGTTGAGTTTTAAGCCAATTTTTTCACTCTCCTCTTTCACTTTCATCAAGAGGGTCTTTAGTTCTTCTTCACTTTCTGCCATATCATCTGTCATTTGCAGATCAGGTTATTGATATTTCTTCTGGCAATCTTGATTCCAGCTTGTGCTTCATCCCACCCAGCATTTTGCATCATATACTCTGCATATAAGTTATATAAGCAGGGTGATGATATACAGTCTTGACGTACTCCTTTCCTGATTTGGAACCAGTCTGTTGTCCCATGTCCAGTTCTTTCTGTTGCTTCTTGCTGCTGCTGCTGCTGCTAAGTCGCTTCAGTCGTGTCCGACTCTGTGCGACCCCATAGATGGCAGCCCACCAGGCTCCGCCATCCTTGGGATTCTCCAGGCAAGAACACTGGAGTGGGTTGCCATTTCCTTCTCCAAAGCATGAAAGGGAAAAGTGAAAGTGAAGTTGCTCAGTCGTGTCTGACTCTTCGCAACTCCATGGACTGTAGCCTACCAGACTCCTCCGTCCATGGGATTTTCCAGGCAAGAGCCCTGGAGTGGGTTCCCATTGCCTTTTCCGTTGCTTCTTGACCTCCATACAGATTTCTCAAGAGGCAGGTAATTTGTTGTGATCCACACAGTCAAAGGCTTTGGCATAGTCAATAAAGCAGAAGTAGATGTTTTTCTGGAACTCTCTTGCTTTTTCGATGATCCAATGGATGTTGGCATTTGATCTCTGGTTCCTTTGCCTTTTCTAAATCCAGCTTTAACATCTGGAAATTAATGGTTCATGTACGATTGAAGCCTGGCTTGGAAGATTTTAAGCATTACTTTGCTAGTGTGTGAGATGAGTGCAGCTGTGCAGTAATTTGAACACTCTTTGGCATTGCCTTTCTTTGGGATTGGTATGAAAACTGACCTTTCCCAGTCCTGTGGCCACTGCTGAGTCTTCCAAATTTGCTGGCATATTGAGTGCAGCACTTTCACAGCCTCATCTTTTAGGATTTGAAATAGCTCAACTGGGATTCCATCACCTCCACTAGCTTTGTTTGTAGTGATGCTTCCTAAGGCCACTTCGCATTTCAGGATGTCTGGCTCTAGCTGAGTGATCACACCATCATGGTTATCTAGGTCATGAAGATTTTTTTGTACAATTCTTCTATGTATTCTTGCCAGCTCTTCTTAATATCTTCTTCTGTCAGGTCCATACCATTCTGTCCTTTATTATGCCCATCTTTGCATGAAATGTTCCCTTGGTATCTCTAATTTTCTTGAAGAGATCTTTAGCCTTTCCCATTCTATTGTTACATTGATCACTGAAGAAGACTTTCTTAGCTCTCCTTGTTATTCTTTGGAATGCTGCCTCCAGATGTATATATCTTTCCTTTTCTCCTTTGCCTTATACCTGGGAGTTTGTACTTTCTGACCTCTTCACATATTCCTCCTACTCCGAAGCTCTTGCCCCTGACAACCTGTCTATTCCCTATATCTATGTGCTTTTATTTATTTAGGTTTCACTTAGAAGTGAGAACATAGGATGTTCGTCTGACTTTGGTTCACTTAGCATTAGTACCTTCAAGGTCCTTCATGTTGTTGCAGATGGAACAATTTGATTCTTTTTCATGGCTGAATGTTCCATTTTACACACACACAGACATGTATTTCACATTTCCTTTATCCATTCATCCATTGATGGATACTTAGATCTTTTCCATGCTTGTCTGTTGTAAATAATTCAGTGAACATGAGCATGCATATATCTTTTTGAGATAGTATTTTTCTTCAGATAAATATGCAGAGGTGGGGTTACTGGATCATATGGTTCAGTTCAGTTCAGTTCAGTTGCTCAGTCCTGTCTGACTCTCTGCGACCCCATGAATCGCAGCACGCCAGGCCTCCCTGTCCATCACCATCTCCCAGAGTTCACTCAGACTCACATCCATCAAGTCCGTGATGCCATCTAGCCATCTCATCCTCGGTCTTCCCCTTCTCCTCCTGCCCCCAATCCCTCCCAGCATCAGAGTCTTTTCCAATAAGTCAACTCTTCGCATGAGGTGGCCAAAGTACTGGAGTTTCAGCTTTAGCATCATTCCTTCCAAAGAAATCCCAGGGTTGATCTCCTTCAGAATGGACTGGTTGGATCTCCTTGCAGTCCAGGGGACTCTCAAGAGTCTTCTCCAGCACCACAGCTCAAAAGCATCAATTCTTCGGTGCTCAGCCTTCTTCACAGTCCAACTCTCACATCCATACATGACCACAGGGAAAACCATAGCCTTGACTAGACGAACCTTAGTCGGCAAAGTAATGTCTCTGCTTTTGAATATACTATCTAGGTTGGTCATAACTTTCCTTTCAAGGAGTAAGTGTCTTTTAATTTCATGGCTGCAGTCACCATCTGCAGTGATTTTGGAGCCCCCAAAAATAAAGTCTGACACTGTTTCCACTGTTTCCCCATCTATTTCCCATGAAGTGATGGGACTGGATGCCATGATCTTCGTTTTCTGAATGTTGAGCTTTAAGCCAACTTTTTCGCTCTCCTCTTTCACTTTCATTAAGAGGATTTTTAGCTCCTCTTCACTTTCTGCCATAAGGGTGGTGTCATCTGCATATCTGAGGTTATTGATATTTCTCCCAGCAATCTTGATTCCAGCTTGTGTTTCTTCCAGTCCAGCGTTTCTCATGATGTACTCTGCATATAAGTTAAATAAGCAGGGTGACAATATACAGCCTTGATGTACTCCTTTTCCTCTTTGGAACCAGTCTGTTGTTCCATGTCCAGTTCTGACTGTTGCTTCCTGACCTGCATACAGATTTCTCAAGAGGCCGGTCAGGTGGTCTGGTATTCCCATCTCTTTCAGAATTTTCCATAGTTTATTGTGATCCACACAGTCAAAGGCTTTGGCATAATCAATAAAGCAGAAATAGATGTTTTTCTGGAACTCTCTTGCTTTTTCCATGATCCAGCGGATGTTGGCAATTTGATCTCTGGTTCTTCTGCCTTTTCTAAAACCAGCTTGAACATCTGGAAGTTCATGGTTCACGTATTGCTGAAGCCTGGCTTAGAGAATTTTGAGCATTACTTTACTAGCATGTGAGATGAGTGCAATTGTGCGGTAGTTTGAGCATTCTTTTGCATTACCTTTTTTTGGAATTGGAATGAAAACTGACCTTTTCCAGTCCTGTGGCAGAATGGGAAAGACTAGAGATCCCTTTAAGAAAATTAGGGATACCAAAGGAACATTTCATGCAAAGATGGGCTCAGTAAAGGACAGAAATGGTATGGTTCTAACAGAAGCAGAAGATATTAAGAAGAGGTGACAAGAATACACGGAAAAACTGTACAAAAAGGATCTTCATGACCCAGATAATCATGATGATGTGATCACTAATCTAGAGCCAGACATCTTGGAATGTGAAATCAAGTGGGCCTTAGAAAGCATCACTATGAACAAAGCTAGTGGAGGTGATGGAATTCCAGTTGAGCTATTTCAAATCCTGAAAGATGATGCTGTGAAAGTGCTGCACTCAATATGCCAGCAAATTTGGATCATATGGTAGTTTATCATAAATGTTTTAATTCTTTCTAGGTAACCCTTGTAATTTCAAGAGCTTCCTGGCATTCCAGGGAGATAATATATCATTATTTAACCAACTCTTTCAGTATTGGGCATTTAGGCTGCTTTCCATATTTGAAATTATTCTAACTTTAGATTCCCATCAATAGTGCAGTCACTCAGTCATGTCCAACTCTTTGCAACCCCATGGACTGCAGCATGCCAGGCCTTCCTCTCCATCACCAACTTCCGAAGTTTACTCAAACTCATGTCCATTGAGTCAGTGATGCCATCCAGCCATCTCATCCTCTGTCATCCCCTTCTCCTCTTGCCCTCAATCTTTCCCAGCATCAGGGTCTTTTCAAATGAGTGAGTTCTTCGTATCAGGTGGCCAAAATATTGGCGTTTCAGCTTCAACAGCAGTCCTTCCAATGAACACACAGGACTGATCTCCCTTAGGATGGACTGGCTGGATCTCCTTGCAGTCCAAGGGACTCTCAAGAGTCTTCTCCAACACCACAGTTCAAAAGCATCAATTCTTTGGTGCTCAGCTTTCTTTATAGTCCGACTCTCACATCCATACATGACTACTGGAAAAACCATAGGCTTGACTAGACGGACCTTTGTTGGCAACGTAATGTCTCTGCTTTTAAACATGCTGTCTAGGTTGGTCATAACTTTTCTTCCAAGGAGTAAGTGCCTATTAATTAACCCAATTAGTTAATTAAGCATCTATTAATTAACTATTAATATATAGTTATTATATTATAGATTTAAAAATTTTAGATCTATTATATTATTATAGATTTTATAATTTTATATCTAAATTATAATTTAGATATAAAATTTTATATAAAGTTTTTATCTATTATAGATAAATGAACCTCTTTACATTTTTATATTATCTTCTACATTTTTAATTGTAGGAAAATGCACATACTATAAAATTTGCCATATTAACCATTTTTAAACTGTATGGTCCAGTTGTGCAGGCAGTTTTGAGAACTTTTTCGTACCCCTTAAACAGTAGCTCCCCATTTCCCGCTCTTCACAGTGGCTGGCAATCACCATTTTACTCTTTATTACTGTGAATTTGACACTCTAGAGACTCTATATAGGTGGAATCGTACAGTCTTTTTCTTCTTGTGATGCCTTATTTCCCTTATCCTAATATCCTCCAGGTATGTCCATGTTGCAGCATGTGTCAGAATTTCCTTCATGTTTAAGGCTGCATAATACTCTGTTGCGTGTTTATACCAAATTGTGTTTATCTATTCATCCATCAATGTATATTTGGGTTGCTTCCACTTTTGACTGTGAACAATACTTCTATGAACATGCATATGCAAATATTTCATTCAGATGCTGCTTTCAGTTCTTTTAGATATATGCCTCAAGGTGGATTTGCTGGATCATGTAACATTTCTAGTTTTAATTTTTTTAGGAACTGACATACTGTTTTCTCTAGTGGCTGCACCTTTTTGTATTCCCACCAACAATACACACAGGTTTCAATTTCTCTACATCCTTGACAATGCTAGTAATTTTCTTTCCTTTTTTTTTTTTTAATCTGTTTTGTTTGTTTTTTGGTAGTAGGCATGCTAATGGGTGTAAGATTTTTTTTAAACAATTTTTTATATAGAATAATTTCAACAGGAAAAATATTTACTTTGATTTGAGTGGAAACTCAATGTAAAGCCACATCATTTTAAAATTTAACTTTACTTCAAAAAATCGGTTTCAGAAAATTGCAATTCAGTAAAATCTATTAAGGCTTTTGAACAAATTTACTGGTATTTATTTTTGTGGAACTAATTTGGCCACTTTTCATTAATTTGTTCCTTTGAACACTCATTTTTCATACCAGGTATAGCATTGTGATAGTAGAGAAAACATTGTCCCTGTCATTAAGGGGATTATTTGTGATTAAATGCCACATATTTGCAAATTAGATGAAAAAATGAATATGTTTTAAAGTAAGTGTATATGTGAGAAATGGGAGGTAAAGAAAAACCTTTTTTTTTTTAAGTGAAAACATTTGTAGGCTATTTTTTCCTCCAAAGGAGTAGGCTAGCTTGCATCTGTTTTCCTACAAAGATGAGGGTTTTAGTTCAATAGAATAAATTCTAATGTTTAAATGTCCATCCTTTGTAGTATAGACTAATACATACCACCACGGAGTAACACCTTTGTATACGGTTACCCCTTATTTTCCACGTGGAATTGATTCCAAGACTCACTGTGGATACCACAGTCTTTGGATGCTCAAGTTCCATACTCTGCCCTCTGTATCCACAGATTGCTCATTCACTGATTCAATCAGCCGCAGATCCTAAATGTAGCCCCAATCTGGTTTGTTGATTAGAAGCATACATAGATTGTTTTTTGGGGGGAGGGGGGATGGTCTTTAATAGGGAAGGTAATGTGGTATTGATATTTGTGATTTTCATAGTGAATAACTTGTCAGATCTTGGAAGTGAGAGGTGATTATCAGCTATCTTCAGCACCTAGAAATAAAGCAACCTTCTTTGACTTGGTTAAGTAGCATCCTTAACCTCCTATAGACAAACTGTTTACTGATTAAAACACCAGCATGTGTTCATGGTGATTTCTGATATTTGTACTGAAAGCAAGAGTATTTCAGTATGAAGGACTCTCAAAGCCGTATCATTTGTTTTTTTGTCCCTTCCCACCTGTGTTCTCACAGCCTGAAATGTATAAATTATCAGTCTGTCTTGGAATGACTTATTTCTACTTAACTTGCAGAAAAGAAAAACCCAAATTCAAAAGCGGTATAGATGTGAAATAGCCACCTTTGTCAGACAGATGTCATATACGATATGGTTCCTTCTGTTAATATGTATTAGCCTTGGGCTATAGAAGGTAGAGTCATTTTCAAAAGGAAAAATGTCTTGAAAGAAGATCCTCTATATTAGCCTCATGCAGTTAGAAGTTTGTGGGGATTCTAGGTGCTTTACATGTATTTCAGGATCATTTTGTCTAATTTTATGACATAATTTCATCCCCCAAAGCACCTAACCTGGGAGAACTGGTAAGCTGTAAACAATGATCTGGGGAGGGTGTTCTCCTTCCTGGATTTTTAATAGGGAGAAGGCCATCTGCTTCTCCACATGGAAGCATTACCCTCTTCCACATGAAGCCAGCCCAGTTAGGGGCCGGAGCCACAGGAAGAGGCCTCCTGCTTGCTCCTCCCTGCTTTTCCTTTCATTAAATTAATAAAGCTGTTACTTTATTTACAGTTCAAACTTACTTTTACCTAAGGTCACTTAACTCAGAGGCGAGCACCTAAAAAAATTTTTTTGAGTGGCGAGAGTGATAAAGTGAAAAAAGGCAAGAATGAACCCCTTAATCAAATGGTGTGTTGAAGTATTAAACTTGATATTCTTTTCATTTGAAGTATTTTCATTGAATTTAGTGAGGCATAAAAATGCTAAACATACATATTTTTAAATTTTTAAATGATCCTTCTGAAACCTAACAGCTGTTAGTGCTGCCTCTTAAGTAGGATATTTTTTGTTTTTGTGAGTAAACTGTATGTGTTTTGCTTTAAGACTCCAGCGACTACTCTGTAGATGACGACTGCCTAGTGAAACTGCTAAAAGGATGCTGCCTGAAGAACTTACAGCGGCCCTTGCAAGCAGAATTGTGCTTCAATCATATTGTCCAAAGGTAAAAGCAGACAATGAAACCAGCTTGAGTGCAAATTGCAGTTTCTGGGGAATCACCGTGAGAAAGTGATGCTTTTATCTCTGTTGCTAACCTTTTTTCACTTGGTGTTGTCAGAAAGAGAATCCAGTAATGTTTTCTTTATTCTTTGAGAAAGAAATGATAACCTAAGTGAACATGGCTTTATGCTTTTCCACGTGGTGTTTAGAGGTGACTCACGAAAGCTCTATTTACAGCCAAGCTGACAGGTGTCTGTCTAAATTCTGGCAGTAACGTACTGAACATCTGATACTTTTTTTGATCTGTGCATTTGTCTGTCATTCATTTATTCTACCAATATTTGAGTACCCACTATGTGCCAGAAACTGTGATCCTGAGTCCTAGGGTTTCAGAGTTGAATAAACAGACTAACCATCATCGTAATGATAATTTGGCAGGAAAGAACAACTGTGATAAATGCTATAACAACTTCTCTTTTGGCAAGGGGCATTTTTCTAGGATGAATGAGTATTATCCCCTCAGTAGCACTGATGATGAGGTCCTGCCCCTTTGCTAATTAGAGAGTTAAGTCAAGGTTCTGTTGCCTGGCCCTCTTCTCTGCATCTGGAGTCACAGATGCAGTTATCTATAGGGGCCAGACAAGTAACCTTTCTGAGTGATGGTGGGAATGTGGATTAGTAGGCACTGCAGATCAGGGCGATCGTGTGGTCTCTCTAACGAGTACCGCCACTCCTGAACTCAAATTGATTATTATTCTTGACAGTGTGGGCCCACTAGTAATAATCCCTACAACTTATCATTGAAAGCCTGGAATCTGAATTTTATGTAACATCTTCTGATTTTTAAACCTTGGCTCAATTTTTTGGAAACCATTCTGTATACCAAATAAGTCACAGCCGCAGACTTCTGCTTGATGTCTTCTGTTTGATATCATGTGCTTTCCCATCTATAACTACTGATCCTCTTATTCTGACCATATTTTCTGAGAATGTAGGAGGACTGCTGTCCTTAAAAGAAGAGGAAAGACTCAATGTCTATTTCTCAAATTAATAATATGCTGTCTTTAGTAAATATATTAAAGAAGTATCCACTGAGCTCCCTTTTATTGACACTTTTATTAGGATCAAAAGGATGACTTATTTGGGCTATTTGTTGTGTCTTTTGAATCTCATAGTGGATAGTTTGCTGGTGTGTCTTATAGTTTTGGATTGTGAACTCAACTTCGATGAGTTTTATCTTGAGACTCCAGTGAGGCTAGGACTGAGGAAGAGTCTCTTTCTAAGCACTGTGCTTTTATTTCTGCCAGATGCCCCAAAGGCTTTTCTCACCCTGGGCCACGTTCATGTTAATTTTGTTGCTTAGAGCTTCTTGGATCATTTAGGCCACATAAATTTGAATTGCAAATCCCGGATGAGGACAGGCCCATTGATTATTAATTTCTTAAGGGATTTGCTTTTTCTTGCTACCTAGAGAATAGGCCAGTCTTCCTAGATGGCGCTAGTGGTTAAGAACCCACCTGCCAGGGCAGAAGACATAAGAGACGTGGGTTTGATCCCTGGGTCGGAAAGATCCCCTGGGGGAGGGCACGGCAACCCACTCCAGTGTTCTTGCCTGAAGAATCCCATGAGTGGAGGAGCCTGATGGGCTATAGTCCATAGGGTTGCAGAGAGTCAGACACGACTGAAGCAATTGAGAACACAGAGTATAGGCCACAGAGCCAACTGCCCTTGCCTTCCTCCTGTGCATGAGTGGGTTTTCGTCTTCTACCCTTCCTCTGATGGAGCTGGGCCCCAGCTTTCTGTAGTGGTCTCAGCCCCTGCTGTACGTATTATGTGGGCCCAAGGTCTCACCTCTTGTGTGGACAGAGAGACACGAAGCCTTGGCTGAAACGGACCCAGGAGTGCTTTGGCATCATCGATACAATTAGAGTTCTGGTTTTGTTTTCAGTTTCAGAGTCTTCCTTATGTTCTTGTGAGCTGAGCTCTCCTTTTAAAAGGGTGTTGCTCTTATTTGTTTCAGCGCTTCTAGATGTTGGGAAGTCAGATAATTTTCATAATACTGCTGTAAACAGAAGTGTTGGCCCCTTCTTTCTTGACATTTTGAAGCATTATAAGACAAACAATATAAAGAGAGTTAAACTTTAGTGAAAAATAAGTGGAGTCATTTTCTAAATGGAGTCATTTCTGAACATGTTCATGGTCTTGTCCTTTCTAGGATAATCTTCAAAAATCTGCATGTTTTTGTCTATGTGAAAGGCAGGAAACAATGTTCAGTGCTGGATTTAGACTAAGGAGTAAAATAAAAGCGTAATAGAGGAAATCCCTGGTGTTCCAGTGGTTAGGACTTTGTGCTTCCACTGCAGAGGGCATGAGTTCAATCCCTGATTGGGGAACTAAGATCCTGTATGCCATACAGTGAGCCCCCCAAAATATATGTATATATATATATATTAAAAGCATACTGTTTATTGCCATGGTTTATTATATTCTTTAACTGTATAATGACAGCTTTCCTCTAGTAATAGACTTAGTGCTGTACCTATTTTGATAAGAATGGGAAAAATATGTATGTTGAAAAAGAATGATATGTTCCTCCTTCTGTTTAGATTTAATTACTTTTCATTCACTCTTTTAGTGAAAAGCTACTGAAGTATGACCACTACCTAGTGCCATTTACTCTGTTTGAATTGGCATTTTTGTATAAAAACCAAGGAGAAATTGACAAGGCCATAAAGGTCCTAGAAACTGCAAGGTAAGTGATAATGGCAGCTTGATTGCTATGGAGTCAGGAATAGCAATACTATTTTTACAACAGCAATAACTTGATATACTTACAAATGAACACATTAGTAAAAAATTATTCATTCTATTACCTTTGCTAATTTATGCCTAATTTCTACTTGTGGCTTTTGCTGGAATTGTGCAATTTTCAAGCTTCTAAATGCCTGACCCTATGACTGTTTACAAATGTTGTGATTTGGGGGAACCTACAGGACAGATTTCTAACCTATTCTCTTCTGTGTCAGGGGTGAGAAAGCTTTTTCTGTAAAGGGGCAGTTAACACTTTTGGCTTTTCAGTAGAGGGTCTCCATTGCATTGAAAGTGGCCATAGACAACAATATGTAAATAAACGGGTGTGTCCAGAGTTGGTCATAATTTTGGTTATAGTTTGCTGACTTTTGGTATATTCCACCATCTCTCTCATTTCATTAAAAAGCCTCTGATTTGAAGAAGCCCGTTCAATCTTCCTGACTCTTTCTTCTTTCTGGCTATTGTGGCAATTTCATAGCACTTTATCAATCCTGGTGGACAATGGCGCTCAGATTTCCTGTGATCATGGTTCATTTATTGGGGACACAAACCCTGTGGTCTGCTTGCTTTGAACACTACTTGCAGTGGAGAAAGAATGCCATAATAGCTCTAGGCCATACCTAGCTTAATAACTCATTGGTTTGTTCATTTCCTTAAATTTAGCAAGTATTCACTGAGTACCTATTATGTGCCAGACACTAGAGAAGGTTCTAGACAAATAACTGTGCATCAACAGGCAATGTTTCTGCTTTCTAAATTGTGGGGTATTGGTAAATACACAGATAAGAAAAATAGCAATGATTTTTGCTTCGTTGAGATTTATGA
Source organism: Ovis canadensis (assembly GCF_042477335.2). Taxonomy (NCBI): domain Eukaryota; kingdom Metazoa; phylum Chordata; class Mammalia; order Artiodactyla; family Bovidae; genus Ovis; species Ovis canadensis. The sequence goes on along the minus strand of NC_091246.1, from coordinate 84,181,518 downwards.
TGTGATACTAGGTACCTGGGTGTTAACTTTAGATTGAGTTGATTCTGAAAGGTTTCCTTGAGGAGGTGCTATGTAGTTGAGATTAGCGTAATTAAAGCCAGTCCTGAGAAGATCTGTCACCAGAAGACTGGATGAGGAGCATTCCTGGCTGGGGATAGGAGGGGGAAGGTGTCAAGATACTAGGTTGATAATGATGCTTTACTGAAATGGGGACTACTTAGAGGGGCATGGTTGAAGAGAGGAAAAAAAACATATTTCTGTTTGGACTGTGTTATTTTGAGGTGCCTATAGGTATTCATGTGGAGATGGTGAGTTGACAGTCATTTATATGAGCATGTAGTTCAGTGTAAAAGTCAAGGCCAGTTGTAGATATTTGAATGTCACCAGGACACTCCAGTGTTCTTGCCTGGAGAATCCCAGGGATGGGAGAGCATGGTGGGCTGCTGTCTATGGGGTCGCACAGAGTCGGACACAACTGAAGTGACTTAGCAGCAGGACAGAGACAGTGATATTTAAAGCTGTGGTGGGGTCATCTGGGGAAAGCTGTATAGCTAGAGAAGGAGATCCAGCACAGAGCCTTGAGCTATGCAGTTATTTTAGAGATTAAATAGTAAGATTAAGAAGTGGCCATGAGTTAGGATGACATCCTCGAGAGCCAAGTGAACAAAATGTTTCAAAAGAAGAAACATTTTATGAAAGATGGGAAGTTATGAAGATGGTTGCCAAGAGGTCAAGCAAGGGGAGACCAGAGAAGTGGCTGCTGAATTTGGCAGCATGAAGATCATCAGTGAAGTGAGAAAGGGGAGTCAGCCATTCCACTTTTTTATTTTATTAAGCTAGAGATATGAGAAAGTCACCTTTAAAGTTAGTTTCTTGAGAGTGAGTATGACTGCCATTTCAGCTAACGTTCATGTATCTTCAAATCTAGCCATTGGAAAATTTGGGACTAAAAGTACTGTTTCCAAGTATTTATCATGTGGACATATTTAGTGTTATCAAATGGTAAAGAATCCACATGCAATGCGGGAGTCTGGGGTTTGATACCTGGGTTCAGAAGATCTCCTGGAGAAGGAAATGGCTACCCACTCCAGGATTCTGGCCTGGAAAATTCCATGGACAGAGGAGCCTGGCAGGCTACAGTCCATGGGGTTGCAGAGAGTTGGACAAGACTGAGCAACTTTTACTTTCAAGTAATATATAAGGCAAATATATAGCAATGAAAATAAAAGACCAGTAATTCACTGAGAAAAAGCAAGACCAGCAGTGATCAAAAAGTCAACACTAACTCAAGACAGTGCTAGTGATGCCAACATAGACAAACTTCCCAATAATTTCAAGACTGTTGATTATCTGCGGTTCTCCTTGTGCAGTAGGAGCTTTGCAAAGCTGCCGAAGTTAATTAGGGAAATACTCAATTACGTCCTTCAGTAAATTCTAGGAAGATGTTGGCTTAGCTCATTAGTAATAATCCTTAGCAAGGTTACCAGTAAGTAGCCCTTAGACCTGTACAACATAAAGGGCTGTAGAAAGAAGTGAATGCCACTGCAGAGAAAGATAGAGCTCTCCCATGGGCCAAGGTGGTGTGTGTGAAAGTAGAGCCCAAGATCCAAGCCACTCCATTTTTCTGAGTCTGAACAGTTCTAGCAAAGAGAAGTCAACACGGATGATATAAGTGAAGTTGTAAAGTAATCTGTGGATTTCTAATTCCCCTCCTGACATTGTCACGTAATAATTATTGGCCAAACCATTGATATTTGCCTGTGAGAACTGGAGTAAGTAATTTTGTTGTTACCAAATAATCCTGCTATCTCTGTTGTCACTGTTGTTTCATGAGTGTGTGTGTATGTTTAACTTAGATTTTTTTTTTGAGGGGGTGAATGACCCTATTTACCTTGTTTATACGAGGTTGCCTAAAATTTCCAGTTTAGAAAAGGAGGTCAGCTATTTAAAAATAGTTCACAAAATTTTTTAAGCCCTCGGCATAACCTTCTTGCTGTTTGAGAGAAGTATAAACCTTGCTATTCAAAGTAGGATTTTTAGACTACCACCTGGAAACTTCTAGAAATACAGTATATTGTCATCCCCCTCTCCTCCCAGGAACAGAATCTGCATTTTAACAAAATCCACTGTTATGCTTAGTGATGTTTGAGAGTAAATAAAGAATGAAGGTGAGAGGAAGGGGAGGAGGGTGGTGGTGCCCTGGTTTATAAAGGAATTTTGACATTAAAATTTTATTGTTATCTGTCTTTAGAAATAACTACAAAGATTATTCGCTGGAATCCAGACTACACTTCAGAATTCAGGCAGCTCTTCACCTCTGGAAAAAATCGTCTTCAGATTGATCAGAACATGAAGGATGGAATTTTCTCTCAGTTTGTACCGGCGTCTATAGATATAGATTAGGCCTCGTATTAAAGTGGAAAAATGATCTTGCGAATGAGAGACAGAAAACTAATTTTACTGTCAATATTTTCTATAATTTGTGTGGTTTATTCTTGGCCTACTTAAGTGTTTTTTTTTCTCTATGGAATGATGGTCAGTAATATCTTGAAAACTCTTATATTTTGCATCTTCAAAAGGAATTTAAAATTAATTTAATTGGAGAGTGAAGAAGTCTTTTAAAGACTCACAGGTACAATAAAGTCTAAATAGATTATTTATTTTTTTAAATGTGGAAATATCATGTAAGTAGTAAATGGCTTATAACCTGAGCCATATTTAGATTTGTTGGAGAGTTAAACTTCAGAGATAGTTTGTTGCCTAGAATTTACGTTTCAGAAAGAAAATAAGAAAAACTTACATTCAAAAATAGCTTAATCATTTTCAGAAAACTCCTGAAAAAGACAAGTAATGGGTGTGTACAGGACAGGTAACGTAGGTAATTGGTTGAAAGACCTGTATCTAGAAAAGATGAGATGTTATTATTTTTTATTCTTCATATAAGTTAAAGGTGGTGACATTTTTGAGAGACTATCCTGTTTTTGAATGTACTTAAGTCTATCATTATTATAACAAAACTCAAAAAACTCTGTGTATCTAAAGGGAAAATTTATATTTTAGATTATTCTCAACCTTATCCATGAGAGCTAAAAAATATACATTGATTATTTTTCTTATAGAGTTCCTGCTGCTTTAAATGATATCAATAATTTTTACACTCATAATGTTGGTGTGTAAGGTCTAGTTTTCTAATCTTTCTAGCACTGTGATGTTTCCTTGTAAATATCTGGACTGTGCTTAGTCCTTTAATTTGCAGACACAATCAGGGCATAGAGTGGAAGAGAGCCTGACTCTGTATGGTGCTGGCTCTGCCATCAGCAGTTACCAGGGTGACCCTTAGGGAGTTTTGGGCTCTCTCTGTCACCGTATTTTCCTCATCTGTGAAATGGAAAAAGAACAGACGACTTCCAAGGTCTCTTTCAGCTTTATAATTGTAGGTCAGTGTCTTAGGTATTTATTTCAGCAACCAATGTTAAAATGTTTAATGCAAACCATTCCCACTTAGTGTGCGTTTTATTTTACGATCACCACTGCCTCCACCCCTGCACCTCCACCCCAGCTCTCCCATATGTATATGCAGTGGCTCAGGGCAAGACTGCATACAGAGCGGCAAAACATGATTTATGAATCGATGAATCAGGATATTGTCTTATTTTTGTTATGAAGAATACCTGGTCCCGGAAGCCTCCACAGGTGAACAAAAACAGCACCTGACTGGCAGTCAGGAGCCCTGCTCTGTTAGTTAATAGTTCCTCAACATGGAGCAAGTCATCAACCCTTTCTAAGACTCAGTTTCCCCAATGGAGATAGCAACACAGAGCCTGGTGTTTGTGAGGGCTCAATGGAATAACGTGCGTGATAGCTTTTTTTGTAAATTGAAAGGCTGTGTGAATATGAGTTGTTGTAATAGTTATGATTTTTTATGTACAGATTACAGTATCAAAACTAAAGTATTGGCTGAGTCTGTGGTCTCTGATGTAAAAGGAAAGAAGCGTGAAGATTCAAACAAGTTTGAATTTATTCAGTGTTTAGCACTGACCTGAGCTCACATTGTGAATTTGCGCCTTGATGTTTATTTCCTATTGTAAGAGCCTGTGGGCTTCCCAGGTGGCGCTAGTGGGAAAGAACCCACCTGCCAATGCAGGAGACATAAGAGGCGTGGGTTCGATCTGTGGGTTGGGAAGATCCCTGGAGGAGGGCTTGGCAACCCACCCCAGTATTTCTTGGCCGGAGAACCCCATGGATAGAGGAGCTTAGCGGGCTACAGTCCGTAGGGTCGCAAAGAATTGGACATGACAGAAATGTCTTCGCACACATGCACGCACGCCTAAGAGCCTGCATCCAGCAGGTATTTGATCTTATTTTCTTCACGGTACTAATTCTTGGCCAATACCGAGGATGTATTTCCAATGGAAAATGAATTCAACTCTAGTTGGAGTACCACCCTTTCAGATAATATAGGTGGTAGATTTCCTCACATGCTATTAATATGAATTATGAAACTTTATGTGAGGACCAGACAAAAGAGGAAATAAATTAACTGCCATTACAATTAGTAGTGGAAAATCTGTTTAACAATTTCTTTAAATATTACTTGGGAAAAAAGTTTCCAAATTCCTTAGAAGAGCTTTGGTAGCATTATTTTTTTTTTTTTAATTAAAAAAAAAGAAAAAAGCTCATTGCTTTTGTGAGAAGCTGTGAGTCAGAGCAAAAGTAAGTAAAAAAAAAATGCTGTTTCTAATGTAAAATGGAAATGGTTTAAGTTAATGGAGGTTATTTTTGTTTTAACTCAACATTATCAGAACAAATATAAAGAATTCATATCTCCCATTAAGATTTTTCCTTTGTTATTTGTTCTTATTATATTTGTATTTTTATTTCCTGTCTGCTAACCTATCCAATGGATTTTTAAATGTTGTAGTATCATTAATGCTACAAATATTCATCTGTTTCCTGCCATGTTCAAGATACCATGGCAGTACTAGTTTCTTGTGACCTCTGCTAATACTGCATTTATGGAGTTATTTTGTGACTCAGGGTGTTCTGTGAAGAATGAGTCCTGAAGTGACAATGTTTTATCTGCTGTTTTAAGGGGCATTTGTAAGGAGGTTGGGCTGCCAATGTGTCTGACAGTTGGTGCAATTTGTGTAATTCTTGGTATAATTGCCTTAAATTTTTTTTGTTTTTTTAAAATGAAAAGCCAGCGATTGGCTTTATGTAAACTTAAGATACCTTGGGGAAGGGAATGGCTACCCACTCCAATATCCTTGCCTAGAGAATTCCATGGACAGAGGAACCTGGGGGGCTATAGTCCATGGGGTCCCAAAGAGTCAGACATGACTCAGCAACTAACAAACTTAAGACTTAAATAGATTAGCCTTTATAATTTTGGTGACAAGGAAAGCATGACAATGGTATGACATGACAAAGCATAACAATTCTGCTTGACAATGGAAGATCAACTGTATCAGCTCTTATATGAACATATGTTTTAATGTTTCTTTGCTTCTTTTGGATATAAGGTCTCAAGTTATATAGGAAAAGGAGGTTCATTGATTCTTTGTCTCTACTACAAGTGAGTAGAAGCTGTGGGTGAATTCCAGATTAATCAGTGTCGAAGATTATTAATCATTGAAACAATAGAAGAGTATAACCATCTCTTTTGCAAAGGAGTGAGTTTAGCAGAGCTATGTGACGATCATTCCTACCTGACCTGGAAGCTTATGGTTTGAGCTTTGAGGTCACTGTGAGTCTTTGTTCAGATTCAAATCAGTGGGATTGTGTAAAAGAAGAAAGTTACCGCCTTTCAAAGAAAAGTGTTTTCTCTTTTGAAGCTACTTTTAGAGGCATTGTGATAGGCACTAATAACTGCTGCTGTTAATTCTCATTATGATTTCACTTCTCATCCATTCTTTAAACCGAGTCTGTTGATGTTTCTGAATAGAGATTTTTCTTCGCTTGAACTTTAAAAATATTTTCAAAAAGATCTTTATAGTCAACTGAAAAAATTTATGTCATTATTCTGATTAATTCTTCATTAATATTTTTTGTATTTGTGTTTTTTCTTAATCCATATTTGTAAATCAGAAATTCAAATACATTTAGTTAAAATAATCTAATGAAGACTCCAGTGACTGTTCTGATGCCCTAAGATTTTGTGATTCATAGGCCATGGAATGGATCTCAGAAAATGTATCCACCCCAGCCTCTCAACACTCTTGTTTCTCCTTCAGTCCTGCTCTGCCCAGTTATGGCAGCCACTGGCCACATGTCGCCATAGAGCACTTGGTACTTGGCACATGTTGGAGTGATGCTGAGAGTCAAGGAGCATTCATTCTTACATGCCTTCCCCTGTCATGCTTCCTGGGGTTCTGACTTATACCTGCTGCCTACTGTGATCACCTTAAATCACCTGTCGTGGTTCAAATATGTATCTGTGAGGTTTGCTTTTTCTATTTAAGTTCCCATAAACTTTTCTTTCATTATATTTCTTCTGCAGATGGTCATCAATCATTGGCCTGTTTGACATTATTATTCTCTCCCTTCCTCAGTTCCTTATATACTAGACTGAGAGATTTAATTTTTAGGATTATTAGCTTAATCTGACTTTATAGACATTCCTTACTTTTTGAAATGTAACAGCACAAACTCTTAGTTTGTAGATGAAGAGACTCTCACTATTAAGATGTTAGATTATATGATTAAAATATTTTCTAGGATTAACATTATTCTGAAGATTTGGGTGACCACTTCAATCTCCTTAGATTATTAGTGTTTCATCATTGACTCAGCTAGGCCAATATTCTCCTTTAAAGATTTTAGATATTAGTTACCCATTTAGAGAATAATTTGGCAAATAGTTTATTTAAAGTTGTGTGTTTGTCTTCTGCTGCTTATTATGTTTAATGTGTGTATGACACCTAAGTGATATGCATACATATAACTGACATATTGTAAAGCTCTTTAGACATTTCCTATGGGGCTTCCTTGGTGACTCAGTGGCAAAGAATCCACCTGCCAATGGGAAGGTGCCCTGGAGAAGGAAATGGCAGCCCACTCCAGTATTCTTGCCTGGGAAATCCCATGGATAGAGAAGCCTGGTAGGCTGCGGTCCATGGGGTCACAAAGAGTCAGACACGACTTAGCAGCTAAACATTTCTTGGTCAGATACATAAATAGATAGAAAACAGCTTACAAATATTAAATAGATAATATCATTTTATACTGTTCTTTCAGAAGGAGTCCAGGGTTTTCTCCCATTTTCCCTCCCCCAGATCAATTATTTACATATTTTTTCTTTATATTATTAGATTGCTTGTTATAAAACCCTGTTTCTGGCCCTCATTGTTGGTACTTTTGTCTTTTAAACATCCCTTAGACTTAGTTACTTTAGAATGTTGAAATGTAATGAAAAGGACACACCAGAATTTAGCTTGAGGAGCAATAACTTCTGTGTTGAGTGGTTGCTGTTTGACCTTGATGTTAAAGTCCATTCCAGTCTGTTTATAATTTTGTAACCACAAAAAGAAATGATACAGGCGCTATGTAGTAGATTGAAAAGGCCGAGCAGGTTCTTGGCCTGATCTATCCCGTAGAACAGTGTGGATCTAGCTTCACAGGAAGTCCAACCTTCATTCTGTCCAGTTTACAGATGTGTCAATGTAGTAATACTGTAACACGACTCTGCATGGAAGAAATTAAAGCAGCCACCTCACTGTATTTTGCTGATAAAGAGAGCATACCAGTGCCTACAGATTAGATATCTCATAGGAAAACTGAAGGTACTTTAATACCTTCATTAAGTAAAACCTAGTTGTATATTAATATATAATGTACCTGATATGTTAATCCAGTAGTTCTTAGACGCACATAATTTAAATGATGAATATAAGGGATATGGTATATCCCAGTGGGAGCTTTTGTTTTACTGCTACTTAATTTTTTTTTTTTTTTAGTAAATTAGTTTTAAGTTTTTAGTTTGTGTTACATACGTCATTTGGGGGAAAAAAGGTTAGTCACAGTGTAACAACTGAAAACCAGAGAAACTGGATAAAATGAATGTGTTAAAGAATATTGCTTATTTCAGTTTTAAAGGAACTGCATTATTTTGAAGTGCTGGACGGTCTTCTTCATTTTAAGGGAAGACTCTCCCTGCTTTAGAGTCGTGCATTTTAATTTGTTCTTGTCTTTATTGGAGCCAAGTGTCCGGGTGGCAACTTTGGGTATAGTAAAAAAGTTTAAATAGTTTTTGTTAGTTCACTTTTTTTCTTGAAGTGATTTTTTTTTCTTCATAGTGGACAAATGTTTCCTATATAGTGCTTTAAGAAAGTAATTTACACATAAAGAGAGATTATGGTAAGCATTATAAATCTTAGGCTATTAATTTAATGGCTTCCAAAGACAGTACCATTGGGTTCTGTGTAACTAAGATTTGTGGAAGGAGAACACATGTGTTTCACTGTTATGTGCTATCCAGAAAAATTACTTAATTCTCAACAGTGTATTGCATTCTTGTGTTACGTTAGGGGAGAATTTTATAACTAAGTAGTTTATTTTAAAATTTTCTTCTTTTGCTAACTGCCAACATCTGAACACCTGAATGAATACCAGCAGATTCATTTGTATACTAGTGTTTTAAAATATTTATTTGCAGATGTTTATAGAACTTTTGAATTTTTTGATGTAAGTTGCTGAATCATATGTAAAGGCAAAATATATATTTAATAAGTGAGAAGTATTATTTTATTACTGAGTCTTATTTCCAAAGCAAATTTATTTTGTAGGTACTTCACTTGGAAAATTTTGCTTTGACTTAAAATGCACAAACAAATCTGTCTGGAGATCTGGTCACCTAAAAAACCTTCATGTTACCTTGACATGTAGGGAAATTTTAATTATAGGCCATAGCATTTTTGCAAATCAATGTTGGTTTCCTGTTGAATCATCAAACCTACCTGTATGTACTTTAAAATTTAATGTTTTATTAGTAAACATTTTCAGCATTTTATCTCACTTTTTCTCTTCTCATTACATTTGAATTTAAATCCTGTCTTCCCCATTCCCAGTGGTCACAGTTTTACAGAGCAAAATATGTTTAGAAATGGAAGATGTGACTTCTAAGTAAGAGGAATGTGTTTAGTAGCATCCATCTGCTGATCAAATAGGCATTGGATCTGGTGCTAGAAAGTGAAATGGCTTGTAGGTATAAAAGCATTTTATCAGTATAAGTCAAGAAGAAAGAAGAAAACTGTGAACTTCCGATGTTTTTTAATATCAAAGCTGTGTTCCAAAATGGGTGTTTATTTGCTGATTTTGTGTAATGTTATCATCTGTGATGTGTAAGCTCATGCTGATATGAGATATAAATTTTCAACATGGAGACATTAGTTCCTGTAGCCTATTTTTAACATTAAGACATTTCTGAAAACAAATATCATCTTAGAAACTGTATTTTTAAGTGCAAATAAATCAGCCTATCTTGAAAGTCATGTTTTATTTTTCATTCCTTAGTATTACAGAATACTCTGCATTATTAGATGTGTGTTTAAGTTGCTGGATACTCTTGGAATTCTTTATTTTCATATTGCTTTGCTGGATTACCTACAATGTGCAATTGAATTGTTATTTAAATAAATTACACTTGATAGAATTAAAGTCTTCTGGTTGGTCTACATGTGAAAGATGTACACAGCACCTGTTTTGCTGATACTTAATTGTAGTGTGATGTACACTTGAATGTTTGTTTCTTGGTAAGATGTTTTTATTTTTAGCTGATTTATAGTATTACATTAGTTTCAGGTATACACGGTGATTCAGAATTTTAAAGGTTATACTCCACTTATAGTTATTATGAAATATTGGCTATATTCTTTGTGCTGCATAATATATCCTTGTAGTTTATTTTATATATAGTAGTTTGTATCTTTCTATCTCCTATCTCTATCTTGCCCCTGCCCGCTTCCTTTTCCCCACTGGTAACTATTAGTTTGTTCTCTGTATTTGTGAATCTGTTTCTTTACTGTTATATTCACTAGTTTGTAGTATTCTTTAGATTCCACATATAAGTAATATCATATAGTATTTGTCTTTCTCTTTCTGACGTATTTCATCAAGCAAAATACTCTCCAAGTCAATCCATGTTGTTGCAAATGGCAAGATTTCATTTCTTACGGATGAGTAGTATTCCATCTTGTGTGTGTGTATGTGTGTGTGTGTGTGTGTGTACACATCTTCTGTATCCGTTTATATGAGTTTTTGGACACTTGCTTCCATGTCTTGATTGTTGTAAATAATGCTGCTGTGAACATTGGGGTGCATGTATCTTGTTGAATTAGTGTTTTAATTTTCTTTGGATATATACCCAGGAGTGTAGTCGCTGGGTCATATGGTAGTTTTATTTTTAGCTTTTTGAGGAATCTTCAAACTGTTTTCCACAGTGGTTACACCAGTTTACATTCCCACCAACAATGTAGGAGGGTTTGCTTTTCTCCACATTCTTGCTAACATTTATTTGTGTTCATTTTGATGATAGTCATTCAGACAGGTGTGACGTGATATCTCTTTGTGGTTTTGATATGCATTTCCCTGATGACTAGCAGTGTTGAGCATCCTGGTAAGACTTTTTCAAAAAACCTTTACAGGCATATGTAAAGCCCTTCATTGTACTATGTTCTTGGCTGAGCACTGAGCATGCAGTAGTAAATGTGTGATACAGTTATCTTGAAGTGGGGATTGCCTTCTCGTTCATCTTTTTATAATCTGTTTTGTAGTTGAGAGATTTAGATCAGCTGCTAGTATGTCCAATTTAAGGAGGAATCTTTAGCATTTGTGTTTCACAGTAGAAAAATATTGGTCTCTGGAAATCAGGTCTGTATTTGAGACTGAACTTATCTAGGAAGTGACATGTGATCTCCTCCCCAACAACTGAACTTCTCTGAACGTTGCCTAACACCTCTGTAAAAAGGGGTTGATTTCACTGCCTCATTCAGCTCTAGGGAGGATCAGAGGAGGAGGTAGATGAGAACCAGGGCTAATTCAGCATCAAATGGCTGCTTCTACTCCTTCTCTGGATGAGTTAGGGAGTGAAATTGTAGTTGCTCAGTCGTGTCCAACTTTTTGTGACCCCATGGACCGTAGCCTACCAGGCTCCTCTGTCCATGGGATTTTCCAGGCAAGAATACTGGAGTGGATTGCCATTTCCTTCTCCAGGAGATCTTCCTGACCCAGGGATTGAACATGGGTCTCTGGCATTGTAGGCAGACGCTTTACCGTCTGAGCCGCCAGGGAAGTCCTGGATGAGTTAGAGCAAACTAAACTCTGTCACAAACCAGGTGTTCCTGCCAGAGGGTGGCTCTTCCTGCCGTGATTCAGTAACCCACGTTCTGTAGTCTTGTCGCTCTGCCATCTTCTTTGCATGGTCGCTTTCTTCTTTAGCATCAAGCTGCCGAAGGGGAAGAAGTATGGAGGGTGGTATGAGGGGCTTGGTGTACATCATCTTCTGCATGTCCTTATTCCACTGGCTAGAGCTCAGTCACCTTGACTTACCTCATGACAAGAGAGGCAGAGAAATGTGGTCTAGCTGTGGGCTCACAGAGAAGGGGAAGTGGTGTGAGGGCAGCGGTTAGCCTGTCTCTGCCACATCCCCGTTTAGGCTGTATCCACCATGGTTTTCCCAATGTGTCCTTGCTTTCATTTCGGTCTTTTGGTTTTTGGTGTGAGCAGTTTGATGGGTTTGAGGACGCGTTAGTTACAACTTGAGCTATTTAGGGTAAAAACAAAAACTTGAGATGTAATATATCTAGACAGATATATTTAGACAGATAAAGGGGGTCTCATGGAACCTCGGGGAAGGAATATGGAAAATTCTCAGGAAGTATTTGAATTCAAATTAGGATAGCTTTAGAGTCTGTTTTGTTTTTTGTGTTTTCCTGTCTTTCCTGGTCATCCACTTCCTTTTCAGAAGATGAACCTCTGTGGTTCACAGGCTACGTGATGGGAGGGAGATGTCCATAACAAAGGATTATTTTTCCCTTGTGCTCCATCTCTATTCCAGGTCAGTGAAGGATCCACCCCACATTGTTCTCATCCAAGGCCCTGAGCTATTGGAATCTTGCTTTCTGGTATAAGAGAGGAAGGGAGCATGGTATATAAGAAGAATTGGTTCTAGGGCCTCAGTTGTGTGGTGACAGATGGTATCTAGACTTAAGGTGGAGATCATTTTGTAGTGTATACAAAGATTGAATTGTTATGTTGTACCCTTGACATTAATATAATATTATGTACTATCTTTACCTCAATAAAAAATAATGCCTCTACCTGCAATTTTGAACATATTTCACGTTCAAAGCAAATCACAGAGCTTTACCTAACTTCAGCAGGGTGGGAAAGTGCAGTCCGGTACTGTGCTTGGAAGGAGAAATATCAGAAATAGTTGTAGTGACCACCGTGGTCGAGATACTTGGTTCACTCTCCTTCCTGCACACAAACTCATTTCTGCCCCAAAGGAGATAAGCCCGTCCAGTTGAGGCATATTCATGACGTGCTCTGTGGTTTCTTTCTTTCAAATCCAGATTCGCCTCTGACTCCTCTGGAGACCATGAGCTAAAAACTTATTTGCCCTCTAAGCACAATTTATATCCTGGTTGAATAGAGGCAGGATCATCGCAATAAACACTGCCATTCTGAAAATGAAAAGCAAAGTGTGGGAAACACAAAGCAAGCACTGTCGCAATTCTAAAATCCTGTCCTTTGAGGCTCCTCCCTTGGGAATGGAGATGCTTCTTGGTTAGACCTTGACTCCATTTCCTGAGAGGAGGGCCCTCGTCCATGGTTCTCTGGGGCATCTGCCTTCACCTTCTGAGAGATTATCATCGTCCATAATTTTTTGGCCACATCTGAAGTGACCATCAGGGAAATTGCCCTCCTTAGGAATTGAGCAAATTTCTCAACCCTTTCCTGCCCCATGTTGGGACCAAAGAATCACTCTATCAAAAAGTCACGTCTCTTTCAGTGCAGGTAATTCTTTGGCGGTACAATTCTCTCAAAAGTTTAGTGTGCTTTTCATCTATTTGACTCATCACCAAAGTATTTCTGAGACATTCTTTTCAGGGACTTCCCTGGTGGTCCAGTGGCTGAGAGTCCACACTGCTAATGCAGGGGTTCCAGGTTTGATCCCTGGTCAGGAAACCAGATCGTGCATGCCACAGCTCATGATCCTGTGTGCCGCAACCAAGACCCAGCACAGCCAAATAATAAATACTAAGACATTTTTCTCATTTCCATATCCAACCTCCCTTGGCTTAATTGACTAAACATATTAATAATACTGATGTGAGTCAATACCGTCTCGGGAACTGATTTCTGTATTCATCAGAATGAGCTTGGATATGCCATAGTAACAACCAACCAACTAACCAATTCTCAGCCACTTAAAATAACAGTAGCTTATTTCTTGCTCATGCTGTATGTGTATTTTAGGTCAATAGTGAACCCTGTTCACTATTGTAGAGGCCATTGGAACCCTCACCATCTAGAATGATACTCATCACTATGGTAAATTACACACCGACTTTTTTTAACACCTTCATTGAGCTATAATTTAAATACTATACAGTTTACTCCTTTGAAATACACAATTCTAAATTTAGTAAATGTACAGTCTTGTATCACCACAATCTGATTTTAGAACATTTCTGTCACCTCGAAATTTTCCCCTTGTGTATTTGCTGTCAATCCTTACCCCTGTAACCTCCTGGCCCTAGGGAAACATTGACCTATGTGTCTCTATAGTTTTATCTTTGACATAAGCTGGAATCAAACAAAATATAGTCTTTGGTTTCTGGTTTCTTTCACTTAGCATTATGTTTCTGAGATTCACCCATGTTGGATATATTTGTGCTTTATTCCTTTCCATTGTTGAATTGTTTTCCATTGTATGAATTTACTATGTGTCAATTGTCCATTCACCCATTGGTAGACATTGGATTGCTTCTAGTTTTGACTTTCAGGAACAACAGCACTATGAACATTTACATACAAGTCTGTGTGTGTACATAAGTTTTCATTTTCCTGGGCAGATGCCCTGGGATGGGTTTCCTGGATTATATGTAAGTGTATGCTTAACTTTTTAGTAAACGACCTATATTCCAAATGTGCTTTACCATTTTACATCCTATCAGCAATGTGTGCAGGTTCCCATTTCTTTACATCCTCAACACTTCTTGATGATGTCATTCTTAATTTTAACCATTTTTATATGTGTGAAGTGGTGTCTCATTGTAGTTTTGATACATATTTTAAGTTGAGCAGTAATTCACATAGAATTCGTTATCTCAAAGTCCACAATTTTCTGTATACAATTCAGTGTGTTTTTTCATATATTCATTGTTATACACCCATCCCCACAACCAATTCTAGAACATTTTTACCACTCTAGAAAGAAACTTTGTACCCATCAGTCAGTCCTAATTCTCTCCTCTCATCTCCTGGCAATCATTGATCTAATTTCTATCTGCAAGGATTTGTAAAATCTGACCATTTCATATTAATGGAATCATATGTGACCTTTGATGTCTGGCTCTTTTGCTTACCATGTTTTCAAGTTTCATTCATGTTGTAGCATGTAGTAGTATTTCATTCATTTCTGTGTCTGAGTAGTATTCCATTGCATAAATATACCATATTTCTCCCCCTCTGTTCACTAGTTGAGGGACGTTCAAGATGTTTTCACTTTTTGGCTTTTATTAATAATGGTGCTGTGAATATGCAAGTAGATGTTTTTGTGTGAACAAAGAGTTTAAATTTTCCTAGGTATAATCAACTGAAGGAAAATTTATGGGTAATAAGTCTAAATTTAACTTTTTGGGGAACTGCCAAACTGTTTTCCAAAGTAGTTGTATTATGTTACATTCCTTTAGTCAGCATGTGAGGGTTCCAATTTCTTAGCATCTTCACCAACACCTTTTATTTTCCAGCTTTTGGTCATAGCTGTCTTAGTGGAGATGGAATGGTATCTCATTGTGACTTTTTTGATATGCATTTCTCAAATGACTCATGATGGTGGGTGTTTTTTCTTATGTTCACTGGTTCTTTGTATATCTTCTTTGATGGAAACATCTATTCATATTTTTACCCCTTTAAAAATTTGGTTATTTGCCTTTTCATTTTTTAGTTGTAAGAGTTCTTTATTTATTAAGGATGCTAGACTTTTACCAGATATATATATGATTAGTAAATATTTTCTCCTATTTGATGAGTTGTCTTTTTCTTTTGTTGATGGTGTCCTTCAACACACAAAGGTTTACTTCTTATGAGGTTTAATTTATTGGGGTTTTTTCCTTTGGTTCTTTATGATTTTGGTGTCATAGCTAAGACATCATGGCCTAATCCAAGTTTGCAGAGATTTACTTTTTCTTCTAAGAATTTTATAGTTTTAGCTCTTACATTTAGGTGTTTGACCCATTTGAAATTAATTTTTGTGTATTGTATGAGATAGAGATTCAACTTCATTCTTTTGCACGTGGATATTCAGTTGTCCTTGCACCATTTGTTGAAAAGCACACTGGCTTTTTTTTTTTTTTATGGTGGTAAAAGTTACATAATGTAAAACATACTATTTTAATCATATTTAGCTATACTGTTCAGTGGCCCTAAGTACATTACAATGTTGTGAAACTCTCACCATCATCCGTCTCTCAAGTTTTCACTTTCCTAAACTGAAACTCTGTCCCCATAAAACACTAAAACCCCATTCCTCCCCTACCCCTGGCCCCTAGCATCTACCAATGCACTTTCTGACTCTATGAATTTGTCTAGTCTAGGTATCCTGTATAAGTGAATAGGTGTCTAACAGATGTATAACACAATAGGTGTCTGCACCTAATGTATATTGGAATACATTTTTCAGGTTTACGTAATATATGTCCTACAAACAGATTGTACCTTTTTCCCCCCATGCTATACCATAGGCTCTCATTAGTTATCTCCTTTATACATAGCAGTGTATATTTGTCAATCCCAATCTCCCGGTTTATCCCACCCTCCCTTTCCTCCCTTGGTGCTCTATGTTTGAAGCACACTGGCTTTTAAAGCTTTCACCCAGAACTTTCATACATACCCCTTCCCTTCATGTTTTGTTGGTCTAAGCAAGTCATGTGGTTTTGCCCAGCTTCAAAGGGACAGGTAAGTGCAATTCTACCACATGCGTCCATATTCCAAGTTTATGTGTCATGGTTCTAGCCACACAGATTTTGACTGGTTCTCTCAGTCCAGGTTCCAGGTCACTCAGGGGGAGTTTTTATTGGCCTAGCTTGGAAGGAGTGCTGACTGTCCCCTCACACAGTTGTGATCAAGGAAACGTAGTCATTTAGAACAGACATGGTGGCTGAAAGTTTGGCCCTATAGACTGGTGAGTGGGACAGTTCAGGAGAAGGGATCATTATAAAGTTATAGTTATCTAACTAAATCAAATATTGTCTATGGGTCTTATGCAATTCTGATTTAAGTTACTTAAAAATTGATGTATAAGTGTAAGTTCCCTGATTGTACTTTTGTCGAGCAAATAATGTATTGAGGCCCTACTATTTCTTTCAGATACTGTTGTAGCTACTTGGGAAGTATTAGTGAATAAAACAGTTTCACCTTCATCTAGCTTATATTCTAATGGGATGAGGCAAATAGTAATGTGATAAATAAATTATATAGTATAGGGGTTGACAATTTAAGGCCTACAAGCCAGCTGCCCATTTTTGCAAATGAAGTGTTACTAGCAAATAGCCACACCCATTTACTTACATACTATCTGGCTGCTTTCCCACCACAGTAGCAGATTTGAATCTGCCACAGAGACCTTAAGGCCCACACACTTAAAATATTTACTGTCTGGCCTTTAAGAGAACATTTGCTGACCCTGGTATAATATGTACAAAGTGAATATATACAATGGAAAAAAGAAAAAATAGCCAAGAAAAGGGAACTGGAAGTGTTGAGATAGGGAAGAGAGTCTGTTGAGATTTGCAGTGAGATGATTAGATCCTGTCTCACTGGAAAGAAGAGACTAGAGCCAAGACTTGACAGAGGGGAAGGAGCTAACTAGATATATAGGGGAAGAATATTTCAGGCAGAAAACAAAATCAATGCAAAGGCATTAAGAAAGGGGTGTGCCAAATGCTTTCAAAGAACAGCAAGAGGACCACATGGCTGACCCGAAGGGGTGAGCGAGGGGGACTGCCGTAGGAAGTGGGTCAGAGAGTCTCAAAACTGTGGAGAGTCTGCGATTTTGCTCTTTTTTGCAAGCTAACAAGTTAAGCCTGCATGGTTTTGTGGGTTCTGGCAGAAGACATGAGATCCCTGAGTCAGAGGCAAAACCCCCTTATTACTCATGGCACCTCAAGCAGCATGAGCACCAACATATTTACATCAGTCCCTTTCTCCCTCCAAGCCCCATGGGAGTGATGTGAGGCACCCAAGTGGATGCTGCTCCCTCAGTGGGTTTGCACCACAGCTGAGAACCCTGAGCTCAGGGAACCCAAATGTCAGAATGGATTACAAGCCAACCTGCCTGCCCTCTGCTCTAAAGGGAGACATTGTTTGTCACTCTGGACAGTAAGTGCACCTGCCCTCTGCTTTAGAAGGAGACACTATTTTGCAAAGCTGCTTGCTATTCAAACGTTTTTGAAAAGATGATCTAGAGCAAAGTTCGTGCCACTTCTTGCGAGGTGTGCAGAGAAGCAAGAGACCCATGAGGAACTGTTTCCCTGTGAGACGTTTATAAGGTACCTTTGGGAAGTAATCAAGCCCTTTCAAGTGCTTGACTTTTACCCTGACTGAAATAAGGAACCATAGGAGTGACACAAGGTGACATGTTTTGCAAAGGTTACCCTGGCTGTCATGCTGAGAGTAGAGTGAGGTGGACAAGGGCAGAACAGAGAGACAGGAGGCCATTGCAGGAACACAGACAAAGTGGCGGCAGAGACCAGAGCGCTGTATTGGGGTTTGGTCCTGGCCACTTGGAGGGATGCAGTTTCATTAACTGAGATGAAGGGAGAAAGAGACGGAGCAGATTATGGAGGGCTGCTGAGCAATCAGGTTTGGGCATCATGAGTTTGAAATATCTGTTAGATAGAAGATGTCTTAGTATTGAGATGGCAGTTGGATAAATGACTGTGGAATTTCAGTTCAGTTCAGTTCATTCGCTCAGTCATGTCCGACTGTTTGTGACCCCATGAATCGTAGCACGCCAGGCCTCCCTGTCCATCACCATCTCCCGGAGTTCACTCAGACTCACGTCCATCGAGTCTGTGATGCCATCCAGCCATCTCATCCTCGGTCGTCCCTTTCTCCTGCCCCCAACCCCTTGGGAGAGAGGAATTTGGGCTGAGATAAAAAATTGGGAGTCCTTGGCATACAGATGGCATTGAAAGCCATGTGGCTGGAGATTTTTACAGGGAGAACTCAAGGAGTGCCTGTGGTATTTCACCTGTAGTTATGAATTGGGGTGAATTATATGCTCTGTTCACTCTCAAAACTGCCTCGAGCCTGTTGGAGTTTAGATTGAATAGAATGTAATATAGATGAATAGTATTAAGAGTTAAAAATGAACTCTTCTGATAAAACAATTGGGGCCTTTATCAAACTTTTTGCAGACTCCCAAATATCTAAAAGAGGTGGAATGTCATTTGAGCTTTAAAGGGGGAAAAAAAGCCTAGCATAAAATCTGAAATTTTAATTAAAAAAAAAAATTGACAATGTTAAACAAGAAGCAGCTGTGTGGGGGAAGATTTGTGTGCATTTTTAGCCCCACTTTGAAAGCCTCAGATTGTCTCTGGAGCAGAATGCAGCAAACTGTCACAAATCTTGTTTTCTGAGAAAATGGTTATATCAACATTACAGCATGCCACTTCTACAGTCAGCATGCCAAAAATAACACTGAAAGAAATGACTGCAAATCTAGTTAGAATTAAGCCGGTAATTATTGCGTTTGCGATCATTTCCAAGAATTGTTCCTACCCAAATATTAAATGGGGGAAAAAAAAGAAGAATTCATTCTAGCTGTGAAAGTTTTCCACTTTTTATTTTTCTTTTTCACTTAAGGTTTATGTTAGTAAAACATATTAGAAAGTATAGTTTATAATAGTAAAATTATTAATAGTTTTAACAGTATTTCTATATTGCTATTAAAAGCAAAGTCATTTTAATAATATTTTGGAGACTATATTTTTCTTTATTACAAGAGGAAATATTTTCTTTTTCTTTTTTTCTGTTTGAAGTTTAGAGTACTAATGTTTCCTAAAATTTGGATGGAAAGTATGTAATCTTTTAAAGTCCTGATATACCATCTCTTTTCTGAGTCCCTCCATTATCAGATAAGTAAATCTTGATTTGATAAAATACCTAGTTGTCAAACTCTGGGTGAACATGGAGGTTAAGAATGGTGTACATGGAACCAGTGTACAGATGGAAATAAAGTGTCTTTCTTTTGTCTGTAATATGGTTTCTCTGAAAAGAGAATCCTTTATTCCAGGGAAAGTAGTTTTTTTTTGTTTTTTATTTTTTAATGATGACAGCATTATTATTTAGGGGATCTCGTTTTACTTAAAATTTGTCTATCTTCTTCTCCCACGGTCCCCACATCCCCTATACAAGTTAGATCCATCAGTGAATCATGTAAATATTTATAGTACCCATTAATCTAGTAGAAAATATGTATATTTCATGACATTTCTGGTCCTTGGGGCATTTGACTTTTTTAGTCCTTGTGACAGGCTTATGCATAACTCTTCTCCAGTAAAAACAGGACACATTCCTCTTCCACTGTTTCTCAACCAGGTGTTCTTCCTAGGGCCAATTGGCCTTGAAAGGTAACTTACTGACTAGGTGTCAGAAAGATGAATGCTTCTTTTAAAAATAGCTGTAAGATGTTCTCTGTCAGTGAAACCATGGCTCTTGAAAAGGAGTCTTGTTTGGAAACTTGCAGAGGTTCAGCCCATCTGTAGAATAAAGATCGTTAATGATGTGATGTTCTTGTAGACATCTTGGTTCACTTGCCTTCAGGACTAGAAGCTGTCCCTTAGATATTCAGCAATCTGTGTATGGAGTACTGGCCTCAGTGTGGTTCAGTGTAGCGGCTATCACATTTCCACATATTGAATTCTATACATTTTCTTTTTCTATTATTTCTTTTTCTATTTCGTTTTCTTTTTCTGTTTTCTTATTCTAATCTTATTCTAAGATTCTATCTTAGAATCTGTTTTCAAGGCTCTTGTTAAATGTTCAAGCCAGAGGAAAACTCTTTCATCTTTCCTTCCAGATGAACTTTTTCCATATCCCCTATGGTACTTTTGCCATCAACATTTGATCCTCAATTTTCATTCCCCTAAAAGTGATTCCTGGAAGTCTTCCCAAATCTTCAGAAGCATGACTGATTTGATTTTACCTTTTCCTTTCTCACTTGTTTCATCATGAAATTGGTTTCTGGCTGACTTGAGTAAACTTTTGCCCTCTGAAGGAAGGGTTTGTAAAGCTTAGTTCAAAGCAAAATGTCTCCTGTTCCAATTCCAGTGATTTCTCTTCCAGCTGAGAGAAAACCCTTGCAGCCCTCTAGCTACCAACTGTCCTCAAGCTACGGCCTTTTGGTGGTTCTTCCATGAAAGTTGCAAGCAATCCCTGATTCTCCAGCCACTTTGGCTCTTCTGACAGTAGCCCCTTCCTTGAAGAAGACCTGGCAATTAGGCTAAGGCTGCTTCTTTCCCGTCTGTGTCTTACACTTAGCTATAGAATGACAGATGTAGTTCACTGTTAGAGCTGGTGATTGCCCTCAGGCTGGGCTTCTGCACTGTCTCCTGGAACAGTCACTGAGGTTGTGCTTCTTTGTTCTGGGTTGTAGTTCAGACACTTACTTATTAAGACCCCTGAAAACACGATTTCAAAGAACTAGAAGACATTCTAGTAGACCTTGACCTGGCACTCGTATTTGCAAAAGTAAGTTGTGTTTCTGGTTTTTACAGACTGTGAATAGAAGAAGAGCTGGGGACTTTCTAAGGCATTTCATCCCATCCTCAAATTCCTGAATGACCTCAGTTTGTGTCTAGTATAGATGGTTGATGATTGCTGTGGTGCCATTGCTGTTGTTGTTAAGCAAATGTATGCTTTTCTTCTCTGTTATATATTTTATTTTATATACCAAATCATTCAAATAATGTTGAGTATGAATGACCAGATACCTACTAAGACGCATTTTAAATTATAGGCCCTTCTGCAAAATCAAAAGAATGCAAATGGCTGTTTACAGAAGAAAACCCAGATACCAAAAGTGAAACATTGAGGAAAGAGTAGAAAGTATCCAGTGGACACTGCATCCTCTGATTTGGGGAAAGGCCCTTATGTAATATTTCCTGTCAGTTGCCAGTGGACCTAGGTGTTTGCTTCTTCGTTCCAGAGCTTCTTCTCTGAGCAAGCCTTACTCAGAGAACTCAGCTCATCAGATAGATGTAAGTAAAGTTGAGATTCAGTAGAAACCATTCTAGGTACTTTAATATGCAAATGATTTAATACAGGAAACTAGGTGCTTACAAAATCACCAGGTGGATTGAACAAGTAGATTCTAGTCTGGGCCTCCAGGTATGATTCCAGAACATGGAAGAAGTACTCACCAGGGCATATAATCAGGAAGGTAGAGAATGGTGAAACTACCATATTTAACCTTGAGTCAGAAAACATACAGGGTAGCTGTAATCTTAGCATCAAGACGTCATCTGCTCTCTAGGTGTGAAACACAGACCCTATTATAGAAAAATCCCATGTCTACCAAAACTTCCTTGCCAATGTGAACAATGCAAAGATGCAGGAAGATGGACCTCACTTCTGCCTTCAGACCTCCTGTTAGAAAATCTAACTGAATTCATGTCCAGATGTATAGCAGGAAAAAAAATGGTGAAATGTAGTTTTTAGCTTTCCAGCTTCTTCACTTTAGGAAGACTCTCTAGAAGGAAGTTAGAATGGATTCTGAGTAACAGTTGTCAAGAATTCAGCACATATCCAAAGAGAGCTGTCAGCAGCTTCAGCTCCCTTGGCATGGTGAAGGAGTGTGAGCTCACTGGATATTACCAGGGCAGATGCCCTCAGGCAGCCTGAATGGCTGGAACAACAGCAAAGATGAAGATTGAAGCCATCTTGGCCATGAAGATAGTGGCTCCCAGCTGGGTGAGTAGGAAGGTACAACAAAGCCCTTAAGGGTGGTGGGTGGTTTCAGTGACCTCTGGCACCTTTCTTGGCATTGGAGTTCCCCGCCCTCCTTGATCCACAGCTCTGAGGGAGAAGCATGGCAAGCAGGTGGGACGAGGCTGTTTGCTGCCTGGCTTCTTTCCAGAACTGTTGATGCTGAGAGTCATCCTGTGGACTTTTTCATCAGTGTTTGAGTGGGAGGATGGGGAAGGTGGAATGGGTCCCTCTAGGACCTGCAGTTTCCTCTGCTGGTGTTGGTGGTGTCAGCAAAATAAGTGTGTGAGTGGTGGGGAGTCAACTGTGGGAGGTTTTGGGATTTTAGTAGTCCTGATGAGCCCACACAGAGAAGGTGAGTGTTTATGGACTGGCTTCTCCCAGCACCCTAAAGTTACCCTCAGACTAAGTATTGGCCCTGGCCTTGGGGAGGCTATGTGACACTCTGAAAGAGTCGTATCCTTGTTGGACCAGGGGAGCCACCTTCAAGCAAGATTGTGCTGATGCCTGTTTTAAAACATCCCATGGCTTCCTATTTGCATGAGTCAAAAGTCCAAGGGTTCTTTTTTGACCACTAAGCTCTATGTGATTGGGCTTCCCAGGTAGCTCAGTGGATAAAAAATCTTCCTGCAATGCAGGAGACCCAGGAGATGATGGTTCGATCCCTGGGTTGGAAAGATCCGCTGGAGGAAGGCATGGCAACCTGCTCCAGTACTCTTGCCTGGAGAAGAACCCATGGACAGAGTAGCCTGGCAGGCTACAGTCCATGGGGTCTCAAAGAGTCGGACACTACTGAAGCAGCTGAGCATGCACTCACGCATGTCCTATGTGATCTGAATCCTGCTAAGTCTAATTTAACTCCTCCTTCTCCTTCTTGCTCAGTGTCCCAGAAGCACTCACCCTTTCCCAGTGTCAACATAAATTGACCTTTGAGCCCTTCCCTCATCATTTGCTCTGCCGGGAATAATCTTCCCTCAGATCTTTGCTTAGCCAACTTAAGCTCATGAGTCCCACTGTCATCTCCTCAAAAACTAGAGTATCTAGTTCTCTCAACAAGGAGTGGATGAGTCCTATGTGAAGAAAGTGTCGACATTGTAGTGGAAGATACAGTGCGTGCTTAGTAGCTCAGTCGTGTCTGACTCTTTGCAACACCATGGACTGTAGCCCACCAGGCTCCTCTGTCCATGGAATTCTCCAGGCAAGAATACTGAAGTAAGTTGCCATGCTCTCCTCCAGGAGATCTTCCCAATCCAGGGATTGATCCCAGGTCTCTCGTATTGCAGGTGGATTCTTTACTGTCTGAGCCACCAGGGGAGCCAGGAGATATAGTAGACGATTTAAATTAAAGAAGAGATACACCATGTTTTTGGGATAGTAAGATGAAATATTGCAAAGGATATCAGTTTTTCCAAATTAATTTTCCCCAATTAATTTCCTACCCCCAAGGAAAATACCAGCAGCATGCCAAAATGATTCTGAGGTTGAAAGTGAAGAATAAGCAGGCAATAATAGTTGAGAAATTAAAAAAGGAAAAATTAAAGGTGACTTACCTTATGAGCTAATAAAACATACGGCTACTAAAATGGAAAATGTTTGGTATTTGCAAAAGAAGTGACAGGACTGTGGAAAAGATGAAAGAACCCTGAAACCAAGTCTTATAAAAATAGGAATTTAATATATCATAAAGAAGGAATCAAAAATCAGAACGGGATTATGAAACAAAAATACTGGGGTCTTTTAGGTATATGCCCAAAAGAATTAAAAACGTATCCATGTAGAAACTTGCACATGAATATTTACAGCAGCCTTATTCATAATAGTCAAAAATAGAAATAATACAAATATCCATCAACTAGATAAATGTATATATTGATACAATGGAATATTACCCAGCCAAAAAAGGAACGAAGTACTGATACATGCTACAACACAGGCAAATCTTGAAAACGTTGTGCTCATTAAAGAGGCCAGACACAAAAGCCACAGATTGTATGATTCCGTTAATTTGGAATGTCCAGAATAAACAGACAGTAGCTTAGTGGTTTCCAGGGGCTGGAGGAAGAGGGATTCCTAATAGATATAGGGTTTCTTTTGGGGGTGCTGAAAATATTTTGAAATTAGAAAGTGGTGATAGTTGTATAGCTTTGTGAATATATTTAAAAATCACCAAATTGTACACTTTAAAATGGTGGGTTTTATGTAAATCATATCTCTATTTAAAAAGTATTGGGGAAACTGATTATACAGATAATACCAGTTAATCTATACATCAAGATAAATCTTAGATGACTAAATCATTACATTAAATATATGTGAATACTGAACTGCTCTAAGAATTATAAAAATAAAAGGTGAAACTTCAAAGAAAAATATCACTAGATTTTACTATACGAAATGACAAACTTGTATGTCAAGACATCAAAATCAAAAAGTAATAATCTGAAATGATATTTTTCAGAACTATGGTAGAAATATTAATACTCAATATTTTATCATCTCAGTAGTAGTTATAAGAAAAATTCTAAGACCTTAGCAGGAAAAAAAAGTACCTAGGTGATAAATAAAGGAAAAGGTAATCTGAAAAATGAAAGGTAAAATTTAAACAATGAGGTGTTCTTTTCTTCTACCAAATTAACAGCATCTCTATTTTACAGGTAAAGTGATATTTCTTGCATCTCTGGCACTGGAGGCTAAAAGTGAGGAAAAATTTGCAACCAAGTTATGAAACAAAAGATAATACCAGCATGGATGTTATGTGGGTACATCCCGTGCTTTTTATTTTTAAGAAAATCTCCGGTGTACATGATTTCTCTTTTAGATTTAATTATTAAAATTGAACTTGATAGAAGCTTGAATTTTGTTTTTCAAAACTCTAATGTAGTATTAGTTTTTTAAATGACATTTAACATATGTTAACCAGGATTTAAATTGATTATAATACTTATATATATATATTTTCCCATGAAATCAGATATCACCAATACAAAATGCCAAAACTTAACAGTGCTCTCATATTTTTAGAGTTCCTATTTTTTCTTTCTCACTTGTGTTGGCAGTAGGCTGTCCATACTAGACTATACTGGATATTTTTAATGGAGACAGCAAAGAGGCAGCCCAGCGGAAGTCCCCTCTTCCCAGCCATCTTCAGGCTCCAGTAGAAGTGGGTGAGTACTGTTGGAATGAGTACCATAAACGTACAAGCTTATAAAGATGAACTACACTGCTCCCCCCACACTCTCCAGTCTCTGTTAGACTTACCTTCAGCCATGTGTACTGTGATTCAGACAAGTTCACCACAGACCCAGAAAAACTGGGAGTTAGTTCTACACTGTATGGAAAGCAACTCAGGAATATACAATCCCTTTTATTTTCTAATGATCCCTTTTATTACATAGGAGACATTATATTATGTGTAAACATTTTATTATTTGATTTTCACATAGTCTCATTGTTAATGGCCTCTGTATTTCACTATAAAAACCGCTATTCTCTGCTACAAGTAAAATTCCAGAATTCGGTCCGATTTGCACGCTCTTGAGAAAGTGGTTGTGGGAAGATGTCGTGCACATCTTCGACATCAACACAAGTTAGGGAAAAGCAAGAGGCAGCCTTTTGTCTATTCCTTGTCCTTGCTGTCTAGCTAAGGCTGCATCAGGATAATAAGGCAGTTCTATCAGAATACTGCACTAATTAGTTGCAATTTCTTAACGTCCTTGGGCTGCTTCTGAAAACTAATTACTGGGAACCAGAGAGTGTAAGAGAATACACACCCTGCGGATATGTAGTTAACATGCACACCTCTCACGGGTGCTGATGGGAGAGGCTACTTAATTTCCCCAAAGAGGATGCACTGGGTTTCCCCCTCCCCATCTTTTAAGTTTTTCTTTCTTAACAGCTTTGTTAATTTAGGTTAAGTGGTTTGGTTGTCATGGAAACCAGTATTCCTCTCAGGCTGATTGTGTCAAAGGCATCATTAATCTGTTTTCTCAACTGCCTCTTCCTCATCCATCTAATTGCAGTCTCCCACCCCACCCCCTCCTTTGGATGACATCATTTTGGACATTTTTAGGACACCATATGTGAGATTCAGCACAGTTTATTTTCTATTCAAATTCCATATTACTATGTTAATTGTTACATTCCCATCCCGAAGGAGGAAGATGGTTTCCCTACATGGGGGTACATAACACTCCCAAAAGTGAGGCTAAAATTACTTAATACACCTCAGGTGCAATTCAGTTTCTGAAATAACTCTTTCCTTTTAATCTCCTGGGTTTTCTTCTTAGGATTCTAAGTTACCGTTTTTGATGTTTGGGGAACCATGATCTTTGAAAGAGTAAAGAACCTATACTATTGGATTAGGGAAGAGGGTGGATAATTCAGGTATTACTGTGGCCACCCTTCTATTGAGATGGCCTTGAACTTGGTGAGAGAACATGGAGCCCCGCCTATTGTCTGTTTCACTCAGATGATGCTTTTGGTGCGAAACGTGTCATTTGTGTCCTTTCGCCATGGTACCCACAAACCTGGCCCCAAATACAGTGTCACCGTGGCTGTTTGCCCCCTGCAGTTCTGACCCTTGGAAAGATTCTCAGGTGATTTGTTCTGCTTTGGCCAGTGAGCAAAACTTTGCCTGGCCAAAGCTCTCTCTTCACACAAAGTTTTCAGACTCTCTGCCCATTCTTATGAAGGGCATATGAGCACCAAGGATGTTTTGATGTGAGTGGACTCAGGCCAGCGGAGTGCAGCCCTGCAGAATAATCTGATGCATGGTCCATTCACTCTACTTTTTGGTCCTCTTGATGGAAGAATTTTGAGAACTGTCTCACCACCCTCCTCTTGGGAAAACCAAATCTCATCTTCCCCTAATCCGCTCTTGTTTTTATGGGAGTGGTACTGAAAACCTTGGAAACAATGTTTATTTACATTGTATATGCAGTCATATCATTTATACATAAATCACATATTAGGATGTGATTTTTTTTTCTTATTTTGTAACACCAGACATAAATGATATTCCTAACATTTTTTGTAATGTCTATTTGATCCTAAAGGTTTGTATCTTTCTCTTGTCTCTATTCCTTGGGCAGAATTCATTGTTTTCTTTTCTCTATTTCCTCTTATTTTCATTCAGACATTTCTTATAGCATGAATGCCATTTAATTATTAATTTAGAAGTATGTCTCTCCAAAACACGAATTATTTGAATCATAAGTTATATCTTTCCTTTATGCCCATCAGAGTGCCTAACACATATTATTTAGTCACATTATTTGTTGGGTAAACAAATGTTGACTTAAGACCAAAACAAATTTGATTTATATCAATTTACAATAGTAAAAAATGTCTATCGGTCTTGATTATCAACAATGGGGGTAGAATCAATCAGATTTCATGTGTTAACTCTCTGAGAAGTATTTCTATTTTAGGCCAGAGGAATGAAGCAAAGTGTAAGCAAGCTACACAAAGCCAGTTGGTGGCTGCCTTAGCCTGTTTAGATTGCTATAACAGAATGTAGACTGGGTGGCTTATGAACAACAGAAAGTCATTTCTCCTAATTCTGGAGGTTGGTAAGGCAAAGATCAAGGTGCTGGCAGATTCAGCATGTGGAGAGCCTGCTTCTTGTGTCACAGATGGTGTCTTTTTGCTGCGTCCTCACATGGCAGAAGGGACAAAGGAACTCTGGGCATTTTTTATAAGGGCACTAATCCCATTCGTGAAGGCTCTGCTCTCATGACCTAAGTATTTCCCAATGGTCCTGCTCCCAAATACCATCATATTAGAGGTTAGGTTCCAATAAGTGAATTTGGAGGGTAGGGCGCAAACTTTCCATCTGCACTAGTGACTAAGATTTATGCTTCTGCAAGTCTAAGTTTAGGAGATTTGGTGATACCAGGTTGATATGGGGCATGAGAAAGGACCCAGAATGACTCAGCTCTCTGGGTTAGGTTCCTGGAGGGAAGTTCACAATACAGGGGAGAGCAGGTCTGGCCCGTGGAATGGGGAAGATGGGTGAGTGGCTGGAACATGCTCAGGTGGACTCTAAACTTTCCAGTACCAGTGCAGAATGAATTGGGCCTTTCTGAGTAAAAGACAAAGAAATTCCTCAATTATATTTTTCTCTGATGGCTGAGTGTTTAATGCAACTACATAGAAGTAAAATGTCCAGTATCGCATTGTTCCAAGCAAGAAGCCCTCTCAATCAGGGCTGTTGGTAAGACAGCCAACAAGAGTACTAGGAACTGCTGCAGCATGATAAGCAATTCAGATTTTGTAAGAAAGACTTGATATCAAGATTCTTTTTGAGCCCAGGAAATCACTCATGTTATCTCTGACATTTTTCAAAAATTGTTCAGTCGCTTTGTGTCTGACTCTTTATGACCTCGTGGATTGCAGCATGCCAGGCTTCCCTGTCCTTCACTATCTCCCAGCGTTTGCTCAAACTCATGTCCATTGTGTCAGTGACATTGTCCAACATCTCATCCTCCATCATCCCCTTCTCCGCCTGCCCAGTCTTTCCCAGCATCAGGGTCTTGAACATTAAACACTAACTCCCCATCCTCCAACCACGCTCCACCCCTCCCCCAGCCCCCTGGCATCTACCCATGTACTTTCTGACTCTATGAATTTGACTGTTCTATATACCTCATACAAGTGGAATCAAACAGTATTTGTCTGCACCTAATATATATTAGAAGGCATTTTTAAGGTTAACTTAATATATGTCCTACAAACAGATTGTACCTTCTATTTTTTCCCCCTGTTCTATACAGTAGGTTCTCATTAGCTATCTGATTTATACATAGTAGTGTATATATATGTCAGTCCCAATCTGGACAGAGTTTCAGTTTAGGAAGGAGAAAAATTTGGGAGATGGATGATGGTGAGAACCGCACAGCAATGTGAATGTACTTAGTGCCACTGAACTGCACCGTCAAATATGGTTAAAGGACAATGTTTTATATTATGTGACTTTTGTTGTTCAGTCCCCATGGTGTATCTGATTCTTTTGCAACCCAATGGACTATAGACCATGGACTGTAGCCCACCGGGCTCCTCTGCCCATAGGCTTTCCCAGGCAAGAATACTGGTGTGGGTTGTCATTTCCTCCTCCAGGGGATCTTCCTGACCTACGGATCAAGTCAGTGTCTCCTGCATTGACAGGCAGATTCTTGAACGCTGAGCCGCTGGGGAAGACCATGTGACTTTTACTACAATAAAAAAATTAGAGAACAGCTAGGCCCACAGAAGGGCAGAAACCAAAGGTAGTCGCCTCTGACCTCTTCCCTCTCCTGGATGTCCCTAGCTTTCTTTTCTAATTCTTGGCCTTTTCTGACATTTATTTCATCCCCTTCTCTGTCCTGGCCAGCGTTGTCTGTATCTTTATAGACCGTAGTTCCTCAAAACTTTATCAGGTACAGGGTCCATTTTCTCTGTCCTTTTATGTCATAGGCTACTTCCTCCTTCAGCTCTCCAGATAAATGACATTGTTTTATTCTCCCAGATTTCCAGAATTCTCAGGAGAGAATGCTTATTGTCTATTTCGTTTTAAAGATACAGGGGGTGCGGGCAGGGCTACCTGACTGCCATCCATTTGTCAGGTATGTGGGTAACAGGCACTGCAGACAGGACCATGGACAGTAAATTCACTGAAAACATCACTTGGAGACACACTACACCCCTTGCAATCAAGATAATTGATTATTTCCCTAGCTACAACCGCTGTAGAAACAAGGATTTCTATCACAATAGTTCTTTTGTCATGATTTTTAATATAAATGAGCAGCATAAGCTTCAAGCAGAGGTTGTTAAATCTTAACATTTCTGGGGGCCTTTTCCAGTACTCATGTAATATCTTTATGTTGTTAGCAAATACTCCATGAAATCCAGGCTTTATTTCCTGCCATAAGGAGGTGCAGTAAGATGTAGAAGCCACCAGATGTCACTATTGCAGGTAGCATTCCAAATCCTCCAGCCTGCATCTGATAAGGTTGGTCGTGCAAATATTTTAGTTAACAGTTGACAGGCCCCAAAAAATCATCTAGACTGTCCCTTCTGATGGGAAGCCACAGTGAACGGTGGTGGTTCACCTTTAATGATACTCAGATGAAGAGCAATGTTTATAAAAATCACCCATCTCTGTGGGCCACTTGCAGGACAGAATCACCAGAACAAGTTGGCTCCAAGGTCTTTATACCTGAATATGAGTCATTCTAAAGCCAGATAGCATCGTCTCTGCCTGCTGCCCAACCTCTATGTGCTTTTGTTTTTGTCAAGATCAAATTATTTTAGTAAATGGTATATTTTGCCTTCGAAATAGCACAATCCCTAAGAGTAAGAAACATTAAGACGATATCACAGCGGCGGCAAAGGTTGACTTCCCTTGGCTTAGGAGAACAAGGCCGGAAGCTGAGGGCCCAGGGGAAAGGCCACTGGTTAGCAGCTCTCTGCTGGCTTCAATTTAACTCTGAAATTACTGTGGAATGTGGTAGGGGAGGTGTTGTGGTTTTCCTCACCATATATTGTTGTCTTTTCGTTTTTCTCTTCCCTTCCTCTTCTGGGCTCCCCTCCTCTTCCCTTGCCTCAATTCTCCTTTCCCCTTTGTCCTTACTTTCCAGTGGTGCTGAAGGCATTTCTTAGCTCCCTCTGAGCAGTGGATGCTCAAGAAGTTAAGACTTTGGAACCTGATTTCCTGTCCCTTGCCCTCTTCTCCGAATATTCTCAACCACAAATAGAAGATTGCCAGCTACTAGAAATGGATGACCCACTGGGACAGAAGAACCTAAAGAATACCATGGGAGATCTGGGTGGAGAGGCAGGTCTGACCTAGGCCAGTGTTTCCCAAAGTGGGTTCAGTAGAACTTCACTCCTCAGGATATATCATGAAGAAGCAGTTCTATGCACATTTAATTCAAGAAATACCATAGCTCATAGCATCTTTGGGGAGGTTTACCTTGTACAGAGGGCAGTGAAGATTCCAATATGTATTCCAGCAAAGAACTGGTGAACTGGTGGTATGCAGAATATATTCTGGGGACTATTCCCACTGCAGGAAAGTTTTATAAATCCAGTCTTAGCAAAGAAACAAAACTGAATCCCTCTTCTAAAACAGGCTCGAGCTTTGATTTTTATATTCTGAGATTTTTTATTTAAAGCAAGTAGAATAATATATAAGGGATGTCACTTTTCTATGATGTCAGTTACATTTCTAAAAATAAATACTAAATTACTGATACATCTGTAAGGCTTACTTTGGAGGCATTTTTGCTTCTTGAATTATCTATAGCTTTAAATCATATAGTTTAATATTTATTGGGTGCCCACTGTATTCCCAGCACTGTCCAGAGAATGCAAAAAAATTAGACATGACTCTTGTTCCAAAGGAAAACTGGGAGCAAGTTGTATAGTCTTTTTCTTTTCATACTCTGCTATGTCTGATGCCTATGCCTAGAATAGAGTACACCTTGGGTTAATCATGGTAGGCATTATTAGCTATTTGGTTAAATGTTTTGAGTTAAAGAGAACACCGTAGTTCATCTAGACCTTTCAAACGTCTTTTTACCTTGTCGCATAAGAAAGTTAAAAACAAATTTCAAATAAGTGGCTTCTAATGGGGCTTCACTTGTGGCTCAGCTGGTAAAGAATCTGCCTGCAATGCAGGAGACCTGGGTTCAATTCCTGAGTTGGGAAGATTCCCTGGAGAAGGGAAAGGCTACCGACCCTAGTATTCTGGCCTGGAGAATTCCACGGACTACAGACCATGGGGGTCACAATGATCAGATACGACTGAGCGACTTTCACTTTCAATGGGGCTTCCCAGGTGGCGTTAGCAGTAAAGAACCTGCCTGCCAGTGCAGGGGACATAAGAGATGCTGTTTTGATCCCTGCATTGGGAGGATCCCCTGGAGGAACACCCACTCCAAGATTCTTGCCTGGAGAATCCCATGGACAGAGGAGCCTGGTGGGCTACAGTCCATGGGGTCACAAAGAGTCAGACACCACTGAAATGACTTAGCCCACAGCAATCTTATAGTCAGCATTCTCTTGAATATGCAACATTGAGCTCCACAGCTGTAGGGAGTACTCCTTAACCCTCACCTCATCTTCCCTAAACCCTGGCGATGTGCCTGCTTTGGGGGAGATCACAGTGACCACTCATTTGCCATGTATCAGGAGGTTTGGTTGTACTTTGGGGGATATGGACAGTAAGGTGACCCAACCAGATCACAGACTCTCTCACTCTCCCACTTGGGTCCACCACCTCTCCAAGGCATTCAGTCTTATTTTCTTCGGTTTTGCCTGAGTTCAATGTCCGGGTTCTGGCATTTCACAAGTATCCTGCCTTTTTACCTTCATAGCTGATGTGGGGTTCTCCCCATTTGGACTTAGACAAGCCATTCAGAATAATTTCACTCCCTTGCCTCTCTCAGGGTTATGCTCTCAAGTCTCAGACACAGAGCAGTGTGGGGGTGAAGCCCCCAAAGACCATTTCCAGGGGCCTGAATCAAGGTTCCCACACTGGTCCACTCTGCTAATGAACCACAGCACACACCTGGAAACTAGGGTTCATGAGTCCTGGTCTTTCCAGGAGACAACTCTCCATATTAGCCATATCGGAACCAATGGCAATCACTATTTTCTTCCTATTGTTCCTTGGTGGCTCACACACTAAAGAATCTGTCTGCAATGGGAGAGACTCGAGCTTGATCCCTGGGTTGGGAAGATCCCCTGGAGAAGGGAATGGCCACCCACTCCAGTATTCTTGCCTGGAGAATTCCATGGACAGAGGAGCCTGGTGAGCTACAGTCCATGGGGTCAAAAAGAGTCAGACATGACTGAGTTACTAACACTTTTACTTTCATTAGGTCTAATGTCAGAGAAAGCCTGATGAATGCTTATTGAATTGACCTATACATTTTGCTCCTTGAAATATTGTGAGTAACTCTTTAGAAACTGTTTCCTCTTTGAGGAGAAATTTTTGTGGGATGTTAGCAACTTCCTTCTAGATAGATCTGTGATTCTAAAAAGGCATAATCCCACTTGGGACAAAAGCCAAGTTCCATATCAGTTAAAGCTTAGCTCGTGTACAGGATGAATAAATTCTAAATAGAATTTAAGAGAAATCCTTTTCAAAGCTTCTCCTTGATTTATGGACTTTATAAATATGACCCTTGGAAGATAGCATGCAGGATTATGGGATTTATCTTGTGTGTTTGCCAGGAGGATGAAATAGAGTTTTAGAATTATTGAGGCCAGACACATAGAGAAATTAAATAAGTTTTGTGGATGAAAAGAAATTTTTAGAAAAGTACCCTATAAGACATATCAGGTAATAAAGCACTGGGGCCAGATGGATACATAGCTGTATTGTACAGAACACTCAGTCATAAATTACTTCCAGTTTTAGAAGAGGTTTATAAACATGCTTCAGGAACCAAAGAAACCTCTCCTTGTTTCAGTTCCACTGGCAAGAAAAAAAGGAATGTATGGGCAATAAGCTCATTTTATTCCTTAACTCTGTCCAAAAAGCCACAACTGTTAGATTTATAAAGCTATTAAGCAGTTTCTTTGCCTTGATCAAGTGGGTTTATTCTGTGGAAAATTTCTGGAAAATAATATTTATTACCCACTTAATATTGCAAGTATGGTACTAGATAAGGGAAAAATGGGTATGGCTAAGGCTTTTACCTAGTGAATTGAGAAGCTGAGAAAGCACTCATTTCGATGAATATAGTCATAGAAGGTTTTTGTAGAAATTTCAAAACTAGCCTGAATCCAGGGAAAATACATTGGACTTTCTCATCTTGGGGTGCATATTCTTAGAATACTCATGGCTAGATTAAACTATTACTATCACACATGTTTCTTAAAGTGAGGTTTGAAATAGCAAAAAATTGGGAAAAATCTTTATGTCCAACACCAGGTTTAGTTCATTCAATGGACTTTATGCAGTTATTACAAATAATACAGAATGTTTAATACCAGAAAGATGGCTGTCTATTTTAAGTGATAAAAATGAATTTCCAAGCGGTCTCCATGGTACGATTTGCGTTTTGTAAACTAATAGGAAAATGCGTTTGTGTGTCTGCAGTGTCTGCCCGTAGTCTTAGAGCCAAATGGACAGTAAAACTCAAGACTGTTAGGGGCTTCCCAAGTGGTGCTGGTGGTAAAGAACCCACCGCAATGCAGGAGACGTAAGAGATGTGGGTTCGATCCCTGGGTCTGAAAGATTCCCCGGAGCAGGGCGTGGCAACCCGCTCCAGTATTCTTGCCTGGAAAATCCCATGGACAGAGGAGCTTGGCAGGTTACCGTCCACGGGGTCACAAAGAGTCAGACATGGCTGAAGTGACTGAGAACACGTCAGAGGATGCACTGAGCCCAGGCTGCAGTGGAGGGTGCCACACAGGAAGCACAGCTTGTCTGCAGAGCAGGATCAGGCATTCTTTTTCAGCGGGAGTCTTTGCAGCAGTACAACTCTAGCACATGGACAGGAGAAACACACCAGGCAGGGCAAGATTCTGCCATGGCTTGGAAGCCCCAGACCTCATGGCAGCTAAATATTTCTTAAAACAACTCAATCTGTTTCCATGGTCTCCAAAAGAAAATCCAGTTACAAGAGTCACCACACTCAGGGATGGTATCTGCAGCTCATTTACAGTCTCTTCCAATCCAGAAGCAATTTACCAACCAAGAGTCATCTTCATCAGTAAGCAATATAGCTTAGTGCTATAGACTGAATATTCAGTCATAAATCCCAAGGTCATAGCATTAAAGGACGGAGCCTTTAGAAGGTGATTAGGTCATGAAACCAGAGCTCTCAATCATGGAATTTGTGCTATTAATAGAAGACTGAGAAAGTTTGTTGCCCCTTCCTCCATATGAGGTTACAGCAGTGAGTAGTTTAGGACCAAGCCCTCACCCAACACCGACTCTGCCAAAGGCTTGATCTTGGACTTTCCAGCCTTCAGGACTGTGAGGAATAAGTCTGTATTATTTATAACCTGCTCAGTCTATGGTATCTTTGTTAGAGCGGAATGGACTGACATTTACTGTCAAGAGTTAACATTACCCTTGTTGAACAATCAGGTGTTTAGGTGGTCAGTTTAAGACAATATCGAAACTGAGAATAACCGTCCAGGCTTTATTTACTGACTGCTACTGCTGCTGCTGCTAAGTCGCTTCAGTCATGTCCGACTCTATGCGACCCCATAGGTGGCAGCCCAGCAGGCTCCGTCCCTGGGATTCTCCAGGCAAGAATACTGGAGTGGGTTGCCATTTCCTTCTCCAGTGCATGAAAGTGAACAGTGAAAGTGAAGTCGCTCAGTTGTGTCCGACTCTTAGTGACCCCATGGACTGCAGAGTACCAGGCTCCTCCGTCCATGGGGTTTCCCAGGCAAGAGTACTGGAGTGGGGTGCCATCGCCTTCTCCGATTTACTAACTGGGATAGTAATAAAAAAGAGAAATTAGAGGTGTCCTTACCACCTTTATCAGGTCTCCAGAAGACAGAGCTAAATTGTTAACTGAAGGGCCAGTGTTCATAGAGAAGGACCTTTAACACTTTACCTGTACTTATAGTGTTTATTATATTAACCTTTATTTATTCTTTCTGTTTTGATTTTTTTTTTTGGTCCTTGCAGATTCAAATTACCGAGTCATTTGTATATATGTCATCTCCTTTATATTTGTTTAGTAACTTGAATGGAAGTACCACCAACCTGCCTCATGCAGCCTTCAGCCATGCCCACACCCACCCTGGGATGACTATGGCTTCTGCAGAGCTTGCTTTTGTTGTCTTTTCCCCAACTGTTCTATCAGGCTATTCACCTCTGGGGGTATCACACCCAGGTTTCAGGCTCTACAAATTTCCAGCTGTTTGTTCTATTGCTTTTAACAATATTCTGGGATATAAATTGCTCTATCGTTTTATCTAATTAAATTTCGATCCTTTTGGAGGAGTAAAACATTTGAGGCCAGTCTTTGAGATTTGTTTTGACCCCAGGGGGGCTGTTCTTAGCCATCTTCCCCATAGTTCTCCCTTTTAAGCCTCCGCTGGTCTACAGTTTAGCTTATCAGTCTTAGAAGGCTACCAGCCTCCTCTTACTTGCTTACATCAACATCTCCACTGTTTTCTCTTTTATTTATTTTATTGGAGTATAGTAACGTTACAATGCTGTGTTAGTCTCTGCTGTACAATGAAGTGAATCAGCTGTATGTATACATACATCCCCTCCTCTTGGACCTCCCTCCCACCCTACCCCACCATCCCACCCCATCTAAGACACCACAGAGCACTGAGCTGAGCTCGCTGTGCTTTTTGGAAGGCTCTCACCAGCTATTTTACACATGGTAATGGATCTGTATCAATGCTTCTCTCTCTGTTCGTCCCACCCTTCCTCTCCCCCACTGTGTCCCAAGTCTGTTCTCTATGTCTGTGTCTCTATTCCTGCCCTGGAAATAGGTTCATCTGTACCGCTTTTCTACATTTCACACCTATGTGTTCATATATGATACTTGCTTTTCTCTTTCTGACTTTTTCTCTCAGTGTACACACTCTACAAATAACCCAATTTGTGGTTCATCCACATGTCTGCAAATAACCCAGTTCCGTTCCCCTATAGGCTGAGTAATATTCCACTGTGTATGTGTCATACATCTTCTGTACCCTCATGCACTCTTGGTAGGAATGTAAATTGATACAGCCACTGTGGAGAACAGTATGGAGGTTCCTTAAAAAACTAAAAACAGAACTACCATATAATCCAGAAATCCCACTATTGGGCATATATCCTGAGAAAACCTAACTCAAAAGGACACACATACCCCAGTGTTCACTGCAGCACTATTGACAATAACCTGCATGGAAACCACCTAAACGCCCACTGTTTTCAGCAGCGCCCTTGGGCTTAAACTTCCCCATATCTTTTTCTGAATAAAATCATTTCTTTGAGTGATTAAAAGCTCTCTGCTCTTATAGCTTGTCTCTCTCCCTGGGCAGAACCCTTGCACCACTCCTCCAGAGCTTAGGGACATTGGTCTACTTTTCTCAGGATGATACCCTTGCTTGACAATCAGTGTGCTGAGTCGGGGAATAGCCTGGGGTCTTTTCAACTTACTTCTCCTGGCATGGAATCTCTGCCCACAAGTGAGCTGGGATCAAGGGGGTTTAGCCCCAGTATTCTCAGCCTGTTATGCCTGAATAGAGCATCTGCAACCTGAAGCTGAGAGGATGAGCAATGCTGGTGACCTGGTCCTCCTGGGGAGATAATGCAGTTCCAGACCCAGAGCTGGGGGAAGAGGGGGCCTATGTTCTTGGCTCTAGCAGCCTGGGTTGGTGCTTCCATCATGCTGAGCTGGGGTAGGGGGAATGCCACCAATTCTTTTTGTTCTTGGGGCTTCCTTGGTGACTCAGACAGTAAAGAATCTGCCTGCAATGCAGGAACCCTGGGTTCAATCCTTGGGTAGAGAAGATCCCCTGGAGAAGGGAATAGCTACCCATTCCAGTATTCTTGCCTGGAGAATTCCAAGGACAGAGGAGCTTGGTGGGCTACAGTCCGTGGACTGGCAAAGAGTTGGATGCGACTGAGCGAATAACACTTCACTTGTTGTTCTTACTGAGATTTAGTAGTTTTTCTTGAATAAATACTTCTCTAAAGGTTCTCTCAGGGTTATATACCCTTAGGAAAATTTCCAGAAACTTAAAACAATTTTTCAAAAAATAATTTTTACTAGTTATGATTGCTTTGCTGGGGTGGTTTGTGGAGCTCCTCTTATTGCCATTCT
This sequence comes from Ovis canadensis, assembly GCF_042477335.2. Taxonomy (NCBI): domain Eukaryota; kingdom Metazoa; phylum Chordata; class Mammalia; order Artiodactyla; family Bovidae; genus Ovis; species Ovis canadensis. The sequence continues at coordinate 84,143,524 of NC_091246.1, read as the reverse complement.
AGAAATTTATTTCCCCTTCTTGTTTATAATTTATGTGTCTCAAGGACCAAAACTCTGTAGTCATTTCATTAATACTACATATTTATTAAAAAGATGGAAAACATGTGCAGTCACCCATTAATATTAATCTCTATGGCTCAGATGGTAAAGCATCTGTCTGCAATGCAGGAGACCCGGGTTAGATCCCTGGATTGGGAAGATCCCCGGGAAAAGGAAATGGAAGCCCACTCCAGTACTCTTGCCTGGAAAATCCCATGGACAGAGGAGTCTGGTAGGCTATTGTCCGTGGGGTCACAAAGAGTCGGACAGGACTGAGCGACTTCACTCACTGGATGAAAATTATATTGATTTAAATATTCTTATTTTGTTTATGTGTATTTTTTTGCCTCAAACTTTTTTTTGAAAGGAGAAGAAAGCTTTTAGTGAAATCTTAGTAGGAAGCTGCTACGTAGCACATGGAGCTCAGCTCGGTGCTCTGGATGACTTAGAAGGGTAGGATGAGGTGGGTGGGAAGGAGCTCAAGAAGAAGGGGATATATGTGTACTATGGCTGATCCACGTTGTTCTATGGCAGAAGTCAACATATACTGTAAAACAATTGTACTCCAATTTAAAAAAAATAAACGAAGCAAGTAAAAAGGAATAATTTCCCCCTTGGTGGTTGCATCATGCCTGCAATCCATTCTCTTCCTTTTACTGAGAGATTTGATGGGGAAAATGTCATTAATATGTTCTCCTTATGAACATATGATCTCTTGGTAAATACACCAATAGCATTCACTGATGGGAGTCTTCAGTTGTGGAATGTTGTTAGTATAGCAGAATGTGCCTGGTCTGTCTAGAATTGATGTATTTCTGGGGCGTGGCTCTGTCAAAAAAGTCACATCAACTTTTTGGGGGAGGTAAAGACAGGGTGTGGTCGCTGGTTGTCCAGAGCATGGGACCTGCAAAAGCAGAGGCTCCTCATCCCCTCCCCTGTCCTTGAAATCTGCATTCCACCTGCTATAGCCATTCCGCAGATGCAGCCTTGAGAGAGTAACATGGTGTCTAGTCCACCTGGACTGAGTATGTGACTGAATCCAGATTTGTTGTTCTTTAAGCTGTGTGTTGCTAAGCTGTATGATTCTGTTGTGATCCAATGGACTATCGCCCACCAGGCTCCTCAGTCCATGGGATTTCCCAGGCAAGAATACTGGAGTGGGTTCCATTGTTTCCTTCAGGGAATCTTCCTGACTCAGGAATTGTCTTCCTGCATTGCAGGCTCAGATTGCTGAGCCACCTGAGAAGCCTCCTGAGAACCTCTAGATAAACTTCTAAGATTCTGACGTGTGGATGCGTAGATACTTCTTTCAGCCACTCAAGATGAGCCTTGTAAGTAAGCTCCCCTGCTTTGAAACCAGCCACCTAGCAATCTGGAGTGACCTCTTCTTGTTCTTCCTGCTCTCCTGTACGGAGGCCAGTTTGTCTATGAAAAGATGTTTCATGAGAGAAATAGCATTCTTCTGTGAAAGGGAGCGTCGCACAAGCTAAATATTGCCCAAGGGGGTAAGAAAGGACCTGGGAAGCTGTGTTGAAGGTCCTGGGTCTCTCCTTCTCTGTTCCTTAAAGCCTAACATGGAGTAAGAACTCTGATTCTGCTGCGTCTGAATCCAATGCTTTGTATTGTTTCAATGTTAAAACAAGAAAAGGGGCCACTTTCTTTGGAGCCCTGATGAGTTTAAACACTTTATTGAAATGGCATTAGTAATCACTGACTCTTTTCAGGTAAATAATAAACAGTTAAATTCAAGAGAAGCAGAGAGATGGAGGCTATGTCTGCTCACTGCCAGCACTGCTATTTATAACATAAATTAGGTATATTTCATCAAACAATTGGGCAATGCAGCTTTAGATTTTTTTTTCCCTGAAACCCAATTTGCTCTAAGTCAATTTGGCTATTTACTGAAATAGTTTTCTGGGAATTGATTTTTAGTGAATTGGACTGTTTCCAGGCAATACAATTAAAAAATAAAAATATTTATTCCAGCTCCTCTGGTATTTCCATGGTGCCTGAATATAAAGAGGAATTATAGAGAGCTATGGGAAGTGAATACCTTTTTTCCTCAACTATAAGAAGTTTCACATTTTTGGTCTGTTTTATGCCTTTATTTTGGTCCCACGTAGAAAGTTTTCTCTTCTTTATTTTAAACTTACACGCCCACTAAAGAAATTTGAAAAAGAGAGAAAACTATTAAAAATAGGACACCAACCAGTTTTTATACATTTTAAATAAATTCTTCCAATCATTTTATATGCCTTAGTTTTTCTCACATGTTTGTAAATCATCCTGAAAAGAGTTAAAACATTTTAATATCCCAGAATTCATTTTAAGTAGAATACTCACTTAAGTTTATTTTAAAAATCAATCCAGGTATCTGCCTAAATTTTCCAATTATTCAAAAGGTCTGATTCATAAGAAACTCTCCAAATGGGTTGTTTCTGTTTCTTTAGAGCATAGACTAGTCCTGTGAACCTAATAAAAGGCACAGAGGGAAAAAATTTCCCAATTAGCTAGGGGCAGAACTTTAATGGGATGCAGGAAAGGAAACTGATTATGAGGTTTTAGCTCTGGGTGCATTTACCCATCTCTGTGTACGTCATGTAATTGCCATGCCTGTTTCCCAGGTGTGATGAGGGAGTGTATCACTGTATCACTATGGTCCTTTTCAGGTTGAATAGCCAGCAGCCATCAAAAGGCATGACCCCATGTTTTAGCTGCTTTCTTCTCATGTAAAACGTTGGTCTTACTTCTAGAGTCCTTCTGTGTGAAAGAACCAACTGTCAACAATTTATAAATGCTTTGTATTCAAAAGAATTTTTTGGCTAATTCAGTTAGGATGGGAATGCATTTTCACACAGAAATGATATTAAATTTATGGTTCAATTTCTAGCAAGGTAGCTAAGAGAGAGCCCTAATAGCATTATTAGTTTTATTTATTTCTGTGTCCTATTGGATCCTAAGATCTCTCTGGAATCATAAAGTTCAATAATGTATCACATGCAAATAGCAGTGCCAGTCTTTAAATGCAGTCTTTTCCTCTTCTTCATTGTCCATATCCCACATACAAGCAGAAAGGATGACTAATATAAAAATTACACCAGTTAGCGTTTATTATAGTTATACTATGTTCTAGCCGTTGTGCCGAGCCCTTTATGCATCCTTTGTCATTTAATTCCCACTACTTCCACCATTTTATATGTTAGCAGACTGAAACTAAAAATTAAAATAACTTGTTCAGAGAAATAGTTAAAATGAGGAAATAGACCAGAGATCACCAAACCCTGTGCTCCTGCCTGCCCCCTTGTGGCGGCAGCCCCACAACGGGACGCGCTCCTGCAGCCGTAATCAATGTGTACAGAAAGTGAAAGTGAAACTTAGTCACTCAGTTGGAATCCAACTCTTTGAGATCCCACGCACTGTAGCCGCCAGGCTAATCTGTCTATGGTGTTCTCCAGGCTAGAATACTGAAGTGGGTTGCAAGTTTCTCCTTATCTGCAGCTTCAGTTACCTGCAGTCCATCATGGTCCAAAAATATTAAATGGAAAACTCCTGAAATAAACAATATATGTTTTAAATTGCATGCCACTGAATAGAGTGATGAAGTTTCTCCCTAACCTGCTCCTTCCCACCCAGGATGTGAATCTTCCCTTTGTCCAGCTGATTCAGCCCTTTAATCACTTACTAGCTGCCTCAGTTATCAAATGCTGATATCATATTGTGGTATCATATTGCTTATGATTAAGTAGCCCTTATTTACTTACTTGGAGAAGGCAATGGCAACCCACTCCAGTATGGTGGCCCCAAGATGCAAGAGTAGTGATGTTGGCAAATTGGATATGCCAAAGAGAAACAGTAGAGTGCTTTCTTTAAATGAAAGAGTGAAAGTTCTCAACTTGAAAAGGAGAGGAAAAAAAGTTGCATGTTGAGGTTGCTAAAATCTACAGTAGGAAGGAGTCTTTCATTCGTGAAATTGTGAAGGAAAAAGAAATCGGTGTTAATTTTGCTGTTAAACATCAAACTGTAAAATTTACAACCACAGTGCATGATAAATGCTTAGTTAAGAAGGAAAAGCCATTAAATTCATACAGTAAGATATTTTGAAAGAAAGACCACAATTTATATAACTTGTTGCAGTATATTGCTATAATTATTCTGTTTTATTATTAGTGATCATTGCTAATCTCTTACAGTGCCTAATATATCAATTAAGCTCAGCAATGTAAGTATAGAAAAAAGCAAGATATATATGTGTGTGTGTTGTGTGTTAGTTGCTCAGCCATGTCTGACCCTGTGACCCTGCCAGGCTCCTCTGTCCTTGGGATTCTCCAAGCAAAAATACTGGAGTGGGTAGCCATTCCCTTTTGCAGGGGATCTTCTGGACACAGGGATGGAACTTGGATCTTCCTGCATTGTAGGCAGATTACCATTTAAGGGTTCTTGAAAGTATCCCCCATGGATAAGGGGCTGTCTACTGTGTCGACAAAATTTTGTTTCCTTGGCAAGAATCTTCTTACAGCAACCATTAGACTAGCTCTGTTGTCACTACCTAGGCTCTCATCGGAGAAGGCAGTGGCACCCCACTCCAGTACTCTTGCCTGGAAAATCCCATGGAAGGAGGAGTCTGATAGGCTGCAGTCCATGGGGTTGCTAAGAGTTGGGCACGACTGAGCGACTTCACTTTCACTTTTCACTTTCATGCACTGGAGAAGGAAATGGCAACCCACTCCAATATTCTTGCCTGGAGAATCCCAGGGACAGAGGAACCTACTGAGCTGCTGTCTATGGCGTTGCACAGAGTTGGACGCGACTAAAGAGACTTAGCAGCAGCAGCAGCAGCAGCAGCAGCAGCAGCAGGCTCTCATAGTCTTGAATTTATAGTACTCATCACTTTCATACTAGCATTTATGTAGTTGTTTAATTAAAGTCTCCATGCTTGTCTAGATAGTAAGAAAGAGGTGGTATTATGCAACACGGGCTTCCCAGGTGGCACAGTGGTAAAGAATTCACCTGCCACTGCAGGATACACAGGACACGCTGGTTTGATACTCCAGTATTCTTGCCTAGAGAATTCCACGGAGAGAGGGGCCTGGTGGGCTACAGTCCCTGGGGTTGCAGAGTCGGATATGACTGAGCGACTGACACTAATACTCTCTATGTCAATGTTTAATTGAAATAGTTTCCTTTGAGGCAGCTTCCAGAGTCAAGAGGTTTACTATTTGTGCAGCAATTTCTTTTCTTCCTTTGCTTAGAAGAATATTTGCATGTTTGGTTGCTCCAGGTCTTAGCTGTGGCACACAGGATCTTGGATCTTCACTGCAGCATACACAATCTTTCAGTTGCAGCGCGTGGGCTCTAGTTCCCTGACTGGGGATGGAATCTGAGCCGCCTGAATTAAGGGCGCAGAGTCTTAGCCACTGGACCACATGAGAAGGCCCTGTGCAGTGATTTCTAGTTAAACCCTTCCCTTAATCCATTGGTTCTTTTAAATTTTTTGATTTGCTATTTATTTTGTGTATTTTTAATTTCTATCAGCTTGATTGAGGTATAATTAACACAAAGAACATTGTGTACATTTAAGCTGTACAGCATGATGCTTTCATAGACATACATTTTGTGAAATGATTACATAGCGTTCTTAATTGAATGTCATTTGCTGAGGCCTTGATAAAACTTCAGGGGTTTCTTTTTACCTCTGGGGAAGTCTTCAGGCATCAACTCAAGGTCCTCAGTATTGAATCTCATTTCCTGCAAATTCCTGGTGCAAACACTCTGCTACAGCCAGGCTCATCTGCACTGTGTCCCTATCATGGCTTTTGTCATCTCTCTGTCCCCAAACTATTCCTTCCACTTCACATATTCCTCTCATTCCTATTGTTCAGTCGCTCAGTTGTGTCTGACTCTTTGTGAGCCCATGGACTGCAGCATGCCAGGCTTCCCTGTCCTTCACCATCTTCCTGAGTTTGCTCAAACTCATGTCCATTGAGTCAGTAATGCCATCCAACCGTCTCATCCTGTTGACCCGTTCTCCTACTTTCGATCTTTCCTAGCGTCAGGGTCTTTTCCAAAGAGTGGGGTCTTTTCCAAAGAGTCGGCTCTTTGCATCAGGTGGCCAGAGTACTGGAGCTTCAACTTTAGCACTTCAGTCCTTCCAATGAATATTCAGGGTTGATTTCATTTAGAATTGATTGGTTTGATCTCCTTGCTGTCCAAGGGACTCTCAAGAGTCTTCTCCAGCACCATAGTTCGAAAGCATCAATTCTTCGGTGCCCAACTCCTATGCTAAACCTTAATGACCCTTTGGAGGCCCAGTAAGCTCCACCGAAGCCTTCCAGCTTGACCCATCCTGCACCCACACCTGTATCCTGCCGAGTCACTGCCTCGCCCCCTTCTTGCCTACTTTCGGCATAGGCGTCTCACCCAGCCGCAGGATCACCAACTGCTTTTTCTTTATCCCCACCCCCCCAACCACAATTGTTTCCCTCCTTGAAGCTGGCTGTAATACTGCATGTTCTTCGGTAGGTGGCAACATTCACAAACAGAATTCAGGCAATTCTGTTGCTAGGCTCAACAGGACAGTATCCCTAAGGAGAGGCACAGATGCCCTGAGTTGCTACCTCCGCTGATCTTGTTCACTAATTAGAAACATTTGCTTCCTTGGAGCCACAAAAACGTTCCCACTATTATTCTGTTTTGTAAGGGGAAACAATCTGAGTTGTTATTTAAGTGATTCCATTTTCCAGCCCTCACAAACCTAGAAGATCAGAAAGGATCAAAACAGAGCTCTCCTTTATCATGTTTTTTCAAGGATTTAGGGGAAAAAAAATCATGATTTTGTTTTTTTCAATTTTGGTATGGGATTTTTATTTTTTCAAGATGCTGCTGCTGCTGAAATTGTGTACAGGAATCTTTATCATTAGAAACAATGAGAAACAGAGAATGTCTTTAAAAACATGGGTAGACTGCTAATTGAAAACACAGACATTAAAAACTGGACATACTGTTCGGAATTCATTTTCTCCTTAACCAGAAAATTTGAGAGTTGGTTGCTTTACGCAATGGAGAAGTTGGTACAAACCCTGGTACATTTGGTACCCAGACTTTTCTGGAATAATGACAGAGGCATTGAACTTATTTAAGACCACTCTTTCCTGGTGGCTCGGATGGTAAAGCGTCTGTCTACAATGCGGGAGACTTGGGTTTGATCCCTGGGTCGGGAAGACCCCCTGGAGAAGGAAATGACAATCCACTCCAGTACTATTGCCTGGAAAATCCCATGCACAGAGGAGCCTGGTAGGCTACAGTCCATGGGGTCGCAAAGAGTCAGACACGACTGAGCGACTTCTTTCCTTTCCTTTCCTTTCCTCTGAGTTCATGTTATTTGTTGCCAGTGACTAAGGCATCTTATTTCCTGTGGGACGTTTTCCTTGGATCATCCATTCCCTAAAGTCACTTTCCCTCAAACTTTATTCACCTGTGTTTACAAAATGCATGCATTATAAGGAAATGAGACTGAATTTTAGCAAATGAATTGAAATATGTACTTCTAAATATGCATTGGGCTTCCCTGATGGCTCAGAAGTTCAAGAATCTGCCTGTAACTGTGCTGTTCAGAGAAGCTGTGGAAGGCCATGTACTTATTTTAATGTGACTTTAAAAAACACCTCTTTTGTCTTATTTCAGAGCCTGTCTTAACGGGCTGAGGTCTGTTCTGGGGTCATCCATGGGTCCTGAGTTTTTAATTCTGTACGTGGCTTTCACAGTCTTGTGTTGTCCAGATGGTATTTACCTCATGAGCTTTGTGTCACTCTATTTTCTTTCTAGCTAGGGTGTGCTGATTCTTGAATCTCCACCGCTTCTGGACTACACAGGCCACTCTTTGAACATAATTTGATTTTTGTTTAAAGAATAACTGTGCATTGTTTTATGACACTGTTGTTTTCAAAATCAGAATTTACTTTATGGACTATGAGAGGGCAGACCCTCAAAGTTGGCAGGGTTGTTTCAACAATGAAAATGTGTTTGTGAAAATGAAAAAACAGAAAGAAAATATGTAGCTAGATAGCAGTAACATATGCAGCCTAGCCATTCAGAAGTTTCCAATGCAACAAGCTCCTTTTCCATGGGAACAATTCTCTGGTGTGGTTAATTGCTGGTGTAGTCAGTTTGGGCATCATTATGATTTGATGTTCCAAGTCATTCTATGGACTAGAGCATTCTGTGCCTTTTGCTCAGCTCGAGTGAGGCAATTTACACTTCATTGTTCAAGATGAAAGTGGATGTCCAATTAAAAAGTTGTGCATCAACCAAAAAGAAAAGGGAGGGAGAGAGAAATAGCTATTGCTGAGTAAGGGAAGCTGAAAGACAATAGTTTATTAAATTTCCTCCCAAGAGCATGCTGTAGGGTGTGTGTGTGTGTGTGTGTGTGTGTGTGTGTGTGTGTGTGTGTTTGAATGGTTAAACAGAGTCAGTTCATATTAACCTTTGCTCAGAAGAACTCTTTCCTTGAACTTGTAACTTGGTTCCAACCAGTGCAGAGTCCTATCTCTGACACACTTTGGCCCTTCACCTCAGGACTTGCCCAGGGTGAGGAGCGTGTTTGTTGAGAATGAGTGTACCTACACTGTGAAAGAGACCATCAAAGCCTAATGAGCAAAACTCAAAAAACAGTATATGGTTTTACTCCTTTGCAATTTCCTTGTCACAGAGGCATTGTGGTCTCTTTTCTGCCATGTCTGTTTCTTTTTTCTGGCTGTCCTTTCTCTGCTGGTCCAACTCTGTTTGACTTTAGCATTAATCATTGTATCAAAGTAATCTGTTTGTAGGACACAGATTAAGTTAACTTAAAAATGCCTTCCAATACACAGTTCAGTTCAGTCGCTCAGTCGTGTCTGACTCTTTGGGACCCCATGAATTGCAGCACGCCAGGCCTCCCTGTCCATCACCAACTCCCGGAGTTCACCCAAACAAACCCATGTCCATCGAGTCAGTGATGCCATTCAACCATCCCATCCTCTGTCGTCCCCTTCTCCTCCTGCCCCCAATCCCTCACAGCATCAAAGTCTTTTCCAATGAGTCAACTCTTCTCATGAGGTGGCCAAAGTATTGGAGTTTCAGCTTCAGCATCAGTCCTTCCAAAGAACGCCCAGGGCTGATCTCCTTTAGAATGGACTGGTTGGATCTCCTTGCAGTCCAAGGGACCCTCAAGAGTCTTCTCCAACACCACAGTTCAAAAGCATCAGTTCTTCGGTGCTCAGCTTTCTTCACAGTCCAACTCTCGCATCCATACATGACTACTGGAAAAAACATAGCCTTGAGTAGATGGACCTTTGTTGGCAAAGTAATGTCTCTGCTTTTCAATATGCTATCTAGGTTAGTCATAACTTTCCTTCCAAGGAGTAAGCATCTTTTAATTTCATGGCTGCAGTCACCATCTGCAGTGGTTTTGGAGCCCTCCAAAATAAAGTCTGACACTGTTTCCACTGTTTCCCATCTATTGCCCATGAAATGATGGGACCGTATGCCATGATCTTTGTTTTCTGAATGTTGAGCTTTAAGCCAACTTTTTCACTCTCCTCTTTCACTTTCATCAAGAGGCTTTTTAGTTCCTCTTCACTTTCTGCCATAAGGGTGGTGTCATCTGCATATCTGAGGTTATTGATATTTCTCCCGGCAATCTTGATTCCAGCTTGTGCTTCTTCCAGCCCAGAGTTTCTCATGACGTACTCTGCATAGAAGTTAAATAAGCAGGGTGGCAGTATACAGCAGGTGCAGACAAATACTGTTTGATTCCACTTATACTACCTTCTTAGAATAGTCAAATTCATAGAGTCAGAGAGTACACTGGTAGATGCTAGGGGCCAGGGAGGGGAGGAGGCATGGACTTGGTGTTTCATGGGGAAGGAGCTTCAGTTCAGGAAAGTGAGAAATTTGGGAGATGAATGATGGTGAGAGTTGCACAGCGATGTGAATGGACCTAACGCCACTGAACTGTACAGTTAGATATGGTCAAAACTGTATGTTTTACATTATGTGACTTGTACCACAGAAAACATTAAAAAAGTGATTCATGTATATATATAAACATAATGGAATAGGACTAAAAATTTATAAAGCAAAAGCACTCCTCTTTTCGCTTCTTCATACCCTCTGTCCCAGGCTCCCTGAAAGTGATATTAAACTCTTTAGCTGTTGCTTTTAGTATTTATTATACTATTTCTAACTAATTTGCTTATACTGATATTTTATATTTTTTCTTAATTTTCAATACTATTCTTTTATTGTGGTTGAAGCTTTAGCTATCTTTTTCTTCCATCCCCATCACTTGCTCTGCCTGTGTCCCCTTCCTCATAGTCTCTTTATGTCCAAATCTGGGGTTAAATCAATGCTCAGTGATTACATAATTCTGACCATATCAGTTGTTCAGTGCAGAAGCAAGTAGTGTTTGATGATCAAACTTCCTTTCATGTCTAACTTTTTAATCCTGATGTTAATAATTGCCTTATTTTAAAAACCTCAAATAGCCAAAGCAATCTTGAGAAAGAAGAATGGAACTCTAGGAATCAACCTGCCTGACTTCAGATTATACTACAAAGCTACAGTCATGAAGACAATATGGTACTGGCACAAAGACAGAAATATAGATCAATGGAACAAATTAGAAAGCCCAGAGATAAACCCACGCACCCATGGATACCTTATCTTTGACAAAGGAGGCAAGAATATACAATGGAGAAAAGACAATCTCTTTAACAAGTGGTGCTGGGAAAACTGGTCAACCACCTGGAAAAGAATGAAACTAGAACACTTTCTAACACTATACACAAAAATAAACTCAAAATGGATAAAGATCTAAATGTAAGACCAGAAACTATAAAATTCCTAGAAGAAAACATAGGCAAAACACTCTGACATAAATCACAGCAAGATCCTCTATGACCCACCTCCCAGAGTAACGGAAATAAAAGCAAGAATAAACAAATGGGACCTAATTAAACTTAAAAGCTTTTGCACAATGAAGGAAACTATAAGCAAGGTGAAAAGACAGCCTTCAGAATGGGAGAAAATAATAGCAAATAAAGCAACTGACAAAGAATTAATCTCAAGAATACACGAACAGCTCATACAGGTCAACACTAGAAAAATAAATGACCCAGTAAAAAAATTGGGCTAAAGAGCTAAACAGACATTTCTCCAAAGAAGACATACAGATGGCTAACAAACACATGAAAAGATGCTCAACATTGCTCATTATCAGAGAAATGCAAATTGAAACCACAATGAGGTACCATCTCACGCCAGTCAGAATGGCTGCAATCCAAAAGTCTACAAGCAATAAATGCTGGAGAGGGTGTGGAGAAAAGGGAACCCTCTTACACTGTTGGTGGGAATGCAAACTAGTACAGCCACTATGGAGAACAGTGTGGAGATTCCTTAAAAAACTGGAAATAGAACTGTCCTATGACCCAGCAATCCCACTGCTGGGCATACACACTGAGGAAACCAGAAATGAAAAGAGACACGTGTACCCCAATGCTCATCGCAGCACTGTTTACAATTGCCAGGCCATGGAAGCAACCTAGATGTCCATTGGCAGATGAATGGATAAGAAAGCTGTGGTACATATACACAATGGAGTATTACTCAGCTATTAAAATGAATGCATTTGAATTAGTTCTAGTGAGGTGGATGAAACTGGAGCCTACTATACAGTGTGAAGTAAGTCAGAAAGAAAAACACCAATACAGTATAGTAACACATGTATATGAAATTTAGAAAGATAGTAATGATGACCCTGTATGCGAGACAGCAAAAGAGACACAGATATAAAGAACAGACTTTTGGACTCTGTGGGAGAAGGCGAGCGTGGGATGATTTGAGAGAATAGCATTGAAGCATGTATATTACCATATGTGATATAGATGACCAGTCCAAGTCTGATGCATGAGACAGCACACTCAAGGCCTGGGCACACTGGGACAACCCAGAGAGATGGGATGGGGAAGGAGGTTGGGGGTGGGGGCTCAGGGTGGGGGACAAATGTACACCCATGGCTGATTCATGTCAATGTATGGCAAAACCCACCACAATATTGTAAAGTAATTAGCCTCCAATTAAGATAAATAAATTAATTTGAAAAAATAATTGCCTTATTTTTCATTGCCTTACTTTTCTACATATACATTAACAATTTGTTTTCCAAATACATCAACAGACTTGTCAAACGTCTGTCAACAATTTTTTTTAAACACTCAAAGCAGTTAAAAATAATCTATGGGCCCCGTTTCCTCTCCTCACCCACCACCTTACCTTCCCCAGATTTCTGACTCACCTGACTCTGGAGAGTTTGCTCTGTGGGCCAGCAACACAGGAGTCCCTGAGGGGCGTCTCTGGTCCTAGGACACTGTTTTCCAATCCTATGCCTTTCCTATCCCTTGATTTTCTGAAGTTCAGCCTTGCTTGAGAAGCATAATTTTTAGTTATTGGGCAGTCTGAAAATGTTTTTATTCTATTCCACACATTGATTAGTGTTTAGTCACTAAGCTGTGTCCAACTCTTTTGCAGTTCCATGGGCTGTAGCCAGCTGGGCTCCTCTGTCCATGGGATTTCCCAGGTGAGAATACTGGAGTGGGTTGCTATGCCCTCCTTGAAGGGATCTTCCCAACCCAGGGATTGAACCATGTCTCCTGATAGTTTAATTTAATTTAGAATTATGTCCCCACCTGCCAGGATTTTGAAGGCCTTGTTTACTGGTTTTGATAATCCATTTTTTTCCTCTCCAGCTTTATCGAGGTGCTGTGTTCAGTCACTTTAGGCATGTCTGACTCTTTGCAACCCTATGGACTCTAGTCTGCCAGGCTCCAAGGTCCATGAGATTCTCCAGGCAAGAATACTGGAGTCGGTTGCCATTTCCTCCTCCAGGGGATCTTTCTGACCGATGAATTGAACCCACATCTCCTGCAGGTGGATTCTTTACCACTAACCCACAGGGGAAGCCCAGTGTAATTGAGGCATAACTAACAAATAAAACTATAAGATATTTAAAGTACATAAAGTGATGATTTGATATACGTATATATTGTGACTGGACTTCTCCCTATTGAGTTAATTAACACATCTATTATGTCATCTATTTACTTGTTTTTTCCTTTGGTGAGAAAATTCTATTCTCTTAGCAAGATAATCTAGTTTTAATAATCTGTTTAGAAATCAGATGCAATTCCAATTCCCATTTTCTTTGTAAATGAATTATTATTGTTGTTGTGAAATCTGTGTAATCCCTTATAATTTTATTTTTGGTATTCTAAAATTTCATGGCAATGTGTTTTTATGTGGGTTTTTAATAATTTATTTTATGTGTACTTGTGGGTTTTTTTTTGTTTTTTGTCTTTTTTTAACCATGAAGACCCCTGTCCTTCAGTTTTGGAAAATTCTTCAATTTTATTTCCTTAGTATTTCTTTCCCTTTCTTTCTCTGTTCTCTCAGTCTGGAACTTCCATTAATTGGTTAGTGAATCTCAGTTCTAATTTTGATTAGAATTAGTAGGCAATCTTCATTTTTTAAAAATCTTCTATACTATTATCCTTGGCTTTAAGGATTTTCCCTTCTTCCATGTGGTCCACATAGGCATATTCAAAGACTTAAGAAATATGTGTAAATCTCATCTCAACTGAGGGCCCTTTTTCCTTTAATGTCTAACAAGGTTACTTGAATACTTGAAAACCATTGCTTGTAGAAATCCATCCGGCAAATTCACAAGGAACTCACATTCTGATGATCTTCTCTGCCAAGTGCCTTCGTGTTTTTCTTTAACCTACGCTGCTGTCGTCTAGATGTGAAGTGCAGATCTCTTCAAATTCCCCAAACTGCTCTCATACAAAGCACCTGTAAGCAGAATTTATTTTAGTGAACTCAGCTGAAGAGAGTTACTTGAATAGGGTTTGAATGAGACTGAGTTTGAGCTGATTCAGGCATTGAATCGAGAAGGGTTTTAACTGAGTGGAGATGGAGTTGGGACAACTTTGATCTGAGTAGAGTTTGATTTGGGTAGAGAGCGAATTGAGAAAAGGTTGAATTGTGTAGAGACCGAGTTTTCTAAAGCTCGAGTTCTGCAGAGAATCAATTGAATAGTTTGGTAGACGATTTGGGTGACATGGACTTGGGATCATATTTCATACAGTAAACACACTAAAAGTCTATAATAAACCCTCCGAAATGCTTCTGGGCTCCTCCTTTTGTTCTAACCCTTTCTTTCTGTTTGGCTGTCTGGGTCTTCGCTGCTGCGCGGGCCCCTCTCGCGTGTGGCGAGCGGGGCTCCTCTCTGGTTGCGGTGCCTGGGCCTCTCACTGCGCTGGCTTCTCTTGCTGCAGGCCGCAGGCTCTAGGCCGCGTGGGCTTCAGTAGCCGCGGTTCCAGGGGCTAGAGCACAGGCTCAGTGGTCGTGGTGCGCGGGCTCAGCTGCTCCATGGCACGTGGGATCTTCCCAGACCAGGGATCAAACCCATGCCTCCTGCACTGGCAGGAGGGTTCTTAGTCACCAGGGAAGCCTGGGTTCCTCAGTTTGGGGTCATCTTTTGGTTTACTTCTTATGGAAAAGGGGGAAAAGAGCTTCCTCGTAAGTTATTCTCTTGGTTCTGCTCTCTCCCTTTCTTTCTCTCCTCCCCTCCTCCTGCTCATTCTAAAACAACAAATTCCTTTTCGAGTTCCCCCAGAGCAGTTTCATGATCTTCTGTGACAGCCTGATCCTTACGGTCTCAACATGGCAAGTGCTCATCCAAGTTTCTCAAGAGACTGTTGATTCCTACAGTGGAGAAAGAAATGGCAACCCACTCCGGTGTTCTTGCCCGGAGAATTCTTTGGATGGAAGGGCCTGGTGGGCTGCAGTCCATGAGGTTGCAGAGAGTTGGACACGACTGAGAGACTGACACACATTGATTCCTACAAAGGTATGTTAAAGTCAGTAAAATGATACATTTTTCCCTACTGTGTTACCTTTTAGTTAAACTAGTGATAAATTTTAAAATTCTCTTCTCTCTCTGTTTTTTTTTTTTTTTTGAAGTACATTGAATTGAAGGCTGGGAGTTTATTCACCAATATTGACATGGAGAACAAAAAGGAAAACAAGGTTTGCTCATTGGAAAATGCAAAGATGTGCTTGTATATGAGCCCGTACATTGGTATAGTTTTCTGTGGTTCCAGTAAATGAACTGGTCAAAGTGGCAGTGGTAGTTTATTTTAAAGCAAATGTGGCAAATTTGCCTGATGAAAAGATGCCACTATACTATTCTGTCACAACCTCACCCGCCTAAATCTCTCCATATGAAGTTATGAAATTCCATTTGGTGAGCATATAAAAGCCAAGATGACATTTCCCATGTTAGATATAACGTTTCAAAGCAAATTAAGATAACAGGCACTGAATGTTTACTAAGTGCTAGAGAGAAACATTACGTGAGTCACAAGCCTGTCCTTCGGGGAAGTTGGGGATTTTATTAGTGAAATGCCACATAAATAGAAATAATTTTTAGATAATAAGACAGAGCATAATTTTATGCAGGGATGAAACTGTAGGGTAAAGCTCTGTTATGGGGTTTTGGAGAAGGGAAGGTTGTTAGGATGTTTAGTGAGGCTGAAGGCCTGTGTGAGCAGGCTGGCCCTTCACCTGTGCTCCCGCAGGAGTGTTAGGCTTAGCAGGTGAGAAGGGAGTGGGGGATGGGTTGAGTGAAGGTGAAGAAAACAAGGAGATGAGACCCTGCTAGAGGAGAATTTCTTGGGGAAGACTCGCAGTTGAGGTCAGATGGAAAGGAGGCATTGATTAGTTCCAGGCAGAAGAGGCTGGATTTTGGCTCACTGAGAAGTAGCTGCTCAGGTGTGACTGTACATGAAGAACAAAGAAGGATGAATTTGTTTAACTCTGAATCCATTTCCCTGGTTACAGTGTTCTTCATTTGCTTCTACATGCTTACAGTTCTTTCTCAGCAGAAAGAGGGAGAAATTTTTTTCCCACTTTTTCAGTGATGTGGAGGGGAAAAAAATGTAAGAACTTTAATTTGTTTCATATACATGGATTAAATAAAAATGCTGTTCACTATGTAGGATTTTTGCCTGGCTGTGTCTGCTAAATTGCCAGCCCACCTGGAGAGCAAACCACTGTAAAAACTTATTTTTTTTCTTTAGGAAGAGCAGGCTTGTGAAGCTGATTCCCTGTGGTTGATAAAGTCTCAGTAAAGCTGCTGGTGCCATCAAAGATCATCTTCGGTTACTTATCCAAGTGAGGAAGCCTCTTCTGCTAGCTGCATTCTTCTGTATATATCCAGGTATTTCTGTAACAAAATTTTTTTTTCCTATGGAAAAGGATTGGACTATACCTACGATTGAGTTTCAGTTATTTTAGACAAGCCTGGCTGACTGAGGAGGAAGGAGATGGTCAGAGGAACCAGATGGTAGGAAAGGATGCCCATTTTGACCTTCAGATAGATAGATTTGACCTTCAGAGGCTATCAGAGCTCTTACTTTAAAAAAAATGATGGAGTATGGTTGACTGACAGTGTTGTGTTAATTTCAGGTGTGCAGCAAAGTGAATCAGTTATACTTACACACGCATCCACTCTCTAAAGATTCCTTTCCCGTATAGGTCATTGCAGAGTACTAAATACTGTTCCCTATACTATGGGTGTGTGTGCACATGCTTAGTCGCTCGGTTTTTTCCGATCCTTTTGTGACCCCATGAACTGTAGCCTGCCAGGCTTCTCTGTCCATGGGCTTCTCCAGGCAAGAATACTGGAGTGGGTTGCCATTTCCTTCTCCAGGCATCTTCCTGACCCAGGCATCAAACTCTGGTTTCCCATATTGCAGGTGGATTCTTTACCATCTGAGCCACTAGGGAAGCCCCCTGTACTATACAGTAGATTTTTAATTAATTATCTATGTTATATATAGTGTGTCAGAGCTCTTATTTTTGGAGAACCCTCCACATATCATTTTAATAAGTGAAAATGCACCTATATTCTATGATAAATGTCTTTATATGGAAATAGTGTTTGAATTGGTGTAATGTTACATGAAACTCCAGTACTTTGGCCACCTCATGCGAAGAGTTGACTCATTGGAAAAGACTCTGATGCTGGGAAGGATTGGGGGCAGGAGGAGAAGGGGACGACAGGATGAGATGGCTGGATGGCATCACTGACTCGATGGACGTGAGTCTGAGTGAACTCCGGGAGTTGGTGATGGACAGGGAGGCCTGGCGTGCTGCGATTCATGGGGTTGCAAAGAGTCAGACATGACTGAGCGACTAAACTGAACTGAGTGTTATATGTAGTAAACATTTTAGTGGAATATTCATTTTAATTTTTGCAGGGTTGAAAAAGTATCTGGGGACAAATAAAGACTTTTCTGATCTGTGTTCAGTCTCAACATTTTCACAGGCTAGTTGTTGGACAGCTGGTAGGCTGTGGGCGCTATGTCTCCAGGGCACTGTGACCCTGGAGGGAGGGTCACTCAGGACCAAGAGGACTGATGTCCCAATTTAGATTGGGCAAGCGGCTTAGGGATTCAGGCTGCTTGTTGTTGAGACAAAACCTGTGCTCCTGTGTTCTTGTTCCAACCACTAACCTGCTGAACTCCTATCCTTCCTTTTAAACCCACCCCAGCTCTACTACTCTGACTTCCCATGGGCACCCCAGGGAGAAAGCAGAGAAATGGCTGCTGTGTGTGTGATCTGAGAAGCCCCATTCACCTGGTCCTTCAGCCTGTGCCCTCCTCAGCCCCAATCCCTGACCACGTGGTGGAAAGGGAGCCTGCCTTGCCTTCTCAGGGCTTCAGAGATCCACTGTTTCCATGCAGACAGATTGAGAGTTGGGGCAGCCCCGCGGGGACAGGCATGGAGCTGGAGGGGCTGTTTCCAGTCCCTCAATATAACTGCGCTGTCACGCAGGGAGGCATGGGCTCCGAATGACCTAGGTGGAAGAGAAGTGCTAGCCGGAGCTGACTCGTGAGTACCCGGGAGATGCCGTCTGGGGAATTGCAGAAAGTTGCAAGGAACTTTGCAAAGGACTAGATTCTGTTTGAGCGATGTGGCTAGGCATTTTGCCCTCCGCACTGCAGTACCGCAGGCCCTCTTGCCCTCCATATATGCAGGTTCAGCATCCTGGAATTCAGGCAACTGGGGATGGAAAATATTAAGGGGAAAAAAAAGCTCTAGAAAGGTTCAAAAAGCAAAACTTGAGCTTACCAGATGCCAGCAACTATTTATTCCCCTTGTAGGAGATATTCTAAGTTATCTAGAGATGATTTTGGGTATGCGGAGGAGGTGTGTAGTTTATATGCAAAGACTATGCCATTTTATATAAAGGACTTGAGCACCCTGCAGAGTTTGGTATGTGAGGGGGTCCTGGATCCATTTCCCCCATTGATACCAAAGGATGACTATGTTGGTGCTGATGAGACCTCGGGTTTGCCCATAGGCTGATGAGGTTGGGGCTCATT
Source organism: Ovis canadensis (assembly GCF_042477335.2). Lineage (NCBI taxonomy): Eukaryota > Metazoa > Chordata > Mammalia > Artiodactyla > Bovidae > Ovis > Ovis canadensis. Next base: position 84,125,003 of record NC_091246.1, on the reverse strand, counting down.
TAGGTGCTTCCACAAGCCTTCTTTCCACCTAGCACTTTCAGCTCACTCATTCATCAGGCAAGCTTCACGTTAGATGTTAGATGAGCAGTTGAAGATTCCAAGTGCCTTCTCTCTAAATTACTCCTGAATCCATTGGAGGAGCTGTGTGTGTGTAAGACCGTGCAGTGGGGTCACCAGCAGGGTGGCTCCTGACACTGCCTGATGGGGGGAATGGTGGTTAAGAAGGGCTTCCAAGAGGAGTTTTGAATTGGGTTTTAAAGGAAGGACAGGAGTTCAGCAGGTTCGTGGTTGGAACAAGTGCACAGGAGCACAGTTTCCTCTAAACAACAAATACATTAACAATCTGAAACTAGTACAAGGTTATAAATCAACTATTTGTTGGTGAGTTGCTGAGTTGGTTTTGACTCTTTTGCCCCATGTCCCTGCCAGGCTCCTCTGTTCGTGGGATCTTCCAAGTAAGAATACTGCAGTGAGTTGCTGTTTCCTTCTCCAAGGGATCTTCTTTTAAATTGATTAATTTTTTAATTGAAGGATAATTGCTTTACAGAATTTTGTTGTTTTCTGTCAAACCTCAACATGAATCAGCCATAGGTGTACATATATCCCCTCCCTCTTGAACCTCCCTCTTCCCTCCCCATCTCACCCCTCTAGGTTGATACAGAGCCCCTGTTTGAGTTCCCTGAGCCATACAGCAAATTCCTGTTGGCCATCTATTTTACATATGGTAATGTAAGTTTCCATGTTACTCTCTCTAAACATCTCACCCTCTCCTCCCCTCTCCCCATGTCCATAAGTCTGTTCTCTATGTCTGTTTCTCCATTGCTGCCCTGCAAATAAATCTTCTTGACTCGGGGATAGAACTAGTGTCTCTCATGTTAGCAGGCAGATTCTTTACCTTTGAGTCATCTTAGAAGCCCCAGCCATACATCAGTTTAAAACAAGTGTGTTGAAAGTTTCAGCAGGTGCCTGGCATTTTTCTAAACACTTTACAGACATTATCTCACTTTATCAGAACCCGTAGACTAAAAGCTGCTTGGAAGTAAATGTTGAGTGGAACTGTATTTTGGTGTTTACCCTAGTTTTTTTCTTGGACCCTTTTATTTTTTACTTTATTTATTTATGTTTGTTTTTAAAATTGAAGTATAGCTGATTTACAATGTTTTGTTCATTTCTGGTATATAACCAAGTGATTCAGTTAAACACACACATACACACTTATATATATTCTTTTTATATTCTTTTCCATTAGAGTTTATTGTAAGATATTGAATACAGTTTTCTGTGCTATACAGTAGGGCCTTATTATTTATTTTATATGTGTGTGTGTGTGTATCTGTTAATGCCAAGCTACTAATTTCTCCTCCCCCACTGCCCCTCTTTCCCTTTGGTAACCATGAAAGTGAAAGTTCCTCAGTCGTGTCTGACTCTTTGTGACCCCACGGACTATACAGTCCATGGAACTGTCCAGGCCAGAACACTGGAGTGGGTAGCCTTTCCCTTCTCCAGGGGATCTTCCCAACTCAGGAGTCAAACCAGGGTCTCCTGCATTGCAGGTGGATTCTTTACTAACTGAGCTATGAAGGAAGCCATAAATTTGTTTTTTATGTAGATGAGTCTGCTTCTGTTTCTAAATAAGTTCATTTGTATCATATTTTGGATTCCACATGTAAGTAACTTATGATATTTCTTTCTGTCTGACTTATAGTGTGATAATCTCCAGGTCCACCCATGTTTCTGCAAATGGCATTATTTCATTCTTTTTTATGGCTGACTAACACCTCATTGCATACATGTACCACGTGTTTTTTACTCCATTCATCTGTTTTGGACACTTGGGTTGCTACCATGTCTTGGCTATTGTAACTAGTGTTGCTATGAGCATTGTGGGGGCATGTATCTGTTCAAATTAGAGTTTTTCCTGATAGTCCCATGAGTAAGATTGTTGGACCATATGGTAATTCTATTTTAAGTTTAAGAGACTTCCATACTGCTCTTCATAGTAGCTGTGCCAATTAACATTCCCACCAACAGTATGGGAGGATCCCCTTTCTCCATACCCTCTCTGGCATTTCTTATTTACAGACTTTTTGGTGGCAGCCATTCATTGTACTTTTGATTTGTATCTTTCTGATAACTAGTAATGTGGAACATCTGCTCATGTGCCTATCTGTATCTCTTCTTTGAAGAGATTCTATTTAGGTCTTGTGCCCATTTTTTTGATAAGGTTGTTTGATTTTTTTGTTATTGAGTTGTATGAACTGTTTACACATTTTGGAAATTAAACCCTTATTGGTTGCAAATGTATTCTCCCAATTGGACATTTATATTAATGGTTTAATGAAGGCATTACTTTTCCTATTAATTGCCCACTGTGTGACATTTTATACCTCTTACATACACATCTGTTTTCTCAGTTACCATCTAGCCCATGCTTTGGACAATTAACCACACTCCCAGCACATCTCTTGAATGATGGAATTTTTCAAGTTTGTATCTTTTCCCTCCAGTAAGAATATAGCCCCCCCCCCCTTTTTTCCCTTGTGATCCCAACTCAGAGTTGCACCCAGGGTATGTTGCTTTCTTAGTACTTCTTAGCATTTTGTCAAATGTCTAAAAACTGTGGCGCAAAGGAGTGTGATTTTTTTCAAGGCTCAGAACAAAAACTTCACGTGTCTTACACAGCAGCCATGTGGTGTACGTCAAGTGCCCAGTTTACAAACTCTAATATAGAACATATTTGAAAAGACTCCCAGCTAATCCACACTGAGAATATCTATGCGCTTTTGGGGGGATTTTGGCATGAGTGTTTCTTTTCCGGAACAGGTGGTGAAGCTAAATTTGTTTGGTGTGCTTGACATACTTGGAGCCTGATATTAAAAGACTTCAGTGGCTGCAATAAACAGTTCTTCCTTCCTTTGTTTACAGGGAATTGGGACTTTCTTGGGGTGTTGGATTTCTGCTGCTGCCCGCAGGCACGCGGGAAAGTGTCCTCAGCAAGTTCTTCCACAGGGACGAGCAGCTGGGCTGACTTGGTTTGGAAGCCTTGTTGCTTGGCTCTGAGACGTGGCCCCAAGTCCTGACATTTGGGGAATAACTAGTTTGAGTGATTCCTTCAGGTTCACAGAAACTAAAGAAATGTATACCATTTCTTCACAACGCCCATATTTGCTTATGCATGCTTCCTCACAGAGTTTCTAGGTTACAAGATGGTGGGGAGGGGTTGTGGGTGCAGGAAGAGACATCGGTATAAAAACACGGGAAGATTTGCTAGTTGCTGGATTTGAGAATCTTTCAGGTCTAAAAGCAGATGATTCGGTTTTTGTTTTGGCTAAATCAGATGACTGTCCCCAAATCAGCTATGGGATGAAAAGCAAGGCTTCCTGCTGAGCAGGAAGGTGGCTTGCTCAGTTATGTCCTTGAGGCAGGGCAGCCCTGATTCTTTCAAAGCACATGGTTTGCATGGACAGCTCTTCAGTTTAAAGTTCCAGGCTGCTACTGGGATTGGCTGTTAGAAACACTTTTGTCGAGTGGGGTAAGCAGAGGCCACAACCAAAGTGCCTTCGTTCTACCGCATGCGACGTCAGCTGGGAAGTGTCACTGACACTGTGTCACCTCTATGGATTGTTTATGATGATTGCTTTCTATAGCAAACCTCAGTCCGACTGCCAAAACTATCTTGTCTGCGGTGGTCAAAACTGTGCTTGCACAGTCAAGGTTGGTGGAAAGCCTTCCATCCTCCCAGCTGTTTACTGGTGTTTCCTTTCAAGATCCAGAGGCCTGACCATTCAGTGTGTGGTGGTACAGGCTTGTGGCAGGCGTCAAAGAGCTGAACTTAGTTTGCATTTAGAACCTTCTGCAGGTGCAAATTTGAACTCCTTCTGGTACACTTTCCCCTTTTGTGTTTTGCAGGTGCTACCATATGGTCTGTAAGAAAACGAGCTTTAAATTCTCAGCTTTGGGTTCAGATAACAAACTGTTATTTATTGAGACTGTGACCTGCCTGGATAATGAATTACTTACGACATAGGTACTGCTGTGGTAGTGGAGGACAAAGTATACTGGCTTCACTAGGAGAGAAGCTTCTCGCTCTCTCACATAACAGAGTCCACGCTTTAGAGTTGATGTGACAACTTCATAGTATCTGGTTTCTTGTCCTACCATCGTCAGCACACAGCTTCTGTTTTGTGGTGAAAGATGATTGCTTCAGCTCCCAAGGTCAAATCTGTATCCCAGCCAGTGGGAAGAAAAGAAGAGAAGTGTGTGTGGGAGCTGTCCCTTTTAAGGGAATGACCCAGAAATTACACAGGTCACTTTCACTCAGAGCCTGTTGTCCAAGATTTAATGGTATGGCTCTTGTGCAATGTTTATATCCGCCCAAAATTCGTCTGCTAAGCCATAACTCCCAATGGCAGTTAGTTAGGTTAATTCTCATTAATTAGCTAATCACGTTAATTTCTTTGGGAATTAATTAGGTTTAGGTGGGTTCATGAAGATGGGATTCTCATGATGGAATTAGCACCCTTAAAAGAGAAGAGACCAGAGAGCTTGCTTTTTCTCTTTTTCTGTGAGGATACAATTCAGCAGTCTGCAAGCCAGGAAGAGGGCTCTCGGCAGGAACAGAGCCAGTGAGCACCTTGATCTTGGACTTCTTAGTTTCCAAGAACCATGAGAAAGAACTTTCTGTGGTTTAAACCATTCAGTCCGTGGTATTTTGCTAAAGCAATCCGAGGAAAGACAGTGGCCACGCAAAGGAGTTGGGAAATGTTGTCTTTACCCAGGTGACTATATGCCCGGCTAAATTTGGATGTTTATTTCTAAAACAAGAACAGGATAATGGGTGTTTGGGACAAATCTCCTCTTCCAAGGACAAACTACTTACATTTGCTGTATCTAACCTTCTTCATCTGGAAAGTGAGATCAACCTCATAGAATTAGGAGACTTAAATGAGATGATGCTTATAAAGCTCTTACTATGGTGTCTGGGACAGAATAACTGTTCAGCTGCTGCTGCTGCTGTGTCACTTCAGTCGTGCCCAACTCTGTGCGACCCCATAGATGGCAGCCCCCCAGGCTATGAGTAAAAGAAAACATGTGGGTTTAGTTGGATTCTTCCGTTTTGTTAGGGTTCAGTTCAGTTCAGTTCAGTCGCTCAGTCGTGTCCAACTCTTTGCGACCCATGAATTGCAGCATGCCAGGCCTCCCTGTCCATCACCAACTCCCGGAGTTCACTCAAACTCATGTCCATCGAGTTGGTGATGCCATCCAGCCATCTCATCCTCTGTCGTCCCCTTCTCCTCCTGCCCCCAATCCCTCCCAGCATCAGAGTCTTTTCCAATGAGTCAACTCTTCGCATGAGGTGGCCAAAGTATTGGAGTTTCAGCTTTAGCATCAGTCCTTCCAATGAACATCCAGGATTGCTTTCCTTTAGAATGGACTGGTTGGATCTCCTTGCAGTCCAAGGGACTCTTAAGTCTTCTCCAAAACCACAGTTCAAAAGCATCAATTCTTCGGTCTCAGCTTTCTTCACAGTCCAACTCTCACATCAATACATGACCACTGGAAAAACCATAGCCTTGGCTAGATGGACCTTAGTTGGCAGAGTAATGTCTCTGCTTTTCAATATGCTATCTAGGTTGGTCATAATTTTCCTTCCGAGGAGTAAGCGTCTTTTAATTTCATGGCTGCAGTCACCATCTGCAGTGATTTTGGAGCCCCAAAAAATAAAGTCTGACACTGTTTCCCCATCTATTTCCCAAGTGATGGGACCAGATGCCATGATCTTCGTTTTCTGAATGCTGAGCTTTAAGCCAACTTTTTCACTCTCCTCTTTTACTTTCATCAAGAGGCTTTTTAGTTCCTCTTCACTTTCTGCCATAAGGGTGGTGTCATCTGCATATCTGAGGTTATTGATATTTCTCCTGGCAATCTTGATTCCAGCTTGTGCTTCTTCCAGCCCAGCATTTCTCATGATGTATTCTGCATATAAGTTAAGTAAGCAGGGTGACAATATACAGCCTTGACATACTCCTTTTCCTATTTGGAACCAGTCTGTTGTTCCGTGTCCAGTTCTAACTGTTGCTTCATGACCTGCATACAGGTTTCTTAAGAGGCAGGTCAGGTGGTCTGGTATTCCCATCACTTTCAAAATTTTGCACAGTTTATTGTGATCCACACAGTCAGAAGCTTTGGCATAGTCAATAAAGCAGAAATAGATGTTTTTCTGGAACTCTCTTGCTTTTTCGATGATCCAGTGGATGTTAGCAATTTGATTTCTGGTTCCTCTGCCTTTTCTAAAACCAGCTTGAACATCTGGAAGTTCACGGTTCACATATTGCTGAAGCCTGGCTTGGAGAATTTTGAGCATTACTTTACTAGTGTGTGAGATGAGTGCAATTGTGTGGTAGTTTGAGCATTCTTTGGCATTGCCTTTCTTTGGGATTGGAATGAAAACGAACCTTTTCCAGTCCTGTGGCCACTGCTGAGTTTTCCAAATTTGCTGGCAAGCTGAGTGCAGCACTTTCACAGCATCATCTTTCAGGATTTGAAGTAGCTCAACTGGAATTCCATCCCCTCCACTAGCTTTGTTTGTAGTGATGCTTTCTAAGGCCCACTTGACTTCAAATTCCAGGATGTCTGGCTCTAGGTGAGTGATCACACCATAGTGATTATCTTGGTCATGAAGATCTTTTTTGTACAGTTCTTCTGTATATTCTTGCCACCTCTTCTTAATTTCTTCTGCTTCTGTTAGGTCCATACCATTTCTGTCCTTTATTGAGCCCATCTTTGCATGAAATGTTCCCTTGGTATCTCTATAATTCTTGAAGAGATCTCTAGTCTTTCCCATTCTGTTGTTTTCCTCTATTTCTTTAGGGTAGCTTTTATTAAACTTTTTTTTTTTTTTTTTATATTTATCTTAAAGCTTTATCCCCAGAAGAAGATTCACTGTATCACAATGGCATCACTTTAGAGCTTTATCTGGATTTCTCTTGTGGCTCAGTCAGTAAAGAATCTTCCTGCTTTAGGAGACCAGGGTTCGACCCTGGGTTCAGAAGATCCCCTGGAGAAGAAAATGGCAGCCCGTTCCAGTTTTTTTTTTCCTGGAGAATTGCATGGACAGAGGAGCCTTATGGGCTATAGTCCATGGGGTTGCACAGAGTCAGACACAACTTAGTGACTAAATCACTACCACAGAGCTCTATCTAGTGGCAAAAGAGCAAGATTTGAGGTGTTTGTGAAGGAGACCTTGTATCATTATGAGTGTTTACCACTTCCCCTTCTATTTCATCAAGAATTGCCTCATTTAGAGCCTTCATCAGAAATGCCATAATTTGGAGCTCTAGTTTCTGAAATGAGAATAGAGGTTGATTGTTTATGAATCTCAGGGAATAGTTCCTAGAGCTTCTAAGAAAGAGGCAATTCCTGGAACCCAGCGAAGGGTACCAAGGCCTTTGTCCACTTGTGATGGACACTGACACTTGGTATTCTATAAAGCTTGGATCTCATCTTTCTGAGTTGCTCTGATCTCTAGAGTGAACTAATTAGCTGAATTTGAGGGTTTGATGTAAAATTTTGCCTCTTCCCTAAGGTTTTCATCGTTTCAGCTGATTTTCTCATCCATGCTTATTACACAAATTTTGCATTTAACAATTAAAGACTTACTCTCATTGGACTGCTTTGAGGCACGGACCAGATTACAACAATAGTACAGATTACCAACTGGTGCTTGAGTCTGTGGTCTGAGGAAACAAAGGCACAGCATTGGGACCACACAGGGTGGAGGCAACCTCCACAGACTTGCTCATGTGGGAAGGAGCAGTGGAAGGTCAAGGAAGTTCTCCCTGACCCCTGAAAGGTCCAGAAGCTGACAGCCTCCAAGGCTGCAATGCAACTGATGGCCACTTAAAAAAAAAAAAAAAAGAAAAAATATATAATTTAATTATTTACTACTGTGCTGGGTCTTTGTTGCTGCTCAGGCTTTTCTCTGGTTGGGGTGAGCAGGGGCTACTGTCTAGTTGTGATGTGCAGGCTTCTCTTTATGGTGGCTTCTTGTGCTGCAGAGTACAGGTTCTAGGTCACGTGGGCTTCAGCATTTGCAGCAGGTGGGCTCAGCCTGGGCTCTAGAGCAAGGCTCAGTGGTTGTGGCGCTGGGCTCAGTTGCTCCATGGCACGTGGGAACTTCCTAGAACAGGGCTTGAACCTGTGTCTCCTGCATTGGCAGGTGGATTCTTTACCACTGAACCACCAGGGAAGTCCTGGTAGACACTTTTTCTTCCTCTACTGAACTGTGTTACAAACTGCAATTGTGAAATAATTTGCTAAGCTATGATAATTATTCTTTAAAAATTGAAATAGAACAGAAAATACCAGAGTGTATCACAGGTTAACAAAAGAAGTATGCAATATTTATTTTAATTATCTATATCTACAAATGCATGTTTTTGTTATTGTTAGCCACGGGCAAAGACGTTTGAAAGCTATTGTTCTAGCGTAAAAGGCACCAGTACTATCACTGTAGAGCTGATTTTCTGTGGTTGTTTTTATTTTCCTCTGATAGAGTCAGACGACGGTGATGGGGAGATAGGCTTTTCTAGGTTTTGTAATCTGTATCTCCCCCTTTCACAAGATGGGCTGAAATCATCATAAAGGCTAGATAGCTCAATCAGTTCCATTCCACAAATCACTGTTGATCATAAACTGTGTACAGACACTGTGCTAGGTGGTGTGAGAGGTACATAAGACCCTTTACTGCCCTCCAGGGGCTCATAAACTGGTAATGGTGGCAAAAGATAAAGGAATATACAGATAGTTCAACCACAAGACTGATCGTAATAGCAAATATAATTAACTTTGATCCGAACATTATGAATTAACTCTCACAATTTAATTTAGATAATTAAAATAGTCTTATTACCCAATAACCAATTATTTTGTATTAATACTCTTTCAGTTTTAGAAGTTTTGAAATTCAGTATAGGCAAGGGTTTGGTAAGGTGGATACTCATGCATTGCCAGCCAGAATGGAAGTTGGTATTTTGGTGGAAAGCAACTGATGAACAATAATTGGTTTAAAAATACAGTATTTTCAGTAATTCCACTTCTAGGTATCCTTTACAAAATCAGAGACTTAGACAGAGATTTTGTCAAAAGATGTTTATTGTAACTTCATTTTTTTTAAGTAAAAATTAAGAACTTAAAATTTATAGGAGGAATCTATACAACCTGGGTCTCCTGCATTACAGGTCGATTCTTTACTGTCTGAGCCAATAGGGAAGCCCAAGGAAGTGTTTGTCATTTTGACTCTTTGAGATTCCATGGACTGTGGCCTGCCAGGCTCCTCTGTTCATGGAATTCTCCAGGCAAAAATACTAGAGTAGGTAGCCATTCCCTTCTTCAGGGGATCTTCCCAGTACAGGGATTGAACCCAGGTCTCCTGCATTGCGGACAGGTTATTTACCATCTGAGCCATGAGGGAAGTCCAAGAATATATCACATATAGTTAAAAGTCACACTTTCAAGAAATAGATAAAAATACCGGAAAGTGTTTACATGAATTAGTAAATGAAAAAAGCAAGGGTCAAATACTGAATAGACAGTGTGACCGTAATTCTAAAAAACTGTTTGTGCATTGGTGAAAAAAACCCCAAACTGAAAGGAAACCCATCAATATGTTAAGTATTTAGTCTCTAAATTGTAGCATTTGGGTGAATTTTATTATCTTCCTCAAAAATTTACTGTATTTTCTACAGTATGTAATTTTCTGTTTTATAATCATAAATAAAAATACCATTTTATAAAAACTGTAAAAATTACATCATTTCTAACATGCTAAATTGAATATATTATTTTTAGAAGAGCCTTTCTTGGACTATAATGACATCTTTTTGAATTTAGTGTGTAGTCCTAATCTTTGCCTCCTTCCCTCACTTTGCTGGTTGGAGAGATGTTTGCTATGGCAACAGAAATGATTAGAACAGTCTTAACTTTTAAGAAGATTAGAATGTAAAATGTATTCTAAGCAGTTGGCCCCATCTATATACCCATTTCTATTTCCTGGGGTCCCTTTAAATTTAGCCTCCTAGCTTAGGGCTAACCCTGAAGACCTTTACACTCAGTCATGGGACAAAAATGAGTGGCTGGACATATCTATGGATGTATTTAATTCATCCATGCTATAGCTAGTTTTCCTCTACCATGGGCAATTTTGACCCAAGAGAGATTAAACTGCCTTTAAAAGAATATTTTGTATTAGAATCTTTTGGTAAACTCTCTAAAGACAGGAAATAATAACCACTAACAATTACTGAGTGATTTTTTTAAGTGTCATGCCTTAACAGTCCAGTGTAACTTATCTTGCATTATCTCATTTAATTTTAACAATAACCCATCATGTAGTTCATTTTATTATCCCTATTTTATACATAAGGCATCTGATCTCTAAAAACATTAAATAACATGTCTAGAGTTATATTAGCACTTGTACAGAGCTGGGTCCAAGCCTATGGGGTGGGGCAGAATCGATGTTCTTAGACTCTATGCCAGTCAGTGGTCCATGCATTCCCTTTTCTGCCCTCTGAGATCCATATTTCTACATAGGCTAGGTAATTTTAAAGAATCCCAATGTCAGAAGAGACATTCTATCAGGACTATTACGGTAATGGCAAAATTATTCTGAATTGATTTTGTCATGCCAGCTGCCTTTAGGTTCATTCTATTAAAATTAGCTTTGCATATTTCTGCCCTATACTCGGTGAGACTCATGTTTTAATCTCCTTGCAAATCCAGAAAGAAAAAAAAAAAAAAGTAAAGTCATTTTATTGCCAGTAAAAATCTTCTAGGTTTAGTCAAAGCAAGTTATAATTTCTGGCACTCCTTGGCTCATTAGCTCTTCCAGATGGTGCGTGTAAACATGGCAGGAGCTGCAAATTGTGTGAAGGCCGAGATGTAAATCAAGAAATAAGTATTCATTATAATTTGTATGACAAATGGAAAGCCTATAAAGCGAAACAGTGCATTGCTCAATCAATTTCATTCCATTACTTTTGGGATTCCCCAGGGACTATTTTCGGAAAAGGACTTCCCTGATTCTGTCAAGGTCAGTTGTCATTACAGTGTTTAGAGGAGGAGGCCTTAGCTCATATATGTTTGGGGGCATCATAGCTGCATTCTTCTCTTGATGATCTATGGGCTGATTTTAGTTTCTTTAAGAAAAACTAGAGAGAGAGAGAGAGAGAGAGAGAGAGAGAGAGAGGAAAATGGAACCTTAAAAATTTGAGGGTCATTTGAGAAGGAAAAGGAGGCTGGTTGCAAGTGCTCTCATGCCCAGGTAGTGGATGTGGTTCCCCCTTGCCCAGGTTCCTCCCCTCTCTAGGACAAAGGTACTCATTCCACTATATCCTGCTGGGAGAGTTCGTGGCAGATGACTCTCAGCTGAGATTCTGAAGAGATCTTCCTGGCCCAAGGTCACATGTCTTCTGAGCAGTCCACACCTATGGGCTGGTTAGTGTGGCAATGTAAAGGTTCAGTTTCCCCTCCATCCCCCTGACTTCACCCTTCATCCCCCTCCTCAACTCAGAACAACTACAAATGGCTCCCCAGCACCCAAGATCCTCATAGGATTGGCTGAGGACTTTCTTGCTACTGAATTGCAATCTCACTTTCTGTGACATTTTAAAATATATTTTTATTTTTTATTTTTTTCTGTGAAAGTTTTAGTAATGGTTTTTTACCCAAACATAAGAAGCAACAGCATGAGGTGGTAGAGAGGGCACCGGACTAGGAATCAGGAAACCTGGGGTCTAATGAAAATGGTGCCGCTATTAAGCTCTGAGAGATCAGACAAGTGATTTATCTTCTATGTTCCTTATTTTTCTTATGTTTCCTGTGTAAAGCCTGTCTGGGATTCAGCAATTCTTCCCCAAGACTCTCCCCAAGGGAGTGTCCTTTCACTCTAAAATTCTGAAATTGTATGTGATATCTATGCATTTTTGGTAGCAAGAGGGGCCATAACTTTCATCACGTTCTCAAAGGGCTCCACAGAAGTTCAAAAATCAAAGCACCAGGTGATTAGCAAGTCATCTGCCTAACGCAGGCTAAAAACTGATGCTTCTGTGAATACTGCATGAATTAAAATGAAAACAATAGAATCTATAGTGAAGGGGCATCTTTACTGACTCTAGCACCTAGAATTAGGGACTAAATAGGGAGATAAGAAACTTCAATCTAGTTACAAAAATAGGCAAACTTTGTAGCAGTTCACAGTGGGAATTTCTTGAGAAAGACACGAAGAGCCCTGGTTCATTTGATCCTTGGGAAATGGAGACTCTGAGGGATCAGCTTCAGCAATCTGAGGGCATCTGGCTGCATATTTAAAGTTATGGGCTTCCCTGGTGCTTCAGACAATAAAGAATCAGTCTGCAATGCAGGAGACCCAGGTTCAATCCCTGGGTCGGAAAGATGCCCCGGAAAAGGAAATGGCTATCCACTTCAGTGTTCTTGCCTGGAGAATCCCCTGGACAGAGGAGCTTGATGGACTATACAGTCCCTGGGGTGTCCGACTACATATTGAAAGTTATACCTGTGACAAAGGCAAGCTGACCTCTGTCTGTGCTGGGGGAGATTTGAAGAGCACCTTTTTATGCAGCAGCTTATGGGAAAGGATGACAGAAGTACCCAAGATACTTGCTTCCTAGGAAGAAGAGATGAAGCTTATTCTACAGAAGGGAAAATGTAAAGTAAGCATCAGAATATAGCACAGCTGGGAAGGTTTCCTTCCTTTGCCAGTGTTTGAACAAGGCAGAGAAATCTCTCTTGACATCAGTGGGGAAGGATTCCTATCCTAGAAGACTGGACTAAGCTGTCTTACAGTTGTCTGGGTCAGAGTTTTTATGAACTTGGTGAAGGATTCTGATTCATGATTGCCACATGTGGAAGACACAATTAGGAGAAGAGCTGCGACAATTAGAATATCATGTAATGATGAAAAAGAGATAATGAAACCAGTCAAGAGATAATCCAATGTTTCCCCAAGTGGAAATATTGTCTGTATAATTCAAACCTGATGGATCCAGCTAAGGCTCAGAGTTGTTTTTGTTTGTTTGTAAAACATCTGTACATTTTAAACACACTTTCAGTTTATGAGAGATTACTACTCATATCTAGAAGGTGGCTGACAGTATCTTAACAGAGGATGGATCAGACAAAATAGATGAGAAGAATAGCTTCTGTTGGGTTTTCCTGCATACATCGCATCAAACGCTCCATGTTGTTGATCACAGACCATCATGGAGGTGTCTTGGCTGACGCTGAAGAAAACATTTGCTGTACCATGCTGCAGTGCTTCACCGTTCCTATCGGCCTCAGCGTGTCTTAACTTTTCTTGAACAACAGTTCAAGAGAGTTGAGCTTGTGGAAACTTTTTATTTAAAACTGAAGGTGCGGTTTTCCAGGCTCCAATTCGGTGCCTTGGTGAACCATCTTAAATCTCTTGGGGGCACTCTGAGTTGTCTTTTTTTCTTATTTTAAATAGTTTGCATTTGTACTGAAATTGACATTAATGAAAATTATTGGAGGTACAGAGATAATGCCTTTCCATGCACTTGGGTCCACAATAGTTAGCAGTTTAAACGATGCAGTATGTTTGTGTATATTATGTGTTCTGGAAAAAAAAGAAAATTCCTTATATAGGATTTCTCTAACAGTGGAAATTTGATTCTCACACTACCCATTATTATTGCCAAGAACTGACATGCCTCTGGAAGGGTGGTTTTATCTCACTGCTGTGTTTATGTAACTGTTGGAAAAAAGTAACAAAATATGCTAATAGTACATTTTCCATAGCCCATGGATAGAGCTAAGGGCCCTTCACTATAGTCTTTGTCATTAATTGCACGTTTCTGGATCACCAAATTTACTCAAATATTTTTGTTTTTCGAGTTGTGTCAGCCTTGCTTGTGTTTCACTGAAATAGACTTCATTGAAAACCTCAAAAATTTAAATTGCCTATTCCCACAGCAGGCTGGTCTTTTTTCTTTATAATTTTCAATGCTGCTTAATTTTCTGTTTGTAACTTCATCTTACGACAGACAGGAATGGTCTTCTTCTTTTTAAAATTAAATCTACAAGAATTTCTAGAAATACATAATTTATTTTTATCAAACTTGATTCTTTTATCCTTGGATATTACTTTACAAGTTAAGTTTAAATTATTAAAAAACCATTCATCAGTATAGAATTTTTGCTTCAAGTTATGAAATAATTTTTAATATTTTTTCACAATATGTAATGAGATGATCTTACTGGTAGATATAAAAAAAAAGTATTTCTCCCTGAAAAGTTCATTAGCTGAATTCCTATTTCACTAGCTTTTTTTTTTTTTTTGCAGTATGCCTCAAAAATGCATCATGTGATACTTGAATAAAAAATGACTGGAAAACTGCCTGCAGAACCAAAGACACCAACAATATATCTATCATAACTCAAGTTATCACTTACATTTATCATGATTACTAGTGACTGTGGAAGCATATTCTTCATATGTATGGGCTTATTAAGTCCTTCCTCATGAGGTATTATCATTTTATATACAGTAAGCATGAAAGGAACATTTGCATAAATCTACCACATTTTGTTTCCTTTACCATTAATCCACCTCCGGACATCATGGTGAGGCAGTTCTCTCCCTGCTACCCCTTCTCTCTCTCATCACACCCTCACCATTCCCGCACCTAGCTGAGCCCTGCATTATTTCTCCCCCCTAGACTACTCTAGTATCCTCTGAGCTGGTGTGTCATCCACTGTGCAGCTGTCTTCTTTTAAAATACTAGAGTGCTGTTGTATCAGTCAGGTTTTTGCTTGCAAGTGAGTGAAACTCAATTCAAACTGCATCAAGCAGGGCTTCCCCGGTGGTCAAGTGGTTAAGAATCGGCCTTGCAATTAAGGAGATACCTACTCGATCCCTGATCCTGGGAGATCCCCCATGCTGAGGAGCAACTAAGCCTGTGTATCACGACTCCTGAGCCCATGTGCCACAACTCCTGATGCGAATGCTCGAGCCCGCGCTCTGCAGCAGGAGAAGCCGCTGTGATGAGTGATGAGAGCCCATACACTGCAGCTAGTGGCCTTCTGCTCGCTGGGCCTAAAGAAAGTCTACGTGCAGCGAGAAAGACCCAGCACAGCCGAAAATAACAGCAAGTGAATATTCTGTTAAAAACCTGCATTAAGCAAAACATGTGGGATTTATTGGCCTATATCACTGGGAAATCCAGAGATGGGTCTGATTAAAGGCCCAGCATGATGTAGGGTTTCGAATATTCACAGTGGGTATGTTGGTCACTGGCAGGCCACGACTCAGACTCTACCAGCTGCATAGTCCTGCAAAAGCAGGTCATCTTCCCACATGGTTTTGGCAGGATGGTCCCAAGGAGGATCACAGGTCTGTGAAGCTCGAGCCATGCACATCTTTCTTTGGGCGGGAGCTGGACTTTGAGGACAGCGTCAGCCCCACCATAAACCCATGAATAGCTTCTATTATTGCTGGAGGGGAGAAGAGAGCCTTAGTAGGTGAACACAACAGATGTACAATGACATTCCACGTTGAAAGTCTTGCTGCCACTCCCAACTGCCTTTGAATAATTGCCAGACTCCTTAACATGTTATATATGTCTTGTCTACCTGTATGGCTTTATTTCTGCTTCTCTTTGTTTTTGTAAGGTTCAATTTAGATAGCACATCATAACTTCCTTCTAGCCTGTCGTATTGGGTTGGGGATTCCTTGCATGATTCGAGAGCACCCTAAATCTCTGCTGTCCTAAACTTGAACACATTTTCTTTTTTGGTAATTAGTGCTTCAGTTCAGTTCAGTTGCTCAGTCGTGTCCGACTCTTTGCGACACCATGAGTCGCAGCACGCCAGGCCTCCCCGTCCATCACCAACTCCTGGAGTTCACTCAGACTCACGTCCATCGAGTCAATGATGCTATCCAGCCATCTCATCCTCTGTTGTCCCCTTCTCCTCCTGCCCCCAATCCCTCCCAGCATCAGAGTCTTTTCCAATGAGTCAACTCTTCGCATGAGGTGACCAAAGTACTGGAGTTTCAGCTTTAGCATCATTCCTTCCAAAGAAATCCCAGGGCTGATCTCCTTCAGAATGGACTGAGTGGATCTCCTTGCAGTCCAAGGGACTCTCAAGAGTCTTCTCCAACACCACAGTTCAAAAGCATCAATTCTTCAGTGCTCAGCTTTCTTCACAGTCCAACTCTCACATCCATACACGATCACTGGAAAAACCATAGCCTTGACTAGACGGACCTTTGTTGGCCAAGTAATGTCTCTGCTTTTGAATATGCTATCTAGGTTGGTCATAACTTTCCTTCCAAGGATAAGCATCTTTTAATTTCATGGCTGCAGTCACCATCTGCAGTGGTTTTGGAGCCCTAAAAAATAAAGTCTGACACTGTTTCCACTGTTTCCCCATCTATTTCCCATGAAGTGATGGGACCAGATGCCATGATCTTCGTTTTCTGAATGCTGAGCTTTAAGCCAACTTTTTCACTCTCCTCTTTCACTTTCATCAAGAGGCTTTATAGTTCCTCTTCACTTTCTGCCATAAAGGTGGTGTGATCTGCATATCTGAGGTTATTGATGTTTCTCCCAGCAATCTTGATTCCAGCTTGTGCTTCTCCCAGCCCAGCGTTTCTCATGATGTACTCTGCATATAAGTTAAATAAGCAGGGTGACAATATACAGCCTTGACGTACTCCTTTTCCTATTTGGAACCAGTCTGTTGTTCCGTGTCCAGTTCTAACTGTTGCTTCCTGACCTGCATACAGGTTTCTCAAGAGGCAGGTCAGGTGGTCTGGTATTCCCATCTCTTTCAGAATTTTCCACAGTTTATTGTGATCCACACAGTCAAAGGCTTTGGCATAATCAATAAAGCAGAAATAAATGTTTTTCTGGAACTTTCTTGCTTTTTCGATGTTCCAGCAGATGTTGGCAATTTGATCTCTGGTTCCTCTGCCTTTTCTAAAACCAGCTTGAACATCTGGAAGTTCATGGTTCACGTATTGCTGAAGCCTGGCTTAGAGAATTTTGAGCATTACTTTACTAGTGTGTGAGATGAGTGCAATTGTGCGGTAGTTTGAGCATTCTTTTGCATTGCCTTTCTTTGGGATTGGAATGAAAAGGGACCTTTTCCAGTCCTGTGGCCACTGCTGAGTTTTCCCAATTTGCTGGCAAATTGAGTGCAGCACGTTCACAGCATTATCTTTTAGGATTTGAAATAGCTCAACTGGAATTCCATCACCTCCACTAGCTTTGTTCATAGTGATGCTTTCTGAGGCCCACTTGACTTCAAATTCCAGGATGTCTGGCTCTAGGTGAGTGATCACATCATCGTGATTATGTTGGTTGTGAAGATCTTTTTTGTACAGTTCTTCTGTGTATTCTTGCCACCTCTTCTTAATTTCTTCTGCTTCTGTTAGGTCCATACCATTTCTGTCCTTTATTGAGCCCATCTTTGCATGAAATGTTCCCTTGGTATCTCTAATTTTCTTGAAGAGATCTCTAGTCTTTCCCACTCTGTTGTTTTCCTCTATTACTTTGCATTGATCACTGAGGAAGGCTTTCTTATCTCTTCTTGGCTATTCTTTGGAACTCTGCATTCAGATGCTTTTATCTTTGCTTTTCTCCTTTGCTTTTCACTTCTCTTCTTTTCACAGCTATTTGTAAGGGCTCCCCAGACAGCCATTTTGCCATTTTGCATTTCTTTTCCATGGGTGTGGTCTTGATCCCTGTCTCTTGTACAATGTGACAAACCTCAGTCCATAGTTCATCAGGCACTCTATCAGATCTAGTCCCTTAAGTCTATTTCTCTCTTCCACTGTATAATCATAAAGGATTTGATTTAGGTCATACCTGAATGGTCTAGTGGTTTTCCCTACTTTCTTCAATTTGAGTCTGAATTTGGCAATAAGGAGTTCATGATCTGAGCCACAGTCAGCTCCTGGTCTTGTTTTTGCTGTATAGAGCTTCTTCATCTTTGGCTGCAAAGAATACAATCAATCTGATTTCGGTGTTGACCATCTGGTGATGTCCATGTGTAGAGTCTTCTCGTGTTGTTGGAAGAGGGTATTTGCTATGACCAGTGCATTTTCTTGGCAAAACTCTATTAGTCTTTGCCCTGCTTCATTCTGCATTCCAAGGCCAAATTTGCCTGGTACCCCAGGTATTTCTTGATATCCTACTTTTGCATTCCAGTCCCCTATAATGAAAAGGATATCTTTTTTGGGTGCTTATTAATAAGGTGTTAATAAGCAATTAATGCTTATTAACCCGAAATTACTAGAGAAGCCTCTACTCAGGAGCTGAAAATATACCTATGCCTTACCCCTGTGTGTGTGTGCTCAGTTGCTGAGTTGTGTCTGACTCTTGCAGCCCTATGGATTGTAGCCTACCATGCTCCTCTGTCCATGGAATTTTCCTGGCAAGAATGCTGGAACGTGTTGCCATTTCCTTCTCCAGGGGATCTCTCAGACCCAGGGATTGAAACTGCCTCTCTTGTGCGTCTTGCATTTGTAGGCATGTTCTTTACCACTGAGCCACCTGGGAAGCCCCATGCCTTAGCGCTACCCCAGCTCAAATCCATCAGAATTTTGTGATGGGAAATGGAGGCACAGCCTTTCTCTCTCTCTGTCTTCACCATCATTTATGTATCCATCTATCATCAGTCTACTCATATACCTATTACATATCTATCTATCTCATTTTTTCTTAAGCTCTGTAGGTGATTCTGTGGTACAGTAGACTTAAGGACAATAAGGATGACTGGGCTCCATCATTAATGCTCCATCCAGATATAAAATTCTGTGATTCTAAATCTGATTGATTATATTCTTTCCAGCCAAAGATGGAGAAGCTCTATACAGTTAGCAAAAACAAGACCAGGAGCTGACTTTGGCTCAGATCATGAGCTCCTTATTGCCAAATGCAGACTTAAATTGAAGAAAGTGGGGAAAACCACTAGACCATTCAGGTATGACCTAAATTAAATCCTTTATGATTATACAGTGGAAGTGAGAAGTAGATTTAAGGGACTAGATCTGATAGACAGAGTGCCTGATGAACTACGGACAGAGGTTCGTGACATTGTGCAGGAGACAGGGATCAAGACCATACTCATGGAAAAGAAATGCAAAAAAGCAAAATGGCTGTCTGGGGAGGCCTTTCAAATAGCTGTGAAAAGAAGAGAAGTAAAAATCAAAGGAGAAAAGCAAAGATATAGCCATTTGAATGGAGAGTTCCAGAAAATAGCAAGGAGATATAAGAAAGTCTTCCTCAGTGATCAGTGCAAAGAAATAGAGGAAAACAATAGAATGGTAAAGACTGGAGATCTTTTCAAGAAAATGAGAGATACCAAGGGAACATTTCATGCAAAGATGGGCTCAATAAAGGACAGAAATGGTATGGACCTAACAGAAGCAGAAGAAATTAAGAAGAGGTGGCAAGAATACACAGAAGAACTGTACAAAAAAGATCCTCATGACCCAGATAATCACGACGGTGTGATCACTTACCTAGAGCCAGACATCCTGGAATGTGAACTCAAGTGGGCCTAGAAAACATCACTATGAACAAAGCTAGTGGAATTGATGGAATTCCAGTTGAGCTATTTCAAATCCTAAAAGAGGATGCTGTGAAAGTGCTGCACTCAGCTTGCCAGCAAATTTGGAAAACTCAGCAGTGGCCACAAGACTGGAAAATGTCAGTTTTCATTCCAATCCCAAAGAAAGGCAATGCCAAAGAATGCCAAACTACCTCACAATTGCACTCATCTCACATGCTAGTAAAGTAATGCTCAAAATTTTCCAAGCCAGGCTTCAGCAATACATGAACCATGAACTTCCAGATGTTCAAGCTGGTTTTAGGAAAGGTAGGGGAACCAGAGATCAAATTGCCAACATCCACTGGATCATGGAAAAAGGAAGAGAGTTCCAGAAAAACATCTATTTCTGCTTTATTGACTATGCCAAAGCCTTTGTCTGTGTGGATCAAACTGGAAAATTCTGAAAGAGATGGGAATACCAGACCACCTGACCTGCCTCTTGAGAAACCTGTATGCATGTCAGGAAGCAACAGTTAGAACTGGACATGGAAGAACAGACTGGTTCCAAATAGGAAAAGGAATATGTCAAGGCTGTATATTGTCACCCTGCTTATTTAACTTATATGCAGAGTACATCATGAGAAAGGCTGGGCTTGATGAAGCAGAAGCTGGAATCAAGATTGCTGGGAGAGATATCAATAACCTCAGATATGCAGATCACACCACCCTTATGGCAGAAAGTGAGGAAGAACTAAAGAGACTCTTGATGAAAGTGAAAGAGGAGAGTGAAAAAGTCGACTTAAAGCTCAACATTCAGAAAACGAAGATCATGGCATCTGGTCCCATCATTTCATGGGAAATAGATGGGGAAACAGTGGAAGCAGTGTCAGACTTTATTTTTGGGGGCTCCAAAATCACTGATGGTGACTGCAGCCATGAAATTAAAAGATGCTTATCCTTGGAAGGAAAGTTATGACCAACCTAGATAGCATATTAAAAAGCAGAGATATTACTTTGCCAACAAAGGTCCATCTAGTCAAGGCTATGGTTTTTCCAGTGGTCATGTATGGATGTGAGAGTTGGCCTATAAAGAAAGCTGAGCACTGAAGAATTGATGCTTTTGAACTGTGGTATTGGAGAAGACTCCCTTGGACTGCAAGGAGGTCCAGTCAGTCCATCCTAAGGGAAATCAGTCCTGGGTGTTCATTGGAAGGACTGATGCTGAAGCTGAAGCTCCAGTACTTTGGCCACCTGATGCAAAGAGCTGACTCAATTGAAAAGACCCTGATGCTGGGAAAGATTGAGAGCAGTAGGAGAAAGGGACGACAGAGGATGAGATGGTTGGATGGCATCACTGACTCAATGGACACGAGTTTGGGTAAACTCCGGGAGTTGGTGATGGACATGGAGGCCTGGTGTGTTGCGGTTCATGGGGTCACAAAGAGTCAGACTTGACTGAGTGATTGAACTGAACTGAACTGAACTGATCCCAAGATTTGATAGGATGATGACCTACTCTTTACCTCTCTCTTTTTCTCTTTCCCCTATTCCCCTTCTCTCCTTCTGTATCTGCCTTTTGCCTAGAAGATATCAAAACTAGAGTTTTATTTAAAAAATAAATACAAAATATTTTCTCTTTATTTTAATTTTAATTGCCCTTAGATGCTTGGAGGCCATCTCAGTGATGCTGAGATTATCTGAATTATTAAAAAACGAGTTACTTTGTCTGTTGCCTCTCTATCCTAGCTCAGCCCAGTGTCTCCTCCTAACGGGGCCAGCTCTGGAGCTGTGCCTGTGGGCCCCTTATAATTATGTCTCAACAGCACAGCCAGTCAGGCCTACAGTGAACAGAGTCATTTGAGGCTCTTTCTGTAACGTTTCAAACTGTTGTGTTGTTGACATTCAGTGCATGTGTTTGTCATTGACACACAGGCTCCCATTCCAGCTGGAAAGCTTTGCCTTTCATGTTGAAACTCTTTTAAGGAAATGTCCCTGCTTATCTCCAAGCCAGAGAGAGTGGATGGGAGGGAGGCATATGTTTAAACGCCCTGCATTTCGGGGATGCCAACAGGGCTGTTTCCATTTGCTCCCCACAATGAGAGATCTCTGCTGCTCTTCCTGAGATCCTGACAGAAGCGTGTTTGTCTTTAATGTCACGAGGCGAGATAGAGCAGCTGTGTTTATGGTGGGAGTTACCTGTAATTTATGTTCTAACTTAAACATCTGGGAAGATTAGCTGTTTCCTTTAATTTAAAGACCTGAACTCTTTCTTTCTTTCTTTGTTTTTAAAGCTCAACTCCTCAAAAATTTTTTAAGCACCAGGAAGGCAGTTGAAAAATCAGACTTTTGGCGTCTAGTACAGAGTTGGTAGCATTTTAGAATGTGAACATATCCTTAATTTCAATCCAGAAAAGCATCTGCAAATGAGGAAAAACTCACTCAACTGGTTGTCTGCGTAAGAACAGGACATTTCTTAGGGGCTTTGTGAGACCCAAGCTGATTACATCGTGTGCTTCCTTTCTTACTAGTCAGCTTCCTTACTTTTTTTATGTCATTCAAATCATGCTAAATTTTATTATCCTGGGAAATTGGCTTCCAGGGACACTGGGGAAAGTGAAGTGGGTCAACACAACTCATGTTTGGGGACTGGGAAGACGAGTGCGGAAGATAGTCACTGTGAACTGATAATCTCATGGAATCCCAAGTGTTTGTTTTATAAACACCAACAGATGGATTCTTCCCCTTGCCTGACCCAGTGAAATATGGTTTGCTCTCATCTGGGACCTTGAGAGGAAAAATCTATTTGTTTCTCCTCTGCTAAGGGAAATCAGATGATTTGTTCACACTTTTCTTTATGACTATTTCTCTAAAAGCTAACCTGAAAAGTTTACCAGAATCTCCAAAGAAAATTAAAATATAGCATCATTTATTTATCAACTCAGCAAACACCAAATGCCCACTCTGTGTAGGCATTATGGAAGGAATAAAAAGATATCTGCATCTGTATAAATACATTGAATAAATGACGATAAGTGCTTTAATAAGTCATTAGACAGAACAGCTACTGGTTACAGACGTCAAAAAAGATGTAAAGTACTTGAATGAGATCTAGGCTTAGTCTGTGATGTTTTCATGTTCTGTGAATCCTGGGACCCCTTGACAAGAGTCAAAGGGAGTAATCTGACTGGATTCATTTTTGTGAGCCTTCATCCTCTCATGATGTAGCTGTCTACTTTACTAAAATCTTCTAAATTCTGATTAGCAATCAGTCATAGAATTTTCTTGAGACTTGACTGTCACTGGTTTGTACTTTTCAAAATTTCTTTCTATCTGAATGTTATTTTGACCTTTTATGTTTCTCTAACTTTCCTCTACAGTAGTACCATCCATAGGGAATGGAGAATTAGTATTGCAATCCGTAATCAAGCTATCAGCAATAGGGAGCTCACAGTTCTACATTAGCCTGGTCAAAGTCAACATGACTTTTGAATTTCTCAGACTGCACAGAAGTGTACCTAGTCCATATTCTCCCCACAAAAGACTTTCAGAATTGGTCGACAAATCCCCCTAGCTACTTAGAAAGCACCCACCAAAATGCCTTTCTAGGTTTTATGAATTCAGTTTGAATTTGTTCCAAAGTTATTATAAAGACCTCTTTGCACTGCCAAACACCTTTTCAGTTCAGTTCAGTTCAGTTCAGTTGCTCAACTGTGTCCGACTCTTTGCGACCCCATGAATCACAGCACACCTTTTAGTAAGTCTAAAATTATTTTAAAATGAAAAGTTAAAAATAATATAAATTTATGTAAATAAATTATTTAACTAATTATTGATTGTGAGCCCTTTAGATTGTTTTCTTTTTTTGAATAATTTTATAGTGAATATCTCTGTCATAAATTCTGTGTATATTCTATTTCCTTATAATACACTCTTAGAAGTGCAAATGTTAGGTGAAAGTATATGCATGTATATTTTCTCTCTTTTTTCCCTTCCAGTTTTATTGAGGTATGGTTGACGTACAGCATTGTATGTTTAAGGTGCGCAGTATAATGATTTGACTTGCATACTTCATGAAATGATTATCACAGTGAAATTTAGTGATCATTTGCCATTTAATATAGATACAAAATTAAAGAAATTGGAAAAAATGTTTTCTTATTATGAGAACCCTTAGAATTTGCTCTTAATTTTTATGTATAACACATGCAGTGTTAATTATGTTTATCATTTACACATTACATTCCTAGTACTTATTTATCTTATACCTGGAAATTTGTGCCTTTTGATTGCCTTCATCCAATTTTCCCTCTCTCAAGCCCTCACTTTCTGGTAATCACAAATCTAATCTAAAAATAATTTTATTATTTGCTCAGACTGTGCTGGGTCTTCATTACTGCACAAGCTCTTCTCTAGTTGTGGTGAGTGAGGGCCTACTCTCTACTTGTGTGCAGGCTTCTTATCCGACGGCTTCTCTTGTTGCAGAGCAGGCGGTCTAGGGCATGGGGGCTTCAGTAGTTGCAGTTCCTGGGGTCTAGAGCACAGGCTCAGTAGTTGTGGTACATGAGCTTAGTTGCTCTGAAGCACATGGCATTTTCCTGGATCAGGGAGCAAACCCATGCCTCCTGCATTGGCAGGCAGATTCTTTACCACTGAACTGCCAGGGAAGCCCTCTATAATTTGTTTTTGAAATACAGTTGACCTGCAACATTGTGTTAGTTCCTGTTATATAATATAGTGATTTGATATTTCTAATGATCAAATTTCAAAATGGTCACTGTGATAATTCTAGTTACGATGTGTTGCCATAGAAAGATACCATATATTCCCCACACTGTACATACCCATAACTCATTTGTATTTTATGACTGGAAGTTTGTACTTTCTAATCTCCCTCACCTTTCTTTTCTCCTCTCACTTTCCTTCCCTCTGGCAACCGCCTGTTTGTTTAAAGTGTATTTATATTTTTGATACATATTATCAAACTGTTCTGTAATGTTTCTCAACACTATGATTGGCTGTTTTAATTTTTAAGGTATTTTTTAGCTTGATAGAAAGCAGCAATACTTCATTGTTGCTTTAATTTGCATTGTGTCTATTCCTGAGGAGAATAGCAATCTTTTTATGCTTATTACCCATTTGTACTTTGTGCGTGTGTGTAAATTACCTGCTTATGACGTCTATGAATTTTATTTTTGGCGGTGCTCCCATTTATCTTAGTGATTTGTTATCAGGTCTTTAATGCTGTTCCAAGTCTTGTCCCTTTGTGTTGAGATTCTTTTCTCAGTTGACAACTTTGGAGTTTTATGTTTAATTTGTTAAAGTATGAAAGTTTTATTTAAAAAATATTCTCTCTTCAAGAATTGGAAGCATAATGGTATATAAGCAGCAGCATCTAAGTAACATCCAAAATTGATAACTCCACAGGTAATCAATCTTTATCCTTAGACTTAGCTCAAGCACTCCAGCTCTTTCTGATCAGATGAGTTTCTAATTAATTCTGTCTCTTAGGGCATGGTAAGGGCATGAAAATGAAATACATAATCTGTGTTCTATCAGCTCATTGGTGCAAAATTCAACACAGGACTTTCCTCTCTTTCCAAACCCTACCTTCTCTCACTAGTGGTTTTCTGAGAATTTAAATAAGACCTATTATTTTCTTTCCCACCAGCCCCGCTCATGCATGGATGCCTCCTGTGAGTCAGACTTCTTTTCCCCTGAATCTTTTTTTTTAATAGCTTCATGTCATTGCTCCCATCTTCAGTCAGTTTGTCCAGAAAAGTCCCCTCTACTCCCAGCCCCACTTGAAAGTCTCTATAGATTCTTAGGCCCTCAGCTAAAGGCTCATATGTAACCCTGATGTGAAGTGAGTTGATTGTCAGGGAGGAGGGGCACATGGAGTTCTTAAATATGATAAGTCTGACATCCCAGATGAACAGAAACTTGACACGGCTTAACAATTTCTGCAGGTGATTTCGTTGCTTCTGACATTTCTATCACACTATACATATAATTTATTTATTTATTTTTCCTCTGAGAAGTTGGAGGACACGTTTCCTGAGCCCTGGGGACTCAGACTGCTATTCCCTTCAATGGAGCCTTCTCTTGCTTCCTGGGCAGGTTCCCAGCCTCTGCTGGGCTTGTAGTGTTGTGGATGTGTCTTTCTTAAAATAATTGCCTGTTGTCCTGACAGTTCTCCTTCTATACTTTTTTGGGGGGCCTACTCTGCTGCAAGCTCAGTCAGAGTGCCCTTGGGGTCTTATTCATTTTTATTTATTTATTTTTACCCCCTGCGATGCCTTATATATAAAATGTACTTGATAAAAGTTTAACATTGTTGGTCCTCTCTTTATAGAAATTATACTTGTAGCATGCTACAATTGAGAAATACAAATTTTACTTTATAGCCAATAGTTTGTTAATCACACAGTACATATATATTAGAAAAAAGTAGAAAACATTGTTAAATAAAAGGAAAATGTTCTGTAGTTACCCTTCTCAGAAGTTGCCACTGTTAATATTTGGGCATATAATCTTCCAGAATTTGAAGAAGATGGTGAAGAGAAACACTTATTGAGTTTTTATTGAGTCCTCGCTGTGTGCCAGGCACTGTGCTAAGCACTCCCTGTAGAAGTTCTCACACCATCCACCTGTTCATACTGTGAGAGGGCAACTCTAATTTTCTCCATTTCAGAACGGGAGACACTGAGGTTTAGGGAGGTTAAATAACTTACTCAAGGTCACGTGACTGACAAGTAGCTTAGCCTGGATTTGAACCCACACAATTGAGCCCAAGCACATATAAGTCAACAGAACATGGTGACAAAAGTGCATATATCCAGAGCCAGACTAACCGGGTTAAAACCCCAGTTCCTCACTAACAAGCTGTGTGACCACAGGCAAGCTAATTAGTCTTTTTGTGCCTTAATCCCCATTCCTTTATCTTTAAAATGGGGTTAATACTGATATTAACCCCAAACTCCGCACAGAATTGTAAACAGGATAAAATGAAATAATTTATGTGAAGTACTTAGAACAGTGCCCACCTATATGTAGTAAAATCCTAATTGTTAGCTTTATAAATACTATGTTCATTGAATAAAAGTCACCATACTATAATCTTCTTTGTGAACTTTTTATTTATTATACTGTGAGCATCATTTTAGTTCTAAATATACTCGTACCACATGATTTATAGGACCCTACAATAATCTAGTTCTTTGAAGGCACCATAATTTACATAACAAATTTCCTGTTTCTCCAGGATATGGGCATCACAAGATGCGGATGGTTGCAAGAACCGTGGCAGGGTTAACGTAAGGTAGATCCTCAATAGAGATTTGTTGACTGATTGAATGAATGCAAATTGTTGAAGTTATTTGCAGTTTTTCACTATTAATCATGTTTTTAAGAATTCTTTTATTTGCAGGAGGTTTTGATGTTTAAAAATTTCCCTGTGCAGTAATACATCACCTTCTAATCATTGTTTAAGAACCAAAATGTAACTCTTAAACTGATGTAAAGACCCATTGAGTCTAAGGGTACCCATTTGGTCCAAGAGAAAAAAAATACTTAAGCTAAAGTAAAGGTACATGGTTACATTTAAAATAATAACTTTAAAGAGTCTCTTTCATGAAATTGTTTTCAAAGAGTGTTTTACTGTGTGGGTAAATTTTAACAAAAATTGCTCCAATTAACTCCAAGTACAGTGACACACATAATGCTTTGATTACACATGTGAAACTCATTTAGTCAAGAGACTTTGAGTAGGAAAAAAGGCAACTTTGTGGGGAAAAAAAAATCTCCATTCCAATAATGATGGAGTAGTTTCCCAAGATCTAATCACATGCACATTTAGAAGAAAGCATTTTAGAATTCTTTGTCACAGCAACGTCTGGTGACTTTCTAACTTTTCCCAAACAGCTTCACTCTGCCTTCAGAATTCCATCTTGTGTTACACAGATCAGTGAAGATGCCTGTGGAGACTTAGGAAATTTGGAACATTTTCAGTTTCACTTGAAAAATGTGCTACTATTCTTCAATCCATTGACCTACGGAGGAAAGTAGTGATGAATGGAGAGGCAAGATGAATGAGGTGAGGAGGACCACTTCACGTGTTGTCCTGATGTAGTAAACAACTCAGAGAATGCCTTTCAGGAGATGATGAGCCTGGCCAACAGAACGCATTGACCAGAAGGAAGATAAACAGTTGATGACTAGCTTGAGCAACAGCTGTAGCAAAAGATTACTCCAGAAAGGGAGGAAATCTAGAATGCAGCCAAGGATATCCTTTTTTTCAGTTGAGACGGTGTCACTTCTAGATAGATTTTTATTTTTGGCCTCGAACTGAAGTGTAAACCATGTAGTCCAGCTTGTTTTGAGGGATAAACATGGAAGTTGCTTCAGACTTGAGTGTCAGTTTCGCTTTCATTTTGGTTTTGTTCAGTCTGAAAATGAGAGTAGCTGGCTACCTGCTACTGTAGTTACATCACTTGGAGCCTAGACTGAAAATGTAGTGGGAGACTGCAGATCTGTGAATGACGGTGGAACAGTTCACTAGCCCTTGTAAAAGGAAATAATTTTTGGATAGTTTGGCCTAAACTCCACTCACAGCCTAACTGAATAGGAGTATGATGAAAAAATAATCTTCCCAGGGTTCAGTTCAGTTCAGTTCAGTTGCTCAGTCGTATCCGACTCTTTGCGACCCTTGAATCGCAGCACGCCAGGCCTCCCTGTCCATCACCAACTCCCAGAGTTCACTCAGACTCACATCCATCGAGTCCGTGATGCCATCCAGCCATCTCATCCTCTGTCGTCCCCTTCTCCTCCTGCCCCCAATCCCTCCCAGCATCAGAGTCTTTTCCAATGAGTCAACTCTTCGCATGAGGTGACCAAAGCACTGGAGTTTCAGCTTTAGCATCATTCCTTCCAAAGAACTCCCAGGGTTACATTCCCCTTATTTTCTCTTTTAATCTGCTTCTCAGTTTTTGCTTCTCCTGTTCTCTGCTTTTGATTCTTCCTCTTCTATTCTCCTTTCCCCTCGCTTTTAAATGTAGTTCTCCTTTTTTCCTACATCTTTTCCCTTGCCCCCACGGCTACCCCCCTTTTCCTCTCTCTCTTGTTCCCCTTTCTTCTCCATGCCTCTTAGGTTTTAAACTGCCAACTTCTAAATTTCATGGAGCTGCAGTATTATTTTGATGGCAATTGTGAAAAAATTTTACTGCTTGTAATTTAAAAATAGTTTGAGGTCAGTATTTATTTTTCCAAGGAAAAACCTGGGCTCCACTTTTTCTGATTTTAGTTTTATTACCTAATATAAAGCACTTCAGTAAGGTCTGGCACAGGAAAAGTACTACATTAAATCTTAGCGATTAGTATTCCCTTGATTCAGATTTTCCTTCTGGAACAGTTGACCTTGAAAGAAAAAAAGATTTCCTCTGTTTTCCCTAAACAGTTCAAGATGGCCAGTTGCTGTTGTCCTTACCGATGCTCTTAAGGATGGAGTGTTCCCTCTTTTTCCAGCCCCCTGTTTTAGTAGATAATTATTAAATTGTCTATCCAAACTTTATTTCTGTGTAATTTAAGCTCACTTAGCAGAAAGAACAAATAAACAATGCTTCCTTGAGGTAACAGTTCAAATTCTAGGAAATGTCTCTTTGAACCTTTCATAGCGTAGTCCATGGACAGAG
Source organism: Ovis canadensis (assembly GCF_042477335.2). Taxonomy (NCBI): domain Eukaryota; kingdom Metazoa; phylum Chordata; class Mammalia; order Artiodactyla; family Bovidae; genus Ovis; species Ovis canadensis. Next base: position 84,095,721 of record NC_091246.1, on the reverse strand, counting down.
GATGGGCTTTGGGGCCCAGGTCCATGAGCAAAGCATTTACACTGTTTTAGCATCTGATTCTTCATCTATCAGGAAAGATTATGAGGACTGTTGTGAAAATTAAAGAAATCCAAGCTGACAGGACACCTAGAGCCCGTGTTTGGTGAGAGCCTGATAAACGGCAGCATAAACCTCTGGAGCTCCCGTTGTGCAATATTCTTCTCATGGGAATGCTACTAATTCTCCCTCCTACGGCTCCATGATCTGTAAATAATGAGTGTGGTTTGGGAGCATTAAAATCAGAGAGATCAGAGATCACTAGGTATGCACAGAGAGGGAGAAACAGGGACAGCCTATCAGTCTATGCACCTTGCGCCCACGGGCACAGAGACTGCCTCTTTGGCAGCTGAGTGCCTAAACCTGGGAACTTCCCATTGTAGAGCTAGGAGAAGTAGTGGGAGTATCCCATACTGAGTTAACTGCTTGCAAAAAACTTGTGTAGGAGGACCTGCCTCTGGGATTACCTCTCCTCTGCCTCCCCACAGGCGTTACACTAGTATCTGGTTGGTGTAGAAGCCAAGCAAATGTGATAAAGAGTGTAAGAGTTATACAAGACAGTGTCACGTGTGTGTGTGTGTGTGTGTGTATGTGTGTGTGTGTGTGTGTGTGAGAAGGAGAGATGGAGAGACAAAGTAATGGAATTAAACCCTTCTCATAGCAATACTTGAAGTACCCCTAGAACTTGAACAATTTCATGTACAGTTTCTTGGTACTTTCCCCAAATTAACCTAAAAATGCCGAAACCAAAACTGATCCAGTCCAGAAATGTTTTTATGAAAATTCACATTGGATGCATTCTTAAGGTTTCAAAGGTTCTGACTTGCAGGTCATTGTTTACTGATGTGCTCTCTGTGGTCATCTGTGAGCTGGACACCAGCCATTTAATTGTAACATCATTAGTAGATAAAGTGATCCAGCTTGCAAGTGATTTACTTTCTGACCAAATAGATAAAAATGAATTCAAAATTTTCTCTACAATGACATCTCTGACTTGCTTTCGTTATGCCTTTCTGGATGAAGAAAAAGAGGGTGGCAAGATGACTGGCAGGTGGAATCTTCTTTGACCCAAGACGTAAACCTCATTGGTGATGGCTGTTGTGACTAGTTATATAGGGGTAAACCTTGCAGAAAATGGGATGTGTTGAATCACTATTGATTCTGAAGTACAGCCATAATGCTTTAATAATTCAATATTTTGCTTGCTCAAATTCATCTTTCTCAGGTATGCCTATAGACAGTACCTTGCTGATGAGTGACAGTCTGAGAAAATCCGTCTCTTGGAGAATCTGTATATGAAGGTGTATGTTTCTAGTGCTATTAGGAAAGAGATGAAAATTGGACAACAAGAGGGGAGCAGGCTAAATCTGTGGGTGTCTAGTGTTTAAGAAGGAGGAAGGACAGCCACCTTTCCTCCTGGGTGACCATAGAAGAGATCCTGTGAATGAGGACACTTATTTCTCAGAATCTGAAATTGTATGACAATCTCTGAGGTGGTGGGACTCTTCTCAGGCCACAGACCTCAAAGATGTGGCCAGATAGGCTGGGAGGGGTTTCAGTCTATCCAATAGAGTTTCCTTTTTCCTACAGTTTCAGGAGACAAAGGACGATTGGGTGAGAAAATGGAATAGTGGGAGGCAATAATGGGAGAGACTTCTGTAGGCATCCTATATACTCCTATGCTTGTGGATGAGCATGCCGAGAACACAAGGCAACATCACTTTACACCCAGACCGTTGCTCAGGACAGTGCTCACTCAAGCAGTGAGCAAGCTTGAGGCATGAAGTAAAGTCTCCCCTTGGGACAACACAGACTTGATTATGCTTCCTATGACATGGTGAGTTCCCAGCGCTTTGTATTTCTCTCTTGTAAAGGAGTGCCTCCCACCCACTGTGTGTGGGCATCTGTCTGGACCTACACATAGCCTCTACTTGAAGGCCAAGTGGAACTGATGGAAACATACTAATGCTCACGGTGCTTACTGTGCCATGCATCCCACATCTCTAACCAGATACCTCATGTCTTCTTGCTAGCATCCATGAAAATGGTAGTAGGGTAACAAGTTAAAATCAAATCCCAGACTTAACAGGAAAGGAATACAAAAGTTTACTGAAGTGTCTCAAAAAGTACTTGAACCTTTACTGAAGCACTTTCCCCCCACCCCCCGCCTCATAAAGTTGCTGACCCATCCTTAAAAACCAACAATAAACTCCAAGGTTCTTGGCAAAGCTGTAGAATTCTTGGACTCCTTAAATTTGACCTCGAGAGTCACTGAACTTCCTGAATTCTTCCTTCAGCACAAGAAAGAGGCCGTGAGAGCACTGATGCTGTGTGTTTGATAGCGGGCAACTGTGGTCTTGGAGAGGTCAGCCAGCCATTCTTGCCCTAAGGCTATGTACTTAAGGCAGCCCAATTTTCAAACTTCTCCAGAGATTGAGTGAATTTAGCCATATTCCCTCAGGAGCCCATTGTAACATTTCACCTTTTCCCTTTTAGGATGTTTTTCTGCTTTATAATTTAAATAGAATGAAAAGGCATATCCTGAAAGTCTTTCCTCCTTTTTCCTTTTGTGGACTTCCATGGATATTTAGAAAACTGATCAGAGAGGGAAAAACAAAGCATTGTGAAGTTCATTGTCATTTTCTTTTCTCAAGGTTGGCTGAATGGTGTTTCAATTTTATTTAAAAATCTTTCTCTGTGAATGTCATTCCTGTAACTGTTCTCTGATGATTTCTCCAAGGGAAATAGGAAATAAACTCACTTATACTGTCTCAAGATTGTCCTTCCACCCTGACAACCCTTGCATATATTTTTCTTTGTCTGCCAGAGACTTCCATGAGCACCATCTCCTAGGGATTGTATTAAGTGGATCCTTTAATTAGGACACTGGAATGATTAAGTTCTAAGACCACTTCCAATATAAGGTTTATATTATTGGGTGAATCCTATGTCCCTAGTTTATGCACATCTGTGTAAAGTAGCAACCACTTAATCCATTATTGCTGAGACAGCATGAAAAATTGTTATTATTTGTCCAACAGAGCGTGTGTTTCCAAGGATGCATTCAACAAGCGACATCATCATTTCTATATGCTTCCTTATAAATATGTTTTGCCCTTGTATTTCAATTTTTAGTAGGCTTATTACTATTGATAATAAGATACTATCAGTATCTTACAATTAAAAATCAATCTGTTTAAAAAGTCAAATGGAGATATAAATAATATCCTATGTGCTAACTTTCCTTCATAGTCTGATAGAGAAATATTGAAACTGTATCATTTTTTCTCCTTTTCCCTTGAATTTTTCAAGTTCACCCAAAACCAGATTATTGTTTTCCTTCTTGACTTCTTCAACCATTCACTTCTCATTCACCACATGTTTATTTGGGCCTTACCTTGTGCAGGCAGCTGAGATTTAATTATCTAATTGAGTGTAGTAATTTAGTATGTAGCTGTTTGCATAAATTCTTTATTTTTTTCCTGGTTAATTCCTCAGTGACATTTCTCTGGCCTGGGATTTCCTTGATTAGGCGTGGAGTTAACATGAGTGGGGAAGATTGTGCAAAGGTGGTCTTGGAGAAGATCCTGAGAATTCATTAAAATTCTGCTTGATTAGGTACTTAGAAGAATTTTATTTCTGCTCTTAGGAGTATTACTTTGCCTGTTACTATTATCAATCATTTTGAGTGGTGTTGCTGTTAGTACACTGACCATTAAAACAAAATATTCTGCCTGTGAATTTAGTCAAATTTTAATAGTTTAAATAAAGTCAGAAAAAAGATGTTGTAGAATAACTTTTGTTGATATAAAAATGTTTATAAAATGATAAAAATCATCACTTGATGATTTAAATTTTTTTTTCATTTTGCTCATAGTCATTTTCCAATTTTTCTATTATTAATACCTGTATTACTGATGTGGGACCTGTTATCCAGAGTTGTATTTTTCAATTGTTCAACGGGTCAGTAAAACCCATTAGGGCTTACGGTGATTTTGCCATATTGTGGAAAAGAGTACCATACCATTTTGATTGCTGTAGCTTTGTAGTATAATCTGAAGTCAGAGAGCCTGATTCCTCCACCTCCGTTTTCCCTTTTCAGGATTGCTTTGGCTATTCAGGGTCTTTTGTGTTTCTATACAGATTAAAAAGATATTTTTCTAGTTCTGGGAAAATGCCACTGGTAATCTGATAAGAGATTGCATTGAATCTATAATTGCCTTCAGTCCACATCCTCATTTTAAATCTGTTTGGCCAATGCTACATATAGAAGGATCTTAGAGACTAACAATGGATTTTCTTAATCTTAATTAAGAGATGACTTCAGCTACATCCTGAATATAGTTTCCTTACCTGGAACAAATTGATCCTGTCTTGGCTACTGGACTTAACAATTGAATTGGCATTTCTCTCCAGCATTTAATTAGTAGAAAATATCAAGAAACTTTCACTTCCAACTGGAACAAGCATAAACTTTGGCTAAATTGCCTCTGATAATACCAACATCATGACTTGGTTGCCTTGGGACCTTGGCCATTCCCACTCTTCAGCAAGAGATTATATAGGTCTAGTACATTGATGACATCATACTGGTAAAATCAGAGGAGTGGGAAGTAGTGAACATCATAATGCTTTGGTAAGATAGTTAACATGTTGGTCATGAGACACTTGTGTATCAAAGAGTGGGAGACAAAGTCCTAAAATATGCAAGGCTTTCTTATTTATACTTTAAGTCCTTTTGGCCTCATTGGCCACTGTAGAATAAGATCCCAGATGCTTGTGGGCAATGACCAGCATCATGCAGATACAACCTGACAGTGCCTCACCCTGGGCCTATGGCACCTGTCTCTTCCTCCCCACCTTGGAGATTCTGACAATGTTGCCTGGGACACCCGCAGGTACCACCTTGACGTTCATGCATATATAAGCTATTAAGGTGGGGGAGTGATGGCTCCATAGAAATGTGACCCTGGATTAATCCAGTTGGGTACTCTTGCCTAGAACTTTGACTCTTAAAGGCCTGACACAGAGATGCAGGGCCAGCCAGAGATTATTTATATGATAGTGGAAGTAAGAGTCCAGGAGTGTAATGATGAGCGTTCAGTGTTGGTATGTCAGTGGTAGAGTCCAGAACAGTTCTTGTGGGATGATTTTGGCTGTGTCCTACTAGGCTACCTTCCTTGGTTCCTGACCATTTTTTCAACATTGTTTTTGAGTCTTCATGTTGATTCTCTGAAATACTCAATAGCTTTCCAACAAGAAACTTTTCTACTTAAGTAGTTTCTACTGATTGCCATGCTGAACCCTGGCTCTAAAATAAGTTATACTAAATTACTTCTACAGTGATTACCTCATCTTTTTTCACTCTATTATTATATTGCTTCCATTGCATCAGTGTGTATGCTTTTGTGAAGTTTTTATAAATCAACAATATTTTGACAATAATTAAGAAAACTCTGGGAGTTGGTGATGGACAGGGAGGCCTGGAGTGCTGCAATTCATGGGGTCGCAGAGAGTCAGACACGACTGAGCAACTGAATTGAACTGAACTGAACTGAAGAATGAAATAAAAATTATGCTCTATTGGGCTTCCCTGGTGGCTCAGTTGGTAGAGAATCCACCTACAATGTGGGAGACCTGGGTTTGATCCCTGGATTGGGAAGATCCCCTGGAGGAGGGCATGGCAACCCACTCCAGTATTCTTGCCTGGAGAATCCTCATGGACAGAGGAGCCTGGTGGGCTGCAGTCCATAGGGTCACAAGGAGTCGGACATGACTGAGTGACTAAGCGCACACATTAGGCTTAAGTTTTTAGTTTTTCTTGGGGTCCTTTTGAGAAGATGAGTGTAAAGAGCAGAGCACTGAGTAAATATCAATATGATTCTTAACCCTTATGAGGCTTTCTTACTGAATGTTTTGAAATAATTTTATTAAGACCCAACTAGGTGATTTATTGTAAAGTTAATGGCGTGACTTTTTATTGGATAGGCTAGTTCTGTATGTTAATGAGCACAAAGGCAGAATGTAAAAATTTCCACAAAAAAGTTTTGTGAACAATAAAAATGTAAGGTTTTGTTACTGTTACTTTTGTTATATACTGTGAACTCAGTTTAACACGGGGTGACTGAAGGATCTGATGTTTGCTGGTCATTTCTTATATGAAGGTGTGATGGATCTAAACTGCCTTAGCGGAAACAGGAGAGAGATTCAAGGAGACCCAGAGGGAAGATCCACAGCCAGGTACTGTAGCTGGAGAATACACAAAGTCTATGTGGGGAAAGGTAGAGAGAGAGAGGTGGCCCTATGGATATAGAAGGATATGTTTTGGAGAAATGGAGATGTGTCATGGAGATTTTGGTGGAAAATACTTTGTGGGTGATATAAGCAATCTGTCTCCCATGAGAAATCATGAAGTCCATATTGCATACTGATGTTTGTGGATGGAAGGCTTTATTTTAAAGGAGATGAAGTACAGGGTAAAAGTAGAAACAGTGTGTCAAGGCAGTTGACACTTGGATTACAGAAATCACTTTTGTAAAATCCTCTATATATCATTTTTCACTGTGTTTAACTGAGGCTCAGTGGAGCTACAGTAAGATTTTGCTCAAGAGGTTCTTTTCTTTTTTTTTTCCCCGAATTTTAAATGGGTATAGCCCATTAACAGTGCTGCGGTAGTTTCAGGCAAATAGCAATGGGGCTAAGCCATACATATACATGCATCCATTTCCCCCTAAACCTCCCTCCTATCCAGTCTGGCATTTAACATTAAGAAGAGTTCCATGTGCTGTACAATAGGTCCTTGTTGGTTATCCATTTTGAATATAACAGTGTGAATATAACCTTCTCAAATTCCCCAACTATCCCTTCCCCTTGGAAACCGTAAGTTCTTTATCTAGGTCTGTGAGTAAGAGGCACTTTTCTTAACTTATATCTGTTTTCACACATATTTGGCCGATTTCCACCAACCAGAGAATAGCATTTCCTGAGGTTCTACTACACACCAGCCACTAAGCCAGTTGTGTATCAAGGTTGGGGAGCAGTTCAGTGGGAGTTGCCTGCCTGGGTGAGAAGAAGCAGATTACTGGTTTGTCTAGGATTGTCTGTGAGTTGTAATAATGAAAAACAAGTCCACTTTTATTATTGCTTTAAAATTCTCTACAAATAGCTGTGAAAAGAAGAGAAGCAAAAAGCAAAGGAGAAAATAAAAAAGATAAACCAGTTTGAATGCAGAGTTCCAAAGAATAGCAAGGAGACATAAGAAAGCCTTCCTCAGTGATCAGTGCGAAGAAATGGAGGAAAACAATAGAATGGGAAAGACTAGAGATCTCTTTAAGAAAATTAGAAATACCAAGGGGACATTTCATACAAAGATGGGCTCAATAAAGGACAGAAATGGTATGGACCTAACAGAAACAAGATATTAAGAAGAGGTGGCAAGAAAACACAGAACTGTACGAAAAAGATCTTCACGACCCAGATAATCATGATGGTGTGATCACTCACCTAGAGCCAGACATCCTGGAATGTGAAGTCAAGTGGGCCTTAGAAAGCATCACTATTAACAAAGCTAGTGGAGGTGATGGAATTCCAGTTGAGCTATTTCAAATCCTGAAAGATGATGCTGTTAAAGTGTTGCACTCAATATGCCAGCAAATTGGGAAAACTCAGCAGTGGCCACAGGACTGGGAAAGGTCAGTTTTCATTCTAGTCCCTAAGAAAGGCAATGCAACAGAATGTTCAAACTACCTCACAATTACATTCATCTCACACACTAGTAAAGTAATGCTCAAAATTCTCCAAGCTGGGCTTCAGCAATATGTGAACCGTGAACTTCCAGATGTTCAGGCTGGATTTAGAAAAGGCAGAGGAACCAGAGATCAAATTGCTAACATCTGCTGGATCATCGAAAAAGCAAGAGAGCTCCAGAAAAACATCTATTTCTGCTTTATTGACTATGCCAAAGCCTTTGACTGTGTGGATCAAAACAAACTGGAAAATTCTGAAAGAGATGGGAATACCAGACCACCTGACCTGCCTCTTGAGAAATCTGTAAGCAGGTCCAGAAGCAACAGTTAGAAGTGGACATGGAACAACAGACTGGTTCCAAATAGGGAAAGGAGTACATCAAGGCTGTGTATTGTTACCCTGCTTATTTAACTTATATGCAGAGTCCCTTGGACTGCAAGGAGATCCAACTAGTCCATCCTAAAGGAAATCAGTCCTGAATATTCATTGGAAGGATGGCTGTTGAAGCTAAAACTCCAATACTTTGGCTATCTGATGCAAAGAGCTAACATTTGAAAAGACCCTGATGCTGGGAAAGATTGAAGGTGGGAGGAGGAGGGGACGACAGAGGATGAGATGGTTGAATGGAATCACTGACTCAATGGACATGAGTTTGAGTAAACTCTGGGAGTTGGTGATGGACAGGGAGGCCTGGCATGCTGGAGTCCATGGGGTCGCAGAGTCGGACGCGACTGAGCGACTGAACTGAACTGAATTGATTGCCGCTACGTACGTTCTACACATGTTATCTGTTTTACCACTTAGAATAACTCTGCAAGGCATTGTTACCCCTTATTATAGATAAGACTTGAGGAGATTCAGACCTTCACTGGAGACAAGAGCAGAGTCAAGATTTCAACCCAGCACTTCAGTCCTGCAAACCTTTTCTATCCTGACTACATCGCCCTGCCTCCTCAAGTCAGCCTGGACAGTGTAGCAGGGGCCAGGTTTTCTCTAGTCGAGGATTTGGTAGATTCTCACTGTTATCTCTTCTGCTTCTACCCTCATGGAGGGTATAGGGCCACACTGGGCAATAGATACCCATTCTGTCCCTGGTGACAAAAATAGTTTGGTTGTCTTTGGTCTATCAAGTTCTTAGCAAGTGGGCTTTGGTTGTGAAAAGGGCTATATAAAAGCAGTGACTAAATTTGGGCCTACAGAACAGGAAAGCTGCCCTACTTTCTAAAGCACTTGGCTCATTCTCAAGAAATAAACATAAATAGCACTGTAGCTTGTGTTTGTGATTAAATGCCAATTTCTTGCATGAAAAATCTGACCTTTTAAAAAATAGCTTAAAGTAAGCCAAGTATCATGATGAACTATCAAAATTACTTCACCCTTGGTTAAAATGTGCCTTTTCTGTATGCCCCCAGTGAAAGGATGGATCCACGAAAGCAGTAAATTAAGAGTTCAAAGCACTTGGGAATGCTGGCTTTGAACTGAACTAAACATTAAGCAGCAGCAGAAAAGTGCTTCTTAACTGATTTTGAATTGCAGCCTTCTTTTTCCTATTTCCCCCATTTTAGGCCTCCTGTCTTCAATTCTGAATATTTATTGTTAAAATACACTTAACCAAAGGTAGGTTAGTTCATCTTTGTGGCTTTCATGATAAAGAGTTTCTCTTGCTTATAAATTGACACCCCAAATAGTTTTGACTCAAGTCTAAACAAGACAAGCATATGGATTGTATTTGTTTTGAAATAAACATGGCTTCAAGGCTTATCTGTGGTTGAAATAGCACAGAGGGAGAGAAAAATACAGTTTGGCCTTTTCTAACATCAAAACACTTGGAACTGTTTGGGGTCAGTTACAACCCCAGCAGAACAGATGTCTTCATTCTTTGAATTATCCTGTCATTCAGCCAGAATCCTATACCTCTAGTCAGTTGCAGGGGGGCTGGTTGGAAACTTTCCTGCTCACTTTCCATCTGCCTCCTACCCTCTGGTCCTTATTTTATGGTGGAAGTTGACTATAGAGCTATCAACCTATTAATCTAATTTTTCAGATTAAATTGTGCTTTTGCCCTTGGTATCATTTTTGTCCATGTGTGATCCATAGACCCAAGGAGTGTGTTAGAAATACAGATATCCAGCCTCCATGCTAGTCCTAATGAATCCACACCTTTGGGTAGAGCTTTGGGATCTGCATTTTAACCAGATTCCCTAACACACCAAAGTTCCAATCACTTCGTATTCCAATCACTTCATATTAACTAAAGGTTTAGTCTTTCAAATTGTTAGCCTATGCATCCTTGGGCTATATATAGGTAATAATAATTTTAGTACTGCTTAAGGTTTTAATTCCACTAGTGTTTATTGATCTCCTACATTTGTGCCAGGCTTTTTCACGATCACGATTTCAGATAATGATAATTATCCAGTGAAGTATTTTATCTCATAATAAAGATGAGAAAGCTGAGGCACCCAGATGTTAGGTGACTTGTTCATACAGGTTTACACAAATAGTTAATGGTGGAAGTAAGATTGAAACAGGTTTCTGACTTCATTAGCCCAACTTATATTTCTGCTCTCATTGTTCTTTTGCCTAAATACCAAAATCAGATTGATTATATTCTTTGTAGCCAAAGATGGAGAAGCTCTATACAGTCAGCAAAAACAAGACTGGGAGCTGACTGTGGCTCAGATCATGAACTCCTTATTGCCAAATTCAGACTTAAATTGAAGAAAGTAGGGAAAACCACTAGACCATTCAGGTATGACCTAAATCAAATCTCTTATGATTATACAGTGGAAGTGAGAAGTAGATTTAAGGGACTAGATCTGATAGATAAAGTACCTGATGAACTATGGACAGAGGTTCATGACATTGTACAGGAGACAGGGATCAAGACCATCCCTATGGAAAAGAAATGCAAAAAAGCAAAAATGGCTGTCTGGGGAGGCCTTGCAAATAGCTGTGAAAAGAAGAGAAGTGAAAAGCAAAGGAGAAATGGAAAGATATAAGCATCTGAATGCAGAGTTCTAAAGAATAACAGGAAGAGATAAGAAAGCCTTTCTCAGTGATCGATGCAAAGAAATAGAGGAAAACAACAGAATGGGAAAGACTAGAGATCTCTTCAAGAAAATTAGAGATACCAAGGGAACATTTCATGCAAAGATGGGCTTGATAAAGGACAGAAATGGTATGGACCTAACAGAAGCAGAAGATATTAAGAAGAGGTGGCAAGAATACACAGAAGAACTGTACAAAAAAGATCTTCATGACCCAGATAACCGTGATGATGTGATCACTCACCTAGAGCCAGACATCCTGGAATGTGAAATCAAGTGGGCCTTAGAAAGCATCACTATGAACAAAGCTAGTGGAGGTGATGGAATTCTATTTGAGCTGTTTCAAATCCTGAAAGATAATGCTGTGAATGTGCTGCACTCAATATGGCAGCAAATTTGGAAAACTCAGCAGTGGCCACAGGACTACAAAAGGTCACTTTTCATTCCAATCCCAAAGAAAGGCAATGCAAAAGAATGCTCAAACTACCGCACGATTGCACTCATTTCACATGCCAGTAAAGTAATGCTCAAAATTCTCCAAGCCAGGCTTCAGCAATATGTGAACTGTGAACTTCCAGATGTTCAAGCTGGTTTTAGAAAAGGCAGAGGAACCAGAGATCAAATTGCCAACATCCGCTGGATCATCAAAAAAGCAAGAGAGTTCCAGAAAAACATCCATTTCTGCTTTATTGACTGTGCCAAACCCTTTGACTGTGTGGATCACAATAGACTGTGGAAAATTCTGAAAGAGATGGGAATACCAGACCACCTGACCTGCCTCTTGAGAAACCTGTATGCAGGTCAGGAAGCAACAGTTAGAAGTGGACATGGAACAACAGACTGATTCCAAATAGGAAAAGAAGTACGTCAAGGCTGTATATTGTCACCCTGCTTATTTAATTTATGTGCAGATTACATCATGAGAAATGCTGGGCTGGAAGAAGCACAAGCTGGAATCAAGATTGCTGGGAGAAATATCAATAACCTCAGATATGCAGATGACACCACCCTTATGGCAGAAAGTGAGGAAGAACTAAAGAGACTCTTGATGAAAGTGAAAGAGGAGAGTGAAAAAGTTGGCTTAAAGCTCAACATTCAGAAAACGAAGATCATGGCATCTGGTCCCATCGCTTCATGGGAAATAGATGGGGAATCAGTGAAACAGTGTCAGACTTTATTTTTTTCAACTCCAAAATCACTGCAGATGTGATTGCAGCCATGAAATTAAAAGACACTTATCCTTGGAAGTCGAGTTATGACCAACCTAGATAGCATATTCAAAGGCAGAGACATTACTTGGCCAACAAAGTTCCGTCTAGTCAAGGCTATGGTTTTTCCAGTGATCGTGTATGGATGTGAGAGTTGGACTGTGAAGAAAGCTGAGTGCCGAAGAATTGATGCTTTTGAACTGTGGTGTTGGAGAAGACTCTTGAGAGTCCCTTGGACTGCAAGGAGATCCAACCAGTCCATTCTGAAGGAGATCAGCCCTGGGTGTTCTTTGGAAGGACTGATGCTGAAGCTGAAACTCCAGTACTTTGGCTACCTCTTGCGAAGAGTTGACTCATTGGAAAAGACTCTGGGATGCTGGGTGGGAATGAGGGCAGGAGGAGAAGGGGATGACAGAGGATGAGATGGCTGGATGGCATCACTGACTCGATGGATGTGAGTTTGAGTGAACTCTAGGAGTTGGTGATGGACAGAGAGGCCTGGCGTGCTGTGATTCATGGAGTTGCAAAGAGTTGGATACGACTGAGCGACTGAACTGAACTGAACTGACTGAAGACCCTGATGCTGGGAAAGATTGAAGGCAAAAGGAGAAGGGGGTGGGAGAGGATGAGACGGTTATGTATCATCAATGATTCGATACACATGAATTTGGGCAGACTCTGGGAGATAGTGAAGGCTTGGGGATCCTGGCGTGCTATAATCTATGAGGTCACAAAGTGTCAGATACCACTTAGCAACCGAGCAGCAACAATTGAGCTTCTACCACAATCAGGTACTGTTCTTAGTGCAGGAAATGAAGTAAGAGAAGAGGAGACCCCTTCCCACGAGACCCCTTTCTCATGGGAAAAGACAGATAGTAAACAGCTCAAATGCACATCAGCACCCCATTAAAGAGCATGTGATAAATGGAGATTCTAATATAGAATATCCAGATTCTATTTCAGAAAAATTATTCTTATCATCTTTATTGTCACATAAAACTAAATAAGATACTGTTAGTCTTTAGGGCTAATAAAGTTCTTAGTTTTTATATCTAGCAGATGATGTAAGAATTGCCAATAAATGTTAATTAATGAGAGTTGTTACCAAGGAAATATATAATCTAGAAATTCACTTCTATCTCATCAACAATCTTAGCTATGATCCACTGGTCAGACAGGAAAGAAATTTTAAAGCTGTTTGTATACATTCTTTCTGATTACCTTGAGCATCTTGGCCTCCAGATAATTGGAAATGGGTTTGAAAAAGAACAGAAGTGTATCTTCACTCTTGAGTTAGTCATGGAGTCATGTGGGCCCTATGCTTATTATATTTTGAAACAAGCTTGAACAAATGCCTTCCTGGCACTTAGCAGAGAGCACTTTTATTTACTTCTTTACCTCAATTGTGGTTCTGCATTTCCTGAAAGCAAAATTAAAATGAGTGACTAATGTGAAAGAGAGGGGGAGGGAGGGAAGGAGACAGAGAGGGAAGCCTCCCATGTCTTTTCCTGAATCCAGTGAGGTTGCCTGACAACAAAGCTCTTAAATTCCTTTCGCCTATTTCCCTGTTGAAGTACCTTCTTTGAGTTTTACTTCTCCAGGCTCTTTAGGGAGTTTATGAAAGGAATAATCTCTGAGGACTCTTTCTGTCCCCTCTCAAAAGGGCTTTTGAGACATTGCTCCTTCTATTTTCCTAAGCAGTTTTGAGGATTCATGTAAAGAGTTACTGGAATTTAATGCTCAGAGCAATTTTGTTCTCCTGACCAACCCCACCTGAGACATCCTTCTCTCTGTGAATGCCTGGCTGAAGCTCCATTCATTCAGCTCAGTCCCTTCTTACTTGCTGTCCCCCTTCTCAGGAGCTAATTATCCCATCGTCTACCCAAGCTCTGCATCTTGAACATGGCTTCTGCGGCTGAGTTTTTCTCAGTTTCCTTGTCTGTCTTCCTCAGTGTTACCCTGAGTTGCTGCTAAGTCACTTCAGTCGTGTCTGACTCTGTGTGACCCCATAGACGGCAGCCCACCAGCTCCCTGTCCCTGGGATTTTTCAGGCAAGAACACTGGAGTGGGTTGCCATTTCCTTCTCCAATGCATGAAAGTGAAAAGTAAAAGTGAAGTCACTCAGTAGTGCCCGACTCTTAGCGACTCCATGGACTGCAGCCTACCAGGCTCCTCCATCCATGCAATTTCTCAAGCAAGAGTACTGGAGTTGGTTGACATTGCCTTCTCCTACCCTGAGTTACCCTGAGGGTAATAATCATGACTTAGCCATCTCTGAGTCCTTTCCATTCATCACAGTGGGCACCATATGTAACATTTTTAAAATTCAATCTAACCGGTGTAAGTTTGAGAATATACTAAGTTTTGAATACTGAAGTTGTTCTGATAACTGAAAGTGACCGGGAAGTCATAGAATCTGTCCCAGATGTCACCAAGGGATGTACAACTTGGTGGAAAAGGAGGCACAACACAATCAGGGGTGTTATAATGAAAGAAATTAATCTCTTTCCTATGAATAGTGCTAGACTGTTGAGACTGCTCAACAAACTGGTTGCAGTCGTGGGTGGCTGTAAGGACTGCCTTTGCAGTTGTAACCCAGAATCCAGTCTCCCTCTTTTTGGTGATAGGTAGCTTATTTTGCTTTAGAGAATTATCTCTCTCCTGTCATATCTCTTGTGGACTGCCAGTTAAGGCACCAGCTCTTTTAGTCCAAAAGGGGATATGTGGTGTGATGTAAGACCAATCTCTCATGAGAAACTGAATCTTGAAAACACAGACTAAAACCTAATAATGCTGGTGCTCATTCATGTGCGGGTCCTAACCTGAAGAGTGTCCTTAGTTTCTGTTCCAGATGCTCAGTGGTGTTTGTTCCTGTCTCCCCTGATTTATTCATTCATTCACTCAATGAATATTTTGTATATTTTTTGAGGTCCCAGGGATTTTGTAGGTAAGTCCCTTATCTGTCAGATGGGGCTGACATTCTACAGTGGTTCTTTACTTTTCCTCTTCTTAGAGCTACCTCATATCCTTCTAATGCATTCTTTTTCTGCTGTGTGAGCTGAGCTGGTTTCTGTTGCTTGCAACCACAACCGTGGCTGATCCCCTAATCATGGCCACTGTCCTTACCTTCCCTGTCTGATCCAGCTCAGGTTCATTTCACCACACTGCCAAACATACCCAAAAGCCCAGTTATACCACATTGTAACAGACCCTGGGCATTGGCTGATTGTTTTCAGATTTGACTATTTGATAAAGACACAGAGGACTCTGTAAGGAGTCTTGGAGGATTCCAAGGCACAGTTTTTCCCCCACCCCTTTGGTTTATGATGCAGGGTACTTTCTCCTGGCTTTGTACACATTGTTCCTTCATATTAGAATGCTCTTCTTTTTCTCCCATTGCCTACCCAGGAAAATTCCATCTTTGAGATTCAGTTCAAAGATCACCATTATTTTCAACCTCTGCCTCAACAGTTTATTCTGTACCTGGAGCAGGGGCATGGACTTTAGGACCAGTTTGATTCATTCACTGGTTCTGTATCCTTGGGTAAGTGGCTTAAACTCTTTGAGCCTCAGTTTGTTCATATGTGAAATGGGGATAATAACACCTACATCTCTTTGGGCTGTTGTGAAGATGGAATGAGATGGTATATGTAAACCACCTGGCTCAGTGTATGATACAGAGCCACTGCTTAATAAAGTATTTTAGTTTCTTTTGTATCAGTTTACGTTTCAGCAAGAAATGACACTGAAATTAGGATAATTTGCAAAGTTGGGAAGAATACAAGAGAATTAAAGGGGGTAGTGCAGTAATGTAGGATTAATAAGAGTGGAGGAAGAGCTGACACCAAGCCTGAAGGGACAGGGGAGGGAGAGGTTTGTCCAGAATGTGACCTTGAGAAGATCAGTGAGCTGGAGTGGAGGGACATAGCTAAGTGACATTGCAGAAACGGGGATATCCCCTCATTCTCCTCTCGTCTCCTCTCAGTGTTTCCAACAGGCAGCCAGGGGCCAGGAGCCTGTTGATCAAGCCCACACAGGTTAGCCTTCCAGTCTATGGAGCAGAGGGAAGAGAAAGGAAAGTAGGTTGGGAGAAGTGGACCGAAGGAACAGGGTTAATTGTTTAATCTCACTATATTCAAGTACAGAAAAAGAAAAGAAAATTAGTTTAAGTGGCCCCATTTCATTCTTTCAGGTAAAATCATATAAAATTACTGTTTTGCAGGTAAAAAATTGTGGTGTATTAGTACTTTCTCATGGCCAACACAATAGTCATTCAGCCTGGTATAATAATTTATGGTCTCTCTATGGCTTTGTCCATAACCTCCTACTGATAACCCCAGCCAAGGCCCCCACTTTTTCCTACACTGTAGTGTGTTTTATGCATAGCTGAAGGCTAAGGTTCATCTCTTTGACTATGGCCTCCCCAACACAATGCCTGAGTAAGATGGGCCAACAGCCCCAGTGTTCTGAATGTTTCTAGGGTAGCTGGTGGAAGAGGAAAAATTATCTGGAGCGTAACCTTCTTGATTTACCTCCATTTCCCTCTATAGTCCATCTACTCCTTGATCTAGGAAGAATAGATATCTTAGTGCCTCTCCTCTCTGACAGGCTGGAATGTTGCCTCTCATTGTCTCCTCTTTCCTAGCCCTGTGACGTATTTAGCCTCTGTGATAAAAGAGATCAGGAAGAAAAGCTAGCTTCTCCATAAAAATTAGGAAGCAATTTAAAAAATTTTTATATTTGTCCCTGATTATAATTCAGAAGTCCTAGAATAGTGTATTGAGTTATACCATTAATTTTTTAAATTAATTTTTTATTGAAGGATAATTGCTTTACAGAATTTTGTTGTTTTCTGTCAAACCTCAACATGAATCAGCCATAGGTATACATATATCCCCTCCCTTTTGAACCTCCCTCTCATCTCCCTCCCCATCCCACCCCTCTAGGTTGATACAGAGCCCCTATTTGAGCTTCCTGAGCCATACAGCAAATTCTCGTTGGCTATCTATTTTACATATGGTAATGTAAGTTTCCATGTTACTCTTTCCATACATCTCAGCCTTTCCTCCCCTCTCCCCATGTCCATAAATCTATTCTCTATGTCTGTTTCTCCATTGCTGCCCTGTAAATAAATTCTTCAGAACCATTTTCCTAGACTCTGTATATGTGCATTAGAATACAATATTTATCTTTCTCTTTCTGACTCACTTCACTCTGTATAATAGGTTCTAGGTTCATCAATCTCATCAGAACTGACTCAAATGTATTCCTTTTTATGGCTGAGTAATATTCCATTGTGTACATGTACCACAGCTTCTTTATCCATTCATCTATTGATGGGCATCTAGGTTGCTTCCATGTTTTAGCTATTGTAAATAGTGCTGCAATGGACAATGGGATACAGGTGTCTTTTTCAACTTTGGTTTCCTCAGGATATATGCCTAGGAGTGGGATTGCTGGGTCATAAGGTGGTTTTATTCCTAGTTTTTAAGGAATCTCCATACTGTCTTCCATAGTGGCTGTATCAATTTACATTCCCACCAACAGTGCAAGAGCTTTCCCTTTTCTCCACACCCTCTCCAGCATTTATTGTTTGTAGACTTTTTGAGGATGGCCATTCTGACCAGTGTGGTGATATCTCATTGTGGTTTTGACTTGCATTTCTCTAATGATGAGCGATGTTGAGCATCTTTTCATGTGTTAGCCATCTGTGTGTCTTCTTTGGAGAAATGTCTGTTTAGGTCTTTCTCCTGCTTTTTGATTGGGTTGTTTGTTTTTCTGGCATTGAGTTGTATGAGCTGCTTGTATATTTGGGAAATTATTCCTTTGTCAGTTGTTTCATTTGCTATTATTTTCTTTCATTCTGAGGGTTGTCTTTTCACCTTGCTAATAGTTTCCTTTGCTGTGCAAAAGCTTTTAAATTTAATCAGGTCCAACTTGTTTACTTTTGTTTCTATTTACATTACTCTAGGAGGTGGGGCATAGAGGATCTTGCTTTGATTTATGTCACTGAGTGTTCTGCCTATGTTTTCGTCTAAGAGTTTATAGTTTCTGGTCTTACATTTAGGTCTTTAATCCATTTTGAATTTATCTTTGTGTATGGTGTCATGAAGTGTTCTAATTTCATTACATGTAGCTGTCCAGTTTTGCCAGCACCATTTATTGAAGAGGCTGTCTTTGGCCCATTGTATATTCTTGCCTCCTTTGTCAAAAATAAGGTACCAATAGGTGCATGGGTTTATTTCTGGGCTTTCTATCTTGTTCCATTGGTCTATATTTCTGTTTTTGTGCCAGTACCATACTGTCTTGATGACTGTAGCTTTGTAGTATAATCTAAAGTCAGGAAGGTTGATTCCTCCAGCTCCATTCTTCTTTCTCAAGACTGCTTTAGCTATTTGGGGTCTTTTGTGTTTCCATATGAACTGTGAAATTTTTGTTCTAGTTCTGTGAAAAATGCCATTGGTAATTTGATAGGGATCACACTGAATCTGTAGATTGCATTTGGTAGTATAGTCATTTTCACAATATTGGTTCTTCCTACCCAGGAACATGGAATATATCTCCATCTGTTTCTGTCGTCTTTTCTTTCATCAGTATCTTGTAATTTTCTATGTACAGTTCTTTTGTCTCTTTAGGTTAGTTTATTCCTAGATATTTAATTTTTTTTGTTGCAATGGTTAATGGGATTGATTCCTTAATTTCTCTTTCTGATTTTTCATTGTTAGTATATAGAAATGCAAGTGATTTCTGTGTATTGATTTTGTATCCTGCAACTTTGATAAATTCACTGATTAGCTCTAGTAATTTTCTGATACTATCTTTAGGGTTTTCTAAGTACAGTATCATGTCATCTGCAAACAGTGAGAGCTTTACTTCTTCTTTTTTGATCTGGATTCCTTTTATTTCTTTTCCTTTTCTGCTTGCTGTAGCTAGGACTTCCAGAACTATGTTGAATAATAGTGGTGAAAGTGGACATCCTTGTCTAGTTCCTGATCTTAGGGGGAATGCTTTCAGTTTCTGACCATTGAGAATAATGTTTGCTGTAGGCTTATCATAGATGGTCTTTACTGTGTTGAGGTAGGTTCCTTCTATGCCCATTTTTTGAAGAGTTTTAATCATAAATGGGTGCTGAATTTTGTCAAAGGCTTTTTCTACATCTATTGAGATTATCATATGGTTTTTATCTTTCAGTTTGTTAATATGGTATATCACACTGATTGATTTGCATATATTGAAGAACCCTTGCATCCCTGGAGTAAACCCCACTTGATCATGGTGTATGAGCTTTTGGATGTGTTGCTGGATTCATTTACTAAAATTTTGTTGAGGATTTTTGCATCTATGTTCATCAGTGACATTGGCCTGTAGTTTTCTTTTTTGTGTGTTGTCTTTCTTCTGGTTTTGGTATCAGGGTGATGGTGGCCTTGTAGAATGAATTTGAAAGTGTTCCTTCCCCTGCAATTTTTTGAAAGAGTTTTAGAAGAATAGGCATTAGCTCTTCTCTAAATGCTTGATAGAATTCTCCTGTGAAGCCATCTGGTCCTGGGCTTTTGTTTTTTGGGAGATTTTTGATCACAGCTTCAATTTCAGTGCTTGTAATTAAGTTATACCATTAATTTTTTACCTTACTGGGAACAAATTAACAAAGATCCTTTCTTTGAGAGTTGGTTTTGATAGAAGTGGGGAGGAAAGAAATCTTATAGTCAAAAGCATTCATGACCAAAAAAAAAAAAGTGCAAATGAAATATTAGGGAGATAAACTTCAACCACTTCCTCTTAAAAGATATCAAATGGACCTGACCCTACTGGCAAAATTGTTTTCCTCCCTAGATTCAGCTGTGGGACCAGCCTCATTCATTTATTGATTTACGACAGTGCTTTAGGCTGAGTTGTTTCAGAATCCAGTTGTTTTTTATTTTCTGGTATTTTGAGCTAAGTCAGGAGCTTTCATCCCCAAACATTTCAGTGATAAGAACTCTTTATTTTCCAGACACTGGACTTTACAGGCATTTCCATTCTGTGAATTGCTTGGTCTGGCTTTTGTCTAGAAAAGATGTCCACTTTAGCCTTTGCCAGATGAGAGAGGATGCATGAATTTCATTATTCCCCTGGGGGTAGCAGTTTGAGAAGATCTCATGTGCCTGTGTATATGCAGGGTCTTTGGTTTCTCCATTCTTTAAATCTCATTTAATATCAATACTTTAGTTGGGGGGTAAACATGAGAATTTCCTGGTTTACCCGCAGAAAGGATGAGAAGCCTAGGAAAGTAGAGTTTAGGGATAAGTGAAATCCCAATAGCAGTTCATAACATTAGTGGTGGGTTATTTTCCCTGATAGAGAACAAATGATTTCACTGCTGGTGCAAATAACAGTGTAGAGAGAAGTCTGGGTCTAGTGGAATTCCTGCTTCACTCCATCTTATCTGGGAGTGAAAGGGAATACTTGATTGCTTTGGGGAATGTGTGGTCATGGCCATTATGTGGTAGATAAGAAAGGCATGGTCTTTGGGTTCAGATGGTAAAGAATCTCATAAAATGTAGGAGACCTGGGTTGATCCCTGGACTTGGAAAATTCCCTGGAGAAGGAAATGACAAGCCACTCCTGTATCCTTGCCTGGAGAATCCCAAGGATGAGAAGCTTGGCAGGTTATATATAGTCCATGGGGTCACAAAGAGTCGGACATGACTGAACGACTAACACACCTTGAGTCTGACCTGGGTTCCAATCCAAGCTCCATTATGCACTAGCTGGGCGACACTGGGCAACTTACTCAGAGTTTCAGTTTTTTCATGACTGCAAAGGCAAAAATAGTACACACCTGAGAGAGTTGTAAAAAGGGGACAGTTTCAGAGCCTGGTTCCTAAGAGGATTTCAGGGATCATCCTTTCTGCTGTGGATGTTGCTTTTCTTTGCAAAGATGGAAACTAACATCCAGAAAATTAGTGAAGACAAACTAAGAAGAGATGATTTTCTCTTAATAATTGTCCACAGTAAATGGCAGCTGGCTATTTTCTCAATGCAGGGAGCTTCATTCTGTGAACTCCCCTCCTAAATAGGCTTAAAGTAGTCTCTCTGAAAATTTGGTGAGTCATGTCTCATAGAAACTAGTTTTAACAAAATGCTAGTTTCAAATTGTGCTTAAGGGAAAGACAGTGAGGAACCCTGGGCATGTGCATAATAAATGGTTTCTTAGTTCAGGCTGTTAGGACAAAGTACCAGGGACTGAATGGCTTCTGAATGTCAGAAATTTATTTCTCACCGTTCTGAAGGCTGGGAGTTTATCAGGGGGTCAGTGCTATTGTGTTTTGATGAGAGCCCTCTTTCAGGTTGCAGCCTGTCATTTTCCAGTCATATCTCACACTGATGCAAGAGAGCCAGTGAGCTTTCTGGGGTTCCTTTTCCATTCATGAGGGTGTTGCTCTCATGATCTCCTTACTTCCCAAAGGCCCCCACCTCCTAACAACATCACACTGGCATTTAGGATTTTAACAATGAATTTTGTGGGGAAGCAGGGTGGATGCAAACATTCAGTCCACAGCAAATGATGATTTTGTAACAGATTTGGCCGCATATGGTAGTTTCTCCCTGGAAAGGAAATCACCTGTAATAACAGGCCGTCTACTGCCTGCTAGATATTTTCATTATACACACCCTTTTCTGATCAGTGAAATACGTACAAGAGTTAATTCTAAACATTTGCCTGTGACCTTTAGCAAGAAATACATTTTAATTAGGTGTGTGTACATATACAACATAATTATATACTTATATGTAAATTAAAATGAAACATTCAGGAAATAATGCTTACCCTTATGCTATGAAATGCACCCTTGATATTTTCTATCCTGTACCATTTCATTTGATTAAAATGTTGATAGTAACTCAAATTGATGTTATAACCTTCTTTGTGTACATGCATGCTTAATTGCTAAGTCATATCCAACTCTTTGTGACCCTATGGTAGCCCACCAGGCTCCTCTGTTCATGGGATTTCTCAGGCAAGAATACTGGAGTGGGTTGCCATTTCCTTCTCCAGGGTATCTTCCCAACCCAGGGATCGAACCTGTGTCTCCTGCATTGGCAGGCAGATTCTTTACCACTGAGCCACCAGAGAATTTATGACTTGCTGCTGCTGCTGCTAAGTTGCTTCAGTCATGTCCGACTCTGTGCGATCCCATAGACGGCAGCCCACCAGGCTCCCCCATCCCTGGGATTCTCCCAGCAAGAATACTGGAGTGGGTTGCCATTTCCTTCTCCCGTTATGACTTGCTAATGTGTAGCAAACTGCATTTTGAAAAATTCTGCCCTGCATTTTAGGCACTGGTATCTAAGTTTGTTTTTTATAGCAGAAAAGACATTCCAAGAGTATGTTAGACTTACCCAAGGCCACATGGCCAGGAAGTGTCAGAGTATGGGTTTAAATCCAGAATTTTGAATTCCATGTTGCTTATACCATACTACACTGCCTTTTGTGGAACTTTCCTCTCTTCTGTGTATGTGTGTATATTTGTCTCTCAAACACACTTAGCTCTTCAGAGAGCTTGAAACCATTTGTTAAATCAGTACTGGAAGCAATTAAAATAACTCCACTAGACATGAAAAGCACAGCCTCTAGAAATTTTCTCCTTTGCAGGGTTCTCACTGAGCATGCTCTACACATAGGAAAACTGGTCTCTATTTATGTATTTAAAAATATTTTATTTTTCTATTCCAAAGTGAGGCACACATTGCTGGTTGAAACTGAAAAGGAATCTACTTTGTGTTTGCCTTTTATTTTGCACCCACTTGGCCTAGAAAATGAATAAAACCAAGACACTAAAGTCGAGAGGGCAATATTGCACTCCTGGATTCATTTTAATGACATTTTACTGATACCTTAAAGCAAATCAGAGAATAAGACACAGACACATTTTATTGCCTATGATGTTATTCCAGTGATGTTATTTTTTGGAATTCTTAAAAATAAGTTTGCAAATCCCATGTAAAAATGCCTAGTGTGTTTATTAAAAAATATTTGAGGAATCTGAAAAGACTGTTAAATGGTCTTTCCCCACTTGCAGTTAGATGGAGGGATTTACCTTATCTGTGAGATTTTTCACTGAAGAGTTCCAAGAGTCTGACAAGTTAAAGCCCACCAATGCCTCACAGACAGCAACTGCCTTGATAACTCTGCTATGTCCAGACTGGAGCTAAGCCTTCTAAGTCAGGCATATATTTTAATATTCTAATTCTAATTCAAGTTGCCAGAATGTATAAGTGATTACTGCAAAGAACTGTAGTTTGTTTTGGAAAAAAATAAAAGAACAAAAAACCCCCCAGAGATTTCAGGCTTTGATATAACTCAATAGCTACTAAAGATTAGACTACAGCCTAGATAAAAAATCTCTGTTATGATGGTTATTCAATCAATCAATGAATAAGTATAAGATGTTTACAATCGGCTCTTCATAGTCCCAGGTCCTGCATCCATGGATTCAATAAAATATGGATAGAAAGTATTTAGAAAAAAATTGCAGAAAATTCCAAAAAGCAGACCTTGAATTTACTGCATGCTGACAACTATTTACATACTATTTACATAACATTTACATTGTGCTTGGTATAATGAATAATCTAGAGATGATTCGAAGTATACAGGAGGATGTGCCTAGGTTATTATGCAAATACTATGCCATTTTATATGAGGAACTTGAGACACCAAAATCTGCGGGTTTCAGTATCCATGAGAGTCCTAGGATTGGTCTCCCATGGATACTGAGGGATGACTGTGCTGTTGTTGATGTTTAGTTGCTAAGTCATATCCAACTCTTTTGTGGCACCATGGTCTGTAGCCCACCAGCCTCCTCTGTCCATGGGATTTTCCCAGGCAAGAATACTGTGGGTTGCCATTTCCTTCTCAGGAGATCTTCCCAACCCAGGGATCAAACCTGCATCTCCTGCATTGCAGGCAGATTCTTTACCACTGAGCCTCCAGGGAAGCACAAGGGATGACTGTACTATGTGCTGAATTCTGTGGCAGGCTATTTATTATTAAAGGAGTACATTCATTGCAAAATTAATTTCTTTATGCCTCCTCTATTCAGAAAGCATTTTGGGTGATTGGGAGCTTGCTCTGAGTCAAGTTTCTGCTTCTGACACTTGATGCAGTGCCTCTCAGATCACTGGAGGCAGAGCTGAGGATACAGTAGAAATTGATTTCCTTGCATCTCATCTTGTTCAGTGAGTGGTTCCCTCTATGTGTGAGGATGAGAATAATGACTATAAAAATTCACTTTGCTCTGTACAGTAAGATCCCTTTTCTTAAATCACTCAAGTTCAGAGAAGTTTGGGATTGAAGTTATAAATCAAAGTGATCCTAATTACATATAGTCTTTGGGGTCTGTTTATGTGTGTATTTTTGTTCATTCATTCATTTTTAAAATAGAGACAAATAAAATTAAAAGCTGAAAAAAAATCCCTGCCCTTAGGAGCATCTGTTTACTTTTGACATAGTAGTGCTTAATTCAGGGACCAGGTTTCTGGGGAAAACTAATTGTTTCATAGGCTTCTTCACAGATTTTTGTTTCCTCTGGAATAAGGAATTCCAGGAAACAATGGGCTACATGTCAGAGAGCCCAACAGGGATTCTTATAGGTCCATTGAACCAACCATTATGTTGCAGTTGAGTTTTAGGAACAGGATTAAGAGATCGTTTTAAAATAAAATTTTGTTGAACATCTGCTTTGTCTGAAATAGACCCTATGAGGGCATAATACCTGGAACACAATAGAAGCCTCATAAATAAGCATTAAAATTTTTTTTTTCATTTATTTTTGGTTGTACTGGGTCTTCATTGCTTTGTACGGTTTTCGCTAGTTGCAGTGAGCTGGGTAGCTTCTTTGCTGGGGTGTGCAGACCTCTCATTGTGGTGTCTTCTCTTATGGTGGAGCTGGGGCTCTAGGCGCGTGGGCTTCAGTAGTTGTGGTCCACGGGCATTGTTGCTCCACGACATGTGGAATCTTCCCAGAGCAGGGATCAAAATTGTGTCTCCCGCATAGGCAGGTGGATTCTTACCCACTGTGCCAATAAATATGTTTTGAAAAAATGGATGATTAATTCTTGATCCTAATCTCAATGAAGCTTGAAATCTAGTGTTATAAACAGACACTGATTTTGAGTGAATCATTTGTTCAATAAGTATTTATTAAATGTCTACTACTGATTGATACTTTTCTGAGTTCTAGACAATCAGATTGTGTAAACAATGACAAAAGTATTACCTTTGGGACCATTAATCAGCCTTGAAATTGTGAGTTGAAACCTCAGAGTCATAGTAATGTCAGTAATCAATAGCTCTTATTCAGTGATTATTAGGTACCAGCTACCATACTAAATGTTTTACAAAATGATCTTATGTAATCCTCATGACCCTCCTGGGTGGTACTGTTCAGTTCAGTTCAGTCGCTCAGTCATGTCCGACTCTGCAACCCCATGAACTGCAGCACGCCAAGCCTCCCTGTCCATCACCAATTCCCAGAGTCTACCCAAACCCATGTCCATCAAGCCGTTGATGTCATCCAACCATCTCATCCTCTGTCATCCCCTTCTCCTCCCACCTTCAATCTTTCCCAGGATCAGGGTCTTTTCAAATGAGTCAGCTCTTCGCATCAGGTGGCCAAAGTACTGGAGTTTCAGCTTCAACATCAGTCCTTCCAATGAACACCCAGGACTGATCTTTAGGATGGACTGGTTGGATCTCCTTGCAGTCCAAGGGACTCTCAAGAGTCTTCTCCAACACCACAGTTCAAAGGTATCAATTCTTCAGTACTCAGCTTTCTTTATAGTCCAACTCTCACATCCATACATGACCACTGGAAAAACCATAGCCTTGACTAGACGGACCTTTGTTGGCAATGTAATGTCTCTGCTTTTGAATATGCTATCTAGGTTGGTCATAACTTTCCTTCCAAGGAGTAAGCGTCTTTTAATTTCATGGCTGTGATCACCATCTACAGTGATTTTGGAGCCCAGAAAAATAAAGTCAGCCACTATTTCCACTGTTTCCCCATCGATTTGCCATGAAGTGATGGGACCAGATGCCATGATCTTAGTTTTCTGAATGTTGAGCTTTAAGCCAACTTTTTTACTATCCTCTTTCACTTTCATCAAGAGGCTTTTTAGTTCTTCACTTTCTGCTGTTATACTGTTTTAATTGTTATGTCATTTTATTGTTGAGAAAACTGAGGCTTAGAGAGGTGAAGTAGGTAATATACCCAAAGTCATAAAGCAAAGAAGCAGTGAAACTAGGGTTTTAATCTTTGTGGTTTTTTTCCCCATTCCTAATTATTTTTAACCTACAATCTAACAGTAACTCTTTGCAATTAAAAAAGTAGTCTCAGAAAAAAAAATCCTAAGAAAAAAGGAGACTCATATTTCTTCACTGAAATCATACTATAGGTGAGAAAGTAACACTTTAGTTGATGGTTGATTCTGCTCCCCTTTATGGACACTGGATTCTAGGCCAATGCCTGTGTTTAGAGACCTTGGATAATACCGCTTGAGGTTTTTTTATTACTTGAGTTTAATTAATGACTGCTCTTTGGTTAAACCTTATGAGTCTGTGTAAATCTCATCACAAATGAGACTGAATCTTGTTTTGAAATATTTCTTTTTTTTTTTTTTTCAAGTACTTAAAGGCTTCTCCTGCCAACTAGAGCTTTTAATTAAAAGTGCAGTGCCCTGGAAAGGGTGAATTCTCTCCTGGGCTCTGCTCAGGACCTACTTTTTATAGTCTTGTTGGAGGAGAAAGAGGTTTGTGCAGAGGTTTACTCCGATCCTTAAACACCCACAACATGTGCTAGGGTGGCTGCAGAGTGCTGTTAGGGGTTGAAGCTCAATCAGATCATAGGCTGAAAAAGTTATGGTGCAACTACTGGGAGAGCCTATTTGTGACTTTCAATAGTCTTGCTTCATGAGAAACAGAGTAGATTAATAATATTTATAATCCTCAGTGCTGGGCTGATAATTATTTCCTTGGGTTGACACAATCTGAAACCATTTACTCTACCTCAATCCATCTTTCCCTATCAAAGGTCAAAAAGAAAGGTCCAGCTGAGTTTTATTTTCTTAATATATTTAAGATTGAAGTATGGTTGATGTACAGTATCATTTAAGTTGCAAGTATACAATACAGTGATTCACAATTTTTAAAGGTTATATACTCCATTTATAGTTGTTATAAAATATTGGCTACCTTCCCTGTGTGGTACAATATATCCTTGTAGTTTATACCATACGTAATAGTTTGGGCCTCTGCCTTTGTATTGCCTACCTCTCCTTGGGGATTGGTCAGAGTGGCACAGGTATCTCTGGCTCCGCCTCTCCATCCTTTTTCTCTCTTCCTCTTCCGGGCCTTCTGTTAGTCCCCTTCCGCTGTTCACTAAGAACTTTCTTTGTTTGATGCATAAATGTCTAGTTTGTGTATGTATCTACCTCATGCAATCTTGAGAGTATGGTGAAATAAAAGAAAGAACTGAAAACTTAGGAAGAATTCTGAAGATGTCAATCACAGGATTGACTTTGTGGCTGGACAGCCTGTGAATCTGACTAGAAACCTGAACTTAATTTAATGCTGTGTTGTTAATGTCTTGAAATTATTAATATTTTTGAACTGGGGAATCCACATTTTCATTTTTAATTTCATCCCACACATCCTGGAGCTGGTCCTGGTTAGTGGTAAAGAGGCAAGACCATGCTTTTCCCAAGCATTGTCCTTTAATGCAATGACTGTTGCTGACAATGACATGACATAATATCCTAAAGATTTACCTTTGTGAATGTGTGTGAGCACACCAAACTTCCTTTCTCTCTGACCACTATAAGAGAGCAAAAAAGTGATTGCCTTGTGATATGTTTGACATAACTGGCTTTTACATACCACAGAAAAATTTGAGCTCCTTTAAAATCAAAGGATCAGTATTGTTTGAGGATTTACAGCATTTTCAGAGAAAACATGTCCTCGGGTTCACCTGCTTTTCTGATCCCCAGGACAGAGGATATTCTGGAGAGAAGCACTATGAAAATATGAGATGAAGCACTGGAAAATCCCACAAATGTCTCGGATGCCTATGAGGTAGGTGCCAGACATTCTCTCGCCCACTGGGGTTCTAATCATGAACAAGGCACACCTGGTCCCTGCCCTCCCTGAAGCCCCAGTCTAGTGGAAATGATCAGATGTTACAAGAGGTGCTGTGAAGAAGAGGTATTGAGGGTTATTGTTGCCAAACCAAACTTGGGTTTGCTCACCCACATGCAGTTGAGTCAATCTACTGACACCAGGGTGTGGTGAAGGAAAGTGCAGCTTTTATAGTAAGTGCCAAGCAAGGAGTCCAGGGCAGCTAGAGCTCAAAACACCCAAATTCCCTGATAGGTTTCAGAAGAGCAGTTTTAAAGACAAGGTGAGGGAGGGGGTCTCCCAGGGTAGGTGATCAACTCGTGAACATTTCTCTGATTGATGGTGAGGGAATAGAGCAGTGTCACAAGGGGCTAACATGATCAATCCTTAGGTCTAGGAACTATGTGCTTGTGGTCATCAAGTAGTGAATTTCTTGCATTTGGTGGTGGTTTTAGCATCTGTAAAAGAACTCAGGAAATGTGCATCAGATACTATTAACTAGTGCTTCAGAGAGGAGCTACAGTAGAGGATGTGGGGGAGGGCTCCGTCCTGGAAAAGCCCCACAGGATCCTGCTCATTTATACTGTAGGGGTACATTAGATACCCAAAGCAAGTAGGGAATCAAAAAGACTCCTTGAGGAGAGGATTTCTAAGTTGATACCTGAAGGATGAAAGGAAAAGAGGAATATTATCTTCTTAGTGCTGACTTTAGGGACAGCTGGCCAGACGCGTGAGAAGACCTTGCATAGAGCTATACTAAAGATGGCTTTCAGGCCAGTTTGTCCTGAGTTTGAGTGTTCTTTTCGCTGCTAACTAGCTGTGTGACCTCATAGAAGTGACTTAAAAGCTCTGAGCCTGTATTTATCATCTGTGAAATGGGGATAATTATGATATCTACTTCACCTGGCTGTGATAAAGATTGGGGAGTTAATTTCCTCTGAAATCTAGCACAGTGCTTGGCAAAAGTTAAGTGTTAGATAAATATTGGCTGTATTGTTTCAAGACATATTAACTCTTTTCCCGGCATAGCAGCTGTTATTTTTATGATTAAGATATGAAGTTCTGGAGCAGTACTGGAGAGATTGATTTACTAATAAGCTTGGTTTCTCGTCATGTATGGTTTGGGCACACACTTACTGCTTTTTAGCACCTCACCATATCTGAGCAGCCTTTCTACTGTGATGAAGTTTTCCCTTCTCAGGGGGATATGCAGCAGCCTGGGTCCTCAGTAAGACAGGCAGTCAACACATGAGATCGGCTTTGTCCTGGGAGAGCCAGAGGTCTGAATCCCATTCATTGTGTTCAGTTGCATTGGAAACAGGAAATGATGTGGTCATTCTCATAGGATTAAAACCAGGGATCTTTATTAATATTATGGATATTCAAGATGTTGAGGTCATAGCCCTGAGCAAGAGCTGGGAACCCTTATAATCCCTTTGAACAGCGCTGGTTGTGGGCAGTTAAGCTGTGGTTTTAGCCGATAGCATCTAAAGGGTGCTGAGAACATAAACGTCAGTACTCAGGTCTGTCACCCGGTCTCCTAATTATTACCATCTGTCTTCACTTCATTGATTCCCTGTGACATAGTCACACCTGCTCCACCATGGCCAAACCAGGTCAGCTGGAACAACAGCAAAATCCATGACTGTTGTTTGTGGCACTTGGCCTAACAGTCTGCTCATCAGAGAGTTGATTCCTTCCCAGAAACAGGATGCAAGACTGTTTGGTTTTTTCGGTCTAAAGTTTAGAAAAGTTCTGAGCATAGCGCCAGGAAACTTTGGCTGATTTGGATCATCTACTTTGCAGAATTTGTTCTGAAATATCAATTTCAGTTTCTTGAGGCACTTTGGACTTCCTATCCATAGCTGTTTTTGTTTTTTTCTTTTGCTTCCTACTCACCCACTGATATATAATCAAAACTTATGTCCAAAGCGCTCTAGAAAAAGGAAGCTCTAGTTTCTGCAATCAAGGAGTTAAACTCTGATTGCTGAGATGGAACAAGCTCATATAAATGTTAATTTGTGCCCCCGTGGCTGATAAGTCTGCTCTTAAATTTCTCATTTAATATAATGGAGGGTGGAATTCATGCTGCAGCTTTGTTTCATATCTAATTCAAAGGTTTCATTGGTCAAGAATCCAATGGTCTGAGATGTCTGACTTACCATCTTGGTCAGTAAAATTGAATGATTTAACAATGATGTTGCTGCTGGTGGTAATAACATCTGGGTTGTCTGTTACTTATCTAGTACATATCTCAGTTATTATATGTTTAATCTTCCAACAACACACATACTATTACTACATTTTTAAAGATGAGGTTGATCAATTTACTCAAGTCCACACAGCAAAAAAGTGGCAAAGCCAGGGTTGGAACTCATGTCTACCAGTCAGTGATTTGTAAAACGTGTTGCTTCATAGCTATGTGATGCAGGGCATGGTGTAGACACCTTGAAGTCTGTATTTCCTTTTCCGTAAGATGGAATACAAAGGCAATTGGGTTATTGTGAGGATTAAAATTAATATATATATAAAGATAGATATATATTTAATATATCTAAAAGGGCTTGGAAACCTGTAGAGTGCTATCAATATGTAATTTTATATCATAAAGAAAACTTACAGATAATCTCCCAAACACATAACTGGGCTGTTTTATGCCAAAGCAGGGCTGGGCTCCCTCTCTTAGAATTTGTTGGTGACAGCTCTGCACATATTCAGCAACGTGTGTGAAATTTGCACCCAGATGAATGGGTCACTCACTGGTCACATTTGAGAAAGTTTTATTGCGCTCATTTGTATGTTAAGCAAAATGCTGGGTGCCAATTATGTACTGTCACTACTTCTGCCTTCCTGGAGCTTGTGTTTCCCTGCGGGAGAGATTAGGATTGAATCTATAAGCATCCAAGAGGGAAAAGTGCCATTTGGAGGGAAAACAGAGGATAGACATAATTAAATGAAAGAGGAGGTAACTTTTGAATAAGTCATGTATAACCTGCAACTTGAAACTCATCAGTGGGAATCAATTGAATGCAGAGCAGGAAGCACAATCTAGGCATATGAAAGAGCAAATTTGAAGGCCTCGTGTAAAGAAATACTAATAATACTTAATTACAGTCATTATAAAAGCTAACACTTAGTGAGCTCTTATTTGTGTGCCAACCGACTATACCAAATGCTTTACCAGTATTATCTCATCTTATCCTCAAACACTCTCTGGGATAGACACTATTTTTATTCCTGCTCTACAAATGAGAAAACTGAGGCTAAAGAGATGAAGTAACTTATCCAAGGTCATCTAGTATGTAGGTCCTGGAACAAGGGTTCAGATTCAGCCAGGATGATTACAAACTCACATTCTAAGCCATGATTTTGATTCAGCCAAATAATAGTCCATCTGCTAGGGCTCAGTTGCAGACAACAGAAACCACTTTAGCTAGTTTGAGGAAAAAGAGATTTACCAGGTACTCAGGGGTTTACAAAATCACTGAAGGAGCTAGAAGGGAAGCTCTTTGGGCGAAAGTCTGGACCAAGATCCTGGAGACAACCTCACTGAACCACGTCATTACTTCTAGAACTAGGAAATCTGTTGCTGCTGCAGGAAATCAAATCTGGAAACCAGTGACGGCAGAACCAAGCTGATTCTGGTACAGTTTTGTACCAGCAAAAGAGATGCCTCATTTTCTGCCTCTCCCTTGCTTAACTGGGCTCCCAGGTCATCTTTTACAAGTGCTTGTGATTGGCAGAAGGAAATCACATGCTGGTTTCTAGCTGCAAGGTGATCCAGGAACTGAAGTTCTTAGCTTTCCCAACATGGGATGCAGGGAGGCACGCTAGATGGGAGCGGGCAGTCAGTCCACAGGCTCCAGCTCACCCCTTGGAGCTGGAGTGCAGGAGTCAAGCAGATGATAGGTGGTACCATATTACAAAGGCCTTTTGGTCATGTTAAGGAATTTGTATTCTATATAGAATGCAATGGGAAGCAGGAGAGTGGCAAAGTCAGATAAATTTTTAAACAGATTAGCCTGACTGATTTGTGAAAGGTGGATTGGATGAGACAGGACTAGATGCAGGAAGGTTATTTACAGCCTGTAAGATGGAAAGAATTGAACAGATTTGAAATAGGTTTTGGTTATTAAATCAATGTGATATGGTGTTGAGTAAGATATGGGAAGCTGAAAGAAAGGATGACTCAGTTTTCAGGCTGGAGAATCTGGGAAGATTGGGAAGAATTTGCTGAAATGAAAAAGCCTGGGGAGTGCCTTGCTTGGGCAAGTGTTGGGGGAAGGATTGGACAATCAGGAGTTCTATTTTGTATATTTCAAGTTTGAGATCTCTTCTAGACAGACCAGTGGAAATGTTAAATGACCAGTTGTACATGTCTCTGGAGTCCAGAGGGTCAGCACTAGAAATAGAAATTTAGGAGTCACTAGCATATTTATTTGGGCTTCCCTTGAGGCTCAGCTGGTAAAGAATCCACCTGCAATGTGGGAGCCCTGGGTTCGATCCCTGGGTTGGGAAGATCCCCTAGAGAAGGGAAAGGCTATGAATTCCAGTATTCTGGCCTGGAGAATTCCATGGCCCTTGGGGTCTCAAAGAATTGGACACGACTGAGCAACTTTCACTTTCATTTTTTTTTCAGCATATTTACTTAAAGTCAAGAAACTGGATGGAATCACCTGTTCATAGAGGATGGTTTAAGAGGAGAAGGGGGCAGAGGGTGGAGCCACTCCAGCAATTATAGGGTTAGGATGGAGGACGTGGCACCAGCACAGGAGAGAGGATGAACCACAGAGGTAGGAAGAGAACAAAAGAAAGTGGGCGGAAGGAAAGGACAGTGATTCATGAAGGAGGAAGTGATTTTTTTATGAAGACAATTGTTCATTCAACTAGATCTGTCTAGCTGGAAAGCTTTGGTGACTTTTGGTATTTTGGGGAGGGCTAAAGAATAAGTTGGAAAGGTTTGTAGGCAACATTTCTGAGAGCCTTGACTGAGAAGGAGAACAGCTGATGTATAACCCAAACGAACTTTCTGGCTGGCCCAATACTTAGGGGACTATGTGGTTAAGGGCAGTTTGTTTCATATGTGTTTTGAACTCACTGGAGCTTGTAGATGCCAATGGGAATGATCCCGTAGAAAGGAAAGAGGAGGTTACTGCTGGATGGGGAGCTGCAGAGTGAAAAAATGAAGTTCCCCGAGAAGGAGAGAGAGTGTGGGATCCTGGCCCACCATCCAAAGTGGCCTTCAATAGTGTCTCTTAACAGGAGAGAATGACAAAGGGGGAAACACAGTCTCGAACAGGCTGGGGATTTGGGGGTAAAGTCATGTTGGAAGGCTTGTGTATTGGTTTCTGTTTTCAACTAAAGCAGGAGGCAGGTCTAGGGTATCAGTCATTCAGGAGAGTATAGTGGTCCCTCGGTCTGAAGAGGCAGAGCTTGAGGTCTAGTTCAGTCCAAAAGGCTGCCTCCATGTTCCCAGACAGAACTCTAATGTGACTCTTTGTTTTTTGGGGTAACCAATGGATTTTTCTGTTATGTGGCCCCGGTAAAAGGATTTCTACTCCAGCATGAGTTATCCTTTCCATCTCTAGAAACCAAAACCACTCAGCAAAGCTCATACAGTCATTTCCTTGCTGTAATAAAGGAATGTTAAGTTCTCTTCATTAGGCACATCAGTACTCATGTTACATGTATTCACTGTGGACATCGGGTACTCACACTTGGCTGGAAGAAATATGAATAAATAGAACAATACAATATGGAGTGAGATGAGAAATCCTGGAATGGAACGGGGGTGAATGCCAGATATCTAGGGAACAAAAAGTAAACCCAACCCACTTATTTGCAGGCGTATTTTGGCCCCCAGTTTCCATGTTCTTTCCAAAATCTTCAGCCACATTATTCACAGCTTCCTTCTTTCCTGATGGGAAAACTCCTTCTCTGAGAGTGGTAGAGAAACTCACTAATAAGAAATATTAGAGGATTCAGAGCAGAAGACAAGCATTTCAGAGACTCTTCGCAGTGGGTCCTAACAGATGTAATGCTTTATCTCTGAGTGGAGAATGAAGATGTCACATGCCCTGAAATACTGGAAAGGAGCAAGTAGCTGGAGGAGGCAGGGTGTGGGCACCCTGCCCCCCTGCCCCAGGCAAGATAAAGAAATGGCTGTTTGCAATCGGAAGTTCCCAAGATACTATGATTTAGTGCCCATTAAGAGGCCCCTGTGAGTTGTGATTGAGTGAAATAGAACACATATTTTGCTTTATAATCCATCTGAAGCCCTTATAAAGGCCAAATGTTCTGGAGGATGTTTTAAGCTCTGGTGAAGGCTGTAAGGCTTTAACAGGCAGGAACTTGATTAAAATAGCAGTTCTTGTTTTGCTTCTTGAACTAGAAGAAACGTGCAACAAAGAAGGGGAGGAGCCTAGGTAGTTATATTTCTTTTGCTTTTTCCAGTCCCTGCCTTATTTATGAGTCAGTTTTTCTTTAGAAACTGTTTCTGCTAGTATGTTTGCAGTTGGCTTGTTACCTTAGCAATTCCTGGTCAGAAGACATCATCTAAAGAGATCTCACTCTGGATAGTTTTACTGCGTTTCCTCCTTCCTCTCCTTCACAACATTGAACATCAACTTCTCTGCCCCTTTTCTGAAGATTTGTCATTATTTTATAGGTGGATTTGAAAAAAATCCTATATATTTTAGTGTTTTCTTCCTTCTGTCTCTCTGATAATTGTTGCTGGACATCTCTCTGGGTTTTCTATTTTTTAATTTTCCCCTTTTACGATTCACTTTGAGTATGTTTCTCTTGAGCTGAAATCCGCAGAACCTGGAGACAGGTGAGCTGACGTCAGATGAAACCTTTTATTAAGGCTAAACTAGGAACTGGGAAGCAGAGCTCATTTCCCAAGCCTCCACCAGAATGGAAGGGGCTCCTGGGGCAGGTGGAAGCTATTTTCCACCAGAAGACTCAAGGTCACTGGGATTTCTCCTTACCCTCTGAACCCAGGGCCTCACGACCCCCAAACATCGGGTTCAATTTTAAGAGGATATGAGGTTTCTGGGAGGCTGAATAGGTAATCCTTGTCCTTTCATGTCTGTGTAACCTTTGATGTTTGTGTAACTAAAGGCTTGGCCTTTAGTGAATTTTCTCATTGCTTAAACTTCTGGATGCTTATAAAGTGGGTGTTTGTGCATATGTGTATGTTTTTATGATAGCAGTATTATACTTACAAATTTTGAAAATTGGATATCTTCATGGGTACAAAGGAGGGAACCCAGCATGGTGGTAGGCGAGGAGTGCCACAGTCGGACTCCCTTCCTAAATTTGGTCACCTTTGAGAAGCCAGTTGGCTCTCAATAACAGTTGAAGCAAAAGCCTTTGTTTTACTCTAAGCCCATTCCTGAAATTCCCTAAACTTTCCCCCAAATACTCTCCATTTGGAAAAAAACAAGTTGGGTTGGGAATAAATACTGCTGGTTAGGAGAAACAGAGACCACCCTCTTCCTCACGAGGATGTGGTCATGTGAGAACTAATTCATCTTCTCTAACTGCATTTCTTTGAAGCATCTTTTGCTAGAGGTAGGGGTTGGAGGAGAATTTGCTAGTTCACCCAAGAGACAGAGTCTGGGGCTCTGGTGAACTTGACATTTGGCCTGGGCAGCCCTGGTCTAGGCTGTCGAGGCTTACCTAGGGACACAGACTCCAGGGGAGCATGGAACAGGCTTGCTTCAAACATAGATGGTCATTCTGTGCAGTCTCTGTGACCAGCATTATCACGCTTGGAGCATTCAGACCCTTAGGCTGCAGGATGTGGTCCTCAGCCCTACCTTTGCTCCAAGAAGGAAGGAGTCCTGTCATTGCAGGAACTGGCATATTTGGCTCCGCTGGATCCTCCAGTTCATTCAAGGAGGAACTCTCTTTCCTTGAGTTAGTTTTATACCCAAGTGCCACTTTCTTCCTTAGAATGTGACCATAGATGGATGTTACCTTGGCCCATAGAAGCAACTCTAATATCTGGTCGGCCTGGGCTGGGCACAGAGGTGGCCATTGTTTAATTTTTGAGCTGTAGCTCTTCCTGTCCCTTCTCTTTCTTCCAAGGATGAAACCGCAAACAAATGCCTCCTGCAATTTTAAAATTTACTCTTTGATGGAAACTCTGGAGGAGCTGACTGTCAGGTCTGCTTTCCTTCCTACATGTCTCTCCTTGAAGGGCTCTATTTTTTAAGAACAGACTCTAGAAATTGATGTTGTCAGCCATGGTAGCCCTGGGACCTCATGGAAAGGAGAGATGAAAGATAACCCTGTAACAGCTGGAGATTGAATAGTAGGAACCGAAGCTCCACTTTGTTCTTCCTGCCTCAGCATTGATGCCGAAAGACAAAATGAACCAGTGAATACTGGGACCAGTGAATACTGGGACTAGTGAATACTGGTCTTTCTAAGCAAGTAGAAGACATTCATTACAGGGTGATTGATGTGATATTCATTAATGAATTATGTGACTTTCTGCATTGATTTAATTGTGCTCTGGTTCTTTCCATGCTATTCATTGCTAAAGGGATAAAAATATTTTCTACTGATCTTTCCTGGAAAATTCAAACGAAGAGCAGTTTCTGCATATGATCCCGATTGATGCTTCAAACAGGGGTCCTCTACTAGAGAAAGACATATCTTCAGGAACATGTCTGTTCTTTTCTATGGGATCTCGTCCCTTAATCCAGATGGAATAGTACCTAGTCAGAGGCTCTCAGGGTCTCAGCATTGCTCACAGATCAGCTTTAACAAAATGGGGAGGCTTGGCCCACAGACACCTAAGATAGGATGATGGCCGACAAGCCATGTTGAGGACCTGTTCACCTCAGGTGTTCTAAATTCTGCTAGTATGCCATCCTGTGGCCCCTAAATTGTGGTGTTTGGGGTTACTCTGGATTCCTCTGCCACATACAAGTGAATGGTATGCGAGCTTTGGAAAGGAACCCTGGTCCCCATTCTTCCCTTTGCCTTTTCCAAGCTATTCTCCTAGACTAGATGTCCTCATTTCTCCCTGGTGTTCCCATTCCTGATGTCATTTGTTTCAATGATTAATTTAGAGAAATGGGAAGGAGGAGAAGAAGGAAAAAAACTGAGAATCAGTCTACTTTGTGAGCTGTATCTAGAGTTCCTCTACCTGATTGGTATAATTTTTTTTTTTTCAAATGCAGAGAAAGAAAACCCTGACCCCATACAAAGCAAAAGTCCCAGGACTCATTGAAAGGGAGAAGAAACCACTCAACACTTTTTTTCATCTGACATGCATTGCTGTCTCAGGTCACGGGGCACAGAGAGTACATATTCTAGTCTGAGGTTCCAGGCCCCCATCAGAGGGCTATGGATCAGTCACAGAGGCCTCCTGAGTGCAAATGAGAGGACAGCCCCTCTGCCACCATCCAGCCTAGCACATCCTGCCATCAGCTCATAGCTGCTAGATATCTGCACCCTAATCTGGTTCTTCCAGTTTTCCTCAGTATATTATGTATACATATATAATGTATAGAGACTTTGATAGAGTCAGAAATTTTTAACTGTGCTCTGGTTCTTTCCATGCGATTCATTGCTAAAGGGATAAAAATATTTTCTACTGATCCTTCCTGGAAAATTAAAATGAAGAGGGGTTTTTTGCATGTGGTCCCATCAACAAAAATTAATCACAGCCAATCTAAGAAAGAAATGGCAAATTTTATTTGTGCTAACCTGAGACTTACAATCCAGAGACAGTCTTTCAGAAGGCTCTGAGGACCATTTCACCTGTTAGAAGTCAAAGCACAGTTACGTGAGTTTTTGAGACAAAGGGCTATATATCAAAGTAACATATTGACAGTCTGCACAGTCCTACAAGGTGAGTGATGGGTTATTGTGACCCCTTACAAGATTGAGACAGGAACATTATCTCCAAAGGAGTTACCCTGCTGGTGTCAGGAGGAAATTGCTTCTGTTTTTGTTGAGTAGACTTTCCTGTGTCTTCTAAGGGGATCTAGTTAGTGTGTAACACAGATACACATTGCACAATAAGGTGATGCTCGGACAGACACAGAGAGGATTTCATGTGTATTGGTTTTTCTTGTCCTGCCTTAAAATGATTTTACTTCATCCCATTTTAGCACACTTTTCTCTTTACTCCACCTATAATCCATATATTATCTGATTTCCCTTTACTTCTTAGAGATACAGGCTTGAACACCACCATTTCCACAGTCTTTGGAAGCCTAAGGTCTCTCAGAAATTTTTACTAATTCTCAGGAAACTTTAAAAAAACAACAACACTTTTTTTGGGAAAATATAATGTAGTTATGGTATAATCATATGTAGAATCTACCATATATTTTATTTGAAAATAGATCCTACACATTAGATTTATAAGGACCTTGTATCCACCTTAAAATAGCTGTTACTGATTTCCTGATCAAAGTCTCTTCTCACTATAGCAGCCAGCATCTCCAATTCTCCCCACCTCTCCAAACTTTTCCATTCTCTGCATTTTTTTTAAATTTAGAAAGACAAAATACTTTCTTCCAAAATATTGAACTTCTCAAGGATATAGATCTTGTTGCATTTCTATCTCTGGGTTGGGAATAAAAGTAAATATTTGCAGGTTGTGCAAAGAACTAAGAATGGCTTGCTTGGTACAGATGGAGAAATGTCAAGGATTCATTCAGTTCTTTCTAGAAGAAGGTGGAATGCACATATACAAATAGAAATACATATTGAGTAAAATGGGGACTTCTGGCGAGTCTACATTTCCTTTTCCATATGTTTTCTAACTCTGTTAGCTTGCAGACTCTGTTTTGTTATGAAGAGTATCCACCCAGATTCCATCAAATGCTAGCTGTTCTGAGTGCCTGCAAACTCCAGTTAATATGGGAAATTGTATGGGATGGGAGAGACTCTGGATATCTCTCATTCAGGAGTTCAGTTAGCGTATCTTTGTTTTGTTTTTCTTTCTCTCTTTTTTGAAGAATTTCTTCCTGAGTGATAAAACAGTTAGGAGAGTACAAGCTCTGGAAGCAATGAAACCTAGTATATCATAAAAAGGACTGTGAGCTAAGATCACATCCATCATCATGAGTAAAAGGTCTTTGATACTCTGTGTAATTCCTTCTGTGTAATTACACACACAGCTCGGGTTTAGGGTATATAGAGACTGAATTACAATCCTTGGATACATGCTTAAGAGTTTTTGTTGTCTCTATCAGAAAGAAATTTTCTGAGCCTGTGGTTCATGAACTACAGATTTAATAAGTGCTACTAATGATTCTTTCCATTTTTTTGTGTGCAGAAATGGCTCTGACTAAACAGATTTTTCCCAATTTCTTTATATTTGTTGAAATAGGCAATTGTTCCTAATTTAACTACAAGAAGAATAATTTCATTTGTATTGCATGAAAAATACTGGTTTCTAGTTTTATTATAGCATGTTTCCCAGGAAAAATTATTAAAACATGTAGATAATGCTTGCCAGTGGCAATTCAATAAGTTAGAAAATAATTAGGATTATCCTTAAGCTAGGATCTCCAAGTGTACTGCGCAATTTGGGAGGCTGCCCTGCTATACCCTTACCTTCTGTAGTACCAGAAGCTATCTAGCACATTGTAGGTGTCATAATAGATTTGTGGTGTAGAAAAGAGTTTGTACACAATTGTGTGAGAGAATAACCTAAAGGGTAGTAAAAAGCTCAGCGAGTCAGCACAAAAAACTTTTCCAGGGATTCTTCTACTGATGGCATTAAAAGAAGAAAAAGAGGGGGAAACCTGTAAGCAAAACAAACCAAAAGAAGTCCTCCAAAGAAAAAAACAAAATTCACCCCGTATATCCCCAGCTGCAAAGGGGGATAAGCCATCTGTTGGGTTCTGGCCACGTGTTTTCAGTCTCTGCCTCTGTGGTCATGTCGTCTGCCCCTCTTGGGTGTCTCTTCTTTTGCCTCTCTCTTGTAAGAACATTCATGGTTGCATTTAGGATTCATCCGGATAATCTAAATAATCCATTTCAAAATTCTGAATTGACTCACTTGGAGAAGACCCTTGAGAGTCCCTTGAACTGCAAGGAGATCCAACCAGGGCTGAAGGAGATCAGGCCTGGGATTTCTTTTTTTTTTTTAATTTTTTTTTTATTTTTTTATTTTTTTTAAATTTTAAAATCTTTAATTCTTACATGCATTCCCAAACATGAACCCCCCTCCCACCTCCCTCCCCATAACATCTTTCTGGGTCATCCCCATGCACCAGCCCCAAGCATGCTGCCAGGCCTGGGATTTCTTTGGAAGGAATGATGCTAAAGCTGAAACTCCAGTACTTTGGCCACCTCATGCAAAGAATTGACTCATTGGAAAAGACTCTGATGCTGGGAGGGATTGGGGGCAGGAGGAGAAGGGGACGACAGAGGATGAGATGGCTGGATGGCATCACGGACTCGATGGACGTGAGTCTGAGTGAACTCCGGGAGATGGTGATGGACAGGGAGGCCTGGCGTGCTGCGATTCATGGGGTTGCAAAGAGTCGGACACGATTGAGCGACTGAACTGAACTGACTGAACTGCAGTCTCTGTTCCCATATAAGGTAACATTCACAGACTCCAGGAATGATGATGTGGATATTTTTGTGGGTCTTTATTCAGCCGACCCCACCTCTCTATCTTTGTTCTCTTTCTTGAACACTAACTAGTTGGACTGACTCTTGACTTACCTTCTCTCTCCTATTTTCCTCAGATGCCTTTGTGTTCTATCTTCTGTCTTCTCAATTATATTTTCTGAAACTGCTTTAGAAATTTTAGCTTCTCTGGTCCAGCATTTAATTTCCAAACATTACTTCTTGCTTTCTTAATACTTTTAAAAATATAGCATTGTGTTCTTATTTCATGGATATAATATTTCCTCAACTGTGTTGTGGATCTTAGCTATCAGTTTCATTCATATTTAAGAGTGAGGCATCTCAAGGTCATTTCTGTCTAACGTTTGTTGACAGGCAAGAATGTGCTAAGGCTTTGTGGGTAGTTACTTTTTACTCAGCTGTTAATTTTCCCTAGAGAAGTGACCTATATCACACATACAAGTTTTCATCTACTTTGTAAGTCAGTTGTTATTTGTCCATTTGTTTGCCAACTTCCAGATTTTGTATTCATCTTTCATCTGGTATTGTCATCTTTAAAAGAGTGAGGTAAAATTCACATAGCATCAAAGTATACATTTAAATGTGGATAATTCAGTGCATTTTGTACACTGACAATGTTGTGCAATCACCACATCCATCTAGTTCCAAAATACTTTTATGATCCCTCAAAGAAACTCCATACCCGTTCAACAGCCACTCCTCATTCCACCCCCCACACCCCAGCCCTTGGCAACCACCAATCTGCTCCTGATCACTATGGAGTTACCTTTTCTGAGTATTTCATATAAATGGAATCATAAAATTCTGTGACTGCCTCCTTTCATTTATATTTAAGTTTTCAAGGATCACCCACTTTGTAGCATGGATTAGCATTTCATTTATTTTTATTGCTGAATAATATTCAATTGCATGGATATGACCCATTTTGTTTATCCATTCATCAGCTGATAAGCTCATCTTCTGTCGTCTTACTATTCTGTTTAGCTGAGTGGACTTGTGCCACTTTATACTTTTACTGACAATTTTTTTTTAGGATTTGGAAAAGAAGCAGAGAAAAATATGTTTACAATCTGCCATATTTAACCCAAAGTTATGCCATTGTTTTAAACTAACCATGCAGATATATTTTGCTTCTCTTGACTAATACATACATAAAAAATTGCGCTTGTACAAAACAAATCGGAATGGGCATTGTTCACTAACAGACCACAATTAGAATAATGTTATTCCTTATCAAAAATTTATATTCATATTCTTTAGCGTACTAGAGTTGGCTTTTCAAATAGCCT
The DNA here is from genome assembly GCF_042477335.2 of Ovis canadensis. NCBI lineage: Eukaryota > Metazoa > Chordata > Mammalia > Artiodactyla > Bovidae > Ovis > Ovis canadensis. The sequence goes on along the minus strand of NC_091246.1, from coordinate 84,053,603 downwards.
CTTAAAAAATTTTATTCTTATTTCTTTGTTTTTACTTTTCAGTTATATGTAGTTATATATTATGTCATCATTAACTCTTAAATTAGAGCATTACCTCTAAAACTTGTTCAAGAAACTTTGCTAACTGGAGGAATGAGAGACTAATTTAACTGCCCCACTCACGTTCCAGCATAAATCTGGGTCATAGTGGATTCTCAATAGAAACTGTTAGATTTGTTTAATTGGAAATATGGCAGACAATGACTTAAAAGATTTTTTATATATTGAGTCTTTTATAATTCATTGTCAAAACAATATGGTAACAATAATAATGAATATCCAATAACCGTAAATCAGCCACAGTCTCTCCATTCCAACAAATTAGTTTTTAATGCTCCCTTCTGTGGATGTGCGTGCTCAGTCACTCAGTCGTGCCCGACTCTGTGAGACCCCATGCACTGTAGCCCACCAGGCTCCTCTGCCCATGGAACTTTCCAGGCAAGAATACTGCAGTGGGTTGCCATTTCCTATGCCAAGAGATATTCCTGACTTAGGGATCAAACTTGTGTCTTTTGTTCTTCCTGCATTGATAGGTGAATTCTTTACCACTGTGCCATCTGGGAAGCCTAGTGCTCCCATCTAGTTCTTACTTATTGACATCCCTAATGCTTGCTTAGTTATAATCATTTAGGTACATTACAACTCAATATTCTGTTTTATTTCATATGTATATCATAAGCATTTGTTTTTATTGCTTTAAAAATCTTCATAATCATCGCTTAGTGGCTGAACTGTATTTCATTATATTGGCATACCATAATGTACTTATTCATTCTCCTAAGATTAGGTATTTGGGCTGCTATTAGTTCTGTTGAATAACTGTGAGACTTGAATGGAGGCAGTTAATACACAATTAGAAGGAAAGTGGTTCTACTTATAGATCTTAGGCTTTGTCTCAGACAAGCCTGGGTTCTGTTATTTTGGTTCAGTCACTAGCTTTTATTTATTTTTTAAGTACAGTACTCAATTGAGATCTCTTTTACATACAGTAAAATGCACAAATATCAAATGCATAGCAATGAGTTTTTAGATATGTTTATACCTATGTGACCACATACGCCATATCCCCTTCCCCTGAGTATAACCACTATTCTGATTTCTGGCATTATGAATTAATTTTATCTTCAAAAATTCACATAAGTGGAATCGCACAGCATGTGGGGTTTTTTTTTTTGTATGTCTTCTTTTGTTCATTGAAATGTCTTTGAAATTTGTCCGTGTTATTGTGTATATCAGTTTAGAAGTTTGTTCTTTTTAATAGCTGAGTAGTGTTACAGAGTAGATAGCCCACAATTTGTTTATTCTTTCTTCTGCTAATGGACATCTGTGTTGTTTCTACTTTGGGGCAATTATGGATAGAATTGTTCTGGTTGCTATGAATACTCTTGTAGAAGTGTTGTCTTTTAGAGACAGGCACTCGGTTCTCTTGAGAGCCTATCTAGGAATGGAATTGCTGTATTATAATGTAAGCAGAGTAGGTGAAGTTCACAAACATGAACAGCACGCTGCAATCACAATACTGAGCAGGATGGAAAACACGCCAAGACCTGACTTGAGTAAATCTTTTAATCTCTCTGAACTTTAGTTTCATCAACTTTAAAATAAAAAAAAATAATACCTTGCCTGAAGAGTTGCGAAGATATATGTGAAGAGTATAAAGTACCTGGCACAGAATCTGGGTTATAGTAGGGATTCACTGAATGGGAGCGGTGCTGATGGTGGTGATGATGATGAAGAAAATGATGGTAATACAATCCCTGTATATGCGCTGATGGGTAGAGTTGCTGAGTTAAAATATAGAGCTGACCTCTTTCTCTAATCTTTGAAAGAAGTCTGAAAACCTTTTTTAAAGAAGGTCCCTTTTGACCTATGACTGGATCTATGGTTTTTAACAGGAAGCCCACATACTATCCCTGAGATTCTAATTTATTTCTCTGAAGACGGGACCCTGGCTCCTGTCTATATTAAATGTTCCTCTGGTGACGTGAGTCCACTGTCAGCGCTCAGATCCACTGCTTAGCAGAAGAATTAATTCAGAGCTCACTGTGTGAGACTGCCATTCTTTAGTTCTTCGAGGTAACAGACTGGTTGCATTAGGTTTATGTTCTTCCCTGTGCTGACAGTGTCACCCTAGTCACATCTGAGACCCTGGACCATCTTTGAGATGTGTGTCTTATTGGTGAGCTTCCTCTCCTCCTTTTCTTTTGTTTCTCTTACGAATCTTGAGCTGTTGATTGTGCAGGATGTGATTTTGTTCATTTGTTGCTTGGCTTCGGTATGCTGTCTCAGTCTTCTTAAATGTCACCTTCTCAATATTTTCTTCCTATTTCTCCCAGTGTTTTTACTTTTCCACTTAAAACAAACACAAACATGGCAACTCCTGCAGCCTCTGGCAGCTGGCAGTCTGCGTGCCTGGCTGCTCCCACCTTGGAGGTACAGATTATCCTGGCAGACTGTTGAAAGCTGTTGCAGCTTAGGGAGCAGCTGGTTTTCTTTTCTCTCTCCCTCTCTCTTTTTTTTATTAAATTTAAAAGTTAGTTTACTTTCACTTTTATTTATCAAATTAATGTATGTTTCCCATAGTATAAAATTTGGAGAGTTAAGTCTAAAGATCAAAAAAACAACTGAAATAATTTGTGTAACTTTCTCCTTTATAGTCAAAAACAAATTTCAGCTCCAGCAATTCCTACTTGTATGGCCTTGGGTTACTTCTTTTCCCTGAGTCTGTAGCCTTATATGTTAAAGATGGATGATAACAAAAACCTGATAGGAAAAATGGGAAAAGACATGAAGGACAACTCACACAAAAATATAAAATTCCTATTAAACATATGAAAAAATATTCAATTTCACTCATAAGATAAATGCTAATTAATGGCAAAAATGTAAGGCTTGACAGCAAACTTTGTCAGTGAGGCAGGGGACAAGTAGGCACTCTTCAATATTACACAACCTTATAGAGGGGAATTTGACACTTCTTACACAGCCTGCATGTATGTTTACATTTTGTTCCAATAATCCTGCTGCAGAGAATTTACCCTGAAGATATAGCTTTACAATATGAAATATACATGCCCAAGATTACTCATTGAAACATTATTCACAATTGCAAAATATTGGAAGTAACCTAAATCCTCAAATATAGATTTTTATTGAACAAAACTATGAAATATTTATAGTAAGAGGACCTGCAACTTTAAGAGAGGAGGCTAAATAGCTTCATAAATAGAAGAAAAAGCAAAGGGCAAAGGAGAACTGTATATACAGTATAACCACTTTGTGTAAGAAGCATAGATAATAAAATATACATTGCAAGAAAGATCAATCAGAAGTGAATGAGATTGATTACCTACAAGGGGTGGGTAGGAACAGGGTAGAAAATATAGGAAAGTGAGACTATTCTCTTGTGTAGTTTTTTGAATTTTGGCATCATGCTAATGTTATTTCACTTTCAAAGAATTTGCATCAATAAGAATATAGCGGGAAAAAACCTTAGAATATAAATAGAAGTAGATGAACCCAACTTTCAAATAAATTAACTCAGAATGGTGAAAAGGAGCTAAATTAAGTATCTTTGAACATGATAATTTTGCTATCATCAGTCAAAAGATAAACTTGAGCTATATGTATTAGGTTAGTTTTTTTTGCAGTATATGAATTTAGCAATTATGAAATTACTTTGTATATGGTAGCACTGAACAAGTGTGTAAATGTTAATATACTGACTTTTCTGGCAGCCAGAATTCTCACAGTTAGGGAAAAGGGATATAGACAATTATCTATAGATGTTACAATAGCAAGTGAAAGTTTGATGAATGATGCATTTATACATACTCTCAAAGAATCAAAAAAAGGTAACTATAGTGGACTAATCTGGTTAATACTACCTGATGGCTTCAGCCTTATTTAACATCTCCAGTTATGTGGTAAGCTGACATCATGTACCTCTTGGTATGATGTACTGAGGACACACTATCACGTATATGGTACTCCTGTCAAACACGAAAGAAAATTTGTGGGGAAATTTCCAAAGCATATGGCCCATGCACTTAAAACATGTCCATGCCTTGAAAAACAAAAGTTGAGGAAATGCTTCAGATTAGAGATGACTGACGAGACACAACATCTGAAAGCAGTGAGTGATCCTGGATTGGATCCTGGATTTGAAAAAAAATTGATACACAGGACATTATGGGGAGAAGATCTTGTATTGTGTGAGCGTGTAATTTTCTGACATGATTACTCTCCTGTGGGTGTGAAACAAAATGCTTGTTCTAAGAAAATACACAATGAAGTGCTTGGGAGTAAGGGGACATGGTTTATACAAGTTACTCAGCTTGTTCAGAAAATGTGTGTACATGTGTGTGTGTGGAGAAAGATACACAAAAAGAGAGAGAGAAACATGGCAAAATATTAATTGGTAAATACAAGTGAAGGGTACAGAGGTGTTCTTTGTAGTATTCCTGTAAGTTTTCTTTGTGTGAGAAGTTATTTCAAAAGAGTTATTAAAGTTAAAATAAAGACACAATAAGAGTACTTAGGGTATTGGTATAAGGACCAAATTGAATAATCTAAAAAATATTTTAACACAGGGCCTGGCATAGAGGGGAAAACGCAATTGCTAGACATTATTGAACTAAAATGAATAAATCGCTATAGTAATATTTTATTACTATAGAAATTAATAGTCATTATCAATATATTAACATCAGCACATGCATCAAACCACTTGTTATCAATATTATATTAATATTTGTTCTATATATCATTTATTGATAATAGCATTTATACTTTAATATTAATTACTACTACTATCAATATACATATTGTTATAATAAATGCTTTTATTAAAATAATATGCAATAATTATACTTTTTCACTTAAATTATATCATGAGTGATTTTTAATGATATGTGATTTTTTTGTACATTTCACAATGAAAATCTTTTCTAACTATGAGTGTTTGTTATTTCTACTTTTATTTTTTAATTCTAAGTAACATCTTACTGATACGTTTATAAAATAACTTATAAAAACTGTAAATTTCTGTCCTTTTTCCTGATTGTATAGGACAAGGAGTAATATTGCAAAGTCAAAGGGACAAACATTTAAAAAACTCTTTGGTTAGCTGCTAGTAGTTTTCCAGAATGATCTTCCCCCTTTGCTCTTGTACTGGCAGGCTATAAATGTATCTGTTTTATCTGTCCTCATCAACATTGCATGTTATCAGTTATTTTATTTTTTAGAAGGAGCTAGTTCTTAGGAATTAAACTGTTTCTGAGTGGTAGAATTTTGTTAGTTTTTAAAACTTTCCACTTTATACTTTGTTTATGGCTTGGGGTTTCCCTAAGAAGAATTATCAAAAACATCCCAATGAAATAATTGTTTAAGAAAAAGATGAGCTTAGTTGGTCAAAGTAATAGTGCAACCAGTGTAGACTGTATGGTTTCTATATTCACTAGGAAAATCATGCTGTCACACAGGAAAATTAGTTTCACAAGTGCTTGGACCTCAGATAGGTTTCCCAGGAGGACAGATAGACATAGATTCAAATCTTGGTTCTTTCATCTACTAGCTCCTGGCTTCGGGAAATTTATTGGACTTTTCTAAGATTTTGTTTTCTACTGGCAAAGTAAAAACAAAACCACCTTCTTTATGGTGTTTTTGGGAGGTTTGAGAAAGGTAATATAGGAACTGTGCCTGTAACTTACTAAATGTTTTATAAATATTAGTTTAAAAAATTATGCAATTGACAGTGTTTTCAGTTATAATCTTATAGGAAGTGAAGCAGTGGGTGCTGCAAGCTTATAGGTAGTTTCTATTAATCTCAGTCAGGAGAATATTAACAAAGTGTACCTAAGAAAGTGCATTTTCTGTGAGGTTAAAAGTTATCCTAGGATTTGGATCCATGACTCCAGGGATCTTAGTTTAATAATACATTGAACCAAAGGTCTGCAGGTCAGATGACCACAGCCTAAATACTTGATTATGTTCCTGCACTTGCCCAGGAGAGAGACCACCAAAGAACAACTTTGCTAATTTGATGCTGACCTAAGACTTTTAGAAAGGAGAACCTTTATTTGGTTTGATTCTGAAAGTAACAAAACTAACAGTTCTGTTTGTATTTAAAAATGCTGTCAAACGGTACTTAGATTACTTAGGAATCAGACATGTTGGAAAAGATATGACCATTTCCAGTTTCTTTAAATCAATTTTGACTTGGGATTAGAATGAAAAAAATGTGCAATATCTTCTACCACCAAAAGACCTCTTCACAGGGCAATTGTCTGTTTTTAAGTGACTGAAAAGAAAATATATTTCCTCCACTGCTAGGTTATCATTGTGAAACTGGATTATCAGTTGTAAAAATGCTCTTAATGTAAGGTTTAAAGGGAATGGATGTTGAAAAATTAAGTTTCTATTTATCTTTCCAGGAAGCAGTCATCATAAAATGCATTCCTTTGCCTCTTGATAGTTAGCAGATGCTACTACACCCCCACAAAATATGCCCCCAGAGCCTTAGCCTATGAAGTAGTATCTGCCACAAATGTCTGAGGATATTTACTTGGCCAAGATTTATGTTACACATTGAAATCAAGTCTCATCTTAAAGGAAATAATCTATTTGATTAATATTTATGCATACTCGTGAATAATTTGAAAACATATGCTACGAATTTCTAGGGTAGAGTGGTGAGACAATGTGCCAAAAATATGCATTGATGCATAGGCATAGAAATGGAGCTTGTTTTGAAAAAGAAATTCCATTCCTTTTTGGATAGTGGTTTTTTTTTCTGAATTCCCTTTTCAATCTGTGGAATAAGGTTCCATTAATCTACATTGATGATAACTCCTTTTAAATGTTGAGATAAATTCAGTTTATACCTGAAGATATCAAGGTGAAGGGTCTTTCTGGGAACTTATGGAAAGAGATGGGAAATTTCTTCAGCTACGCTGGTAAATGGCCTCCCTGATTTGTGGTCTAAGAGTGCTTTGTATGGTGGTAGTTCAGGGAATATGCTAAGGTGGTGCAGGTCACATTTTCAAATCTTGCTTTATCTTCAGATTCTCCAATGATCAAATGGCTCAACCTGTGACTGTGGTGATTGGCCTTTCAAGAAGGGAATTTATGATTACTTTTGTGAAAACTGAATTACTGCTGAAATGTGACTTGCATGGAACCGAGTACCACTTGCTGTTGACTGATCATTCCCGTGCAATCTAAGGGCACTTCATTAGGAGACTGAGGGATTTCTCCCTTTCTACTCTTTTGTTTTGTTCTTGGCAAGAAGAGTGTTACAGCATTCTGTTATAAAAACAGCTCCAAAGCACCAAAATTTGGCAAATTTGTCACCTTCCATTGTAATCATGATGGGGATGGTTTGGGATTACTCTAATTGAATATAAGAAGATCGTTTCAAAACAAAAATTCTTATATCAATCTCCAATGCAGCCCTCAAATTTCCCTGCTGCTAAGTCACTTCAGTCATGTCCAACTCCGTGCGACTCTATAGACAGCAGCCCACCAGGCTCCCCCGTCCCTGGGATTCTCCAGGCAAGAACACTGGAGTGGGTTGCCATTTCCTTCTTCAATGCATGCATGCATGCTAAGTTGCTTCAGTCGTGTCCAACTCTGTGCAACCCCATGGACAGCAGTCCACCAGGCTCCTCCATCCACAGGATTCTCTAGGCAAGGATACTGGAGTGGGTTGCCATTTCCTTCTCCAAACTTCACTACTTCTCCCTAATTCCAATTTTAATTATACTACCAAAATGACTAGTACCTCTGAATATTTTCAGATTAAAAGTTGGAAATGTACACTTCATGTTTGACATTTATTGGGAGAAGTCTAAAATGCTCCATGTTAGTTCAAGGCATTGACATATCTTAAAAATGATGGATAATTAATTAATAAGTGTTAAAAATTATCTTATATTTAGGGATATTTGAAGTCTTTCTAGCAATATTATTGTTTACCTATGTTAAAGATTCTCCTTGATCCACCTAGTCCAGTCTTTTTAATTTATTGGTATTTCTGTGAGTATAGAAATAATGGAACTTGTCTTTATTGTTTGTATCTCTTATTCCAACTACCCACAAACTGAAGCTAAGATCCTTGTCTGCTTAAAGTCAGATCATCTTAGTCAGCAATGAGGATTCAATTTTGTATTTATATGCCATTTTAAATCATGGCATGCCATTAATCTCAAGCAGAAATAGAAGTGTCAGTCATTACTTAATCATCCATTTAAGAAATTAATCATATTATAGGGGAAAATTCATTAAATTGTGCAGAGCATTAGAAAAAAAGTAAAAATATCAGTATATCACAAAACAACCAATGGTTAATCTCAGAAAATGGTTATAAAATCTGACTTTAAGAATTAAAAATCTCATTTGGGTCTCATAAGGTATTTAACTGCTAGCAGTTTGCTGTGTTAAAGAGATGGCTTCAATTCTTTTTACCCAATATATAAGCTTAACATATAGTTCTCAGAGGATATATATTTGCTTCTAATCCAAATTAGACCATGCTTACTTTTAGTGAATGCAAAGACAAAATAAACATCTGACTTTTCTTTTTACCCTTGAAGGATAAAGATACTTCCAGATAATTAGCTTCTCTTAAGAGCCTTTCAGGTTTGGTGAAAGTATGTTTTAGAGAGAAGATGATCTGGGTTATTTAGAGAGTATTTAGGTACGACTCCTTCCTTCTGCTTCATGGAAAGCACATTAGATAGGGTATTATAAACATCTCTATTCCAATCCTAGTCCAGCCAGTTGGACACGAATTTCTCAAGGTCAGTTTTGCTCATCAGTAAAATCAGAAGGGTAGTGTTTTCTCTATTCACCTCACAGTTTTGAGGATTAAATAAAATCATGAATGTAAATATGGAGTCATGGACCATATCACTATTTGTGGAGACAGGAGAAAGTATAAGCTCTGTAATCTTTAATTTATTCCTTGCTTTCCAGAAGCCCCATTTGCTTTGATTCAATCTTGACTAATATAACCACAGCTAAAGCCAGACTGTTGATCCAGGAATTGTTACATAAGGATATTGGGAATGTTTGCAAGATCAGTAGTTCTCAAACTTTTGGTCTCAAGGTTGCTTTGTACTCTCAAAATTTTATTGAACATCCTACAGAGCTTTCATTTATTTGAGTTACACCTATATTTAGAATATTAGAAATTAAAACTGAGAAATATTTAACTATTTAAAGGAACAAAAGTAAATTTATTATATTACCATAAATATTCTGGTGGAAAATAACTATAATTTTGAAAGCAAAAACAACCGTTGAGAAAGTGGTGTTTTGTATTTTTTTGCAAATCACTTTCATGTCTAGCAATACAAAACAGCTGGATTTTTCACAGCTGCTTCTGCATTCAATCTCTTGTATTGAAGAGACTACATCACATAGCCTCTAGAAAACTAAATTTTATATCCATGAGAGAATAAGGAAGAGAATATCTTAATATTGTAAAAATAATTTTGATCTCATGGAAGTCCTGAAACAATCTTGGGAACCCCCAGGTATTCCTGGCTGCTTTTGAGACGTTTTGGCTTAGAAGGTACTTAAAACATGTATTCATCCTGCATTGTGATGAGGATAAAGCCTATTAGAATGATACCTTAATCTGATTTAGTAACCAAAAGTGTTTTTTTCTAGGCTACCTTTAAAAAACCTGTTACTGATAATCTCCTATGAATTTAATAATTATTTTAAAATAATTATTCTTTTTAAAAATTGAGTTGAGATATAACCCTGTGTAAGTTTGTATACAATGTGTTGACTTGATATATTTATATTTTGTGAAATGATTACCACAGTAGTGTTAGCTAAACCCTTAGCAGTTATTCTTATGGCCAAGTATACTAATTTGTTTTCAGGGAACTGAGTTTTCTGTACTTCACTTGTATATAAAGGGACTAAAAATAACTTTTTTATTGTCAGAGACCTATCAGTACTTCTCTGACAATGGATTTTTATATAATTGGTAAAAAAAAGATTACAGACTTATTTATTCAACCAATTTAAGAGGAACACTTTACTTTGACACAAATGTAAAATGGTATTATTATTGTGAGTGAGACCCAGGAAAGTAAGAGGTTCGCCTCAAGTCACATAGCTGCCTGATGGGAAAACAGCAAATTGAATCTGAGCTTCCGACTGCTTATTTAGTGCTTATATCACAACTAGTTGTTTACTTTATTGGAGCTCTTTACTTTTAGTAGAGCCAGGAAATGCCTCCACTTTCAGACCATTCAGGTCACTTATTGTAAACTCCTATCATGCCTGCACTTTCCCCTCTTAGTACTCATCACATTCTAATTTCTAGCTCACTGTTCATCAGCACCAGATGGTAAGCTTAATGCAGGCAGAACTCACACCTGCCTCATTCGCTGGTATGTTCCTGATACATAGCAGACTCTGGACAGGTTTTTATGGAGTGAATAGTGTTGCAAAGAATCTGCAGTGAATAATGTTGTAGAATTAGAGTTAGGCTAGGTTTGACTAGACTTGGAAGTTAACGTAATTATTTAAAATCCTGCTTTAAAATGCTATAGCTAAAATATACTTTATAACATAGCAATTTCAGACCTGAAATATACCCAAGAGAAAATAGTACATAGGTCCACCCAAAGGCAAACACAAGAATGTTCACAGCAACTTTATTCAGATTGGTCCCAACACAGAACCCCCCCCCCCCCCCCCCCGCCGCCAAAAGAAATATAGAAATAAATTTTTGAGTATTCATATAAATGGTATATTACACTATAATAAAAAAGAGAGAAACTATTGGTGAAAAGCATGGATGTATCTCACAAAACTTACGTTGAGTGAAAGACACAAGATAATATATACTGTATGACTCTATGTATATTAAGTTCAAGAATCGGCAAAACCCATCTATAGTTATTGAGACCAGAATAGTGGTCACCTTTGAGTTTCACTGAGTGAGGAGGAGGGTGTCGACCGGGCAGGGAAATGAGGGAATCATTGAGGGTGCTGAAAATCTTCTCTGACTTGATCTGGGTTGTAGTTACATGAGTGGATGTGAGCATGCACATTCATCATGCTCTATACTTAGGATGAATGTGCTAATATATACCTTACTATATGTGAGTGGGCATTCTGGTTCTTTCCATTTCTTGGCAACTGTGAGTAATGCTGGTAGAAATGTGTCTGTGCAAATATCTCTTTGAGATCCTGCTTTCATTTTTGGGAGGGGTATAGATCTAGAAAAAGGATTGTGGGATTATGTAAGTCTATATATATACATATTTTAAAGAACTTCCATACTGTTTTCTATAGTGGTTCCACCATTTTATAATCACATCAACAGTGCACAAGGGGTCCAATTCCTCCATGTAGAATTCTTAAAGACCATCTTTCCTCTTTGAGAAATTCTCTGGGAATTGTGACCAGAAGTACCCTTTTTTTTTACACTTTTGAATGTTAAAAATATACTTATTAGATGTAATTTTTCAGAGAAATTTTAAGTTCACAGAAATATTGAATGGAATGTATCACTCAAGGTGAAAGATACAGAAATTTTCCTTATACTCACTACCCCAATACATGCACAGCCTCCCCCATTCTCATATCTCCCACCAGAGGGGTATCAGTACCATATAGATTATACAGCCCATATTAAGGTTCACTCTTGGTGTTGTATGTGCTTTGGGTTTGGACAAATTTGTGAGACATCTATCTACCATACAGAGTAGTTTCATTGCCTTAAAGCTTTTCTGTGCTCTATTTATCCTTCATATCCCTTATTCCTTTATTCTTTTTAATTGTCTCCATAGTTTGGCCTTTCCCAGAAGTCATATAGTCAGAATAACACAGTATGTAACCTTTCAGAATGGCTTCTTTCATTTAGAAGTATGCACTTAAATTTCCTCCATCTCTTTTCATGGCATGATTGCTTCCTTCTCTTTTAAGTGCTTGAGAATTAATGCACCATGTGGTCAAAATAGAAAATAATTTCGTACTATAACTTGCTAAGAGGGTCAAACTTAATTATCCCAACCATGAACAGGAAAAGATGATTATGTGATGTGGTAGCAGTGCTAATTATCACTACAATGGCAATTGAATTACAGTATATAAATCTATCAAATTAACATGTTGTACACCTTGAATTGACACTGCATTTTATGTCAAATATATTTCAGTAAGGAAGGGTTCCCATTGCCTTAAAGATTGAAACTGACATGTCTCATGGTGCCTGACTGTCCTGCCCAGCTGCTTTCGCATCCTTCTTCCCTGTTCCCATTCAGAAAATCTCTCCCCACTCTACATTGTCCTGTTGTGTCAACATTCATGGCTCCCTCTTCTTCCTTAGTTGCCCTAGGGTTCTATCTTCTGCTAAAACTAGTGCGGAAGATGACTCTCTTACTTCCTTCAGGATTGTAAGCCGTAGGAAGTAGACCTGGGCTGCTGGTGGTTTTTTTTTTTTATCACAGAAAAGCCTCTATGTACCAGGAGATAGTAAGGTTAATATGCAAATTGAAGCAGAGACAAAGTTTATCAATAGAGAGACAGAGAGCTAATGCTGGATTTGAGCCCCAAGATCCACTCAAGGTATTAGAGTTGTCTAGGTCCAATGAGCTAATAAATGCATATAAGTAAAAATGGACATTAGGTGGTGCATGTTCAATAATTGTTAGTGATCCGTAATCACATCTCAGTGTACAAGTGATTTCTGTTGTCCTGTCTTCTCCAAGTGCATTGTAAGGATTTTGAGAGCAGGCACTAGGTCTTACTTACTCATCTCTGTCCTTTCCAGGATTAGCGCAGTGCCTGGCATATGCTAAGTTCAATAACCCTGTTGAAGATAATTTAATAGATCAGCATGTTCTGATTTCTGTCAGACACACTCATTGTGTGACTCAGCCTCAGCTTTCTAAACAAGTCCATGGGGATTTTTTAAAATACATTTGTGCCATTTACTCCTGAGAAAAACATCTTTTGCCTATGGGTGTGTTCTGTTACTTTTAGTGTTCACCTCTTGGACTAACCTACCATGATTTTTTTTAACGAAGCAACTATTTTTACTTTGTTTTTTTTTTTTTTTTTGATGCAAAATACATTATCTTTTGAGAGAGTTGGATTTTTTTTTTTTTAATCAGTAAGCCAAGACTCCCAACTCCTTGTATTAGTTTTGGAAAGATAAAACCGTCCTGGTGCTAAGCTTTGAAAGACCAAATCTCTCACAAAGATAATTGAAATGTAAAACAACTCAAAACTAAATTGTTAATGTTGCCTTTGGTATATTTCCCCCTTTTCCTGTAAAAGAAGGAGATAAAAAGTATTCTTGATTTTTTTCATGTTTTTAATGTATACATGGAAATCCTAATGTCTGTTTACTTTAATGCTAGTGTTTGAAGCTGTGTTAATTATTAATGAGAAAAGTACCATGCAGTGGAACAAAATGAGTCAGTTTATTCTGATTTCCTGCCTCAGTGTGGTGGACAAATATGAAAACGACAATGCTAGGGGTTTCTACTTCCACAACCAATAGCTTGGAGTATGGAGGAGGGGAACCATTTTCTCAAAAAGATCTGTGAAGCACATGTGATTTGAGCATCAGTCCTCATAAAATGAGAGAACTTGAATCTTTCATTCTTTCAGTTCTCCAGCTGGGCTATTGGCTCCAAACATAAAACAAAGCGCTGGGAGAAGGATTTTTTTTGTTATTAACAGCTGTATGCTGGGTGTGTACATGTGTCTATTTAGAAAAGGCTGCCCTTTCAATGTCTCTCCCGTCAGGACAACTTCTTCTGGCACCCTTATTTGGAAGATCTCTTTAAGATATTTTACAGGGAGACTTTTAGATATCTTTTAGAAATATTGAATATCTTTTAGATTTTTAAAAACAAAATCTTAAAAAAATCATTTAGAAGTAAAAGTTTTATTTTCTTCCTTTCCTTTCTTTCTTTTCTTTTCTTTCTTCCTTTCTTCCTCATGCCTCATCATTATTGTTATTTTTGCTGTATTGGGTAGGGTCTTCTACGATGTTGGATTGTGGTGACTGTAGCAGGCATTTTCTTTTCTTTCTTTGAAAGTGAAAGAAGTGAAAGTGAAGTCGCTTAGTCGTGTCTGACTCTTTGCGACCCCATGGACCGTAGCCTACCAGGCTCCTCTGTCCATGGGATTTTCCAGGTAAGAGTACTGGAGTGGGTTGCCATTAGTGGTTACTAAAATTTTGCCATTAAGGATAAGATTTCTCATAGAGGTCTTTGATTGGGTAAAAAGATTTCCATTCTGGTCTTAGCTGGCTAATAGTGTTTTTTGTTTGTTTGTTTAGTGAATGAGTGTTGAATTTTACTGAATACCACTTTTTGACATTTATTAAGATGATCATATGGCTTCTTTCCTCCTTCAATATATTAAATTGCTAGATGTTTTTATTTTGAACTGTCATTACAATCCTGAAATAAACCCTATTTGGGTATAATATCTTTAAAAATACATAGGAAGATTAGATTTGAAGGTGTGTTATTTAGAATTTTGCACTTCTGTGTAAAAAAGTGATCTTGGTCTGTACTTTTAGAGTTTCAAGCAGAGCACATGGCTCTTTTTTCTGCCTTGCTGGGTTTATTTCATTCCCTGTTATTCTATAGCCACCCCAAACTCTGAGGTCAACAAGTCTCTGCCTCTACAAACTCCCACTAGGTTGTGTTTCTGTTCTTTTCTCATATAAAAAGGTGTTAATCTTGCTTTCATTTTATTTACTTATTTGCTTTAATTTGATCTATTTAAAGTGGACCCTTCCACTCCTAGCCAATAGTCTTTTGTGTTGCAGCGTTGTCTCCCATAGCCACTGGGTTTTATAAATTCAGTGGAGGGACTTCCCTGGTGGTTCAGTGGCTAAGACTCCATGCTTCCAATGCAGGGGGCCAGGGTTCAATCCCTGGTCAGGGAACTGGATCTTGCCTGCTGCAATTAAAGATTCTGCATGCTGCGATGAAGACCAGAGATCCCTCGCATCAAAACTAAGACCCGATGCAGACAGATAAATAAAATAAATATGAAAAAAAAAAGAATTCAGTGGAAAACCATCTTCACAGTACGATGGATAACACTTCTGTGCTTAGTGTCGTCAGCAACACTTAAAAGGCACACTCCTATTTGTTTTAAATATAGATTTTTGGTGAAAGTGTTAGCTGTGCTCCTTAGAGAATGCTATATTCTATGGCAGTTTAACAAAATTGTACATGTTTACAATTCAAAAAGGTATGGTCATTTCCAACACATGGCATTCTGTATTTTTCATATGACATCTAATCCTAGAGTTAGAAATAGAATGACTTCTTTAAAATGCATTTTTATTCAGTACTAAGTTCAACAACACATGCTTTTAGGGGGAGAATTCTTCATTTTTCCTTTGGTTAAGTTCTTTTAAAACATTCTGGCTTTGCATTTCAACTCATTCAAAGAATACTTTATTAAAGTTGATAACTGTATTATTTCAGCAGCCGCTATCCATTGGTGGAAGATATGAGAAAGATTCACTTATGTGTATAAGTGGGTACCTCAGATTTCAAGATATTTTGGCTAAACTATAGTTCTGTTTATTCTAATATATGTTCAGCACAAAGTTAGGCCAACCATCATTTGTATAATTAACTTAATGAAAATTACATTTCCTGAAATATGTTGCAATCTAAGTTGTTGTTGTTTTTTGCTTAGAATGCTGAAGGTATTTTTTTCCCTACAGAAGTGGTATAAAACATTTATTTCTGTTTCCATATGAATCCACAAGCTTTATTTAGCCCAGATGTTAGGAGAAGCACATCAAGGCAACTACCTACCATCATTCCTTTCTCAACTAATAGCATCTAAAATTATCTTCATTTCTTTGCAGGTGAGATTTTCATAAGCTGGGAAAGTTTTAAATTCAGTCTGAGAACAGGATTGTCTATCACACTCTGTTTCCTGTCATCATTAGGGCTTTATTTCTTGGTTTTTTAAAGATTAGTACACGAATCATACATTGTCACTATATTTTGTTTACTAACACTTGTGTGTAGTGAACACTGTTTACTTACAGAAAGCTTAGTGGTTCTTGGAGACATTTTCATCCATTTATTCTCAGAGCAAGAGGAAGGAATCAAGAGATTCTTGAAGATTTAAAATTTTTGCTGACTCTGAGTAAGTATACATGTCCCTTTCATTGCTGAAGTATCCATAAAGCATGTTTTAAAATGAAATTATTGTTTTTTTCTCTCTCTTTGTATTCTTTTTCATTTTTTTCTTTGCTTTATTCCTTCTTCACATAATTTTCTTCCCTTTCTTCTCCATTTTCTTCTCTCTCCCTCTCATTGCTTCCCAGAGAGAGGGTCTTACATGGTGACCTTGTTCAGGAAAACCAGTCTTGTCTGAATTGGATTTACAGTGCCTTGTTCTTTAGGCAAAAGTTTAGAATAACCAGACGTGTCTCAATGTAAACATTTTCCCCAAAGCAAGATAACACTCCAACTTCTCTATTTATGGTCAATTTAAAAGTTAGCCCAGATAGTAATGCCACTATTTTATTTTTTTCTGGTGGAGATGAAACACAGGAAAGCATTTTATCTTGCAGTTGTTAAGGAACAAAGCTTTCACCCACCCACTGAATCCCGCCAAGTTTAACTGAATGAATCTCTGTTGAGAGGACATTTCTTGACCTGTAATAGGGTGGAATCGGTGGGGTCATAAACTATATGCAAATGAGATGAGATTTACAGAATTTTTCTGGGTTTTTAAAAAAGAGCCAGACACATGAAAAGCCTTATAAACTGAAGAACTAAGGTGGTACTTAAAAACAACCCCTAGAATCTCCTCTTTTCCTTTAAAGGCTGTGACTAAAGTTCAAAGAGGCCAGGTCCCCTCCCTCTCCCTCCTCCTTTCTGAATGCAGGACAGCTTGTCTGAATTTGAATAAAAACCTTTCAGGATGGGAATTTATTTCAGGAGAGGTTCAGGAAAAAAAAAATGTTTGACGAGTTTGAAGGTTTAGGAAAAAAATGTTTGAAGAGTTTGAAGGTTTAGGAAAAAACTTGTGTGAGTATGAGTGTGAGTGGGTATGAGCATGTCTGTGTGTGTACCTACGCCTATGTGTGTACCTACGCATATGTGTGTTTGCACACACGTGGGTATGAGGGTGTGTAAAATGTGTGTGCTTGCCTGTGAATGCATTTGTCTGTGTGTAGGTGTGGGTACGTGCACATGTGTGGGTGCCTGTGTGTAGTGTGTTGGGTGGTTGTGTGGATGGGGTGTGGGTGTGTGCCATGTGTGTGTCTGTGAGTGTGTGTGCCTCTGTGCTGCAGCGGGAGAGGCAGCTTGGGCTCAGCCAGTGGCAGAGCAGTTAGTAGAGAACTAATAGTGAGAAAGAGAGCTGGGGAGAGACTAGGAAGAGACGCCACCGACCTTTAACAAAAGCTCAGTTTTGTCCCTGCGGACCCAGCCGGCAGAAGGGACTGGAGAGCTGTGGCTCTCCGCCAGGGAGGTCGGGCTCCCTGCAAACAGTTGCAGGCATCCCTGATCATGCCCTTTTCCCTGGGAGTCCTGAGCTTGGCAATCGGGAAGTTTTCAAAGCTTCAGCAGCAACTGCAGCCTCGGAGAAGACCAGCAAAGACTGTGGAGTGTGTATGTGAACTTCAATTCTATATTTTCTTATGGGGTGGGTTAATGGATTTTTAGTACAAAGAGAGCTAAAACTCAGCTGACCTGAAAGACTGGAATTTCAGCTCTTCCCCTCCCTGGGCTGTTTTTCCTCCCCCTTCCTCTCAAAGCCCTTTAAATCAGAGATTACCGGGTCAGTGACTCTTATCCTGCCTGCCTGCGCCAAGGGTTTCTAGCTTTTGACTTGGCAAGGAAAACCACTACCTGTAAGTATCTGCTTTATGTATTTCCTCTCCTCTCGACTGTGAACGTTCTGCTAGAATGCTCCAGAGGTTATTTGTGTGGTAGCATTAACTCCAAGTAATGATACAAGAAGTAGATTAAGTCTGCTTGCAAAAGTTATCATATAAGCTCACAAGGTGGCAAATTGCAGTGTTAAAGAGCCCTATGTCCCCAATGGGAGGCTCTTTATTACATAAATTGAATTTATAACTCTCTTCTCAATCCATCCCCAATAGCATTTACCAGTGAAAAGACATTTTTACATTCTGAATTGTCCCCTTCCCCCATCCCCCAAATCAGAATATTTCTTTTCAGCTAAAGAAAATGGCAAAGAGAAAAAATGCAAAAATTAACAAAACAGATATATATCCTCATGGTATAAAGATACAAAAGTTTGGATGAGATGATTTTTGGATAGCTTTGCTTTAGTTTAGTTATATATATATATATATATATATATATATATATATATATATATATTTAAAGTATGGTTTCTTTTTTTATGGAGTTGAAAGCCAGTGTTGGAGAGGCAAAGAAATCATATTGTTCTGAAGTTTCTGACTGATTTTTAATCTCTTTCTTCTCTTTATGTGGATTTGGCCTAGAGACTTTTGTGCTGTAGTACATTATTTCTTTTAGTTGTCATCTGGATCCCAGAAATAATTTTCTAGGCATATAAGTTTTGTTTCTCTCTTCTCCAAAGGTTGTGTGCAGTCTTGTTGTGTGGTATGAATTACAAAGCTTAAAAAGAGCATTTCCGGGGGCTGGTTGGAGTTTATGGCCTGGGAATCTTGCTGGAGATATTAACCTCTTCAGGACTATTCTGCAGACCTGAGCAGGAGATCCAAATGCTTTATAGGTTTCTGCTCTGGAAAAGTGATGCCACCATATTCAGCACTGCTTAAAGCTTGAAGCTTAGCTTCTTAGTCCTCTGCTTTCCTTTGATAAAATTGCTTTCAGAAATAACACTAGGAAAATGTTAACTACTTTCCCTCTTTCTCTTCATCAGAGATCCTCAAAACCCAGTGTCCCTAAGAATCACTTGGGGTAAGGCAGGCACCTAGGCCACACCCCCAGAGGAGTTTAGACTTGGTGGGACGGGGTTGGGGGACTAGAGGTGTGGGGGGTGGGGGGGGGGCAGGAATTTCCCCAGGTGATCCTCATGCAGGCAAGATCACACTTGGATGAGTAGTGCTTTACATTGTCCTTGGCAAATTAAATTCTGGTCACGTCCTCAGTTAATGTTAAACCTCACACCTAAATGATAAGCATGAGTGTGAGCTGCTGTTGAACACAATTACGTGAAGCATGGTTTTGCATGCTTGACTGCCAAACCAGAACTTTTAACCAGCTCTCCTGCCATTACATTTCCCATGAGTAAGCAAAGCAGTCAGGGATAGGTGCCCCGATTCCTTGTGTTGGACTGTGTGGTCTGACCTGCTCTGCATGGCCAAACTATGTTTGTCTTGGAAACTTTAAGCCCAAGGGTATTCTTAGTTCTTTATCAACCTGCTGGGAATGTTCTGTTCTTGGGGACAGATTAGGCTGAGTGGGCTGAACTGAGTTGGATTATTTCTTGGGACCTGTTCAGTAGAAGTATAATTCCTAGAAATCTGTTTTGGTTGGACAAACCCACCAGGATTGGGAGAAATAGGAAATGATTCCTCCATCATGTTGAGGTCCTCATTAGACAGCATGTGAAAGGAAGATCTCAGCTTCCATCCCTGTCACCAGTGACAATGATTGACATAGTATATTTACAGTAAAAAGAAAATAGGATATGGTCATCAGTGCCCTTTTCTTTTTTTCCTCTCCTCATTCCAGATATTTGTAGGTACCTACTACATGCCAGGCTCTGGGCTGGTGCCAAGGATTCAGAAAATCAGTGTATATAATGTGGATAGACACTTGGTCTTCATGGTGTTTCATGTCTTAGCTGTTGCTAACCAATCTTATATGAGTCAACTATTCTTGCTAACCTTCACTTCTGCCATCAATAAAACAAAAGTGTTGAATAAAAAGCGCTTCCGGTATCTTTCTAACTCTGATATTCTGACATTGATGGATATGCCTCAGTCTTCTAAACATAGGTATAGAGGGATGAGAGCTTTTCAGTGTTTGCTTTGACCACAGGCCCAAAGATTTGGCTTACTGCTTTTCTTAAAATTTTCAAAAATACCATTTAAGTTTTCTTTCACGGAGAATCAAGACTGCTGATCTAGTGAGTTATAGACAAATGCTACCTTTTCAGAGCACGCAGTCATTCTCACAATGGAAGCCTGTAACTCTCTGGAAAGGCTGTTCCCTGGGCTGGGTTGCATGGGCCAGCAGCCTCTTATCTTGTCTGAATCTGGTGTTGCTCTGCCTTTGGAGAGCTGGGTGGTCTGAACAGGACTTGCTTGCTGGCTTCCGTACTTGCACAGCTTGCTCCCTGACCCTTTCATTCAAGTGGTTTGATAGCTTTTGTGCTGCTAGGTGAGAGACTCAAACAGAGACCTTTGAGGGGCTGGAGAAAAAAAACAAAACAAGTCCCTAATTAAATCTTAC
The DNA here is from genome assembly GCF_042477335.2 of Ovis canadensis. Lineage (NCBI taxonomy): Eukaryota > Metazoa > Chordata > Mammalia > Artiodactyla > Bovidae > Ovis > Ovis canadensis. Next base: position 84,033,114 of record NC_091246.1, on the reverse strand, counting down.
ATTTTTCGTATACTGTAGTTTCTTTTACTGCAGTGAATGGGGCAACATTTCAAAGGGTTCTAAAACTTGCCCATCAAGATAAGAATATCAAAATATAGGCGTGACCTGTGTGTTTTTCTGACAAATGTAGCCTCCAGCTGTCTGAAGATATTGCGTTTGGATGAAAGTGGTCACTGGAAGACAGAGTGTAGAGATCTTGCAAAGTTAAGATATTTTTGACAAAATGTTCTTGGCCTCTTGTTGGTAAGTTTAATGGGGAGGGCAGAATAGGCTTTGGTTTCACTTTAGTGCATCGTCAAAGGCTGCTAAAATTGTTTGTCATTCTTTGCTCTCAACTTTGTTCTTGAACCCTTCATATCTGACTTCCTTAGAGATAGAAGCAGATCATGCTCCAGGACTTGCTGAGCTCCAGGTCCTTCCACTGACATGGCCCACCTCCCTGGGATCCTGTCTCCGCATCCTATCAAGTGTTACCAGCTGCTCAGTATTTACAGATACTCCTTGAATTCTTCTCTTACAATAAACCAGGACTTTATCTTATGAGGTTGCACTCAATACCACAGTCTTTTCTTTCCAAGGTCTAAATTTCTTGTTAGCATAATTTTTTTTCCATTTTGTAAATTATAAGCCAAAGTCATTGAGTGGTTATGATAATTTCAGAGGGGATCAGAATTCCCAGATGATTCATCCAAATGTTCAAATGTTGTTGAGTGTTTCCTATCAAATCCTGTTTATTGCCTAGATTTGATTTTATTTGTTTCCATAAAAGTGATTCTTCTTGAAAAAACAATGTAACATCCAAGAGTAATGCTTTAGTTCTGTTTTGTATAAATCTTCTCTTTTGCTATCATGTGGTAGGATGAAATATTTTGTCAGTAGGCATTAGTGGCTGTTGTGAAACCAAAAAGTAATGTTTGTAGAGAGCCCTTTTGAATATTAAATCCGAGTGGTATAGTAGAAAAAAAGAATGGCCTTTGAATAAATTTCAGTTGGGTTCCAATCCTAGGCTGTAATGTTCTTTGGTTTTATGATGTTGGCCAAGTTACTTACCAGTGTCCTTGGGAGTAAAATAAATGTGTTGATGCTTACCTTCCAGGTATTTAGAAGGGCTAAATGACATTTGGAAAGCACTCATCATGGTATATGACATGCAATTGGTTCTCACTAAATATTTCTTCTTTAGAAGAGGACTAACTGGTATGAAGGCTGGAAAGCACTGAATGCGTGACAAGCCACTCAGTTTATAGGTCAGAGGGGAAATGGGAAATCGAGCTTTCTTCCAGGCCTCAAAGACTGGGCAGGACAGATATCTGTCCACCACTTCCTCAGCCTTTACCTCTGGGCAGCAGCCTTGTTCTCCCTTGGTTCCTTCTTCCAGGTTAAGAATAAGCATGAAACAAATTCATGAGCTCAGAGATCACCAGAGGGATTCACAGGGAGAGAACAAAGGCAATGTGAAAACCATTCTGTCCTTTTCTACCAGACCCTTCAGAGTTAGAGACTTGTACAGCCGTTTCAGATACATATATAAGGAGAGGAATCATTTCGTTTCTCTTGGGGTTTTGCTCTACTGTAGCAGGCAGCCCAACCTCAAGGGGGAGTATTTGTTTCACATTTTGAAACTCTCCAGTTGCCCTGTGGTCAGCCTATGAGCTGTCACCAAATGGAAAGACACAGCCATTCAAACATGTGGTGTGAGTACTCTCTATCCCTGTCTTTCTTGCTCTTCTAACCAGTTTTTCTTTCAAGTCCAAAGTTTAAACTGGAATAAGTTAGTCTCTCAACTTATATCTATGGACCTCCTCTGCACCAAGTCCAGTGACCAAAACTGGAGATAATTTGAGTGAGCAGAACAATCATGGTTGTTATCTTCAAAAAGCTTGCAGGCTAAGGTCAAGGGCAGACATGTTTTCAATGACTGCAAATAAACAGATGCCTGTAGGTGCGCATTGTGTGGTAAGGGTATTGCAGGATTCTACACAAGCAGTTAACCTAGTTTGGGAGGTTGATACCTGGAGGAGGGGTAGAATTTAGCCAAATGTAGTGGTAGGCAGGAGAGGGGAAAGGGCATTCTTAGCAGAGGGGACAGCATGAACAAACCATGGAAAGGCCTGGAATGGGGAGTGCCACAAGTTTAGGAAAGAAACGAAAACCTGAGTGACTAGCTTGTCAGTGGCAAGGAGGAGGAGTTGTGTGAGGAGAAGCTGGAGAGATGGCAGGGGACAACTACACAGGGAAATCCAGTCTCACAGTTAAAGGGACCCCAGAAAGTACCTAACCTACACTCGCTCCCTGAGAGAAAGAACCTTTCTGATGTCTGTACCTCAGCCCTTGCTGTTATTGGATGGCTTTGAAGGAAAGTTCTTTCTAAGAGGAACCCATCCTCCTCGTTCTGTGTATGGGAACCGCAGAATAAAGTCATTCCTCTGGCAGGTATTTGAAGACAACTTTTTTTCATAAATTATTGCTCAAGTAAATCTTCTCTGTCCCATACATATGCAGTTGATGTTTTGGAATGTAAATTTATATGTTTGTGTTTGTTGAAAGTGAGCTTGGTGGCTTCAGTTCATCATTCCAGCCTCCATTATCTAAGATATACATCTTGACTATGTCCTCAGTGATAACAGTTAACCTTTCTGGATTTTTGCTGTCTGTGAATTGGATAAGCTAATCTCTTTATCTTTGTTTAGGAATTTGGAAAATTGTTGGACCAGAGGGTGCCAAGAGTGGTGCTATGGGCACCATCCAAGATGTTTCTCACAGCAATGTCCAAGTGTAAATGAGGAGAACTCAGCAGTGTTAGTGTGAGCTGATCTTGATCTGACAAGAGTGCTAAATGCACAGTTCAACTATAGTCACTGATTTCATTTGTCGATAGTGTGTTGAGTGCATATCACACACAGCAGAGAGTTCTGTCCTCCTGCTTTGAAAAACATAGTCACACAATTGTGTAGGATGTGATACATGCCCCATGATGGGTTTAAGTAAAGTGTGACTTTTCTGCAATAGCAGGAAGAAAATCTTTCCAAATGGAATGATGAGGTCTTAGGACATCTTGAAGGAGGCAGTTCACAAGGCACTGTGGGAAGGATTTTAATAAGAATGGAAGCAAAGACATTCCAGGTAGGGCAGACATGAGGAAGGGCATACAGGTGAGAATGTCCAGCAAGACCCAGTGATGTGTAACTGAGGTTGCAGGAGGGGGAGGCCTGTGGTCTGAGGATACAGGAACCTAAAGGTGCTGGCCAGAGATCATGGAAGCAGCCATGTAGTGGGAAGCCAGGTGAGGTCAGACTTTAAAGAGTAGTGTATTTTCAATGATACTATATGACCAAGAGAGAACAAAGCAGGATGGAGAGAAAAGGAAGAGAAGATAAAGGAGAAAGAGCATTTGTCAGGTAGAAAGCGAAACGGGAAGTGTATTGAGTCACAGGAACGGAAGTGTATTGAGTCACAGAAGCAATTATGCAGACAGTGTGGGTGGAGGGCATTGTTGGGCACTATAGAGATCGGAATGGACTGTTTAGAGATCGGAATGGACTGATCATCAGAAAGAACTGTTCAGAGAAAAGTTCAGTTTGCTGTCTCCATTAGGCAGTCACAGGCAGCCTTTGAGACAGCTATTTTGTGGGCTGGTAGTAATTTCCTTTTAGGAAATACAAGGCTGGTGAAGGAGTGGGTAGAGATACATTTATTTGGCTGTGCCAGTTCTTAGTTATGGCATGTGGGACCTTCAGGCTTGGTTGCGGCACACAGGCTCTTTCAGTTGCAGCATGTGGACCCTAGTTCCTTGACCAGGGATTGAACCTCGGCCGCCTGCATTGGGAGTGCAGAGTCTTAGCCACTGGACCACTGTGGAAGTCCTGAGACAATGTTTCAAGGAGATAGTATTGTTGGTCACGATGAGGTATATAATGGGAAAGGGGCAAAGTAAATTCTTGGTGACTATTATAGCAATAGTCATAATAACAATAGTGGTAGTAAAAAACACATTTATTGAACACCCACTCTGTGCTCAGGTGTGCCCACTGTAATGACCTCATTTTATTACCTCCTTATAGACTCTTTCTCTAAGTACAGTCACATTCTGAGGTCCTGGGCATTAGGATTTCAGTATATGAATTTTGGGTGAATGAAATTCAGCCCATAACATCATACCACCATATCCAGGTGTCCTCCTTGCAGTAGTTAGCTGATCTTCCAAATTCTTTAGATATTACTGCAGCCAAAGAAAATAGAATAAAACCTGTAGTCTCATAAACCCACATTTAAAATCAGTTTATAATGCACTCTGTATTTCGAGTTTGGCTTCAGGATGAGGTGACCGGGAAAATTCCTCATGCAGGACTACCTTTGCATTTTCAAAAATCCCAGATGGCAGCCATTTTGCCTTTTCTTATTTGGCCATAAAGCCCACATGGTACTGATCTGTTAGTGTTAGGAATGAGCAGTCTGCCCTGTGTACCATTTCGTATTACAGAGGCTATGTCAACTTCAGTCATTGATTGTTGCTGAATCGCTTTATTGGGAACTACTGGTCTTTATTTACTTCTCATGAAGTGAAATTCCCTGGTCTGTGGCTTTATAAGTTGGTTTGATGCTAGGCCCTTATGGTGCATGTACATCACACGCTATGGGATACAGTGGTAGAGTGACTCTGGAGGTCCTCAAGTATCCCTTCCTGCACCAGTTTGCCTACATTAAGAATGCCAGTTGATGGTAACTGTGAGCTAGCTGATGGAGACATGGGCAGAGACCATATGGCACTGCATAGCAGCCTAGCTGTCAAGGACAGCTCCATGCTTGCAGGTGCCACATCTGAATTGCTAGCTCTGTGGCCAGAGAATTCTGAAATGAGGACTTTAAAACCTAAAACTTGAGACTTCAGCTTTTCAAGATTAAGACTTTTCAGAATTTTTAAGACTTAGACTCCAGACTTTAACATAATAACATGGTAAGGAGCACATGTACCTTTGACGTGCATGCTCAGTCATGTCCAACCCCATCAGGCTCCTCTGTCCGTGGGATTCTCCAGGCAAGGATACTGGAGTGTGTTGCCATTTCCTCTTCCAGGGGATCTTCCTGTCCCAGAGATTGAACCTACATCTCCTACATTGGCAGGCCAGTTCTTTACCACTGAGCCCCCAGGGAAGCACCTTTGATGTGAGGGTGGTTGAATTTCTCTATTCATTAAAAACAGCAACAGACTATCTTTACAGCAATCTTGTGAAATCAGTATAATGAATCTGCACTGTATGGATGATGAGAGCAAGGTTGAGAAAGTTTAAGTAACCTATTTATATCACAGACTGGGGTTCTTTCTAGACACTAGAGTATTGAAAAAGTGAACAGTTTAGTCAAAATGTTTATCCTTATTTCAAAGGCTTAATGGAGGTCTGACTACAAAGAGATGTGTGAACTGAAGAGTATGACGCAAATGTCACGCGATTTTATCTGTCTTTCTCTTTATATAAAAAAGCGGATCTACTTAAAAAAAGGAATCGACTCCCTTTTCCCTCAAAACGTAGATCTTTGTTTTTTGTTATTGAGTCAAACAGGCCAAGTGGAAGGCTGGAGAAAGTGGAATGGGTTCCACTGGACAAGATCAAGAAGTTTCATGACCATGTGAAGGGGATGGGAGTTTGGGAAGAATGGATACGTGTATATGGATGACTGAGTCCCTGTACTGTCCACTTGAAACTATCATAACATTGTTAATCGACCGTACTCCAACAAAATAAAAAGTTTAATTTAAAAAAAGCAAGAAAGAGTGTTCTTAGGGGTGAGATAATGGCTCTTGTTTTATTGAAGAATTGACTAAAAATAATTGGTATGTTAGGAACACAACGGGGAATTAGACTTTGGAGTGATGTGAGAGGTTTTTAGTTTATAGACCAGAATGTTTGAGTGTTTCTGCTTTGCTTCATATGATTAAGCAGGTAGCCTCCAATTCCTTCTAATCTAATCAGTAATGGCTTTGCCAGTGATGATTTGGGGAAGATCTATTACTTCTTGCCTAAACTCAAATGTTCTTTTCTATCACATCTTAAAACACCACACTATGAAAAAACAAACAAAAAAAAAAGCAAGGAAAAATATTAGCCTTGTGAGCAATAAAATTTATTGCTACAATATCTGTATTTAACTTTGTCTTTAAAGAATCACAGCAAGAGATACATTAGAATGCAAAGAAAACTAGTTGTAGCACAAAATCTTACTAGTTAAATTTTAATTTCTTTCATTTTTGACTTTGTTTACTTTCTAACAATTTTGCTAATTCAGGAAGTCACTGCCTTGCGTCTGTACACCTTACACATATGACTGGCTTCCTAGTAATGACCCTCCCAGCCAGGCTGTCAGGAATAGTACCTTCCTTTCCTCTCTGGGATATCTTATCTCCCTCTCCTCTTCTCCATCCCTCCCCAGTCACCTCCAGACTGGGCCATGCTTTCCAGTTCTTCCTGTTGCTGGCTTTGGAGGTGGCTCCCCAGCCCTAGTCTTACTACTTCACTCTACTGAGGTGGTTTTCAGACAAATCAAAGAACCTAGCTTCAGTCTGGGCACAAAGGTTCCTTAGACCTCTTCTTATAGAAGAAGGAAAGAAAAAAGTGCAGTTGTTTCCAGCAGCAATTCTCAATCCTGGTTGCTCATTAAAGAAGTTTTGAGTTCAGGTGCCTGGACTCCACCAAGATAAATTAAATCTTAAACTCTGGGAGAGGTGCTTGAATGATGAGGAAGGCAAGTCAGCGATGGGCCTCACTAGTTTAGGGGTGATGCCAGAGGCAGCTCTTTCACTTGGTGTTTTCCATTGTCAACACTAAGGCAGACCACCTTAATCCTTCACAAGGATTGCTGCTTCCTTCTGGGCCAGTGGAGTGGGGCTAAAACCAGGAGGGTGAAGTCTCCCCTGCAGCCAGTTCTTATCCTCAGGTCCTGAGAGACCTGGACTCAGCCGCCACATTGCATACCTCTAGGGGACGCCATTCACTTTGGGGGAGCTGTGAAAACAGCACCTTTGGCATCCTTGGGGCACAGTTAAAACACAGACGTTGCCTTGGAATTTGGTACACTGAACTGAGTGAAACTAAGGGAAGGACTCCCAACGCCTCTGCTCAACACTTTAAACATTAATTGGGTTTCCCACAAAAATCTCTTCCACCATGATGAGTTTATGCAGTGCTGAGTGCCATCACATTTCAAATTGCACGTCCCAGTTAGTCTGGACACCCATGCCTATGATAAATGTGTTCTTGTGTGTGCACGCGTGCTAAGTCGCTTCAGTCATCTCTGACTCTCTGTGACCCTATTTACTGTAGCCTGCCAGGCTCTTCTGTCCCTGGGATTCTCCAGGCAAGAATATTGGAGTGGGTTGCCATTTTACTTCTAGACAAATTATTTGAAAACCAACTTTTAAAAAATAGCTTATTTGTGTCTTGGAGACTCTAAGGAAGTATTTTAGCCAAGGGTATTTTTGTGCTGTGTGTTTTTCTCCTTTAAAATACTTCTCTAACTTATTGGTGTTTGGTATTGTTTTATACTGCTGTTCTTATATTTTGCGTAGCTTTATTCTCCACCACAGATTTGTTCAACAGTAAGTCATCTAATCAGACTTTCAGATACTTCATTTGCAGCCTGTGATGTTTATGGAGATTTCATTTTTGAACCAGTACTTGTAGCATTTTTAGTCTTGCTGGCTGAGCGCATCTTCTCGCTTTCCATAGCCCACCCCAAGTTCTGCCAAAGGAAGCAGATCAAGGTTTGCTTTTGTTCATGCAGTTAAGAATCTTAAAGCGATTAAGCTCAGTGGGCCACAGAGGTATCAGGGACTCCTGCATGTGCAGAACTAACACTGGCGCTGGGTTGTGTGTTCACATGTGGAGTCTCAGTGTGGGAGACTGTCTTAGGAACCAGAGAGACTTGATGGTATCTGAGTGGCCCTTGAGAAGCTGGGGACACACAGATCCTCAGAAAGGACAGAGCTAGGCTGCCTGGAGAAAATCACACTCATTTCCAGGCTTCAGAAGAGGAGCAAGTGAGAAGTCGCTGTGGTTTCTCTTGTTTCCTTTTGGCTGCTGATGGCTTTACACAGCTCTATGTAAAATTTCCTACCTCTGTCTGAATGTTACTGGAGGGTCAGTTCAGTTCAGTTCAGTTCAGTCGCTCAGTCGTGTCTGACTCTTTGCGACCCCATGAATCGCAGCACGCCAGGCCTCCCTGTCCATCACCAATTCTCGGAGTTCACTCAGACTCGCGTCCATCGAGTCAGTGATGCCATCCAACCATCTCATCTTCTGTCATCCCCTTCTTCTCCTGCCCCCAATCCCTCCCAGCCTCAAAGTCTTTTCCAATGAGTCAACTCTTTGCATGAGGTGGCCAAAGTACTGGAGCTTCAGCTTCAGCATCATTCCCTCCAAAGAAATCCCAGGGCTGATCTCCTTCAGAATGGACTGGTTGGATCTCCTTGCAGTCCAAGGGACTCTCAAGAGTCTTCTCCAACACCACAGTTCAAAAGCATCAATTCTTTGGTGCTCAGCCTTCTTCACAGTCCAACTCTCACGTCCATACGTGACCACAGGAAAAACCATAGCCTTGACTATGACTATTGACTGGAGGGTCAGTTCAACCTAAATTATGGAGTATGTCCAAGGATGGCTCAACTAATAACTTTTAGAAAATTAATAAACTTTAGTTTTTGAGCAGATTTAGGTTTATAGGAAGATTGAACAGAAAGTGCTGAGAGTTCTCACATTCCCTCCCTCCAGTTTCCCGTGATTAACATCTTGGTTTAGTCTGATATGTTTGCTACAACTGATGAGCCAGTAACGATTATCTAAAGCCCATAGTTTATATTAGGGTTCAGTATTAGTGTTGTCCCTTCTGTGTGTTTTGACAAATGTTTAGTGACATGCATCCACTATTACAGTGGTAACGTTTTCAGTGTGTTTTAGAAAAAAAAAAAACAAAACAAACAAAAAAAACTTTTCTTTGATTGGCCTGCGGTAGAAAGGGGAAGTGAGGAAACTGGCTTTGGTTGAGCCTTGTGTGTGTCCTGGTGACCTCAGTTGAGCCATGATATATTTATATATAATAGTACATTTAACTATTTAGCAACCCTGAAATGTATCAGTTATTGCATAGTTGAGGAAACAGAGCCCAAGGAAGAGTGAGAACCTTGTTTAGGGAAATGATGGAACAAGGAGAGGTATACCAGTCTGGTAGAGTTGATTCAGAGTCTGTGCTGATCACCGTTATATTTCCTTTCACTTCAGCTCCAATCCTGCATCAGAGAATTAAGTCCTGTATCCTTCTTCTGTTTTTCAGTACTGATAAATCAGAAAGTTGTTTACAAAGTTATTTGTAAAAAACCAAGTATTTGTTAAAAAAAATAAAGTGAACTGTTAAGTTTAAGTATCACAATAGTTTACTGCATCTCAGTATGTAATACTGTGGTTTACTTACCACACTCTGCTTATGTTAATGAATAAAGCATGCCTGAGCAATTTCTTTCAAGCTTTGGCTCTTAGGCCTCTATTTCCTCACGTTGACCTTGGGTGCTAGAGCGAACAGCTTGAATCTGGGCTCTCCAGCTTGTCTGCTGGGGTTGAATTCCATCTCCATGGTTTATTAGCATTTGCCTTGAACAAAATCTGTTTTCTTAGAATCCTTGGAATAGAATCTATTCCATAACTTGTTGTGAAGATTAAATGAGTTAAAACAGTACCAGAGGCAAAGTAAATACATAACACATGATGCTGCTGTTGGGGAAGATGATGACATGTACAATTTGGAGGAGAAGCTCCTTCCAGTTCTATGATTCTATAAATAGGTATAGTCAGGTATAGTGAATGTGTTTTCCATTCTAAGTTATTCAATTAAAACAAGCTATTGTGAAAATTTGTATGATACAACCCTCTGACTAAAAGCAAAATGAAAATAAATTATGGCCATTTCCTAATGTTCAGGGAAATACCTCTGATAACTTAAGAAACTTTAATAGTCATTAAGAACAAAACTATAAATTGAGGCCCAAAGTCTTTTCCCTCTGTGATCAGTTTTCTCTACCTTTCTTTGAAGGTAGTTTTAGTAGAAAGTCTTTGTAAAGAAAGGTTGAACGTCTGGTTTCCAGAGTGCCCTGGAATTTGGATTTCTGATGCAGATTCATTAAGTGTGGATTTATCAAGTGTGACCAGAAATTTTGTAGATACCATGTGACCATCCTATATTTCAATCATTTTAATTCTGTGACTAATGCCTTTTGAATGATTTTTCAAAGAACCTGGATTTTTAAATTAAAAATGGTTTTCTATAAGTTTGCAAACTTTGGACTTAATGATTTCTTTCTGCAGGGATTCTTAGTGCCTTTAATAAGCTCATAATATACTGTAAATCTCTAAAAGGAGTTTTTGGCATTCTGTGCTTCATGTATATTTGGATATAGAAGACTTTTGTGGAAAACTTTTTAACATCTTCAACATGTACATTTAAAAAAACACAACTTGCAAACTCTGGCCTTTTTCAGTGAGACAGACACTGAAGTGTTGAAAAATTTAAGAAAGGAAACCATCTAATGAGTTTGTGTGATAGTCAAAGATCCATATTTGCAGTCCTGTGCTTGATGGTACAGCCCAAGGGGTCTTTCTCTCCATAGTTCTCTGAGTCTGTGCTTCCTTTGACTGAAGCTGAATCTGGCCTCTGTACCCCAACATCAAATTAAATCTCAGAGGTAGACTTTTGGATGAAGTAGAAAAGAATAGCTTAATGCTTTGCCAGACAAAGGGGCCACAGTGGGCTAATGCCCTCAAAACTAAGTGTCCCAACATGGAGTAGGCAGTAAGAAGTTTTATAGTAATGATTCAAAGAGAGTGTGACAGCTCAGGGCATTCCTCTCATTGGTTAGTAGTGAGGTAGTGGGAGTCAGCATCCTCAACCTTCTGGGTCCAACCAATCTTGGGTCTAAGTGCTTGTGGGCAGTTTATGGTTAACTTCTCCCACCTGGTGAGAGTTTCAGTACCTGCAAAACAGCTCAAAGATATTGTCATGTATGGCCCTTGAAGGGGAAACAGGACGCTGCCCCAAAGCTGTACTATTATTTCTTAACTGTTCTTCCCCTGTCTCCGCATCCTCTCCCTTCCCTAATTCGCAACTATTTGAACCTGCCAGTGGAAACTCAGGGAAGGTCGTGGTGGCTGAATGAAGCCTATTTCCTGTAATCAAGAAATGAGGGACAAAGAAAGAGGTCCTGCTCAGTTTCATGATCTAGAGTCAGTTCAGTTAAGTCGCTCAGTCGTGTCCAACTCTTTGTGATCCCATGGACTGTGGCATGCCAGGCCTCCCCATCCATCACCCAGTCCTGGAGCTTACTCACACTCATGTCCATTGAGTCGGTGATGTCATCCAGCCATCTCATCCTCTGTCATTTTCTTCTCCTCCTGCCTTCAGTCTTTCCCAGCATGAGGGTCTTTTCCAGTGAGTCAGTTCTTCACATCAGGTGGCCAAAGTATTGGAGTTTCAGCTTTAACATCAGTACTTCCAATGAATATTCAGGGCTGATTTCCCTTAGGATTGACTGGTTTGATCTCCTTTCAGTCCAAGGAACTCTCAAGAGTCTTCTCCAACACCACAGTTCAAAAGCATCAATTCTTTGGCGCTCTGCTTTCTTTATAGTCCAGCTCTCATCCATACATGACTCCCGGGAAAACCATAGCCTTGACTAGATGGACCTTTGTTGGCAAAGTAATGTCTCTGCATGTTAATATGCAGGTTGGTCATAGGTCTTCTTCCAAGGAGCAAGTGTCTTCGAATTTCATGGCTGCAATCCCCATCTGCAGTGATTTTGGAGTCCCCCAAAATAAAGTCTGTCACTGTTTCCACTGTTTCCCCATCTATTTGGCATGAACTTAGTTTTCTGAATGTTGAGCTTTAAGCCAAGTTCTTCACTCTCCTCTTTCACTTTCATCAAGAGGATTTTTAGTTCTTCTTTACTTTCTGCCATCAGTGTGGTGTCATCTGCATATCTGAGGTTATTGATATTTCTCCCGGCAATCTTGATTCCAGCTTGTGCTTTCTCCAGCCCAGCATTCTCATGATGTACTCTGCATATAAGTTAAATAAGCAGGGTGACAATATACAGTCTTGACATACTCCTTTTCCTATTTGAAACCAGTCTGTTGTTTCATGTGCAGTTCTAACTGAAAGGAATATTGCTGGACTAAGCACCTGTGATTTAAATGAGCTCCATGGGTTAGGAGACCTTGCATGGGTCTGGATGTCAGGAGACCTTAGGTTCCAATGCAGGCTCATTTCCAGATTATGGATAATCTTGGTGTTAAAGGATGATTAAAGATGATAATTTAGGTGATACACACAAACTTAACACTTCATGGAGTGAATAGTCTCCTTTCAGAGAACTGCAAAATGGGCAAAAGTCGAGAAGCTTTTATAAGGTAATGAATGAAAACAAAACAAATAGAAAACATCTGATTAGCTGGGGCTGGGTTGACAAAGTCAACCTTCTTTAGGGTAAGAAGGCCCAGAATTGGTGTTTAGGGATTGGATGACTAGATACACTGTTTCTGGTCAAGCAGAACATTTACAGGGGCATTAGGTTTGGTTGGCTGACATGGCATGCTGGGGGGGAGTGGCTCCATCTTGGGCCTTAACAGTTATTTCAACATTGGGGAAAGTCACTTAACTGCCATAGGGCTTCCTTTCTTCTGTAAAATAGATGGGCTTCTACATGAGAAAATCCAGTGTTCATGGACATAGAAAAAAAATAAGCCAAATCTCAAGTAAATAAAGGAATGCAAGTTAAAATAGTGACAAACTTCAACATTTCACTTGGAAAGTGAGGAACAGTTAAAGGGGATGATATTGCATATCAGCAGAAGCAAGGTTGGTAAGGAGGTAGGTTAGTGCCATCTTTCCATATAGCATCATTATCAAGAACCTGGCTTGCTGCAGTCCATGGGGTTGCAAAGAGTTGGATACGACTGAGCGACTGAACTGAACTGAACTGAAGAACCTCAAAATAAGTTGTACATCCTTTGATCTTATAATCCCACTTCCAAAGAACCATCAAAAGGAAAGAACTAGAAAAACAAGCTAATTTAATTAAGGATTTTTCAACACAATCTATTAACCTAGTAACTAGCTCAGCATAACAATGAAATGACTATAGTGTCCATGCACACATGAAAAGTAAGATTACAAGGAATGTTTAATAATATGGAAAATGCTTAGAAAGGAATGTTATATTACCGAAAAAGAATTATACGCAACTCTTTATAGTGTGGTTTTAAATTCATTTAAAAACTATGTACATATACATACTTAGGAAAACCTAAGGGCGTTTTCTTTGGGTGTTGGGAAAGTGTTGGGAAAGTTTCCTTTTCATTATGTTTTTATATTTTTATCCTTTAGTTAATGAGTGTGTACTTCTTTTATACACACAAAAGGAAGTTATTTTCAGAAAAAGCTAAATTGATAAATAAAATGAAGGATATAAACTGGTTGATTTCTGAGTGTTCTTGTAAACCACACATCTGTGATTTAGATTACATTTTAGAAAAAAAAATTGGCAGAATGAAGGAAGCAAAACATTATAAACAAAATCAATACATATTTTATTGATTTAATAGAGTGGAATTTGGAAGTGGCCTGCTTGCCTTGAGGCCTTTAAACTGTGCCTGTAGTGTAAGGAGTTGGAACACTCAGATGTGGGTAGGCAGGATATCTGCGTTAATTAAATGCTCTTAAAGTAACAGCTACTTCCTTGAGAGAACATTGCCTCCAGTGAAACTTTAACTCCTGCGATAGCCAACTGTTGCTGTCCGGGACCATAAAGGAAATTGTTTAGCGTTTGCATACTGTAGGAAAAAGACCCCAGGAATAGTGAAGCAATAGCGGAGTTTAAGATTTTGTTGTAATGCCAAGTGGTATAATATAGCAGTTAAGTGCACAGGTCCTGCAGTCAGTAAATATGGGTTTTAATTGCAAGGACACAGACTTGAGTCAAGCTCATGACCTTGGGTGAGTAACTTAACCTCTTTTACTTCATTTTCCAAATCTATAAAATCATTGCTTTCTAAAACCACTGTTGGAGTTAAGATAACGTATACAAAGTCCTTTGAACAATACCTAATCCATAGTAAGCACTTAATATAAATATTGCTTTTTTATGTGATTATGAAGTCACGTCCTTAACTCATGGTTTATTTATCTATAAAATCAGCATGATAATAGTAACTATTTGTAGGTTTGTTGTGAGAAATAAATGAAAATAAACATATAAAGAGTATGTCTCAGTGCTACTATATATATACACACACACACAGAGTAAGCAAAAAGTACTAGTTGTTAAAAAATGAGAAAAGACATTCAACCTTCCATATCTGTACATTTAAGACATTCAACCTTCCATATCTGTACATTTCGTATGTATGAATTTAGCCAATGACTGAAAATATTTGAAAAAAAATTCCAGAAGTTCCCAAAAAGCAAGCTTTGAATTTGCTGTGCACTAGCAACTATTTACACAGCATTTACATTGTATTAAGGTATGATAAGTAATGCAAGACAGGGAAAGAGACACAGATGTGTATAACGGACTTTTGGACTCAGAGGGAGAGGGAGAGGGTGGGATGATTTGGGAGAATGACATTCTAACATGTACACTATCATGTAAGAATTGAATCGCCAGTCTATGTCTGACGCAGGATGCAGCATGCTTGGGGCTGGTGCATGGGGATGACCCAGAGAGATGTTATGGGGAGGGAGGTGGGAGGGAGGTTCATGTTTGGGAACGCATGTAAGAATTAAAGATTTTAAAATTTAAAAAATAAAAAAATAAAAATAAAAAAAATATATGGGAGGACATTGCATGGATTATATGCAAATGCTATGCTTTTACTGCCAAAATATTGACTTTCTCTGCCCAGTGAACCTGAATAAATCCTCTGCCAACTGAGAACACAGCAGGCTAGTTCCTCAGGACTGTGCCTCTTTTCCTTGGGGAACTGAGAGACTTCATCTAGCCTGGGTCTCCTGGTCTTAGGGTAAATGATAAGACTCAGACTAATAAAGTGAAAGTGAAAGTCGCTCAGTCTTGTCCGACTCTTTGCGACCCCTTGGACTATACAGTCCATGGAATTCTCCAGCCCCGAATATTAGAGTGAGTAGCCTTTCCCTTCTCCAGAGGATCTTCCCAACCCAGGGATAATGTCTTGCCTTATTCTTCTTGCTTTGTTTCAAAACCATCATAGCTGGGGGCAGGTAGCCAGGTAATTGTGTCCCTTTGTCTCTGGTTTATTGTGCTGCGGCCTTCTTTCTTAAATGCAAAAAGAAAGAAAACTACAAGGGGTGGTCTGCGGTAAAGGTAAGCACCAGGTGCAGGATGTAACTAGCATAGAATTAAAGAATAATGGAGAAGGAAATGGCAATCCACTCCAGTACTATTGCCTGGAAAATTCCATGGACAGGGGAGCCTAGTTAGGCTACAGTCCATGGGGTCGCAAAGAGTCGGACACGACTGAGTGACTTCACTTTCACTTAAAGAATAATAGGTGCAGAATGTAGCTCCTGCGGAGTTAGGGGGCCAATAGGTGGAGGATGTAGTTTACACGGGGTCAGATTTGTTGTTCAGTTGTTCAGGCATGTTTGACTCTGAGACCCCATGGACTGCAACACACCCGGTTTCCCTGTCCTTCATCATCTCCCAGAGTTTGTTCAAACTCACGTCCATCGAGTCAGTGATGCCGTCCAACCATCTCATCCTCTGTCGTCCCCTCCTGCT
Organism: Ovis canadensis; assembly: GCF_042477335.2. Classification (NCBI taxonomy): domain Eukaryota; kingdom Metazoa; phylum Chordata; class Mammalia; order Artiodactyla; family Bovidae; genus Ovis; species Ovis canadensis. Next base: position 84,017,324 of record NC_091246.1, on the reverse strand, counting down.
GCCTTCAGTCTCAGCGCCAAGGTCTTTTCCAGTGAGTCAGCTCTTTGCATCAGGTGGCCAAAGGATTGGAGCTTCAGCTTCAGGGTCAGCTGAGTTTTGAGAAAAGCAAACCTTGTTGTAGGCTACAGATTAGGAACACTTAAAGTAAAAATTAAGAGTGGGCAGTCCTGCTCACTGTTCTTTATCTTCTTTGTTCTCAGGAGAGAAAAGAAAGAAACACTCATTCCTCTTTTTTCCTTTTCAGTGCAACAGTGTCACTCGGGACTTGATCATCATCCTGCAGTTTGGTGTCTGGGGGCGTGGGGGTGGGACCTGGAACCAACCTCCACGGACACAGAGGGACAACTGTACTAAACATTGTTGAGAATAAATGTTAGAAGTCGCAATCTATTTCTTTCTTCTCCAGTATTCTATTCTCCCTTTCTGAGAGAATTCTCTCTGGAAAACCCATGAAGGGTAAGATTGCTAAGGATCCTCTACCCTTGTGGGATCATCGAACAATTAAAACTCCATCTGAGATGATGAGCTTCTTGAAAGAGAAGAAACCAGCTTTGTATTTGTGTTTTCTCAGGACTTTTTTTGGGCTTCCCAGAATCCACCTGCCAATGCAGGAGACACAGGGACTCAGGTTTGATCCCTGGGGTCTGGAAGATCCCCTGGAAGAGGAAATGGCACCCCACTCCGGTATTCTTGCCTGGAAAATTCCATGGGCAGAAGAGCCTCGTGGGCTACAGTCCATGGGGTTGCAAAGAGTTGCACAAGGGCTGATTTTGTAGTGGCTCAAAAGCAGCTCTCTGATGGAGGAAATGGAATAAGATCGTGAGGATAGAGTACAGAGCATTTTCCCAGGTTGCCAGAGCCCTGATTCTCCCAGGCTCTGCTGCCTCTGGCTATGACCTCAGGCCAGCTTTAGATTGACTCCTAGTTGCTTATAATCAGGAGCAATTAGACTTCTTTTTCTCTCTCAAGGGAAGGAAGGTCCAAGCAGGTGGTGGATCTGAAGTCCTTGGTAAAGTTTGTCTAATTCTTAATTTTCTCAACTATAATGCAAAAGAAGAGAACTGCTTTCTCTGAGTTTAGACAGTTAAGTTTTTCCCTGGGGGCAGTTCTCCTGATTTCCAGTTCATTGTTCCTGGCTGAATCAATTTTTGTCACATATGATTCAGAATCATTTCAACTGTTCTATTGATAATTATATTCAGCTATGAGTTTGTGTTTTAAACTTTTATCCTTGATTTGTATAAATTCCTTTGAAAATTAATATGAGTGAAATCATGGTTTCAAAAATTCTTTGTAAGTAATTCCATGTTGGCTTCTATGTTCCTTCTCACTGACGTCTTACCGATTTTAATGGAGAGTAAAAGTCAGAAGATCTAAACTGGTCTTCTTAGCCTTCTAGTCAAAGATCTCAAAATCTCTCTATGTTTTAGTGAGTGGGAATGGATTGATCATAAGTTGGCCATTTTTTACTCAAAATGCTACTTCTCTATCAGTTTCTTTTCTTTCTTAAACACTTTAGGGTACTTGTAGGATCTGAAGCTGTGAGTCATGAGGTAATAACTTCAAGTACAGGGAAGATAAAAGGTTCTGTTGTTTATAGCATTTTTAGTTGGTTGGTAATAACTATCCAGAGTGCTGAGAAGGATATCAGGCTTGTAGGAGCTCTGCAAATAGCACAGCAAGCCAGCAAATATGATGTTATAGCCATGCGTTCCGGGAAACAAACTCACTCAGAAGGACAATGCAGATAGCGAAGTGCAGTTTATTACACCGGCGGGCCCAAGGCAGAGTCTCCTCTTTGCCAAGGACCCCGACCAGCATTTGTGAAAATCTTTTATACCCCATGTGTACGTATCTGAACCCACCACTCCAAATCCCTTGAGACTTACATAAACCAAGGAAAATACAATCCCAATAACTCCATCATTCACGTGCTATGTGCTCATGTGCTCAAACAGTCAAACAATTAGCCAATAATCAATAAACCCGAGGTTACACTCTGATAGATACAGAAAAATTTATGGCCTGTCTGGAGGAAGGGGTGATTAGTGTATGTTTTCTCTTAGGCGAGGAGTAACCTGGATACGATCTTCAAGGTTCCTCTGTCTGGAGGGGGGTCTTATCCTTCTGTTGCTGTTTTCATAGGCACTAAACACAGAGTTCAGAGTCCATTGGAAAGGTGGCCGAGCATGATCAGCATGAACAGGCCTAAGATGGAGTCCAGGCCCTATGAATTCCTTCTTCAAAGATAGATTATTGATAATGTTTCTGTGTTGAGCAGATATGGGGGAAGGTGCTTATATTGTGCAGGTATCATTGTAAAATTATTCAGAAGAGCAATAGTAAATATGAATCTCTTCAAGGCACATCATTAGCATTGCCCATCAAGAATTTCCATTCCAAAGAGAGCCTGAAAGGATAGCTGGGATCCATTTTTTTTTCCTTGCTATGCACAGATTATCTCAGATACATATGAGGCCAACATATGATATCAGCATATTTATATCAACATGGAGCATACACTCTCTGCTGATTAAACTGAATGTGTAATTATGAAATAAACTGTTGTTCAGTTGCTAAATTGTGTCTGATTCTTTGTGACCCCATGGACTGTAGCATGCTAGGCTCCACTGTCCTCCAGTATCTCTCAGAGTTTGTTCAAATTCACATCCATTGAGTCGGTGACACTATCTAACCAGCTCATCTTCTATGCCCCTTCTCTTTTTGCCTGCAGTATTTCCCAGCATCAGTCTTTCCAATTCCTCTCTACCAAATTAAATGTTACTACATCATTTTCTTCTGTTCAGGAAATTTACTAAGAAAGTTTGGGTAGAGAAACCTTTCTGAAATTTTGTAAGGAAGAACTCAGAGCAGGGTGGTTTTCCCACTTTGCAAACATCTTTGCACGTTTTTGTTGGCTCGTACAGGTATCTTTAGAATACATGATTCCACACAAAGGAAAAAAGGCAAGAGTGGGAAATGGCTTGTAAGAGCATCATTGATTTACAAGGTAACATGAAGGTTGTGAAATACTGAGGAGCAGCTGAACTGTACAAGCAGGCAGACAGAATTTGTTTCTATTGCAGCATCAAATTAAGTCCCTCTGGCGAAAAGTCAGTTAGTTTATAAGAGTCCTTATGGTATCTGGCCACTTTTCTGCTTCCCCTAGCAAAAATGCTCCCAGTCATTCTGCTGACTCTGAGGTTGCCCACTTCAGTGATCAGAGCAAGCTGGGGACAGATGGGTTCTGAGGCTCTGACTCGGCCCTATGTTGGGGTCAAGAAATGGAGTTCTCAAGATGTGTTGTTAGGTTTCCCACTGGGCTGTTGTCCTGTAAATGTTGGCTGCCTCTGGACATCACAGTTTTGTACCAGAGATAAAACAATACTACCATTTTATTTGGTGGAGATAAAACAAATTATCATCTCGGAAATCTTGCTTGATTCAGAATCCTAATTTCCTTACTATTGTTCTATGGGTTTTTGTTGTTGTTGTTGTTATTTACTTTTTTTTTTTTTTGGCCCTTTTCTTCTATGTTCATCCAAATCTTTCTCTCTTTCCCTTCCCCTGCCACCTTCTTCAAGTAAAAAATCGGAGCAATACTTTCCATGTAATACCTACATACTTGGTTTTCTCAACACCAAGAGAAAAATATAAGAGCAAAATTGAAATATGAATAATACACAAATATAGCATACTCTTTCTGATCTGTATTGTACCTAATTTGGTAGCCCAGTTGACTGAAGGATGCATTTTGTTTGATTTTTGAACTTGAAAATTATTACTCTTGCACTCTTCATTACCCCCTAATGGTGTTACTTCAGGTTGTTTCTGAAATATTAGGATTCAGTGTTTTACTACTATCTCTGTCTTAGGACTCTGAGGAAGAAAAAGAGAAAATCTGAATGTCAATGGAATATATTTTATTTGACATATACTGAACTTTATTCTGCTGCCTTCACCCAGGACCAAGTTCTGCCATTCTTTTTTTCTTGAGACAAGCTTTGCTCTCTTATTCCTTTGACATATTTTGTAATAATAGTGTTACATTTACATGGGGCTTTGTAATGAAGAAAATATTTCCAAATGGACTATTTCATTTGGCCTCTCTGGGACACCAGAAGAGGCAAGATGGATGGCCCCATTTTTGAGAGAGGAAACAGATGTTCATAAAAACCAAGGTAAGGATCCAGATCTTCGGATTCATGTCTACCCTTCCTACATCACTGTGGCGCAAGGAGCCACAGAAATAGATTTACTTTTCTTTCTCCCTTTTCTCTTCCTGGTAGATGAACATTAGAATCTTGGTTTCTGACATTATTTTCTGATTAAGGATTTACTATGATATAGTTAGAGAATATGGAGAAGGCAATGGCACCCCACTCCAGTACTCTTGCCTGGAAAATCCCATGGATGGAGGAGCCTGGTGGGCTGCAGTCCATGGGGTCGCCAAGAGTCGGACACGACTGAGTGACTTCACTTTCACTTTTCACTTTCATGCATTGGGGAAGGAAATGGCAACCCACTCTAGTGTTCTTGCCTGGAGTGTCCCAGGGACGGCGGAGCCTGGTGGGCTGCCGTCTATGGGCTCGCACAGAGTTGGACACGACTGAAGCGACTTAGCAGCAGCAGTTAGAGAATGAGTTATTGCCCCACATGCTGTTAGGTAAGAAGTTATAATACTTAGCTGATTAGTGACTAAATGAAATTATTATAAGAGAAAATCTTGAAGAATAAGGTGATTATTAACTGTAAAAGTTCAGTCACAAATAATGAAATAAACCCCAAATAATAGTGGGTAGCTCAGCTGGTAAAGAATCCACATGCAATGCAGGAGACCCTGGTTCAATTCCTGGGTCAGGAAGATCCATTAAGGGATAGGCTACCCACTCTAGTATTCTTGGGCTTCCCTGGTGGCTTAGCTGGTAGAAAATCTGCTTGCAGTGCAGGAGACTTGGGTTCGATCCCTGGATTGGGAAGATCTGCCAAGAAGGGAACAGCTTCCCACTCCAGTATTCTGGCCTGGAGAATTCCATGGACTATCCATGGGTTCGCAAACAGTTGGACATGACTGAGTGACTTTCACTCACTCACTCACCCAACAGTGGCTTAAACTGGAAAGCAGTTTACATTCCCTGTCAAATAAAATTCTGAAAGAATAGGCTGGTATGGTGACTTTGCCTTGCAAATGCTCCGAACACCCACACTCCTTCTGGCTCACTGCTCTGGTAGCCTGAGGTGTGGTTCTGTTTCTTATGTGCAAGGCAGCCTTCTCAATCTGGGCAACAAAAGGGAGAGAAGCATAAAGATAAACCCAGGAATAAAAAGGAAGCTCTTACCTTCATGAGGGAAGTAAAAATGAGCAATATAAATAAGCAAATGTATTATGTTAGGTGGTTATCACTGCTCAGGGAAAGGACCTGGGGATGAGAGCATCATAATTTTAATGAGATAGGTGTGGCCATAGCGTCAAGGTCCCATTTGACAGAAACTTTGAAGGGTGAGGTAGAAAGAGGGATGTCTAGGGGAAGAATGTTTGTGCCAGAGGGAACCGCAGATGGAAAGGTTGATTTTGGTTTGTTTGGAAAAAAAGCAAAGATGCTAGTGTGGCTGAAGGGTGAGCAAAGGGAAGGCAAACAGGAGATGAGAGAGGTAAGGGGGAAAACAGATTCCATGGTAAAATACCTTCCTGGCCATCACAAGGCCTTCAGCTTTCACACTAAGATAAGAAGTCGTTGGAGGTCTAGGGCAGAGAAGGGATGTGATATAAGTAACATCTAATGGGAACCTTGGCTGCCATGCTGAGAAATGCCTAAAGGGGAGGCAAGAGGAGAAGCAGGGAGGTCCAGTAGGATGCTCCTGCAGTCCAGCGGAATTGCTGGTGGCTTGGACAAGTGTGGTAGCAATGGAAACAGTGAGAAATATTTGGATTCTTGATAGGTTTTGGAAAAAAGTGAACATTAAATTTACATTGCTGTACTAACGCATTACTACAAACAGTGGTTGAAAACAACACAATTGATTATCTCACAGTTTTCACTGGTCAGAGTCCAGGCATGGCTTATCCTGGTTCTCTGCTTCAGGTTGTCATCACACTGAAATCAAGGTGTCCATGGGGGTCCCTTCTTATTCGGAGGCTTGAGTCAGGAAGAACCTTCTCCCAAGCTCATTTAGGTTGTTGGCAGAGTTCGTTGCCTTGTGACAGCAGAACTCCTAGGGGCATGCTTCTTTAAGTTCAGCAGGAGAGCCTCTAGCCCACTGGCTAAGAGAGTCTTAGTCATGAGAATGACATCCCATCACCTTTGTTTTATTCAGTTGGTTGGACATATCATTAGTTCTGGGGAGGGAGGGAACTTCTGTGTACTAGGAGGCTGGAATTATTGGAGGTCACCCTAAGGTCTGTCCACCACAATGAACAAACAGTTTTATTTGTTTATTTACTTAGATGTGTGATGCAAAGAAGAGAACAAATGAAAACCTGAAGTTGCATTTACTGAGATAAAGAAGACCCAGGGAGGGGAGATCAAGAGCTCAATTTTGGCTACAGCAACAAAAACAAAATACTGAGCTGGCTGTTACACATCCACAGGTTGCTGTGTCCTTCTCCAGGGGATCTTCTTGACCCAGAGATCAAACCTGTGTCTCTTAGGTCTCCTGCATTGGCAGGCAGGTTCTTTACCACTAGCACCCCTTTGGGTGTGTTCACATGCACCCACAGGAAGATATCAAATAGTTGCATGTATGATCTAGAATTAAGGGAGAAGGTGAGAGATATAAATGTAGGACTCATTAGCCACATTTAAAATAAGTGGTATTTAAAGCCAAGGAATGAGGTTGCTAGGGAATTGAGAGTAGACAGAAAACAGGACTAGACCTGGAGGTCCCCAACATGAAAAAGCCAGAGAGTCTACAGAGAAGCAGGAAAGAAGGGAGATGAGAAGGAAGAAGAGTGTCTGAGAGTATAGAGTCCTTGTAGTATCCTTTTTAGGTTGATTTAATTCATTTCAATCTCAGAAAGCCAAGTTTTTTTTTTTTTTTCTTTTACCTTTCAGTTTGGGGAGATGCCTACCCACCCTGCTAGCTCTTTCTCTCTGAATGCACTGCCTTTTAGAATGCCCTTACATGTCAGAGGTTAATGGAAACAAGTTGTGAAAGTTCAACAAACAGTTTGCATTCTTGCCCAAACAAGCCAATCTAATTCAGCCTGAGAGTGTACAACATGGTCAGTGGGAGGGTGGTAGTGTTTTATTTTGGGACCGACCAAATAGAAAACAGGCTGCTCTGTGAAGCATGTTACCCCTGGTGTCAGGTGACACAGATCAGGCACTACCTCAAAAGCAAAGGCTTAAAACAATGACAAGAGAATGAGCCTTCTGTTAATATCCTAGAAGTGGACAGGACAGGCCTTTCTGTCTATACCTTCTGACATTTATTTCCGTGTACAGAAATCATTAAAAGTATTAAAACGTAAGACCTTTCTATGGGCATAATGAACTATCCTTTTTTCACCTAATCATATATTGGAGTTAAAGATATGTTTCAATACCATTTACTTTGGGTTAAAATCATTTCTGTTCTTATAGGACACAGAGAAAAAAAAATCATGAAATTCTAAGTGGTTAAAATAGAAAAGAGGACTCCACTTGTGCAAATTCAGTACTTTCTATGTAATTAGCATTGTAGATGATGTATAAATGCACGTACATCTGCCGTGTCATTAGCTGTGTATGTTGAAGCTCTGTTGCTCAATTCCTAGTGCTTGTTACACCTAAAACAAAACCCCGAATGTTCACTTAGAAAAAAATATCTTTTCGCCAATTTCCACTCAAGCATTTCTTAGGTGTCTTCATTGCCTGGCAAAGTGTGCACAGGTGACAAATTATTAAGCCTTTTTAAAAAAAAGTGAGTAGCACTGATTCAGAAATAATCATGTTTCGAACAGGGGACAATTAATTCTATCAGCTCTCTTGCACAAATTTGGTTACAGTCCTCATCTATCAAGTGAGGAAACAGAAGCAGAGTTTGACAACTTTCTCTGAAAGCAGGGGGAGCAAACACTGCCCTTGGCAGTGAGGCAGGCTGGCTCTTGTAAGACCACACAGCTGACATCCTGGTGGGGACCCGCGGAGTCCGGAAGCAGGAGTTACCGCCAGGGAATGAAATGACTGCATTGCTTTTCACATGGGCCTGGAGGTCAAGTTAGTTTATTTGTTTTTAATTTAGCTGAAATTATAGGCTGGTTGAAAGATTCCTTTGACAGTGGGGGTCTTTTGAATGAGTCACATAAACTTTTGGTTTCTCTCTCACTTTCTTCCAACCCCTTGTCCCCTTTGCAGGATTAAAAAAGCACTTGGGAGGTATACATTAATCTTGCTGGTGTTGTCAGAAGTGATCAGCGAGTTTTATTAAAAGCTCTGGGACTGCCTGAAAGACCTCCTTGTCTGAGTTTGAAATGAAAGGGACATGTTAAGATCTTGGGGCACGTTGTAGGACCCTTCTTCCTGCCCCTTGGACTATGAGCTGACACCCCTGAAGGAAGCTGAGAAGCCCCCCTTTGTTGAAGGGATTTTCCTGGTGAATGGAAACGACTTGGCCCCTGTCGGCATGAGCTCTCCGAGCTGGGGTGGGCTTGGTGCCCTGCTCCTGCTGCTGCTGCTCCCAGGCTGGGCCAGCCCCACCTTTGTCCGTGTTAACCAAGGGGTCAGGGTGATGAAGGGCAGTTCCGCCTTCCTGTCTCAAGATGACCTGAAGTTCACCATCCCCAAAGAGAAAGATGCCTGCAAAGTGGAAGTCGTGATGAATGAGCCAATAACCCAGAGGGTTGGGAAACTTACTCCACAGGTAGGTCATATCTGAGATTTGCTATTTAGTAGTGTGTATATGAATCTGAGTATGTGAGAATGTAAGGGGAGGAGGGCAGAGAGGAGAGAGAGAGAAAGATAAAAGGTCTTCCTTCAAGCTACCAGAGGTGAGTGCTGTTAAGAAGTTCAGATTTGAAATAGTGGAGTTGCAATTGATGGGCATAATACTGAATTGTTTTTTCTATGCAAGGTGAAACCTGTTAAAATTTTTTTGAGGTATAACTGACATACAACATTAGTTTCAGGTGTGCCAGGTAATGATTTGATATTGGTCAAAACTATTTTTGAATGTTCTTGACTGACTGTGAATTACAAAACCAACGGGAGTTACTCCTGTTTATGTTAACACCTGTGGTGGAAGGCTGGTTCAGACTTATGGATGGATGGATTTTTAAATGAAAAATACACAAATTGACAAATCTTTCCAATTTATCCTCTCTATTGAAGATAATGAATGTAAATCTTACTAAGGTGAGGGAATCAAATACCACTCATTTTAGGTACATCAGCACTCTGAGAAACTTAGGGGGGAAACAGAGGAAAATGGGGACAGAGAGAGAGAAAATGAAAACAAGGCCAGCCTTCCAAGGGTTGGAGTGGGCAGTCTCCTGTGTAGTATGATATGGTCAATCTCTATGGGACTATTACTGCCCAGATTATCTCACCCTGGCCAGTCAAGGTGCCTTTGGATAAGATGTCAGGGTTCCAGGACAATTTTAGGACACACTTGTACTGCAGAATAGCAAAAATAAAACATGAAGACATTTTTATCTATTACCATCACTCAAACAGTCCCTTGAATAATGGAAGAGATCTGGAAAAGAGATGTGAAGATACTTTAAATAGTCACTGTTCTTCAAAAATGTCTGCATATATTTTTTTCCATTTAATCATGGTCTTGGAGACCTTGTCATTTAAGGGTATTCTGTGCTGAATCCTTTTGAAGGGTAAAGAGTTATCCTCTAATTCACTGGGTTTAGGAAAGCCCCAATTATCAAATATTTGTTTAAAGTAAAAATTTTTCTCTATACACAGTAGAATATCACTTCTGATCTTATTACTTGTTCTTACTGTGGTTTAACTTTCCTCTCAATGCAAACAGTTTTGAGAATATTCAACACTGGATGTGACTACTTCTTCTGGCAAAATACATCATTTCTATTTGCTGAACTGTGAGCATTAATGTTCTTTCTATTTAGCTAAAAATAAAAAATCCATCAACTTATTCAAAAGTGATAACAGATGTTGTAAAGAAGAACTAAAGAGACAGAGATAGGGGACTTCTTTGGCAGCCCAGTGGTTAAGACTTTGCTTCCAGTGCAAAGAGTGTGAGTTTGACTGATGAAAGAAATCAAAGATGACACAAATAATGGAGAAGTATACCATGTTCATGGATCAGAAGAATTAATATAGTGAAAATGAGTATAATACCCAAAGCAATCTATAGATTCAATGCAATCCCTATCAAGCTACCAATGATATTTTTCAGAGAACTAGAACAAATAATTTCACAATTTGTATGGAAATACAAAAACCTTGAATAGTCAAAGCAATCTTGAGAAAGAAGAATGGAACTGGAGGAATCAACCTGCCTGACTTCAGACTATACTACAAAGCTACAGTCATCAAGACAGTATGGTACTGGCACAAAGACAGAAATATAGATCAATGGAACAAATTAGAAAGCCCAGAGATAAATCCACACATCTATGGACACCTTATCTTTGACAAAGGAGGCAAGAATATACAATGGAGAAAAGATGATCTCTTTAACAAGTGGTGCTGGGAAAACTGGTCAACCACTTGTAAAAGAATGAAACTAGAACACTTTCTAACACCATACACAAAAATAAACTCAAAATGGACTGAAGATAAAAATGTAAGACCAGAAACTATAAAACTCCTAGAGGGAAAATAGGCAAAAAACTGTCTGACATAAATCACAGGAGGATCCTCTATCACCCACCTCTCAGATTAATGGAAATAAAAGCAAAAAGAACAAATGGGACCTAATTAAACTTAAAAGCTTTTGCACAATGAAGGAAATTATAATCAAGGTGAAAAGACAGCCTTCAGAGTGGGAGAAAATAATAGCAAATGAAGCAACTGACAAATAATTAATCCCAAAAATATACAAGTAGCTCCTGCAACTCAATTCCAGAAAAATAGATGACCCAATCAAAAAATGACCAAAGAACTAAACCAACATTTCTCCAAAGAAGACATACAGATGGCTAACAAACATGAAAAGATGCTCAACATCACTCATTATCAGAGAAATGCAAATCAAAACCACAATGAGGTACCATTTCATGCTGGTCAGAATGGCTGCTATCAAAAAGTCTACAAACAGTAAATGCTGGAGAGGGTGTAGAGAAAAGGGAACCCTCTTATACTGTTGATGGGAATGCAAACTAGTACAGCCACTATGGAGAACAGTGTGGAGATTCCTTAAAAAACTGTAAATAGAACTGCCATACGACCCAGAAATCCCACTCCTGGGCATACACACCAAGGAAACCAGAACTGAAAGAGACACGTGTACCCCAATGTTCATCGCAGCTGCTGCTGCTGCTGCTGAATCACTTCAGTCATGTCCGACTCTGTGTGACCCCATAGACGGCAGTCCACCAGGCTCCCCCGTCCCTGGGATTCTCCAGGCAAGAACACTGGAGTGGGTTGCCACTTCCTTCTCCAATGCATGAAAGTGAAATGTGAAAGTGAAGTTGCTCAGTTGTGTCCGACTCTTAGTGACCCCATGGACTGCAGCCTACCAGGCTCCTCCACCCATGGGATTTTCCAGGCAAGAGTACTGGAGTGGGGTGCCATTGTGTTTACAATAGCCAAGACATGGAAGCAACCTAGATGTCCATCAGCAGATGAATGGATAAGAAAGCTGTGGTACATATACACAATGGAGTATTACTCAGCCATTAAAAAGAATGCGTTTGAATCAGTTCTAATGAGGTGGATGAAACTGGAGCCTATTATACAGAATGAAGTAAGTCAGAAATAAAAACACCAATACAGTATCTTAACGCATATATATGGAGTTTAGAAAGATGGTACTGATGACCTAAATGCGAGACAGCCAAAGAGACACAGATATAAAGAACAGTCTTTTGGACTCTGTGGGAGAGGGCAAGGGTAGGATGACTTGAGAGAATAGCATTGAAACGTGTATATTACCATATGTGAAATAGATCACCAGTCCAAGTTCAATGCATGAGACAGGGTGCTCAGGGCTGGTGCACTGGGATGACCCTGAGGGATGGGATGGGGAGGGAGGGGGGAGGGGGCTTCAGGGTGGGGAACACATGTACACCCATGGCTGATTCATGTCAATGTATGGCAAAAACCACTACAATATTGTAAAGTAATTAGCCAATTAAAATAAATAAATAATTCTTTTTTAAAAAAGGAGTGTGGGTTTGATTCCCAGTCAGTGAGCTAAGAGCCCACATTGCACATACCTCATGCCCAAAAAACTAGAACATAAAAAGCAGAAGCAATAAATTCAATAAAGGCTTTAAAAATGGTCCACAGTCACCCCGAAAAAAATCTTAAAAAAAAGACTGATACATACTAGCTCAAACTGACATCTCTAGGTATTCCACTTACCTCCCTATGGTTATATCTCATTCTGAAACACATCAGAATTCTATGGAGAGCTCTTGTGTTGGGAGTATTGCTTATGATATTGTAACTAAATGTCTCCTTCCAGTTTCCCATGAGCTTTTTCTTTTATCAGTCAGTGATCTTCAGATGGGCATCTAAACAGTGTTAGTTTGTGCTAATGGCCCCAGGTCACACTTGTATTCCCAAGTGTGTAGTAATTGCAACATCTCCCCACTTTCTCCAACATATAACTTCTGCTGGAAGGTGTGTTTGATTGAGGTCTATAAGTTAGGGGAAAGGTAGAGGCCTGGGATGGCTCGTGCCTGGAGCCCTGATGCACTAAATGTGATAAGTTGCTGAACATGAATAGTCTCAATAGCAGGCAGTGGAGCCCTCACTACAGGCACTGGGGTCAAAAGCAAAACCTTGGGGTTTTGTGGGGCAGCAAATAGGACCCTAATCCTACATGACCGGGGTCCTTGATAGAGCAGGGACTCAGGGCTGTATGGAAAAAAGTGGATGCCTCATAAAGACTGATAATTTGATAATGGTTCCAATAAATATATTTTTTTAAAAATTGTTCAACATTTATTTAGAAGTAAAGCTGACTATTTTGTGAGGGAAGAAGAGAGGGAAAATTCCCCCTGTAGTGCAGAGATATTAAGCTCTGGCCTCAAGCATTCAAAAACAGTACCCTATTATTCCCCAGATTCTCCCTCCTTAGAAAGCATTTTGAGGAGAATCTACTGTGACTTAAACCTTTGTGGATATCCTGTCCCTCTCTCCATTCCAAATAGCCTATGACTTCTAAACACATATAGCACTTTCTATGAGAATAATGAAAAAGTCATAAATTTAGTGATATTTTAATGGTGCTCATCACTTGGCCAGTTCTGAGGCCCTGGAGAGCAAAAAGGGATCCATGTGAGCAGAAGTAAGCAAAACACTTATTTGGTCACAAGAATCAAGGATTGTAGGAGATCTCTAAGTCATCTCCTTTTCAAACTTTCTCTGATTTTAGGGCAAAAATCCATTATTAGAAAGACGATGTGGAACAAAAACAACATACCTGTCTGGTTTAGGAAAGTCAGCATTGCAAGGCAAAGGAACAGGGCTCCATACATCCCCAGAGGGTCCCCTAATGTGCTGTGGCTCATTAAAGGATCGTGCTTCAGTGTATGCATATCCAGAGGTACCTCTGACATCTCAATTCTCATCCAAGAATCCACCTGCCAGTGCAGGACTGAAGACTCAAGAGATGTAGGTTCGATCCTTGAATCAGGAAGATTCCCTGGAATAGGAAATGGCAACCCACTTCAGTATTCTTAACCTGGAAAATTCCATGGATAGAGGAGCCTGGTGGGCTATAGTCCATGGGATCACAAAGACTCAGACACGATTGAACATGCACACACGAAGTAAATATATTTATTTTCTTAAAATGTGGAGTTTCATTACCTTCTGGACAAACATTAGAGCTTTGTACTATCAAGAAATTTGTCTATCTGGAAAAGCTTTTTCAGATCACCAGGTGATCTTCCTATTTTCTTATTGTGATAATTTGAACAAAACCAAAATTCCTAAGTGAAAGGTGATTTTTTGAGGAATATGTCCCTGTTTTTAATCCTGGCAGATGCCGTTCTCTCTAGGGATTTGTGTCTTATGGAGTTTTTGAAATTAAGCATAACCTTGTGCATGCATGCGTGCAAGTGCACACACACACAAACACACAATGTATGCATTACTCCTCAATAGAGGTGAAAGCAAGCTTATGTGGGCCCATTCCTAGTGAGATGACTGTATTAACAACACCCTGCTGTGTAATGAACAGTTTCATGTGATTTGCACAGAAAATGTTTTGTTTAACATCTGTTCAATTAGTGTTTTCATTTCATTACTGAAGTTTGTCTTAGGACCAACAGGTTCATTTTCCTATTGGATATTTGGAAAGGAATTCGCTTGGTGCATTCCAGTACCTTCTGTCTAGATAACCCTCTTGATATAGTCAATTAGAGAAGGTCAATGGTGATATGTTTTCCTCATGTTTTAGGATAAGACTTACCCCCACACAGCATTGCTCACACCTGTCCCAAAGCAAGAAATTTCCTGGGTGGAAAAGCACCACAGTTTAGTGCTGAGCTTGCTCTTTTGAATAGGAAATATAGCAGTAAGAAAATCTCTCTCGTTTGAACCAGTTTACTGTCATTAAAGTGAGTAATGAGTTAGGAATGTGTGACAATTTAATTATAAATTGTAATTGAAAAGCAGTTGGAGTGGAAAAAAACAAAGCTAGACAGTAATTAGAAAAGGATTTAACTCTCCTTTGTTTTGGTTAGTAAATTTATGGACAATTATGGTTGTCGCCTTTTATAAAAGGAAAACATATCATGAAACATAAAACAGATGTTTCTTTTAACAAAGCAGATTGTCTCTTTATTACCATGACTATTTGTCAATGATATGGGGAAGGTCTTTCCTTTATCTCCTTCCTTGTTGTCAATTAAAAAGAGGAAGCGAAGATGTGTGTAGAACAGGAATGCAAATAAATGATCTCCTCTTCTACAGATGTCTTTGCTTCCTTTTTCTGACAGTAAGGAAGGAGATAAAGAAGAGACCTTCTGACTAGAGTACAGTCAGAAAGGATTATGTTTTCTGTAAATGTGTGAGGCTGTACTTAGGCACAGGCTAAGTAGCATGAACTCAGCAGTGATGACATGTAAATACCTCGAGAGTATTTCTTAGTACTCTACCAAGTCAGACTGTACAGAATGAGTGTTATGGTGTGATTGGAAGAGAAAATTCTTTTAAGAAATATGACCCCAGAATATAACAATTGGCAATTTCCCTAATAGTTCTGAATTAGGTGGTGCAGTTAATTATAACTCTGCTTGAAGAGAGAAAATTGCCTTGACGTTGCTGTTTGTCACACGAATCACTTCTGTTATTACATAACTAGTAACCACAGTCTTTTGCAAGTAAATGAGAAACTACTGTGGGTCTTGTTTGGCTTTGATCAAACACAATAGTGTCCATAGTAAGCAGCTTCATCTTTAAATATAAAAACACTATTTGGAAAGGAAAGCAATAAAAGGAGAAGAAAAAATACACACAGAGCTAATATAGCATGTTGGTATGTGGGCTAAGACGTGTCTTTCCCTGTGTACATACAGGTATACTTCCTTAGTTGCTATAAACCCCTGAAAGGTATTGGCTAATAATGTTTTAAAAAATGGAACCATATTTTAAATATACTATAAAAAGATAATTATTTAGAGATCATCACTGCCTAATTTATCTGCTTCAGTTCAGTTCAGTTCAGTCGCTCAGTCATGTCCGACTCTTTGCGACCCCATGAATTGCAGCACGCCAGGCCTCCCTATCCATCACCAACTCCCGGAGTTCACTCAGACTCACATCCATCGAGTCAGTGATGCCATCCAGCCATCTCTTCCTCTGTCATCCCCTTCTCCTGCCCCCAATCACTCCCAGCATCAGAGTCTTTTCCAATGAGTCAACTCTTCACATGAGGTGGCCAGAGTACTGGAGTTTCAGCTTCAGCATCATTCCTTCCAAAGAACCAGACTTTCATAATTTAGATATTCTCAAAACAGACAACAGCTATATAAGCAGGATGGTCATGGACATGGGGCTGCGTAGGGGTGTTGGTGGTTAAAACACTCACATATAGGAAATTCTCTGGTGGTCTAGTGGTTAGGACTCTGCTTCCTCTGCTAGGGGTATAGGTCCTATCCCTGTTCAGGGAATTAAGATCCAGAGAATTAAGATCCTACTCAACAAAACATATATATATGTACATAATGCTAAGAGAACATAATTTCTCCAGGCCATACTTTACTACTGGAAAAACTAAAAAGTGTACCAATGATTTTCACATATATATCCCTTTCTTCTCATGAACTAGGTCTTTGACTGCCATTTCCTTCCCAATGAAGTAAAATATACTCATAATGGTTGCCCAATTCTTGATGAAGACACAGTGAAGCTTAGACTCTACAGGTAAGTGGCACAGGAGCGTTCTTCATTCTTTGTCAGATAACCGTTCTGTGTGCTTCTGTTTCTTTGGATAAGTATTGCTATGGTGGGAGTTACTAGATTTCAAACAAGTAAGTAATTAGTAGTAGGAACTGGAGACCTGAATGGATGAGGCAAGAATTGTAGCACCCTTTCAGTTACTTTTATTTATATCCTCTTCCTTGGGGTTTTTCTGTGGAATTATTAGCCTTCTCCTGTTTCCCTTTAGAGTTCTTGTACAGGTATCTCTGGTCATTCAACTCTCCATTTACGATTAAAAATGGAGATTACAACCTACAAATTTTTAATGAGAATTAGGAAGAAAATATATTCCAAAAGTGAATGAAATTCTTCATTTTGATTATCAACTACTTAGTTTTAAGAAGTGCAATATCTTCTATTTTTAAACACATGGGGATGACCCAGAGAGATGTTATGGGGAGGGAGGTGGGAGGGGGGTTCATGTTTGGGAACGCATGTAAGAATTAAAGATTTTAAAATTTAAAAAATAAAAAACTAAAAAACATATTATATTTTAAAAAGGTTTAAAACGATCAAAGTGATCATATAACCCAGCAGTTCTACTCCTAGATACATAAATGTACAAGAGAAATTAAAACATGTTCACACAAAAATTTGCACAAATGTTCACTGTAGCATTTTGTGTACATGTCAAAAAGTTGAAATAATCAGTCTGATGAATGAGTAAACAAGATGTGGTATATTTATACAGTGAAATATTATTCCGCCACAAAAGGATGAAGTACTGTTACATGCTATAACACAGATGAGCCTTGAAAATATTATGCTAAGTGAAAGAAGTCAGACATAAAGTGTTACACATTGTATAATTTCACTTATATGATATGTTCAGTAAAAGCAAATTCAGAAAGGCAGAAAGTAGATTGCAGTTGCCAGCTTTCGGGGATGGGGTGAATGGGGATTGACTGCTCATGGGTGTAGATTTTTATGGGGGGAGGTGATAAAAGTGTTTCTGGAATTAGAGAGCAGGATGGTTGCATAGCCTTCTGAAAATACTAGAAACACTGAGTTGTAAACTTTAAAAACGTAAAATTTTAGAATTATGTGAATTATATCTAAATAAAGAGTTAACTTAAAAATTAAGCTCATGGTTATGTTATTGCTCACTTCATAGAAGCAACTGAAAATTCAGTGTAGGTGGAGTAGGCCTTATATAGTTTTGTACTTGGCTTTTGTCACTTTTAAGAGTATTTGACTAAAATACAGCAGCATGAATTTGCCTTAAGTACTAGAGGAATACTAGTCTAGAGTTTTGTAGCAGACAGTCAATTATCCTGATCACCCATCATAGGTCGGGCTCATGCTAGGTAGGCTTAGGAAACAAAAGAATGAGGATAAATGGGCTGGTTTTCAGGGCCTGATGCAAAAGATGGCTAGAAAATTGTGACACATAATGACAAGCCAAAAGAGAAGCATGAAGCAAATGCCGTGCTCAGAAAATGAGATGGCACCCAAGGATTCCTTGGGAACAAGGCAATCAGCATATAGGGCTGTTTGATCTTCCTAAGACTTTAAAGTTAACAAAACTAATTAGCTTCAGAGAGCTTACTGATGAATTCTGGCTGTTCCCATTTCTTTGAGTTTCTAAAGGATGAGGCGGGAGGAGCAGCACAGATGAAGTACAGTTAGAGGACCTGTCAGTGTTCCTGGTCTTGAGGATTTAAAGTAGAACATTCAGAGGAGTTGGAGGCATAAAAGCAGAGAGCATGTTTATTGCCCTCTTACCTCATCTCTAGCCCTCTTGGTAAGCTACTTGACCTCTCTAAGCCTTAGTTTCCTCATCTGTAAAATGGAGTCAACAACACTACCATAGATTCCTGTGAAGACTGAATGATAAACTATTTGTAAGGAGTCTCGCATGTGCCTGGGCCATTATGAAAGCACATCAATGGAGAATCTATTATTGATGCACGACCATCACTTAAATTTTCTCCCTTCAATAAAGAATGACAGCCTGTCAATTTGCTGTATAACTCAGGGAACTCAAAGCAGGACTCTGTAACAACCTAGAAGGGTGGGATGGGGATGAAGCTGGGAGGGATGTTCAAGAGGGAAGGGATCTAGGTATGCCTATGGCTGATTCATGCTGATGTTTGGCAGAAACTAACACAGTACTGTAAAGCAATTATCCCTCAGTTAAAAATTAATAAATTTAATCAGAAAAAGAATGACAATCCATCCCTATTAGGTTCTGCAAATATCCAGAGAGTGTAGTTCCTAAGGGAATGAAGGGAATGGAGGTTACAGTCACCGATCACCCTTTACATGCCACCCACTGAGCTGAGCTTCCCCAGCTAGATTGCAAATAACTATTCTTGTAGTGGCATTTGTGAAAAGCAAAAAGGGCTTGATGCTTCAGAAGTCCCTCACCCCTTCACTCCTGAATTAAAAGTCAGTGCATACGTGAAAATATGCTCAACATCACTCATTATCAGAGAAATGCAAATCAAAACCACAATGAGGTACCATTTCATGCCAATCAGAATGGCTGCGATCCAAAAATCTGCAAGCAATAAATGCTGGAGAGGGTGTGGAGAAAAGGGAACCCTCCTATACTGTTGGTGGGAATGCAAACTAGTACAGCTACGATGGAGAACAGTGTGGAAATTCCTTAAAAAACTGGAAATAGAACTGCCTTATGACCCAGCAATCCCACTGTTGGGCATACACACTGAGGAAACCAGAATGGAAAGAGACACGTGTACCCCAGTGTTCATCGCAGCACTGTTTATAATAGCCAGGACATGGAAACAACCTAGATGTCCATTGGCAGATGAATGGATAAGAAAGCTGTGGTACATATACACAATGGAGTATTACTCAGCCGTTAAAAAGAATACATTTGAATCTGTTCTAATGAGGTGGATGAAACTGGAGCCGATTATACAGAGTGAAGTAAGCCAGAAAGAAAAACACCAATACAGTATACTAACGCATATATATGGAATTTAGGAAGATGGTAATGATAACCCTGTATGCGAGGCAGCAAAAGAGACACAGATGTATAGAACAGTCTTTTGGACTCTGTGGGAGAGGGAGAGGGTGGGATGATTTGGGAGAGTGGCATTGAAACATGTGTAATATCATATAAGAAAGAAATCGCCAGTCTAGGTTTGATGCAGGATACAGGATGCTTGGGGCTGGTGAACTGGGATGACCCAGAGGGATGGTATGGGGAGGGAGGTGGGAGGGGGGGTTCAGGATTGGGAACATGTGTACACCCGTGGCGGATTCATGTTGATGTATGGCAATACCAATACAATATTGTAAAGTAAAAAAAAAAAATTAAAGTACCAGACACCTAAAAAAAAAAAAAAGTCAGTGCATTAACTAGATTTGCAGGATACTCTTAAACTGCACACATGCTAGAGATGAGACTGAGATCAGAGCAGTCATTAAATGCCCATATTTATGATAGATTTGAGAGAAGGTGTTAAAAGGAGGGTCATTGGAAAGGGAAGTAACAGAAAAAGGAGTTGACACCAATTTAAGGAGAAGGGAAAAGAACAGGGAGGTGGGGTGTAGAGTATAAAGTAAAATCCAAACTCCCTGATACACAGATTGTGTGAAAGACAATCTTTAAGCTTCAAGCCAACTTAGTGCCCAAGTATCAGAAGAACCTGCACACCAGTAATGTTGCCTTTGCTCTGTTCTGCCCTCAGGTTTACTGAGACAGACACCTTCACGGAAACCTTTACCCTGCGGGTCTACCTCCTGGAACCAGACTGTAACATCATCCGCGTGAGTGATGATGCACTGGAGGTGTCTGAGTTCTACGGCCTGTCCCGAGTCATTGATAAGAACCTGCTCAGGTTTGATTACGAGAGGATGGCCAGCCTGGAATGCACAGTCAGACTGGACCCCGTGGGAACTCAGCTGCCAGCCCATGGCCAGTTGGTTCTGGTGGAGCCCCAGCTGGAAGAACCTCGTGGAGATCAGCCACATAGTTTCTTCCCTGAGTCTCGTATGATATGTTTTAATACTTATCTGGATGTTACTAAATCTGCCAGGTCTTAAATGGTCATCTTCCACAGTGACAAGGAGTTTTACTTAATAGGATTTGTAGCTGGCTGAAAACATAGATTAGTGGCTAAGAGTGCAGACTTTGGAAACAGAAAAACTTGGGCTTGAAAACTGCCTCTGCTGTTTACTTCCTGTGTGGTATTAGGTCAGTTTGTTAACCTAAGTGTCTGAAAAATGGTCAAGGATAGTGGCTGTTCCATAGGGTTGTATAAAGGTGAGAGTGAGTGAGATCACACACACACACACAAAGCAATTCACACAGTGTCTGGCTCATAGCAAGTGTTCAGTAACTGTCAGCTGTTATTATTAATAGTGAGTAGCAATAGCAGTGATAGCCAGAGTAGCTGGGGAATTTATTAGGTGTTATTAGACTTGAAGCAGGTTTGGGTTAAAGCTGGTAGGCAGGAGATATGGTTTAAATCAGGAAGAGTTGATGGAAAATGTTCCTCTTGTTATTCATTCAATTATCACATTTTGGGCACTTCCTAGATGCATATTAGTGTTCTAGAAAGACTGTGAAAGACCAAGAAATATAAGGGAAAATCATGGTCGTAGTCATACCTGGAATTTGGACAGTATGATGGGTAATGTTCCTCTTGTTATTCATTTAATTATCACATTTTGGGCAGCTCTTAGATGCATAATAGTGTTCTAGGCACTGGGGAAAGACCAAGAAATATAAGGGAAAATCATGGTTGTAGTCATACCTGGAATTTGGACAGTAAATTATAGCTAAAGACATGTTTGCCCATATGTCATCTCATCTAGTCTTTGCAGCCTTCTGGGTAAGAATAGAATACCCAGTCTTTACATCAGGGAAGTGTGCAAAAGGCCACTAACATAAGTGGCCTGTGCATATCATAGACGGTGCAAGAGTGAATAATACAGCTGGCAGAGACAAAAAGACTACGTACTGGAGAGATGACTGCAGATTTTAGTGGAGGAGATTAGGTTGGTTCAGGTGGTCAATGAATATTTGAAGAAAGGTTTAGTGAAAAGACAAAGCGGACCTGGAAAATAGGCAGAATTCAGAGGTGTTTAAGTGGGGAGTGAATTTCAATGAATAGAATATTCTAGCAGAGATTGCATGGTGGCGCTATGGAAATGGATGCTGTAAATACAGACAAGAGCAGGACTGTGGAAGGCCTACAGTGAGCCTATTTGTCAGAGGTGGTCCACCACCAGAAAATGCATTTTATATTTTTTCTCTCAAGCACTTTTGGTGGGTAAGGACCTTGTTAGATAATTGGTTGATTGTTTTTACAGTAAGGAAATGGCAGGTTTTCAGAATAATGACAACCCACTCAGTGAACGATTGGTGGAAACACGAGTGTTCTTTAGTCAGCGAGAGGGAATAAGTGTCTGTGGAAGGGAGGACAGGTTTTTAAAGGTAATCGCTAAGGTACAAGTGCCTCTCTTAATTCCCTGCTATGCATTCTAGAATTGAGGACAGAACTGAAGTGTCCAGGTGGCAGGTGTACCCTGGGACTGAAGAAAGTCGGAAGTCTCAAAGTGAGCTGTGAGGAGTTCCTGCTGATGGGGCTTCGATACCAACACCTGAGTTCCCCTTCTCCCAACATTGATTACTTCTCCATCCAACTGGACCTCACAGATAGCAGGAGTAAAATCACATACAAGGTAGAGTCTATGGGCTCATGTGTCTGGGTCCCCGGCTGAGAGCTGGTTCTCTGGGGTCACTTGTGCTGGCTCCCATGTCAGCGAGGGTTCCCATATGGTTGTGGGTGGAACAGCCTAATGACTCACTGGAACTGCAGGCTTGTTCTCCCAGTAAGTGCTTAAAACAGGGTTGGTTTTGCACATAATATCCATGTATAATTTCCCTTTTCTGGCAATCTTGTAGCTCTACCATTGCAACTTAGAAAGAACCAGAATCAGGTTACATGCTAACCTTTCTCTCCCTTTCCCTTCAATATTCTTCAGTTTCTCGTTTTCGCTTTTTTAACTCCTACTCTTTGATGCTTCATTTACCTCTTTATTAGACCCTCTTTTCATCTGTTGGAGGAAATCAGAGGGTCCATACACCCATTCAGCAAGGCCATAGGAAACTGGGAGAGAGGGAGTCCTCGTCCCACTGTGAGGGCTGTAGCAGGGCCATCTCCGTCTTCCAGTCTGTTTTAAATTCTCCTTGCCTTTCTTCCTCTTAATCTCTTCTTATTGAAATGATGACAGAAAGTGAAGTCAATCTAAGTGAAAGATTGGCAGGCTTCTCTACTAACTCAGGCACTCTGTAATGTGTTTATTTGGGAAGCTGAAATGACTATGAACCTGCTGAAACAGGTCAGGTTTTGTGCTGATTTAAGATGATCTGAGATGACATTTGTGAAAGAACTCCATCTTTCAGTCTCACTTCTTCCTCTGATTTCTCCTAAGAGACCCAGATGAATGTTGAACATTATTACCACAGGAATTAATAAAACAAAGAATGAGAAAGAAATGATTAAACAGGGTTGTAGTATTTTATAATTGAGAACTGGAAAAATTGTGAGGTGGTCTGGTCAAATTGATCAGGTAAATCACTTGGGGAAGTGAGATTTAAGAAGAGATTTAAGTCTGACGTTAATAGTTAGCCTGCCCTTGGGACTGGGTTGCCTGGGTTCAAATGTTTACTTAACTAGCTGTGTGATTTTGTACTCTATGCCTCATTTTTAAGGTCTTGCAATGGGCATAGTAGTACTTCTTATTGAGAGGATTTAATGAGGTGATGCTTACAAAGCTTGGCACAAAGCTGAACACATAGTAAGCTCTACACGTATTTTTTGCTAGTGAAAAAACTGATGTTTTTGGAAACAATTGGTTTAGCCCAAGCCCCTTATTTTATACTGGGGCCACAAAAATTGCATATCTTGACCATACATGCATGGATGAATCAAGACTAAACTCTCAGTCTCCTAACGATTAGTACATGTTTTCTGTTTGTTTTGACATGAAACTTCTTTGACATTTAATGCTTTTTTATCTCTGTAAAGAACAAAATTTAGAGCCATTTTTCTTCCTAATTGATTTTTCATCTTTTTCCTCATATATTGATATAGGGCTTTCTTTGTTGATATTTTCAGATTAGTTTTATTAGAAGTTTCCTCTCTAAAATGATCTTCCTGTATTATTTAGAATTTGCTTATAGCATAGTCAGTTTGGCATGTCATAAACAGATTCTTTTATGATTATAGTAATATGCTCAATGGCAGAGGCTATTTTTTTTAAAAAGCACAGAAAGAAAAAAGAAAATGGAACTAGGGTATTTCTTATATATATATATATAAATGTATGTGTATATATACCCATAGACACACACACACACACACACACACACACACACACACAGAGGGGGAGACATGCATACCAGAATCAGTTTATGGAGTTGAATTTATGTTATATTTGAAGTTTTATATCTTGTTATTTTATTATTTTTATGCTGGTATAATCCATCCTCATCAAGAGACTGACTATTCACCCATAATTTCTTATAGATTTAAAAATATTTTCTTGTTTATGTTTACCTTTTTAATCTGCCTGAGATAAATTTTGTCTTATTGTAAAACAACAGAACAGTTTTTTTGCAAGTAGCCAAAATTTTCAACACTATTTGATGAATAATGAACCTGTTTCCTACTGATTTTTTGCTTGCTCTGTTGTATAGAAAGATATTATATGTCTGTTTCAAGGTTAGTTCTCTTATTCTTTAGAGTGGCCCACTTATTCTTGTGCCAGTACCATATTATTCCAAAATAAAAGGTCTGGACTTTAATATTTTACAGGCAAGTTTTTCCTCATCATCTGCTTCAAAATTTTCTTATCTATTCTTAGTTCTAGATAAATAATTAATACTTATGTTAGTTTTTTTAAGCCCCTAATTATTTTTTATCAGGATTGGATTAAAATTACTAATTATTTTGAGAAAAATTAGAATATTGGAACATTTACCATATTGAGTCATCTTTTCCAGGCAAAGGTTATCTCACTTCATTGAGGCAAATGATCTTTGATATATTTCTGTTAAGGCTGCAGTTTTCTTCATGTCCCTTGAGCACACTTACTAAGTCCAATCCTAGGCAGTTTGTTTTCATGAACTTATTCTGACTAGTCTTCTTCTCCTCCACTATTTCTTCTTGTTGGTTAGTGATGATAAACAGGAAAGCTATTTCTTGGTCTAATTTTCTTTTGTCTGGCTTCTTTCTTGAATTCAATTATTCTAAAAGTTTTTCAATTCTATAGGCTTTTAAGACTGTATTAATTACATCTTCCACTGATGATGATAGTTTTTCCTTTCTTTTTCAGTAATTATTTCTCTTTTTTCTCCTGTATTCCCCACTGGTTTGGCCAGAATAATATTAAATACAGTGATGCATATCAGAATCATTGTCTTGTACATTTTATCACTATTAACTGCACACACTGTCCTTTTTAATTCTTGCCTTGAATTCATCTCTCTTTGAAATTCTTATAGTCACATCTGCAGACTTTTTTGGATCATCCTTTTACGTTTAATCTTTTTGTATAATTTTAAATGCCTCTCCTGTAAAGGCAGATATAATTGGATATTTAATTTCAGAATATTTGTCTTAAGAGAATAGAGACAATATTTCTATAATAATGGATATCTGTTTTTCCCTATCATCTTGTTTTATGCTTTCTTGCTAATTAATAACATCATCTTGCACTCTAGGTTATATTTTATTTGCCTTTGCCTCTACTTATTTAATATGCCATTTTAAAATTTAGTTCTTTTTTAAAATTTTTATTTATTTATTTTTTATTTTTTTAAATTTAGTTCTAAATTGAAAAAATACTTTAACCTTTATTTTTAACATATTAAGTAAAAAATACAATGAAGTCTTTTGCCTCCTTCATATATATTATGAGGTCTGATCCTATTTACCCTTTCTCACTGCAATTACCCACCACCAGGCTTGGTTAACATAATCCGCAGCTTTAATTCTAGCATATCATCTTTATGCTTTATGATACTTAACTTCATCTTTTATTTCAAGTGTACTCTTTTGACATTTGTATCCATTTTGTTAGTGTTTCAAGTAATATTTGTTCAAGCTTAACCTCTAGGTTTAATATTTCTTATTGTTCAGAACTAATCCTTTTATACTATGATTTCCTCATTCTTGATTAAATTATAAATCTTCAAATGCTTTTCAATGGCACATTAGAACTACACAGTCTAAACTCTCAGCGTTATCACTCTTTTGTTTTTATAAACCATCATGTGGGAGGGAGAGGAGTTGTCACCTTCTGTTTCTCTTGCTTTTCTCTTTTTCTCTGAGCCTTGCTGGCTAGTTTCTGAAATTCTAGGCTGAGGAGTGGGTGGCTTTGGAGGACTTTTGGAGAGAGAGGTCTTATTTGACCAGGCATTGAAAGAATATGGCTTTGTGCTCTCTGAGTTGGGTGGATGTTTCAAGCTTCTTCCTAGTCTCAGGGCAATTTCCTTGTTCTCCTGGAGATTCTCCTCTGCAAAGGCCTCTCATCTTTGCTAGCCTGATTAATCAATTGCAGTTCCTCCCAGTGCTCCTAGGATATGACCTCCACCTCCAGCTTCTTTCTGTGGAGATTTTTGGCTTCTCACAGACGCACCTAAAGGTCAGGGACCCAGATGACCCTAGATCAACGCTCTGTCCCACTTGCTCCATATCTGGGAGCACTCACATATTCCTTCCTGCAGCAAACAAGGACTAAGACTGATCCCAGCACAGATACCATGTTTCTTCTGCCTCTGGCCACTTAGCTTCCTCAGGGATGAGCCCAACATCAATCCCCTGTGTGCTCCACTGGTAAAACACACTTTTAAGGCTGGTGTGATAGAAGCTTCCCTCCTGACACCTGGGACAAGGGATGCAGCATTGCCCCCCCCCACCCCTCCTCTTCATAGAGGGCATACAGTGTGAGGCATCAAGGTGGTGACTCAGCACAACACAGAGCAACTTCTGTCTGTAAATAAATTTCTTTCTCTTACTTCTCTCAACCCTTTTATATTCTTAGAGTGGGTGAGAAGGTTCTAGAGTCTGGAACTGGTTCCAGACAATTTGTTTTGTAAATTCTGCCTATAATACCTGTCTCACATTGTCTTTGAAATGCTCTCTCTTGGAACTTCAGTTGAGACTAAGCCATGAAGAACTACATTTTAAACATTCTGTTATATAAATATCCAGTGTTCAGCAGTACTGCACTCATGTGGCTCTGATCATTAAGCCTGGTCTCCCAATAATGGGGGACATCAAATTCTATGATGACCAGTTATCTTCTGCTGAGGATCCTTTCTGCCCATAGCACTTGTTGGGACCTCAGATCCCAGGTTGCAAGTTCATGATTTCTCTGGAGATCCCCACAGTGAGAGCCTCTTCCTCATAGCTCTCTCACTTGGGGAAGGTGTATTTCTATCTTGAAGAGTTACTTGCAATTTTGATGACCTACTCCTCACTTGGAGACCCAGGGTCCTAACTAATACACAACTGAGCAAATGTCCTTCAGTTTCATGAGCAGCTATTATAAGGACAGGTTCCTTCATTCTGCCATTGTCACCTTTGAAACTTACAAGAGGTGGATGGGGTGGCCAGGGGAGGTTGGTTGTGTGTGCCAGACACTGCTAGTGCTTTATTGGTTGTGTGTGCCAGACACTGCTAGTGCTTTACTTTGTTTCTTCTTAAGATTAAAAAACAATTATTTATTTATTTGGCTCTGCAAGATCTTAGTTGTGGCATGCAAGCACTTAATTGTGGCTTGTGGGATCTAGTTCCCCAACCAGGGATCGAACCTTGGCCTTTTGCATTGAGAGTGCAGTGTCTTAGCCACTGACCTACTAGGCAAGTCCTTGTGCTTTACGTTGGCTATCTCTTGTAAACCTCACTCAGTACCTAGGACCTCTAGGATGTCCATGTTATAGGCGGGGGAAATCGAGATTTAGAAGTTAAGTAACTTGTCCAAAGTCATATGAACAATATGTGCTGGACATGGAATCAAAAGAACAGTTCCTTCTAATCACAGAATTGGTGCTCCACGTCAACTCTGGCTAAATATTGGAGTCACCAGAGCACTTTAAGAATACCAAATTGTTGTGGTGGTGGTTTTTTATCTCCTCCTTAGGAATGTTAAATTAGAACATCTGGAAATGGAATTTGGGCATCAGTATGTGATTAAAATCTCTCTAAATGATTCAGATCACTGCTGGATGCACCCTCTAGGCTGTGACTTTGTGTTAAATATCGTGCGATTTACCCTGCTATTATATCAATAGCTTCATTTATAGTTCTCCCCTTTATCTTTTCTTTCTCCTTCCAAAGTCAGAGCGCGCGTGGCTGCCTGTCTATATCAGACCTGGAATTCCCAATCAGATTCCAAGAGCTGCATTCATGGCCATGTTTATTCTGGAAGTGGATCAGTTCATCCTGACCTCACTGACTACATCGGTTCTGGACTGTGAAGAGGATGAGACCCCCAAACCCTTGCTGGTGTTCAACATTACTAAAGCTCCACTCCAGGGCTATGTGACTCACCTGTGGGATCACACCAGACCAGTGTCCTCCTTCACCTGGAAGGATCTAAGAGATATGCAGATTGCCTATCAGCCACCAAACAGCAGCCATTCTGAGAGGAGACTTTATGAGGTGAGAGGGAAGAGAGACAAAGCTGCCAGACTCTTTGGTATTCAGAGAGTCATTGAAGAGGCCACTTCTCTTTAGCCTGCAGGTTACCTTGTATGGTCACTGCCTCATTGTCCAAAGTCATATAAACCATATGTGCTGGACATGGAATCAAAAGAAGAGTTCCTTCTAATCACAAAATTGGTGCTCCACCTCCACCCTGGCTAAATATTGGCGTCACCAGAGAACTTTAAGAATACCAAATTGTTGTTGTTGTTGTTTTTTATCTCCTCCTTAGGAAAGTTAAATTAGAACATCTGGAAATGGAATTTGGGCATCAGTATGTGATTAAAATCTCTCTAAATGATTAGAGAGATTATCAATCTCTCTAATCTAAGAAGAGAATCAATCACTGCAAATCAAGATGCAAACCAGGCAGGTGATGCAAATGAACAAAGCCATCCGGAGGGAGACTGGGGGGAAGTGAGGAAGGAGCTGGCAATTTAGGAAGCAGATGTAACTCAGCTCCAGCTGACTGCTGCATGTGAGAATATGGATGCACCCAGTGTTGCTGTAGCTTTCCTTTTTTAAGAAAAGTTGGAAAGCTCTACTTTTTTTTTGGTAAAAATATTTCAAGTTTCATAATACAAGTGAATGTTTATGCAAAACTGAGGCAGACTCACAGACCTAGAAAACAAACTTGTAGTTACTAAAGGGGATAGGGGAGGGGGAGGGACAAAGTAGGGGTATGGGATTAATTGATAAAAACTAACTATGTATAAAGTAGATAAGCAGCAAAGATATACTGTATAGCATAGGGAATTGTAGCCCTTTTCTTCTAATAATTTATAATGAACTATCACCTGCAAAAATACTGAATCACCATGCCATATACCTGAAACTAATACAACATCGTTAATCAACTATTCTTCAGTTAAAAAGTTTCAATATTGTAATTAGCCTCTAATTAAATTAAATTTAAATTAAAAAAGTTTCAACTTTTAAACATAGAAGACATTGTAAATTTAAAACATAAAATACCAGCTGCAAAACATTTCTGAGGCCACATTTGGCCCCCAGTTTCACCAGTTTGAGAACTCTGGTGCCTCCAACAGCCTTCTTGCATTACATAGACCACTGAAGTTAGAGATGGTCTAACTTCTATTTGTTTGTAATTTTTCATTAATAAGTTATTTTATATTATTTTCCATCAAGGTTTTCTACTGGAGTCCTTAATTTTAAGTAATAATGCTTACTCAGGGTAGGAGATTCCATATTCTCATTAAAAAGACTCATTTCACTATCACTTTTCATCAGGAAAGTTGTCTTTCTATCTAATCTAAATCATTTCTATTTCTGCCTCTCTCCTCTTGTTTTGTATTCAATGAGAGTAGAGAACAGCTGGTTACAGACTTGTGCATAATAACCCTTCACAAACTTGTAGACCTACCAGCAAGTTGATTAAAAAATGATATAAAATTTAAATAAGCAGGTTAACACAGACTTGAGTTCAGGTCTATTAAGGGAAATATGTGTCCCTGGGGTTACCAAATTGCCCTCTATCTAGTTTAGGCATTTTTAGCATTTAGGCTCAAGGGCAGACTATAAATGCCATGCCTTGCCCTTTACTTTTATTTTCTTCACTTCATAATAGTAAGTGGCAACTGGTTTTTCCTTTCCTGTCTTCACTTCTCATTTCTTCCATAAGTGAAGTTGCTCAGTCGTGTCTGACTCCTTGCAATCCCATGGACTGTAGTATGCCAGGCTTCTCTGTCCATGGGATTTTCCAGGCAAGAGTACTGGAGTGGGTTGCCATTTCCTTCTCCAGGGGATCTCCCTGACCCAGGGATCGAACCCAGGTCTCCTGCATTGCAGGCAGACGCTTTACCCTCTGAGCCACCAGGGAAGCCGTAGCATGAGGTAATTTCTCTTTAGATGTCCAGTTTTATCTCACATCCACAAACAAAGCGCTGCTGCTCTGTCTGCTTTGTATGCATTATGTCTGGCTTTGTACAGTGTAATACTAAAGCAGAACGTGTCCAGATGTGTGATGTGTGCTTTTTTGGTTTGCTTTGTTAGAAGGTGACTTTCAATTTTCTCAGTGGCGATTTTGCACTGCTCAGTTCTTTTGGCCGGAAGCCACCTGGGGTGAGATTTCTGCGAGCAGAGCAATGGCCAGTGCAGCTTTAAGCTAGCTGATCCTCCCTTCAGCTGTTACACCAGGCAGTCTCTTGTAGGCATGAAAATCCAACTTCACTCCAGTAGGTACTACATTGATCTTAGAGGAAAGTTCCTTAGTGATAGGGCTCAACCTAATATATATTTATATTCAGTTCAGTTCAGTTCAGTCACTCAGTCATGTCTGACTCTTTGCGACCCCATGAATTGCAGCACGCCAGGCCTCCCTGTCCATCACCATCTCCCGGAGTTCACTCAGACTCGCATTCATCGAGTCAGTGATGCCATCCAGCCATCTCATCCTCTGTCATCCCCTTCTCCTCCTGCCCTAGTCCCTCCCAGCATCAAAGTCTTTTCCAGTGAGTCAACTTTTTGCATGAGGTGGCCAAAGTACTGGAGTTTCAGCTTTAGCATCATTCCTTCCAAGGAAATCCCAGGGTTGATCTCCTTCAGAATGGACTGGTTGGATCTCCTTGCAGTCCAAGGGACTCTCAAGAGTCTTCTCCAACACCACCAAAATGATACCGCCCATATCAGTATAGTTTCATTTTCAATGTGTGTATTTGTCACTCTTGAATCTCTTTTTTTAATGTAGTACTTGCTGATACGGTACTATCTAATTGTTTCTTTTATCCTCTCAAATGGACCACACATTCTTCAAAAGTAGGTAGCTTGCCTTCCTTTACAATATTAATACCTCATCCTTCTCTGTCAGCACCTGGTGTAATACACACATAGCATGCAATAAAGTTCAAAATGTATAAGCCTACTTATTAGCTATGAAATTCAAGGGAGCAAATAAAATATAGATATTTAATAATATATCTAGTGGGATAGCTGCCTGTAGATCAGGATCTCTGCAACATTGTTGGCATTTTGAATTGGCTAATTCTTTGTTGTAAGGACTGACCTGGTCATGGTGGGATGTTATTAATAGTAGCCTCCCTGGCTTCTATCCACTAGATGCCTGTAGCACCTCCATGGGCATTCCTATTTATGAGACCAAAAATGTTTTCAGATATTCCCAAATGCTTCCTGGGGGGATAAAATCACAGTGGAGAACCACTGCTCTAGATCCTGTATCTTCACGAGAAGCTGAAGCGGTCTCATGCTGGACTGATGTAGTCTCCTGAACAAATGCAGGGGCACATTGCTAGCATATTTGCTTATTTCAGGTTAAGAACTTCAATCATAGAGAAAAAATTTAAA
Source organism: Ovis canadensis (assembly GCF_042477335.2). Classification (NCBI taxonomy): domain Eukaryota; kingdom Metazoa; phylum Chordata; class Mammalia; order Artiodactyla; family Bovidae; genus Ovis; species Ovis canadensis. The sequence continues at coordinate 83,985,757 of NC_091246.1, read as the reverse complement.
AACACTGATAAATTAAGGAATAAGACATAGAGCTGGAAAAAGTGAGATTACGTTGTCAAAAATGAGGTCAGGCAACAGCAGAAACTGACTTAGTTTTTCCTCCATCTGCGGTATATATCCCAGAATTAATGGTGTTTTATATTATAAATTGTCAATATGTAGTTCATATTCAACTGTTTGTTTACAGGTGGAGTTGGAGGTCTATGACTTCTTCTTTGAGAAGAGCGCACCTATTACAGTCCACATCTCCATCAGAACAGCAGATACAAATGCCCCGCGAGTGTCCTGGAACACAGGTGAAGTGCAGTATAGGAGTCAAACAGAACAGGGAAGGGAAGACAAGAGAGCACACTGGTCAGTGAAAAAAGGTAGCTTTATTCCCATTATGGGGAAGGCATGGCGCCCCAGTCCAGTACTCATTCCTGGAAAATCCCATGGGCGGAGGAGCCTGGTGGGCTGCAGTCCATGGGGTCTCTAAGAGTTGGACATGACCAAAGCGACTTAGCAGCAGCAGCAGCATTCCTATTTTACACACAAAGCAACTGAAACCATACAGGCTATGGGTATCTAGTTGTTTGTTTGCTTTTGTTTTTCCTATTGTCAGGGTGAGAAATTTAAAGTGAGGATTCTGGTGTCCTGAAATTAAGTTCTTTCCTCTACAGGAGATAAGCCAAAAAGGTCCCTTTTTGATTGAGGCAAAAAAGTGACTGTGATACCGAGCATAGTTGGACTGAGAGAGAAAAGGTCTCTAACTCAAAATTGTTCAAAGGAATCAAAGAAAGACACAGACTATAATCCATTATCTTATTTTTAAGTTGGGTTGCATGGACATGAAAATACATAATTAAGAGTTTAAACTGCTTTGTCTTCTTATTTTTAATATATGACTGACTTTCAATCTTACGTTAGTTATAGGTATACAATATACTGATTCAATATTTTTATATATTATACTTCATTTAAAGTTATAAAATATTGGCTATATTCCCAGTATTGTACAATATATCCTTGTGGCTTATTTATTTTATACTTAGTAGTTTGTACCTCTTAATTAATTCTCCCTATATTGCACCTCCCCTCTTCCTTCTTCCCACTGGTAATCACTAGTTCTCTGTATCTGTGAGCCTGTTTCCGTTTTCTCATATTCATTAATTTTATTTTTCAGATTCCACACTTAAGTGATAAAATAGGGTGTTTGTCTCTCTGATTTTTTTCACTAAGCACAATATGCTCTATGTGCATCCAGATTGTTGCAAATGGCGAACTCTCATTCTTTATTATGGCTAAGTAGTAGCCCATTGTATGTATAAACCATATCTTCTTTATCCTTTCATCTGTTAACGAACACTTGGGTTGTTTTCATATGGTGGCTATCGTAAATAATACTGCTATGAACGCTGGAGTGCAAGTATCTTTTCCAATTAGTGTTTTTGTTTTATTCCAGTATACTCAGCAGTGTAATTGCTGGGTCATATGGCAGTTTAATTTCCAGTTTTTTGAGAAACCTCTCTACTCTTTTCCACAGTGGCTACACCAATTTTGTTTTTGTTGTTCAGTTGCTCAGTTGTGTCTGTCTCTTTGTGACCCCATGGACTGCAGCATGCCAGTCTTCTCTGTCTTTCACTATCTCCTGGAGTTTGCTCAAACTCATGTCCATTGATTTGATGCTGCCATCCAGCCATCTCATCCTCTGTTGCCCTCTTCTCCTGTTCTTAGTCTTTCCCAGCATTAGGGTCAGTGTATGAGGTTCCCTTTTCTCTATATCCTTGCCAACGTTTGTTACTTGTGTTCTTTTGATGACAGTCATTCTGAGAGGTGTGAAGTAATATCTCACTGTGCTCTTGATTTGCATTTTTCTGATGACTAGCGATGTTGACCATCTTTTCATGTGCCTGTTTGCCGTCTATGTATCTTCTTTGGGAAAATGTCTATTCAAATCTTCTGACCATTTTTAAATTGGATTATTATTGTTTGCTGTTGAGTTGTGTGAATTGTTTATATGCTCGTATATTCACTAAGTTGTCTTTTCATTTTGTTTATGATGTCTTTTACTGTACAGGTTTCCTTTACTATATATTTGTCTTTACTAGTGGAATTTTCTTTTCTTATGAATTCTTACTTCTCGTTGTAACCCATTCGTTTCTTTTCAACTTAGAGAAGAGCCTTTAACATCTCTTTAAGAACTGGTTTAATGTTGATGTACTCTTTCAGTTTTTGCTTAAAAGTTTTTTATCTCTCCTTTAATTCTGAAGGATAATCTTTCTGGATAAAATATCCTTGGTTGTAGGTTTTTCCTGGTTTAGCACTTTAGATACATCACACCATTCCCTTTTGACCTGCAAAGTTTCTGCAGAAAAATCCATTAATAAATAGCCTTGGGGGAGGAGAGTTCCCTTGTATGTGATTCTTTGTTTTTTTTTCCTGCTGCCTTTAGAATTCTCTCTTTAACTTTTGCCATTTTAATTATGAAATGTTTTGGTGTGATTCTCTTTGGTTTCATCTTGTTTCGGACGCTCTATGCTTCCTGTACCTGGAAATCTGTTTCCTTCTTCAGGTTCAGGAAGTTTTCAGCCATAATTTCATCAAATATCCTTTGACCTCTTTTGTTCTCTCCTCTCCTGCTAGGACCTCTGTAATGTAAATGTTATTATGCTTGATGTTGTTCCAGAGGTCCCTTAAACTGTTTTCAGTTTTTAAAATTTGTTTTTTTGTTGTTGTTGTTCTGACTGGATATTTTCCATTATTCTATCTTCCAGAACACCATATGTCCTCTGTGTCACTTAGTCTGTTAATTATTTCTAGTGTATTTTTCATTGCAGTTATTGTATACTTCAGTTTTGACTTTTTCAGATTCTCTAGCTCATCTCTTCTTTCCCCTCAGTTAGCATTCTTATTACTAATCTTTAAATTCTTTATCTGGTAATTCATTCATCTCAGTTTCACTGGATGGTTTTACAGGTTTCTTTTTTTAGTTCTTTCATTTGAAAGAAAATTCTCCATGCTCCTGCTTTCATTAACTTTTTCTGTCCTATAAAACGAAGTAAAAGTTACCCACCGTGGTCTTAAATGCATGTCCTTGTGTGGGAACAGTCTGTACATGTCTGTACAGTCTGCGCATGTTCCCTGTGGATTTCATGGGAGTGCTGGATCTGATATGAAAGCATAGTGGTCTCTATCAACTTGGTAGGTGTTGCAGCCAGAGACGGAGGAGCTGGAGCCAGAGCCAGGTATGAGCCAGGGCTTCTCTGCTCAGTTGCCAACATCACCACCCTATTGGGGTAGGGCCAGGTCCCAAGGTACTGGAGCAATAGCCGTGAGGGTTGGGCCCAAGCCAGCTCCATCTCCCACAACTGGGCGCTCTCCTCAGCTGTAGCAGCCTCATTCTAGTGGGGAGCTGTGCCTCTGAGCAAGTGGGGCTGGGAAGGCCACCCAGCATGGGCCAGGGCATGCATTGAGGCAGTTGTGAGAGAAGCCAGCCAGTGTCCTGAGGAATTTCAACCTGCTTTCTCCATCTTATACTGGGAGTAAACAAGAATGTGTGGGTTCTTCATGAGTAGACTCTAGCTCTCTTAAAGCCCTGTTGTCTTACTGGTTTTCAAACCAGCCAATGATCTTCCCACCGTTTGACCCCAGGGCTGGTGCACCCAGTGTATGGTTCAAGCCACTCACTCCCCAGGAATATCTTCATCCTTGTAATGCCCCTCCTGTCCTGTGGCCCCTCCTAGGGGTGTAGACCACTCTGTGATTACTTCTATTCCCTTCCTGCACAACTTTCTTTTAGCCTTGGTTGCATAAGGGTCTTTCTGTCAGTCTTCAGTCTGTTTCCAGTGAGAATTGCTCCATGTATAGATGTATTTTTGATGTGTTCATAAGGTGAGAGGGAGAAGGGAGGTAAATTCTGCATCCTCCTACTCTGCCATGTCGATTTCCTCTCGCTTTACTTCTTTTAAAAGAAGGCCTTGTACTGTTTCTCATTTCTGAGAAGACTTACAATGCAGTGTATATATTTAGATCAGATGTAAATACGAAATGTAAGTGAAGATTTTTCCCTTTCCTACTGTTACCATCAATGGCATTCAAGCAGTGCTGGTAGGTTCATTTAACACAGAAAATATCTCTGTCTGATTTAAATCCTCAGGTGGCAGCTTATATAGATTATCTTTTGTGCACGTGTGTGTATGTGTGTGCTTGCACATGGGTAACACACCATGTGTGTGTTTATATATATGTGAGTTTCAGTAGGGATGAACAATATCAGTTGGGCATCCTTCATTTACAATCTGGTTTTCTGTCCTGTTCTACCTCTACTTGAGGGATAATGAGAGAAAAGAAGGAATTGGTGATCTAAAGTTTGATGCTTTCGAATTGTGGTGTTGGAGAAGACTCTTGAGAGTCCCTTGGACTGCAAGGAGATCATACCAGTCAATCCTAAAGGAAATCAACCCTGACTATTCATTGGAAGGACTGATACTGAAACTCCAATACTTTGGCCACCTGACGCAAAGAGCCAACTCATTGGAAAAGACCCTAATGAGGGGAAAGATTGAGGGCAGGAGGAGAAGGGGGCGACAGAGGATGAGGTGGTTGGATGGCGTCACTGACTCAATACTCAATAAATATGAATTTGAGCAGACTCCAGGAGATAATGAAGGAAACTTGGTGTGCTATAGTTCATGGGGTTGCAAAGAGCTGGACCTGACTTAGCAACTGAACAACAGCAAAGTTTAGTATACAGCATAGAGACTTAATGGTCTGCATGTTTACGTGTGATCTGAGAAACCTAGGCTTGTTAAGAGCTCCGGATCTGGTTTTCACTACTTTGGACATCAGAATTCTTTTTAAAATAAAATTTTATTATTATGAACTTAATATAAGATCATTGAAAACTTGGAAAGCACAGTAAGTAGAGTTAATGAATAAGTGAATGAAATAATAGTAGTTGGATAAAATTATTCATTACTCCATCACAAAACATAATCACCATCAGTATCTTGCTACATAAATTTCTAGTGTTCTTGCTTGCTCCTCTGCTGCATCCCATGATGCCTTGTTCTGTGCTGTACTGTGCACTCTCGACTTCAAAATCCTTGTTACCAGCCATTGTCCTCCCTTCATCCCTCCTTCCCTGCCTTCTTTCCTTCTGCTCTCTTCTTCTCCCTCACTTCTCTCGCTTTCCTTCCTCTCTCTCTCTCTTTATGTTTCTTTCAGGATTCCTGTATGTCTTAAATCAGGTTCCCTAGCAAAGAGCCCCTGAGGCAGATTATATGCACTAACCCTGTACTGAAATCTGGGTTAAGGGGAAGGGAAGTTGGGAATTTGGAGGGTAGCAAATAGAAAGATGGTTTGACTGAGCTGGTCATAGTTTTACAAGAAAACAAAGCTTATCGCTCAGTAGTGCTGATGTCTCCAGGAGGAGATGGAAACAGTCTGTGTGGGAAGAGTCAGGGGTGGGGTTGGGAAGGGGTGAACAACCACGTGTCAGCATCTTCCATCTCTTCTCTCACCTCAGTCAGTTGCCTCACTGGCGTTAACTTCCCACATGTCCGGGATTGTGTCACTTGGCTCTTCTCAGCAGTCACTGTACAAATTCCTTGAGTCCCATGGTGTGAGACCTGGCCACGGTCACAGGGAAGGTCATGCCAAAACTTGGTCTGGTGGGCAGTTGAAGGCAGCGACATCAGAAGATGAAGCAATGATGGTGGCCAGGGCTTTGCTGTGTGGGGATTGTGGGAAATTTGTTGGAGCTGCCAGGCTAGAAAGTGGGCAATTTGTCAACATCGGGGGCAGGGGAAGCCAGGCAGATTTGAGGGGAAGCATTAATGCATTAACTGTGTCTACCAGTACACAGTCTTTAAATTTCATCCGCTTGTTTCTTTTTTTTTTTTTAATTGGAGGAAAATTACTTTTCAAGGTTGTGGTATTTTCTGCTGTACAACAATGTGAATCAGCCTTAAGTGTATGTATGTATGTATATATATATATATATATATATATATATATATATATATGTACCCTGCCTCTTAATCCCTCCCATCCCACCCCCCACATCCACCCCCCTAATTTATGACAGAGCCCCAGGCTAGCTCCCTGTGTTACACAGCAACTTCCCACTACATGGTAATGTATATGCTTCTGTGCACTCGATTCATCCCACCCTCTCCTTCCCCTACTGTGTCCACAAGTTCATTCTCTGTCTATGTCTCTATTCCTGCCCTGCAAATTGGTTCATCACTACCATTTTTTAATAGATTCATATATGTGTGTTAGTATATGATATTTGTTTTCCTCTTTCTTAGTTCACTCTGTATAACAGGCTGTAGGTCCACCTACCTAAGTTCAACTGACTCAAATTCATTCCTTTTTATGGCTGAGTAATATTCCATTGAATATATGTACCACAACTTCTTTATCCATTTACTGGTTGATGAGCATTTTGGTTGCTTCCAAGTCCTAGCTATTGTAAGTAGTGCTGCAGTAAACATTAAGGAAAATAGATATAACCACTATGGAGAATAGTATGGAGATTCCTTAAAAAACTAGGAACAAAACTACCATATGACCCAACAATCCCACTACTAGGCTTATACCATGAGAAATCCATAATTCATAAAGACACTTGTTTCTTTGAAAGGCTTTGCCGCCTTTCAAGGTTCTCTTCAGTCTGTTGGGTAATGGGAATGAGTGATGGTACTACAGCTCCCTGTCTCTAACCGCGGAGTTCAGTCTGGATTCTGTCTTCTTGGCTCTGAGCAGCACTTCCCTTTCTCCCCACATTCCCTTCAGCATGCTGGGTCCAAGGAGAAGCTTTTATTGTTGAATTCCTTTAGTTACAAAAATCCCTTCCTTATTAGCGTCTAGACTAAAACACAGCCCTCATTGCAAAGTTTCAGACTCTTCCTGTCTAACACCATTAAACCCTCCCCTAGCACAGTAGCTCTGTATTTGTGCAGTTAATGACTATTTAACCACTTTAATACTCTATCCTGTGGGCTACTTATGCTCTTAGAATTTATGTGTGAAAGCGCTTCTGACTCTTGCCCATTTTAAAATATGTGAAAGCAGCCTTTGAAAAATTCCTTGTGTACATTTTTGAACTAGAGACCCCTGTGAACATACTGTCTGTTATTTCTTTCTAGTATTCATTTTTGGCACAATTATGCTTCTAAAGGATAGTTCATAAGGAACCAGTCATCAGGTTAGATTTAATATTACTAATAGTAAAAATGTTACTTAAAAGCTGAACTGTAGTTTCTTGAGAAGCTTTTGAAGATACAATTTTTACCTAGTTTCGTGGGTGAAAATTTATTACTCTTGTCTTAAAGTAGTCATCTTGGCATGCTGTAGAACTTTGCAGGACATTTTTGTTTGTTTGTTTGTTTTCTCTTGTAGGTCTGAATCTCCTGGAGGGACAGTCTAGGGCCATTACATGGGAACAGTTTCAGATTGTGGACAATGATGACATTCATGCTGTCCAGGTAGTCACTGTGGATGGCCTGCAGCACGGACGGCTTACTGTGAGAGGTGAAAGAACAAACTTTGTAACTTAGAATTAAACCCAACAATTATTTTCTCCAAAAGCAAATCATATTTAACAGGATATATATGCTATTTCTTGGGCTCCATTTCTCAATGAATTATCATATTCCCTAGGTCCAGATATCTTGAAACCATTGACTTTTGTAGTAGATGCTCAAATCAATGGGTGACCATTTATGAATGATATTTTATATTTGAGCCATTATTTAAATCTCAGATTTGCTTTTTGAACCCTTCTAAATATACTCCTTAACTGATGATTTTAGCCCAGTTTAAAGACAAAATATGTCCTTTTCATTTCTCTGGTTCAGAGAAATGCAATGAAAAACAGAAAAACATGTTGTTAATACTTTAGTAATAATTATGCTCTTATGTTATTAGTAGCAGCTACCATAGTTTAAAAGAAGTGGTTTTATAATTATAAGGGTAGTAGTTATGTAAAGTGGCGGTAGTTATGTATAATTATAAGGGTAGTAGTTAAAGTAATGGCCCTAATAAAAATATCCATAGTTAATAATAATATAGTCTATTCCTTGTAAGGAGCGCAGAGGAATTAATTCTGTTATCGTCTTAGTTTATCTATTTGTAAAGCAGAAAGAGAACTCTCGTTTATCACTATATTTGATTAGGAATTCTGAAAAAAATAAAATAGAAATAAAAATGATAAATTCTTTTGCCTAATCCTAGGACAATGGGAGCTTAGCTCAAGTTGGATGTATAAATTAGGATGGGTATTCAGTTGCATGTAAGAAAACTCCAACTACAGCAACTTAAACTCAAGAGTTACTTTCTTCTTGTAACAAGTTACATAGAGATGGATATTCTGTATTTATGACGCCAGCAGCTCTTTTCTGCCCTGTCAGTGGTCACAGAATGGTACCTACACATCTAGGGTTTCTAATGAGCATTAGGGGAAGGAACAAAGAAAAAGAAGAATTAAAAAAAGCTATGCCATCCAAGTTTGCTTTGTGTAACAACTTTTCCTAGGAACCTGAAGAAATGAAATCTAATTACATCTCTTACCTAGTTGCATACTATCCCCTAGGTGCAACAGAGTCTGGGAACCTGAGTATTTTTAAATGGTTATGTCATCATTCCAAATAAGACTAGGATTCTGGTACTGAGAAGGAGGAGAAAGTGGCTGATGGGCAAGTAACCGATAGTGTTCACTATACTCATGTTTAATCTATAAAACCATCTGGAGTGGGAAAAGCTATGGGCCATCTGCAGAAAGAATTGAAATATTAGTAGTTTGTGCAGAGTGAAGCAATGTTTATCAACACTATAGAAATGAAGCGGAGAGTCATACTCCATAATGATATTCTGGCTCAGAGGAGGCAGAGAATAGTACAAACATTTATTAAGCATTTACTTTGTGCCTAATTGTGCAAAGCATTCTACATACTTTATCACACATCCACTTTAGGAAGCAAGGTACTATTATTCTTACTTTGCAAATGAGAACCTGAGACTAAGAGAAATTGACTTGTCTAAGGTCTAGAAAGTGGCTGAGCTGGTATGTGAACTCAAGCCATTTGCTACCACAGCTCAAGCTCTTGGTCATTAAGCCAGTGATTCGCAAACATTAGCACGCATTAGATTCCTGGAGGGCTTGATAAAACATGGATTGCTGACTTCCAGTAGCAGAATTTCTGATTCAGTAGGTCTGGGGTAGGGCCTGAGAACTTGCATTTTTAATGACTTCCCAAATGGTGCTGATGTTGCTAGTTCGCAGCCACTACTCTGAGAAGTGCTGTCGGCTGATAACAATGAATTGAAGGACAACTAATACTTCTTGTAGATACACTATGTTTGAGCTCTCTCATTCTTAAGAGGGAATGTTAGGTAGGTATTATCTCTGTTTTATATATGGGTCTCAAATAAATTAAATACCTTGCCTAAGTCCGCCCTGCTAATAAGTGTTACAACTAGCTAGTATTCAAAACTGGGTCTTTGAAGCCCCAGAGCCCACTAAACAATCTGTGGCTTTTCCAGGTGAGGAAAGTATTGGCTGCCTTACTTTCCATTTCACACCCGCTCCTATAGTGCTGCTTTTACTAACCTGCTGCCTCCATATCTTTCTCATTTTGCCTCATCTCTGTTTTTTCCATCAGGGGGGAAGGGGTTTCTCTTCACTGTGGCTGACCTTCAGGCTGGAGTCGTTCGATATCATCATGATGACAGTGACTCCACCAAAGACTTTGTGGTCTTCAGGATATTTGACAGCCAACACAGCATCCAACATAAGTTTCCCATCAACATCTTGCCCAAAGATGACAGTCCGCCATTTCTCATAACAAATGTTGTGATTGAACTGGAAGAGGGGCAGACCATACTAATTCAGGGTTCCATGCTGAGAGCTTCAGACATGGACTCCAGTGATGACCACATCTTCTTTAATATCACGAAACCCCCACAAGCTGGAGAGATCATGAAGAAACCAGCGCCAGGACTGATAGGTGAGTGCTGGGCAGTTAAGATTGCTTGTGTCAGAATTTGTGCTAAAAGAGACATCTCATTTGTGCTAAAATGAGGTAAGATTCTATTATTATTATTCCCATTTCACAGATGGGAAGACTGTGACTTAGGTTAAGTTGATCTATCCATCTGGAACTGGGCCTCAAGGTAACCATTACACTATGAAAAATTAAGTCTACAATATAAAGTGATAGGACAAATAAGGTTGAAGAGATATTTTGACCTATTCTAGATTATTGATAAAAAGTTTCATGAATAACTTTTATTTACACTTTGTTAGAATAATTTCACAACTACTCTTTGAAGTAGATAGGTAAGGAGCTTGACAAAATAGGCGTCAAGCAGTTTTACCTAAGACTATTTGTTTTTTAAACATATTTGGTTTTATTTTTAATAGATTATTTAAAAAATCGAGGTATAGTTGATGCACTATATATTACATGTTTTAGGTGTGCAGCATAGTGATCCACAATGTTTGAATGTTATACTCCATTTATTGTTATTATAAAATATGGTTATATTCCCTGTGTTGTATAATGTATTTTGAAGCTGCTTTATTTTATGCGTAGTAGTTGACACAGCAGTTGGTACTTCTTAATCCCATACCCCTATATTGCCCCTCTCCCTTCACTCTCCCCACCGGTAGTCACTCATTTGTTCTCTGTATCTGTGAGTCTGTTTCTTCTTTTTGTTACATTCACCACTTGCTCTACTTTTTAGATTCCACATGTAAGTGATATCATATAGAATTTGCCTTTCTCTGGTTGACATTTCATTTATCATAATAGCTTTCAAGTTCATCTGTGTTGTTTTAAGTGGCATAATTTCATTGTTTTTAATAGCTGAGTAGTATTCCATTATGTGTGTGCGTGTGTGTGTGAATGGCACATCTTCTTTGACCATTCGTTTATTAATGTCCACTTGGGTTGCTTCCATATTGAGGCAATTGTAAATAGTGCTGCAATATACATTGGGGTGCATATATCTTTTCAAATTAGTATTTTCATTTTTTTCAAGTGTATATCTAGGAGTGGAATTGCTGGGATATATGGTAAATTCTATGTCTAGTTTAAAGAAATTTTCATATTGCTTTTCACAGTAGCTATATCAATTTACATCCCACCAAGAGTGTACAAGGTTTCCTTTTCTTCACATTCTTGCCAGCATTTGTTATTTGTGTTAGCCATTTCTTACTTGTGATGGCCATTCTGACAGGTGTAAAATGATATCTCATTTGCATTTCTTTGATGATTAGTGGTATTGAGCCTCTTTTCATCTGCTTGTTGGCAATCCTTAAGTCTTATGTGGAAAAATGTCTATTCTAGACTTCTGCCATTTTTTTAATTGGGTTTTTTGTTACTTTGCTATTGAGTTATATGAGCCATTTGTGTATTTTGGATTTTAATCCTTTATTTGTCATATTATTTGCAAATATTTTCCTCCCATTCAGTAGATTGTCTTTTTGTTGTGGTGATAGTTTCTTTCATTGCACTTTTAAGTTGAACTAGGTCCAATTTGTTTATTTTTGTTTTAGGAGACAGAGCCAAAAAAAAACCTCAGTATAGTTTATGTCAAAGAGTGTTCTGCCTTAGTTTTCTTCCAGGGGTTTTATGGTTTCAGGTCTTACATTTAGGTCTATAATCCATTTTGAGCTTATTTTTGTCTATGGTATTAGTTCACAGCTCAGTTGTGTTCAACTCTTTGTGACCCCATGAACTGTAGCCCACCAGGTTCCTCTGTCCATGTATTTTCCAGGCAAGAATTCTCTAGGGGATCTTCCTGACCCAGGGATCGAACCTGGTTCTCCTGCACTGCAGGAAGACTCTTTACCATCTGAACCACCAGGAAAGCCATATGGTGTTAGAGAATGGTCTAATTTCATTGTTTTACACATAACTGTCCAGTTTTCCCAGCACCACTTATTGAAGAGAGTGTCGTTTCTCCATTGTATAGTGTTGCCTCCATTGTTGCAGATTAATTGAGTATAAGTGCATGGGTTTATCTCTGGGTTCTCTGTTTTTTCCCATTGATCTGTGTGCCTGCTGTGTGCCAGTATCATACTGTTTTGATTCCTGTAGCTTTGTAGTACAGTCTGAAGTCATTGTGTGTTTCCTCCAGCTCTGTTCTTCTTTCTCAAGATTGCTTCGACAATCTGGAGTTTGGTGTTTCCATACAAAATTTAAACTTATTTGTTCTAGTTATGTGAAAAATGCCCTTGGTATATTGATAGGGATTACATTGAATCTGTAGATCGCCTTGGGTAATATGGTCACTTTAACAATTTTAATTCTTCCAGTACATGAACATGATATATCTTTTCCTCTGTTTGTGTTGTCTTCAGTTTCTTTCATCAGTGTCTTAATTTCAGATACATTTTAATAACCCTGTACTCTTCTCTCCTCACTGCTTTTGATTTCATGGTGGTGGTTTAGTTGCTAAGTTGTGTCCAACCCTTGCAACCCCATGGACTCCTCTGTCCATGGGATTTCCAAGGCAAGAATAATGAGGTGGGTTTCCATTTCCTTCTCCAGAGGATTTTCTGACCCAGGGATTGGACCTGTGTCTCCTGTGTTGGCAGACAGATTCTTTACTGCTAAGCCACCAGAGAAGCCCTTTTGATGTCATATATTACATCCAATTGTTTTATGAATCCCTTAACTGCTTATTGTGGATGTAGATGATTTTACCACTTTTGTTTTTTAATCTTCCTCGTATCTTTGTGTGTGAATGACTTACTAACTTTGTGCTGTATGTTTGCCTTTACTAATGAGCATTTTCCTTTTGCAATTTTCATGTTTCTAGTTGTGGTATTTTATTTTTCTCTTAAAATTCCTTCAACACTTCTTGTTAAGCTGGTTTGGTGGCGTTGAATGCTTATCTTCTGTTTGCCTGGAAACTTTTTGATCTCTCCATCAAATCTGAACAAGAGTCTTGCTGGGTAGAATATTCTTGGTTGTAGGTTTTTCTTTTTCATCACTTTAAATATATTGTGCCACTGTCTTTTGGCCTGCAGAATTTTTGTTGAAATTCACCTGATAGCTTTATGTGGGGTTCCTTTATAAATTATTTGTTGCTTTTCCCTTGCCACTTTTAATATTCTGTCTTTATGTTTAATTTTTCCATTATAATTATAATGTGTCTTGGTGTGTTCCTCTTTGAGTGAATCCTATATAGGACTCCCTGTACTCCCTAAACTTAGATAGCTGTTTTCTTTACCAGGTTAGGGAAGTTTTTGACATGGCTTCAAATACGTTGATAGGTTCTCTCTCGCTTCTCCTTCTGCATCTCCTATAATGTGAATATTAGGGGGGGTTGATGTTGTCCCAGAGGTCTCTCAAACTGTCCTCATTTCTTTTCATCTTTTTTCTTCTGTCTATTTAGCATCAGTAGTTTCTACTACTCTGTCTTCCAGCACGCTGATCAGTTCCTCTATGTCATTTAGTCTACTCTTGATTCCTTCTAGGATATTTTTCATTTCAGTTATTGTATTCTTCACCTCTGTCTGGTTGTCCTTCATGTTTTTTAACTTTTCATTAAAAAAAATTCTCATTATCTGCATCCATTTTTCTCTTGGGTTATTTGATTATCTTTATAATCACTACCTTAACTCTTTCTCAGGTCGATTGCCTATCTCTATTTTGGTTAATTATTCTTATGGGGTTTTATCTTATTTGTTTGAAACACATTCCTTTATTGCCTCCTTTTACCTAGATTGCTGATTTTATTTTTATGTATCTGGTAGGTTAGTTATGCTTTCTGACCTTGGAGAAGCAGCCCTTTGTAGGAGATATCATGTGTCCTAGCAACACATCCCCCTCTCATCACCCGATCAATATGCTCTAGGGGATGTGTGTGTCTTCCTATTGTGCTGGGCTGACTATGTAGGCAGTCTAATATGCTTGGTTTAGTCCCTGTCCAGTTGGTTGCCAGGTCCTGCATTGCATGGAGGTTGCTGGCTGTTGGTTGGTGGGACCAGGTCACAAGGTGGTACTAGTGCTGGCTTATTGTTGGGTTGGGTCAAGATGCACGAGACTCTGGGGCTGTTGCCACCCAGTGGTGGGTAGAACCAGGTCCTAGGGCTAGTGTGGCCCACTGGCAGGCAGAGTCAGATACTAGAGTCTAGTTACAGGACCTAGGGGACCTAGAGCTGGTTTTGCATCACTGGTGTGTGGGACTACTTCCTGACGCTGTTGAGTGCAGGGTCTGGGGAGTCCTGAAGCTTGTGTTGCCTTGCTAGTGGACAGGACCATGGTCCAGTTGGTCAGGCTGTGTTTGCAGGCTGCATATCTGGGGTTTTATGCAGTTGTTACCTGCCCACTGGTGAATACAACTAGTTCAGAAGCTACAGTAGGCTCCCTGGAGAATGGGTCTGGGGTCCAGGCTATTCTAGAGTTGATGTCTACCCAGAGACGGCTGGAGTTGGGTCATGTCCTCTCTGGTGGGCAGGGCTGTGTCCAGAGGCAACTGTTGGCTCAGGAGGTCTTAAGACAGCCTGAATGAGGTTGTGTCCCTACCCAGTTAGTTGCTTGGCCTAAGACATCCCAGCACTGGAGCCCCCAGGCCTGTGGCCTGGATCAGGGCTTGGTCTTGGCCCTAATAAGCTAGAAGGATGATTCCACAGTGGTGCTTGCTAGAGCCAGTGTCTGTGTGGTAGAACAGGTTCCCAAAAATGACTACTGCCAGTATCTCTGTCCCCAGAGTGAACACTGGTTGTCTCCTGTCTCTCCAGGAGGTTCTCCTAGACAAGCAAGTGGTTCTGACCCAGTTCAGTCCACTTCAGTTCAGTCCAGTCCAGTTCAGTTCAATCTAGCATAGTCAAGTTCAGCCCAGTTCAGTTCAGTTCAGTCTCTCAGTCATGTCCAACTCTTTGTGACCCCATGGACTGTAGCACAACAGGCTTCCCTATCTATCACCAGCTCCCAGAGCTTGCTCATACTCGTTCATCAAGTCAGTGATGCCATCCATCCATCTCATTCTCTGCCATCCTCTTCTCTGCCTTCAGTCTTTCCCAGGATCAGGGTCTTTTCCAATGAGTTGGCTCTTTGCATCACATGGCCAAAGTATTGGAGCTTCAGCCTCAGTCCTTCCAATGAATATTCAGGACTGATTTCCTTTAGGATTTACTGGTTTCATCTCCTTGCAGTCCAAGGGACTCTCAAGAGTCTTCTCCAGTACCACAGTTCAAAAGCACCAGTTCTTTGGTGCTCAGCTTTCTTCATGGTCCAACTCTCATATCCATACATGACCACTGGAAAAACCATAGCTTTGACTCGATGAACCTTTGTCAGCAAAGTCATGTCTCTGCTTTTTAATATGCTGTCTAAATTTGTCATAGCTTTTCTTCCAAGGAGCAAGCATCTTTTAATTTCTGACCTAGACTTCTGCCAAATTACTGCTTCTTCCCTGGGTCCTGAGGCATGTGAGATTCTTGGTGTGCCTTTTAAGAGTGATGTCTGTATTTCCCCCATGTCCAAGGTGGTGCAATGGTAAAGAATCTGCCTGCCAATGCAGGAGATGTAGGAGACCCATGAATCATGGGTCAGGAAGATCCCCTGGAAGAGGAAACGGCAACCCACTCCAGTAGTTTTCCCTGGAGAATCCCATGGACAGAGGAGCCTGGCAGGCTACAGTCCAGGGGGTTGCAGAGTCAGTCATGACTGAGCATTCATGCACACACTCTATTTCCCCCAGCTGTCTGGGACTATCAAAAATAACCCTATAGGTCCTCAAAGTCAAATGCCCTGGAGACTCATCTTCCCAAGTGCAGGATCCCTGGGCTTAGACTTGGAGTCCTTTGAGAGAAACTCTGCACTTGTAATTATTCTCCCGTACGTGTATTGACCACCCTGGGGTATGATGCTTGACTATATTGTGACTGTGGGCCTCCTACCAACCTTATCGTGGTTTCTTCTCTATAACCTTGATTGTAGATCTCCTCTGGTATGTTCTGGACTTTTTCAATGATGGGTGTTCTGAAGATAGTTATAATTTTGGTATGCCCATGAGAGGAAGTGAGCTCAGGGTCTTTCTCTCCTCTGCCATCTTGGCTGACTTTAAGACTGTTTCTTGAAAATATTTGTCTGATGCTAATTTTTCTATATATGAAGGCAGAGGTAGTAATTTTAATTTGTATGCTTTATTATTTATAAGCTTTGATTTTTGTTGTTCAGTCACTAAGTTGTGTCTGACTCTTTGAGACTGACCCCATGAACTGCACCATGTCAGGCTTCCCTTCCTTTGCCGTCTCCCAGAGTTTGCTCAAACTAATGTCCATTGAGTCAGTGATGCCATCTTATCATCTAAGCTGTCACCTCCTTCTTCTTCTGCTTTGATAAGAGCATTTAATAATGATTCCTCAACCAAACTACTATATACAAAATTGATAAGCAATAAGGATTTACTGTATAGCACAGGGAACTATATTCAGTATCTTCTAATAATCTGTAATAGAAAAGAATCTGGAAAAAAATATGAATTACTTTGCTATATACCTGAAGCTAACACAATATTGTAAATCAGCTACACTTAAAAAAATACTCCTTGGGTACATGCAACATATTAGGGAGAAAAACTTGTAGATAAATCCAAAATTATTTTACCCCAACACCTACAGACAGTTACAAAGGTATGTGGTATTTTGTGGACTCCATAGGCTATCCAGTCCCTGGCTTCGTTCAGAGGGATCTATTCAATGGCATCATTTACTATCGTCACTTTGGTGGAGAAATCTTTGAAGATTCATTTGAATTTGTCCTGTGGGACAGCCACGAACCTCCAAATCTCTCAGTGCCACAGGTAAGAGTCCATCTCTGAACACTTTCCCAAAATCTTGTCCACAGATATCAGTTCTGGAAGATAATGGAAGAAGCAAAATTAAGTCAATTTCCTTGCAATATAACTGCTTTTTAATATTTACTTTCCCCCAAACTTACATGAATAGCTTATGTTCACGTTGTTCAAACCTATGAGAAAGTGGAAGTCACTCAGTCATGTCCTACTCTTTGCGACCCCATGGACTATACAGTCCATGGAATTCTTCAGGCCAGAATACTGGAGTGGCATGCTGTTCCCTTCTCCAGGGGATCTTCCTAACCCAGGGATCAAACCCATGTCTCCCTCATTACAGGTGGATTCTTTACCAGCTGAGCCACAGGGGAAGCCCAAGAATACTGAAGTGGATTATGTAAATGTCCACGTATGCAGTGTTTTCAAAGTTGGTTAACTATGGGACCCTTTTATGAAGAGAAATTTGCTTGCTTCATAACACACAAAAAAAACCCTCACTGATTTATTTTATGCGTAGTGGTTAAAATACAGGTTCTGTAGTTGGACTGTCTTTTCCTCCTGTCCTTGGCATTAACTGACCTGTGCCTCAGTTTCCTTATCTGTAAAACAGTTAAAACAACTTACTTACGACATAATACATATGAGTATGGTAAACCTTCTGGCACCTAGTAAGTACTTAATGAATATATTTGCTTTTATTTATTGTTGCTTTTGAAGAACTAAGAGTTTTATTAACACTCAAATATTTTATTTAAATATACAGAATACAAAAATAGGCTTAAGGAGCCATCATCCTGCAGAAATTACAGAAAAAAAAGGGTCTGGATAGCTATAAAGGGGTAGATTTCTTGTGAGGAGAGGGCAGTTGGTGGTAGGGATGGACAAATGTCTTCTGAAAATAAATGACACACACTATGTATAGTTCTTTTTGCCAGGCATTTTATACCTCTTATTTTAGAAGTTAGCATATGCAGGGGTCTAAACAAATTTTGAACCTGATCCCTATTGGTTATATAATATCATCTCATAGTGTTACTGTCATTAACATTAGCCAATATGTAGACGATTGGGTTATTCATCTGTTTGCCAGGATAAAGGTAACAAAAGGGGATGATCAGGAGGAATGATATGGACGGCTCAGAAACTGAAGGAGGTAGATGCTCCTTGATAAAAGAAATAATGGAAAAATGAATGAAGAAATTCTCAATTCATCTGCTTATTGACTAAAAAAAAATTCCTTTACGTAGAACAGCTTCCTCTTTTCATCAATGTATATAATTGTGCTACTTATTGATTCCTTATCTCTTGAAATCTTAGTTGATCTGATAGTCCAAAATGAAAACTATTGGTAGGATTTATTTCTACATCTTCTGCTGTATCCATTCAACTGTGCTGTTTCTGACTAGAATACCACATCACTTTTAGCAAACTATAGGCCTTTTTGAAAATAGGAAATTCAGGACTACTTTTTACTTTTTAGCTATTGCATATTTTATAGATCATATTTTTCATACTCACCTGTATAGATGTCAGTTTTCTCTAGTAAAGACCGCAGTAATGAAAACTTTACTGAAATAAAATCATTTGTAAATCTTATCAAATAAGTCAGATTAAATTCTATAGATCCAGTTATGTTTATTCCCCATTATGGTTGTGCTTCTAAGGAAATCATATCATATTTTTCTCTGCTTTTATTTATCTTCTTAACCTATGTTGAATGGGGAGGGAGAAAAGAAAGAAGGGAAGGGTTGGAAAAAGAGAGAGAGAGAGAGAACATGAGGAGAGATGGAGGGATAAAGAGAGAGAGAAATGGGGAGAAAAAGAATTTTTCTCTGTTTTCATGTACCACCTACTTTCTGACTCCTAAATATCCTCCAGCTCAGACTTGTGTACCTACACCCGTACCTGACATCTCTACATTTATTTTAAACTCAACATGTTCACAAGACATTCAGCCTGTTTCGCTAAAACTGTGCAAAGCCACGGTAACTGGAATTTCTGTAGTCATCCCTACCCTCTTTCTGTTGAGTTATCTGTGTAACCAGTCAGCTAGTATTACTAAACCTACTTGAGAAATTTCTCTCATCTATCTCTACTTACCCCACCCCACTGTCATTGCTTTTGTTTCAACTTTCATCTTTTTTGAACTAGATTATTCTCTGAATCTCTCACATGGTTTCTTAAGAATAGAAGCAATTAACTGCGTCTTTTGAGGACAATTATTTGAGGACAAATAAAATTCATTGATGGACTTCCCTGGTAGCCAGTAGTAAAGAATCTGCCTGCCAGTGCAGAAGACATGGGTTTGATCCCTGGGTCAGGAAGATCCCCTGGAGAAGGAAATGTAACCCACCCCAGTATTTTTGTTTGGGAAATCCCATGGACAGAGGAGTCTAGTGGGCTGCAGTCCATGGGGTCACAAAGAGTAGAACACAGCTAAGTGACTAAACAATAAAAACAAATTCATTGATATAGAAGCAATATGTTGAGTAGAATTCATCTGGTTGTTTGTTTTTTTTTTCCCCCCAACTCTCCCTCTTCTGGTCTTTAGCAGCTTTAGCTTCTCTAGATATGGACCAGTTCTCAGCTATAACATCATCTGCTCCAGGAATCCTTCTCTGATCCTCTTATTCCCATTTCCCCAGGTTTGGCTATCTGGTCCTTTTACATGATCTGATACCAAGTTACTATAACGTGAGGCCATTATTTATTTTATTGGATCAATGGTGAGCTCATTAATGACAGGGATCCTGATATATTTATCTCTGTGTCTTCAGATCTTGGTACCTGCCTCAGAGTAGAACCCCAAGAATTGTATGTTGGTTCTAAAACTAACTGTTTCTTTCAACTTGTAATGAAACTAGGAAGAAATAAAAAGACCCAACCATTTGGCAGGGACTGGGGAAAAAGTGAGATAGGGAGGTAATAAGTGTAAAGCTTTAGTTTTCAGAGTTTTCAGGAATTAGTGTGGTGTATAAAAACAAAACAATTATTTTGTATATATGTGTGCCCTTAAGAGTTTCTATGTTATAATTATATCATCACTGAAACTCCGATTCTTAAGGAATGCAAATGATTACCTGG
The DNA here is from genome assembly GCF_042477335.2 of Ovis canadensis. NCBI lineage: Eukaryota > Metazoa > Chordata > Mammalia > Artiodactyla > Bovidae > Ovis > Ovis canadensis. The sequence goes on along the minus strand of NC_091246.1, from coordinate 83,965,873 downwards.
TTTATTTGATGATTGCATCTTCAGTTTGTACAAATATCTAGTCATGTCCAACAGATAAAAATGTATTTAAAATATTCAACAAAATGTAATTTTCAGCTGTTCAACTATAAGACCAGATGAAATGGTTACTTGATTGGAGCTTTTGTGAACAGAAGGTTCCTGGGTCACTGAAGATTAAACTCAAGCCCTGGATTTTTTCAGCCATACTGTTAGAATACTTCTTTCATAGGGGCAGGGACCAAAGATTTTCTCACATAAGTTTCTGGTCAAAGCAGGGAGGAAGTTGTGTAGGTGGAGATGCCCCTTGCCTCCTCTTATCCTTCCCATCTGGATAGTCCTACTGAGCAATCTACCTACCCATCAAGAAAGTGTTAGCCAGGAGCCCCTCTCTCTTTCCATCTTGGCTATCATGACTGTTGCCAAATAAAGCCTCACTTACTCAATTTGGTTTTGAAACATATTTTCTTAGATTATTAAGTGTAAAGTTGCTTGTATCAGCACCCAAAATACTCATCAGCAGAAGACTGGTTTAAAAAGCTGTGGTATATCTATACAATAAAATACTATCAAACCAACCAACCAACCAAAGAAAAGGGCAAATCCATGGGAGATATTATGTATCTTAATTGTGGTGGTATCTTCACAGGTATATATGATTGTCAAAACTCATCAAATTATAGACTTAAATTGAATGCAGTTCATTGTATGTAGAGTAGTCCTCAATAAAGCTGACCGTAAAAAGAAAATATTTTCTTCTTTATTCTTCTCAGTAGAGAGCTTTAGAAAGCTTACACTTGAGGTCTCAGTCTAGGAGAGCATAATGTTAGCAGTAAAATAGAGAGCCAAACATAAGAATAGAAGAAAGAGAACTAAGAAACTGAAAGAAAGGAAGCAGATGCCACAAAGGCCTGTGTGTGAAGTGGGAGGAAGGAAATGTAATGTGACCAGTGGAGAGAACAGGCAGCTGGGATGGGCATTTATCAGAAGTCAGGCTGGAGAGTGGAGTGCACAAAACTAGCACTGGGTATAATTCCAGTGCCAGAATTTATTTGGTATAATTGTTCTGAGGTTGTGGGCCGTTTGCTCAGTGGCTCTATGGTGGAGTTAATGGTGGCCTCCTTCAAGAGGGCTTATGCCACACGCTCTGACACAGGTCTGCTGGAATCAAGATTGCTGGGAGGAATATCAAGAACCTCAGATACGCAGATGACACTGCCCTTATGGCAGAAAACGAAGAACTAAGAGCCTCTTGATGAAAGTGAAAGAGGAGGGTGAAAAAGTTGGCTTAAAACTCAACATTCAAAAAACTAAGATTGTGCCATCTGGTCCCATCACTCCATGGCAAATAGATGGGGAAACCATGGAAATAGGGACAGACTTTATTTTATGGGACTCCAATCACTGCAGATGGTGACTGCAGCCATGACATTAGAAGATACTTTCTCCTTGGAAGAAAAGCTATGACCAACCTAGACAGCATACCAAAAAGCAGAGACATGACTTTGCTGACAAAGGTCCATCTAGTCAAAGCTATGATTTTTCCAGTAGTTATGTATGGATGTGAGAGTTGGACTATAAAGAAAGCTGAGTGCCCAAGAACGGATGCTTTTGAACTGTGGTGTTGGAGAAGACTCTTGAGAGTCCCTTGGACAACAAGGAGACCTAACCAGTCTATCCTAAAGGAAATCAGTCCTGAGTATTCATCAGAAGGACTTATGTTGAAGCTGAAACTCCAATACCATGGCCTTCTGATGCAAAGAAATAACTCATTTGGAAAGACCCTGATGCTGGGAAAGATTGAAGGCAGGAAAAGAATGGGACGACAGAGAATGAGATGGTTGGATAGCATCACTGATGCGATGGATATGAGTTTGAGCAAGCTCTGGGGGTTGATGATGTATAGTGAAGCCTGGCATTCTATGGTCCATGGGGTCACAAAGAGTCAGACACAACTGAGTGACTGAACTGAATTGAACTGAAGTGATAATTCCTGTCGGTGAAAAATAGCATTGAAAATCTCAAAGGATAGGCTTCCCTGGTGGTGCTAATGTTAAAGAACTCTCCTGCCAATGCAGGAGACGTGAGATGCAGATTGGATTCCTGGGTCAGGAACATCCCCTGGAGGGGAGGGCATGGCATCCTACTCCAGTATTCTTGCCTAGAGAGTCCCATGCACAGAGGAGCCTGGAGGGCTATAGTCCATAGGTTTGCAAGGAGTCGGACACGACTGAAATAACTTAGCATGCACACACACAATCTCAAAGGAAGATGAAGAAGAAGGAATCAGATGGGAGTCAAACCTCGGAGCAGAGAAGGGATCAAAAATCCAGGTCCGCAAGAAAGGTCGATACTAGCTGATGGAGTGTCATATTGTGACATGTATTCTGAGGGTCAAGGTTACTCATTGTCATTTTATATACTGATTTATTTCTTTATTTTCTGATTTCCCACCAATCTGTCAGTGGGTGCTTGTGGCCTTAAGTAGACTGGAGGCACGTAGAGGAAGGCAGCAGGCAAGAGCCCAGTGACTGGTATGGACACTAGTTTTCCACTGTGTGGGAATGGGTATTTAATTAGGTCTTTTTTACAACCAAATTTCAGTAAGAATGGGAACAGTTTATTTCTCTATGGAGTTTGTTAAAATTGGATTTTTTCTCACCCACAGAATACACATACACTAATTATTTGGACATGCATAAATATGTAAAGATACATCAACTTAGGCAATCATAAAGCATGTTGAAAAATGGGCCCACCAAGAATTACTACTGGGGTGTAAAAAAGCATTGCTTGTACATTCTTTTGGTACAAAGAGCACACTAGAGAATAAATTTGCATAGAAAATGGTCTCTTTGAATTCACAATAAGTATTGTTTCCTTATTAAATCCAGTTTTTCAATTAAGTGGAGCCTCACTGATCCACACCATGACTGGGAGGTCCCACAGAGAATTTCTGAACTTTGTAGATTAGCAAAAAACTGTAATTGGAAAAAAAAATCATGACATAGATTCCAGGAAACTAGAGAAATGACTGTCATTGTGTTCCATTATTTTGATAACTGGGTTTAGTTTTTAATTATTGAAATACTTCATAATGGAGTAGTAAATACGCTATGAAGTGAAGTGAAGTGGCTCAGTTGTGTCCGACTCTTTGTGACCCCATGGACTGTAGCCTACCAGGCTCCTCTGTCCCTGGGATTCTCCAGGCAAGGATACTGGAGTGGGTTGCCATTTCCTTCTCCAGGAGATCTTCCAACCCGGGGATTGAACCCGGGTCTCCCGCATTGCAGGCAGATGCTTTACCATCTGAGCCACCAGGGAAGCTGACTTCTCTGACTTCCCTGGTGGCTCAGATGGTAAAGTGTCCACCTACAATGCAGGAGACCCGGGTTCAATCCCTGGGTTGGGAAGATCTCCTGGAGAAGGGGATGGCAACCCACTCCAGTATTCTTGCCTTCCCCCCCACCAAAATGAGGGGCTCAAAGAAATATGCTATATGCTTTTCTAAAAGTGATGAAGAATGGAGATAGGAAATTGATTTATTGAGCACCTACCAACAGTTACTCTCTGTGATGTCAGATATCTTGTTTGATCCTAACAACACTTCACTGTAGTAGCCATTCTCATTATTCCCAATGTGCAGAAAGAAAAACTGAGCCCCAAAGGGGTTAAATGATTTGCCCCAGGCAGCAAAAGCTTGTAGGTGGCTGAGCTGATGTTCCAGTCTTTTTTATGTTATAGCATAAGCTTAACTATGTTTTAATTTTTGCTTTGTATGTTACTTTTAAAAAGGAATTCTCTTCATTTTCAAATTGGTTCTTGCGAACACCACTTTCTTAGAAAAAATTGGCATTGCTGATCTGTGTTTCAGTGACAATATTAAATACATCAAAACCAGGAGAAGAATATTAATACTTTCATGCATCAGGCTTTCATGATGCCAAGCAGATGTTCCGTTTCAAGAGAGAGTAATTGCTTTCTTCCAACCGGGCATGGATTATTCTTAAAAAAAGAAAAAAAAGTGATGATAAAAACTGTTTGGCAAAATCTCCTTGACCTCCTTGCAAGATCTAAAGCTGTGAATGTTTGAGAAAATTCCTAACATCACAAACAGGACACGTAGACTCATTCAGTGAGAAAACACGAGAAAGTGCCTCCTACCTACAAAATAACGTGCTAGATGTGGTGGAGCTGATATTATGCCTAATTTACAGATAAGAAAATGGACACTCGAAAAAGTTGAATGACTTGTTCAAGATAGGTAATTACCAAGTGGGATACTCAGGACTGTCCATTCACTGGCGCATTCCATGTGGGACTATACTGTGATCCTCCTCTTGTGGAACTTACAGTCTAGGAGAGACGACATGTAAACTACAAACTAATAATGCAAGAAATTATAGTGTTTGTCAAGAGATAATGAAAATTCGAGAAAAATGAAATCCAACTGAGGAACTGGAAAACATTTCAAGAAGAGCCCTCAAGAGGATGAAAGAATCGAGTTGGTAGAGAAAACAGGATAAGAGCATTCCAGGCTAAAGAAAACATGGTCCAGAGCAGAGAGGCGTGTTTGGGAACCAGGACTGGGTCTGCTTTCTGCAAGCAGGGTGCTAGATTAATGTTAAAAGGTAGCAAAAGCAAAGTTAAAGAGTATGCCAAACTGTGAAGGGTCTTGAATACCATGCTAGGGAGTTTGAGTAATTCTATCCCTCCTGGGTGGTTGTTTAAGATTTCCTTTTTACTTTCTTGTTTTAAAAAATTTTACTGAAGTATAGTTAGAGTGTTGTGTTAATTTCAGGTATACAGCAAGTTATTCAGTTACACATATTTGTGTATATATATTCTTTTCCAGGGGCTTCCCAGGTGGCTCAGGGGTAAAGAATCCACCTGCCAATGCACAAGATACAGGAGACGTGGGTTCAGTCCCTGGGTCGGGAAGACCCCTTGGTGGAGGAAATGGCAAACCACTCCAGTATCCTTGCCGGGAGAAACCCATGGACAGAGGAGTCTGGCAGGCTATAGTCCATGGGTCACACACAGTCGGACGTAACTGAGCAGACACGTGTATTCTTTTTCAGATTCTTTTCCTTGATAGATTAAAAACTATTGAGAATAGTTCCCTGTGCTATACAGTAGGTCCTTGGTGGTCATCTATTTTACATATAATAGTGTATATGTGTTCATCCTAGCCTTCTAATTTATCCCTCCCTTGCCTTTCCCCTTTGGTAACCATAAATTTGTTTTCTATGTCTGTGGGTCTATTTCTGTTTTGTAGATAACTTCACTTGTATCTTTTTTTAGATCTTTAAGGACGTGAATAACCTGATTTTATTTGTGTTGTTTTAAAAGATAAGACTAGAGGTATGAAAAGTCAAGATTAGTTATTGAAATTAGGGCTGATGGAAAGCTGTTACGACGATATAAGAAAGAAATTATGCAAGCTGGAGCAAGATCAGGAATAGTGGGGCTGACAGCTGGGGAGGAGGGTGTGGTCACTGTTTCGAAAAATTTATAAATACAAACTTTAGGACTTAGTGATGTGTTCTATGTGGGTAGAAAAAGAGGAACAAAAACTTGTGTCAAGGTTTCCAGGAATTATGACAGAGTGGAAGGAGGAAGAGAAAGACCAGGCTGTTGGTAAAAGTGAAACCTGATGCTTTCAAACTGTGGTGCTGGAGGAGACTCTTGAGAGTCCCTTGGTCTGCAAGGAGATCAAACCAGTGAACCTAAAGGACACCAACCCTGGATATTTACTGGAAGGTCTGTTACTAAAGTTGAAGGCCCACTACTTTGGCCACCTGATGAGAACTGACTCATTGGAAAAGACCCTGATTCTGGGAAAGACTGAAGGCAAAAGGGAAAGAGGGTGACATAGGATGAGATTGTTAGATGGCATCACAGACTCAATGGACATGAATCTGAGCAAATTCCTGGAGATAGTGGAGGATAGAGGAGCCTGGCATGCTACAGTCACTGGGGTCACAAAGAGTTAGAAAAGACTTAGTGGCTGAGCAACAACAACAAAACATAAAACCAGGAATATATTTTGTGTGTTGTATGCCCATTTGATGGCACTCGGGACTGCACTAAACGTAATTGTGATAATTGTATTCTCAAGATACAGTGAAAAATGGATGGAGAATGATCCATCTTTAGCTCATGCTCTTAATAGCTCCTGAACTTTTTCGCTGGATGTGTATTATAAAATTTTTGAAAATCATAGTTGATTGGATGATAGTGGAGTGCCTTTTTTCTGGTGTCCTTTTGATATTTCAAATGAATGATACAGATAATTTCTCTCCAGGTGGTGACAATCCATATCACTCCAGTAGATGACCAGCTTCCAAAAGAGGCTCCCGGAGTTTCTCGGCATTTAGTTGTCAAGGAAACAGAGGTGGCCTACATCACTAAGAAACATCTACATTTTATAGATACAGAATCACAGGACAGGGAGCTGCTCTACACAATAACCGCCCCTCCATTTTTCTCCTCCAGCCGCAGGTATCTCTATGAAAAGTCATCACTTGGGCTATTAGTTGAAGGTTGTGTTCGAGGATTGAGTTGAAAGTGTCACTGTGTAGTCCTTAGTTCGCTTGCTTTGTTAGTCAGACATGAACTTATATTCAGTTTAGCATTAATTCTAATCTCAAACTTGTCTCATGCCTTCCTTCAAAGGCTATGTTAATAGGTAAATGGCCTGCAACTTGTAGTGTCTTTAGCTTAAGTAGGCTGAAAACAGTCTTTAATCCCTTTTTCTAAAGAGAATGCTTTTTTTTAAGGTACAATTTATTGAGTCTTCATAGGTTTATTTTTAGATATCTCAGCTACAAAAGTGGTCATATTCTATGATTCCAATCCAGAAAGTGCCATGAATATACCTTAGGCTTTAATTATGTACTAAATGATAGTGAGTAAATGTTTTTAGGATGAGTATCTAACAGCATCTCATTGTAGTTAGATTCTCTTTCATCATGTCAGAGCAGAAATTTTGTACATACTTTTTATAGTTATGATGAGAATGGCATTCATGATACTAGACTTAAGGCTAGTAAGTCTTAAGTCCCTGCTCCTGATAGAAAGAGAGAATATAAAGAGGGAACATTTGATTTCTTCTGACAATGAGCACTTTTAGCTTTAGAAAATGTGGTTGCAGGCTAACGTGTGACTTAATTTTTACCTGGAAAATTAGCTGGTGTGTTCTCTTGTATTTTTCTTTAGACACTTAGATGCTGGGAAATTATTCATGGTGGACAGCATACCAAGGCTAACCAAGACTCCTGCAGCTCCAGGGTTAAAATATTTCACTCAGGTATGATGCTATGCTCAAATGCTGACAAACACATGAAAGTGTCCTCTGAGAAGCTCTGGTGCTCCTAGCTTTTTACTTGAGAATTTTGGCCTTTGACATCCACCACAAGCAACAAATACCTGATGTCTATATTCTTTCTGTTTGTACAGTTCCATTAAGAAAGTGACATGTATTTGAAAATGCTTGATCCAGCCGAATATGTTTATATAATAAAATCTCATTATAATTCAATACAGCCTTTTACATCAACTTAGGTTCCTGGTTTAGGGCTCTGATTTAGGGACCTGATGCATGTGTTTTTATTCCATCAATTTCAGTTCATCTAATAACCTACATGTTAGTTTCCTAGGGCTGCTATGGCAAAGACCACAAACTAGGTGGCTTTAAAGGACTGAGATGTATAGTCTTATAGCTCTGGAGGTGAGAAGTCTGAAGTCAGGGTGTCAGCAGGGATACCATCCTCCAAAACCTTGTTCATGGGTGGGGTGGGGGTGTCTTCCCTTTTCTCTTCCCAGCGACTCGTGGTTTGCTGGGCATCTTACATTGCTTGGCTTGTAGATGATTACTCCACTTTCTGCTTCTGTCACCCCATGGCTGGGTTCTCCCTACATCTCTTCTTATGAGGACACAAGTTATGTAGGATTAAGGGCCACTTTATTCCTTTATTCCAGTACAGCCTTACCTTAACTAATTGTGAGTTTTGCCACACCTGTTTTTAAACAAGGTTATAGGTGAGGTGCTGGGGTTTAGATCATCAGCATATCTTTTTTTGTGTGTATGGGGGACAGAATTCAACCCATAATATCCACTGCTTTCCAAAATCCTTCCTTAACCTTCTCCCTACTCCTATGGTTCTATATTCTGAAGACCTGAGTGGGGTCACAGTAATAATGAGTGCTTAGGCAGCAGCTATGCCTCAGGTTTAAGGTTCAGTATGTTGAATCTCACTGTAGTTTGTTGTTCAGTCTCTAAATCATGTCTAAGTCTTTGTGACCCCATGGTAGTTAGAAGTGGTAAATGAATATGGCAACCCTCATGGTGAGTTCTATTATTTTGTTACCTTATTTATTTTATAGATAAGGAAACAGGGGCCTCATCACGTTATTTATTTAATTACTTACTCTTGGCTGTGCTGGACTTGGTGGCTGCACAGGCTTTTCTCTATTTGTGGTGAGCAGGGGCTGCTCTCTAGCTGGGGTGCACAGGCTTCTCATTGCCATGGCTTCTCTTGTTGTGGAGTTCGGGCTCCAGGGCTCGTGGGCCTCACAAGTTTAAGTAGCTTGACCCATATCACACAGCTCCTTCATGGTGGAGGAGGGCTGAAATTCAAGGTTCCTGTCTTTTATAGAGTTGGCTGACTTTAAGCACTTGGCATAGTTTCTTAATTTCTTTGTTCTTTTTCCTCCCATTTTTAGAAAATGTGATTTGTAAGATAGAGCTTTGTAGAATCTTCAAATTGATGATGGGAGTGTTCGCAATGTTCCATATTAAGCTAACCCAAGGGGTCTCTTAGCCCCAGGTCTTTAAATGTCTCTGATCCTGGCAGTCGGTACCCACGTGTCCATCTTGATTTGCTTTGCAGCACGCTGTGAACCATATGAAAGTGGCCTACATGCCACCCATGCAAGATGTAGGTCCGCATCCAAGACACGTCCAGTTTGGCTTTTCCGTCAGTAACCAGCACGGTGGGACACTATATGGGATCTGCTTTAATATCACAATTCTTCCGGTGGACAATCAGGCCCCAAAGGTAGGTATCACGCTTGATATGAAGGATGAAGAGGAGGGAGGACCTAAGGAGAAAAAGGTTTTTAAGGACTTACTCGAAATGCTCACTTCTCTTTAGGCTGTTTCCAAGGACTTTTCCATTTTCCAACTACAGTGTAGGGAACACAAGCATGGGGAGGGGGATTGTTCACCTCCTATGGGACTTTCTGTCTAAAAGGTGAGATTTTCCAGTTGCTTTATTTGGCATGAAAATCATTTGGCATGATTTTCAAAGCTTTGTCAAAATCTCTTTCATTTCCTTTGCTTTTTACTGAGTTTCACGTGTTGATCAGGGGAAGGAGATTAAATTAGGAGTCTCTTAGCAACCAGAGAGGCTTATTTGCTCTCCCCACAGACTAGCTATGCTGCTCTGTCATCTAAATAAGTGCTTTAATTTTCTAAAATGAATTAAGATGGACCCTTGCATCCTATCCAGTTCCACTCCCTCATGTTTGTGTAAGCTTTAAAGCACTTGGCTCTCTCATTAAAACCAGACCACAAAGGCGATGCTACCTTGCGCATCTTATCTTCAGGGCTAGGATTCATCATGAGAGTTTGTTCCCCACCTGTCCCCGCCCCATCAGAGTGCTAGGGTTAATGAGTGTGGCTGCTCCTAGGCTTGTTTTTCTTCCCTCATAAGTGGAAAGACAAAGTGTGATTACCCATTCATTAGGAACCACCAGGGGCTAGAACCCACCCATGTGACATCCCTAAGGAGAGAGGGATGACCTTCCCAGGCCCCCACCTGAAATGAAACCAGGGAAGCCTGGATGCTCCCTTTCCTGTGCTCCCCTCATCATCTCTGCACCTGCCCAAAGATGTGTGGCAGAAGTCTCACGCTGAGGACTGAGGCACTTATCCATCCTGTACAACTGTTCTGATGAGTCTAAATGATACTTGAAAGTAATGAATTGCCCAAATTTTTGTTAGCTGCTGAATGGATAGATGAAATGTGGCAATCCATACATTGGAATATCAATCCTCAACGTAAAGGAATAAAGTACTAATATGTGCTACCAATTGGTTGAACTTGGAAAACATTATTTCAAAGACAAGTACCCAGTCACAGAAGACCACATGTTGTACAAATCCATTTATATGAAAGATCCAGGATAGGCAAGTCTATAGGAAAAGAAAGTAGATTAGTGGTTGCTTAGGACTGCCAGGGGGCTTTCAGGGTAGCTCATCTGGTAAAGAATCCGCCTGTTATGCAGGAGACCCTGGTTTAACTCCTGGGTTGGTAAGACCCTTGGAGAAGGAATAGGCTACCCACTCCAGCTACCCTAACCCTAACCCTAACCCTTGGTTTTCCCTGGTGGCTCAGACAGTGAAAAATCTGCCTATAATTTGGGAGACCTGGGTTTGATCCCTGGGTTGGGAAGATTCCCTGGAGGAGGGCATGGCAACCCACTCTACCATTCTTGCCTGGAGAATCCCATGGGCAGAGACACGCCGCAGCATAGGACTGCAAGGGGGGAAATGGGAGGGTGGGAGAGGGAAGGATTGTGGGGAAACAGGGAGTAATTGCTAATAAAGACAGGGTTATTTTGTGTGTGTGTGAAAATGTTCTAAACTTGATGATAATGGTTACATAACTTTGAATATGTGAAAATACTAAAAGACATTGTCTTTTACACCTTCCAGGGGTAAATTGCGTAGTGTGTGAATTATCTCCATGAAACCGTTCTGTGTTTGTTTCTGGATTTCCGGCTTCTGCAGCTTACCCCATCCCCTACTCTGCAGCAGCAGGACAGGGCGTGTTCCCCGGTCACCAAAGTACCCGTACAGCTCAGGATACTCAGCTACCTTGCTGGCCTGACCCCTCAGGCCTCTGAGCTTGCAAGTTTTGGTAGAAGATAGGCACCCCCAAGAGGTCACACAAAATAATCTAAGCTGGATTCTTTGTCTCCTTCCCTGCTGGGGACCAGATCATACTCCATGTTGAAAATGCAGTTGTGAATGTCTGTGAATTTGATTAGATATTATTCAGATCATCCTTTTCTGTGTATGAGATACATGCACCGACATAGCACAGCATCCAAAGAAGCTACCGTGTTTTCCAGAACAGTCACAGAGAAGTCGTTTTTTTTATGCAAAATATCCAAACCTCTTGCTAGAGAAAAATGATCTGTTGGGAGGAGGAGGGAAACCAACAGAAAGAGTGAAGTGAATAGTTACCTCTGTCATCTGAAGGTAAATGGAATTGTTACGAGGACTTGGGGCTCAAGAGGCATAGGGCCTTCTGTAGTTTTTCTACAGTGTATGAGACAAATGAAATAGTACCATAGAGAACTGAGAATTAGACAATAGAAGTCAATTAAATGAGTCTCCTCCATGAAAATGGTCGTGGGAGCTGTTCCCTGATGTTAAAAATCCATAGACCGCTAGGTTGAGTGAAACCGTGAGAGACTCTTGATGCCATACTGACCTGAAGTTCCAGAAACCTAAACACTGGGTTAAGGGAGGCACTGGAAGGTGAATGATGAAAAAGTGGGAGTAAGTTCCCTTTATGCTTTTAGTCTTTGAAAGTTGTTCTAAACCTATATATATTTAAAAATCATCGAATGAGGCAAAGTATGCTCCTTGAAACTTAGCATCTTGGGATCTTAATTGATGTAACTCAGGACAAAATGAGGCTGGCATACGTGGACCATGTTTCAGTGATAATAACCTTCTTTAAATGTGAGCTCCCTGTATTTCCTTCTCCTGCAATCAGTGAAAATGTAGGTGTGGCAAATGAGAGTAAGGCTCTTGGGAAAGGTAGGAGTGAGTGGTTGTAGGGAGAAAAGGCTCTTACTTTATGTTCTGCTTTGCTGAAAGAAGTCGTCTATTAAAGGATACAAGGCAGCCGTCCCAGGGAGCTTGGTGTCATCGTTTCTATGACCCCAGGGCTGTCCTTGGGGGCAGCTGTGGGTGGCTGGGAGGACGGAACAGGGTTGCACATGGACGCTGTGATTTCTTGCTCACTTCCCTTTCCTCTGCCCATTTCTTGCCCCCTCACTCCCAACCCCCTTTTCAAGATCTCTCCTTGGGGAAACCTCTCCTTTCTAGGAGTGGCATCTGCTCTGAAGAGACTGCTGCTTCCTTGGAGAACATTGTGTCCTCACATTAGCAGAGCAGTCATCCCAGACTGTTCGTGAGGAGCCTTCAAAGCCCATGACTTGTAGCCCAGCTGTATCAACTTGTTTTTGATTCTGTGTGGTAATACAAATTTGAGAAAATAGCAGGTTAAATAAAGTTAACAGATTTTCCTACTCTAGGATCTCAGAGCATGAATATGATTATGGGTCTCATAAACCTCCAAGGTGAAGATATTATATTAATATGTGACTCTTTCCAGGTTGTGTTTGACCATGGAACACTTCTTGCCAACTGCCAAAGTAATGATAAATATCCCCAGTTGTTCAAACTTGCTTTTTACTTTCAAGCGAATTTTTATTGAGTGGTGGGTTTTTTCTATTATAGAAAATTATCTTTATGGCTTTAATATTTAAGGCTAATGTTTGAATGAATCTATTTCCTGTGAATTCTTCCGTTTCCAGTCTTCAGTTTCCCTGTTCTACTTCCATCTCTAAAATGCTCACTACCCTAATGCTTAAATGCTCCAATCAGTTACTCAAGTCTTTAAGAATTTTTAGGGTATAAGAAAATATGGATTCTCTCCTTCAGGAAATTTAATATAGGTTTTGTTCATTTTGTAAATTAAGGTACATATGTGCCAAGCAATGATAGATACAGACATGATAAGGAATGTTATTTTCTTACTTTAGATACATAGTTTAAATATCATATACTGATGATAAGTCTGATTGCTGCTGATAGATCTGATTGCTCAGATCTATTCAGGATCTGAGATCAATGAAATGTAGATGCTTTCAGGTTTCTAGATCTGCCTTGTTTCTTTGTGTCCATCAGTGTTTAGAACTGAAAGCATTTAGCCAAGATGTTCAACTATGAATTTGTTCCCTTTAGAACATTCTTGAAAGTTGGATTGACATGTAAAGATGATGCTGGAAGTTTTCTATTGCTTTCATGAGTTCTGTTTTCAGGTACACCTCATGAACAAGGCTTTAAATGTTTCTTCCTTCTTTCTAGGTGTTTATCAAACCTCTGAGAGTGGTTGAGGGAGGTCAGTGTGTCATCAGCACAGAGCATGTCCTGGTTTCTGACGAGGACACCGAACCGGACAACATCCACCTCTCCTTGTGGAGTCCGCCTCAGCATGGAACGGTGGAGCTAGATGGAATCCCTCTAAACACAGGGGCCACGTTTTCTTGGGGAGACCTCCAGGCCTTAAAACTTAGGTTAGAACATTACCTGGATTCTTTGTTTTACATGCTTTGGCTCCCATTTGAATCAATTGTGAGGCAGTGTAAGAAGTTTATTCAATTCTTGCAGGAGTAGCAACATGCCACCTAATACATTCAAGGGGCAGTTGAACATTAGAAATAACAACCCTTTAGTTTTCCCTCCAGACATTTTCTTCCCCTCTGGCTTGCTGTACTGATGGGAATGATATTATGAATATTTGAACAACAATTGAATTGCCATGAATATTAAATTTGCTGCAACAGCATATATCACAAAGGGTAGCAGTCATACTAGATGAATTGAGTCTGAGCTAATCTATAAGGCTAATCTACATAACTGAGTTTGGCTTTCAGAAAAGCCAACTTCATAACCCCGGAAATTCTGGGATAGAATTCTGTTGATTGATGTCTTTAGTGTGACTTTTTAATCCATTCTACTGGGGAGGTGATTTGCAGGCAAATAAGCAGGGTAGATTAGGTAGGCAGGACACAGACTAGTGGTTGGGCCTCTTATTGTCAGGGACGGAGTAATCCCTGCTTCATAGTTCTGTGGTGGGCCTATAGTATTAATAGTTCCCTTCACCTTGAGGATGTTCCTTTCCTCTGCCTAATGTCATTTTGTAAGACACTTAAAAAAGAAAAAAATCTAGTAAAACTCTTTCTCTGTAAAATAATGCAAGATACTCAAAAGCAGTTGTCAGGTGGACAGACATACTGGTTAATCTCTCACTTGCACAAATTCAAGTTGGGCAAACTAGAATTTTGGTCTTTTTGATAAAGTATAGGCCTCAAATGCTTAGTTTTGCATTTGGAAATTGATGAAGAAGGGGGATTTGTGTTCAGGAAGAGCATTTTCATCCAGAAGTTTAGTTACACTGTTTTATTTACAGCTTCTGATATCTTAGGCTCTTTTCACTACTCTTATTTTCATTAAAATTTTTTCTCCCTCCCACTCCAAGATCTCAGCTCTTTCCTACCCGTTAGAAAGAGAGCTCTGTTTAGGTAATTCTTTCTAGGGAATGAATGATGGATAGAAAAAAGGTACCAATATTGCCAGCACATAGTTCAAGCATTCTTCTAGAGACTTGAAATTATGCTTTGTTCATTAAACTTCACAGCAACAAAACCTGATAAGGTAGATGGTTCTGTTCTCATATGATAGTTGAGTTAACTAAGGCACAAAGAGGTTAACTAAGGTCACCTAGCAAATTTGTGGAGGAGTCTGGTTTTGAAAGAAGTTCTGTTTGATTCCATTGCCATACTTTGGAATGTGTACTCCTAGACCTATTTGGCCCTTTAAGGATAATAGCATGGTTAAATTTTTTTGAATTAGCACATTATCACATGTCAGTCTACTTTTGATCAGGGAGCGTGACAAAATAAAGCATAGGAGGCAGTGTTGGGAGGGAAACTGGAGGTTGGAGGTGGGCTTTCCCCACCACTGGAATTGAATCCCTAACTGGTGCATGAATGAGTCAGTATCAGACATATGGCTAAGTTCAACAATTATTTAAAACTTACAGTGTGTCACTACAGTAGACTGGAGAGTGAGTGGAAAGCCTAGAAGTAGACAATTACTTTAGGAAACTTGACTGGAGAATGAAAAGAAAATAGTGTCAAGAACAGATCAAGAAAAAAATATTTTTGAGTCTGAAGAGATTCAAGAATCTTCTTAGGTTGAGAGGGAAAGACCTAGTCATTGGCCAGAGGGAAATGGCAGGAGAGAGGTAGTGAGTAATCCATAGATGAGGTTTCAGAGCAGAGCTAAACTGATTCAGAGCACAGAAGGATTAGCCCTAAAAGTGGGGGAGGAGGGAGAATCACCGAAACCCACTCATTGTCCCACTTCTGCCTGTCACTGCTCAGCCTCAGGGTCCCCTTGGCCCCAGGCAGTGTTTTCTGTATGTAGGCAGAGCTGTATCCACTGCTTCCCATTTTTACAGTGACAACTTAAAGGGCTGCTTTTTGCTTTGGGGACAAGTTATGAATGCACAGAACACATCTCAGGTGGAGCAATTTTACCATCGAGGATGCTTGAATATTTATGTAAGTGACTTCAAGATTATACTGGGAGTTTGGTTATATATTCATTTGATTGAACATAGGGCCCAAACCATGGAAAAGCTCCTGTGACAATCTCAGTGCACTCACACTGTGGCCTTGAGTGATTAGTGACAACTATCATCCCCACAGATATCAGCATGATGGATCTGAGGAATTTCAGGATGACATACTACTGCAGGTCACAGATGGCACAAATGCAGCTGAGTATGTTCTACACATTGAGGTATGTAGTAAGTTTCCTCCTTGGTTCATATAGAAACAAAGTTTGGGGTTTGGAATCTTCTTAGGGTCTCTGACAGAAATGAAGATACATGGACACCAAAGCAAGAAGGTGCCTGTTTATGTCTTGGAATGTGTCAGGACAGGCAATAGAGAGCAAAAATATATTGGTGAAATGGGCATACTGGTTTCTCACTCAAGTACATTTAAAGATAGAAATGCTCTGCCCTCAAACTCAGAGACTTAATTGAAGAAGCAATTGGTTCCTTATATAAATTATTTCCAATATTTTTGACCTGTAACATTCAAAAATATTTATTTAGCTGTTGGATGGGTTAGGCTAGCATCATGGGGGTTTTTCCTGTTGTGTGCTAGGAGCCATATCTGTATGTACAATGTGAGTTTTTGTGAATTCCTGTACTGTACATTCCCCTGGCCTGTTTGAGATGATTAATTTCCCCCTTTTGACAAATGAAGGAAAATCTGCACATAAAGGTTGAGTTCATACTCAAAGGCCTGATGGGAACCCGTGAGTTTCTTTGTCGAGTGGCTATCCACGTCCACAAACATAACTCACAGGTTATGCAGATATTTATAGTTAGTGACAAAGGAAAGTCTTCAGAAGACTTACCATGCTTCTTAAAGACTCTCTAATTATTCTTACTGTACCAAATTCTATTTCTGTTATAGTTGGTCAGATCTTTGTGGTATGAAATTATTGTTAAAGGACATAATAATGTGTTTGCAAGATACGTTACAGTTAATAATTAATTTAGAATGATGACGCCCATCTAGTGTTTTTAAAAGTACACAGGAAAGGAATTATCTTTATTTTATAGCAAAGGTCTGAAAAAGTTCAATGACTTGTCAAAAGCCATTAACTTGACCATGTAGACCTGGGCTGACCTCTGCACTGGTCATCAGGCCAGCATTCTTTCTTCTTCAAGACTGCCACAGAGCTCAGTTCACTGCTGCTAATGGAGGTGATGGAATTCCAGTTGAGCTGTTTCAAATCCTGAAAGATGATGCTGTGAAAGTGCGGCACTCAATATGCCAGCAAATTTGGAAAACTCAGCAGTGGCCGCAGCACTGGAAAAGGTCAGTTTTCATTCCAATTCCAAAGAAAGGCAATGCCAAAGAATGCTCAAACTACTGCACAATTGCACTCATCTCACATGATAGTAAAATAATGCTCAAAATTCTCCAAGCCAGGCTTCAGCAATACGTGAACCGTGAACTCCCTGATGTTCAAGCTGGTTTTAGAAAAGGCAGAGGAACCAGAGATCAAATTGCCAACATCTGCTGGATCATGGCAAAAGCAAGAGAGTTCCAGAAAAACATCCATTTCTGCTTTATTGACTATGCCAAAGCCTTTGACTGTGTGGATCACAATCAACTGTGGAAAATTCTGAAAGAGATGGGAATACCAGACCACCTGACCTGCCTCTTGAGAAATCTGAATGCAGATCAGGAAGCAATAGTTAGAACTGGACATGGAACAACAGACTGGTTCCAAATAGGAAAAGGAATACGTCAAGGCTGTATATTGTCACCCTGCTTATTTAACTTCTATGCAGAGTACATCATGAGAAACACTGGACTGGAAGAAACACAAGCTGGAATCAAGATTGCTGGGAGAAATATCAATAACCTCAGATATGCAGATGACACCACCCTTATGGCAGAAAGTGAAGAGGAGCTAAAAAGCCTCTTGATGAAAGTGAAAGAGGAGAGTGAAAAAGTTGGCTTAAAGCTCAACATTCAGAAAATGAAGATCATGGCGTGTGGTTCCATCACTCCATGGGAAATAGATGTGGAAACAGTGTCAGACTTTTTTTGGGGGGGCTCCAAAATCACTGCAAATGGTGATTGCAGCCATGAAATTAAAAGACGCTTACTCCTTGGAAGAAAAGTTATGACCAACCTAGATAGTATATTCAAAAGCAGAGACATTACTTTGCCGACTAAGGTCTGTCTAGTCAAGGCTATGGTTTTTTCCTGTGGTCATGTATGGATGTGAGAGTTGGACTGTGAAGAAGGCTGAGTGCTGAAGAATTGATGCTTTTGAACTGTGGTGTTGGAGAAGACTCTTGAGAGTCCCTTGGACTGCAAGGAGATCCAACCAGTCCATTCTGAAGGAGATCAGCCCTGAGATTTCTTTGGAAGGAATGATGCTAAAGCTGAAGCTCCAGTACTTTGGCCACCTCATGCGAAGGGTTGACTCATTGGAAAAGACTCTGATGCTGGGAGGGATTGGGGGCAGGAGGAGGTGACGATCGATGATGAGATGGCTGGATAGCATCACGGACTCAATGGACGTGAGTCTGAGTGAACTCCGGGAGTTGGTGATGGACAGGGAGGCCTGGCATGCTGCGATTCATGGGGTTGCAAAGAGTCAGACACGACTGAGCGACTGAACTGAACTGAACTGAAGTCACTTCAGTCGTGTCCGACTCTGTGCGACTCCACAGACGGCAGCCCATCCCTGGGATTCTCCAGGCAAGAACACTGGAGTGGGTTGCCATTTCCTTCTCCAATGCATGAAAGTGAAAATTGAAAGTGAAGTCGCTCAGTCGTGTCTGACTTTCGCGACCCCATGGACTGCAGCCTACCAGGCTCCTCCATCCATGGGATTTTCCAGGCAAAAGTACTGGGGTGGGGTGCCATTGCCTTCTCCAAGCTCAATTCACAGGTGACTATAATTCAGGGGCACGTATGCATGCCAGCTTCAATGCATAGTCCCTTCCTTTCATTTTCCCACTTAGTTCTCATGATGGTCTTAAACCTAGATGAAAAGAAGTGTGTCATTTCAGCTTAATAAAGGTGAGTTTTCTTTACTGGTGGACTTCTACATATCAAGAAACTTTTCCGAGTTACATTTCTTTGCTGAAAAGAAAATTTCTGGTGATAATCCCAACTCTGTCTTTTGTCCGTGACTGTTTTTTATCAATGACAATAAGCTGTGCCTTTGAGGAAAAGAATCTGTGTTACTTTTTAGAGAAAAGAGCATGTGCTTGGAAAGCCAATCAGAAGTTTGGGCAATCTGGGGACAGTTATGTATGGTTTTTTTTTTTCATCCAGGAGAAGTGTTTTTAATTCTATCACCTTTGGACTTTTATGCATTTGAAAGCTGAGGCTATCCTGGGAACTGCTGTGAGGTGATTATCATGAATGTGTTAGTGAGATTAATCAGATGGGGTCAAGAACAATAATAAAGAGGGTCTTCACTCAATCTCCTTTGAGGACTTGAACAGAGATTGTCCCTTAATAAGCCAATAGAAAATGGGATAGAATATTGCATGCTTTTTCTACCTTTAATTAAATAAATAAGCCTGGGCTTATCACCCTATTCTCTACCTGTTGAAGGAAAGTGTCAACATAATTTCATGTATATCTGTTGTAGAGTTATTAGCCTGTTTAAATAGCAGAGTGACCAGGGCATACATACATAGTTACATTCGTACATTTATTTATCCCATTAATGCCTAATAAGTGCCATCTATATGCCAGGTCCTATGCTGAATGCTTGGGCTATGATGATGAACAAGACAAATATACTTCCTCTTCCTGTGGAGCTTATGGGCAAGGGAGGAAGGCGGGCTTTAAACCGATTATCACTGAAATAATTATTTTAAATATGGATATGTTCTACAAGTCAACAGGGTACTGCTACTGCTGCTACTGCTAAGTCACTTCAGTTGTGTCTGTCTCTGTGCGACCCCAGAGATGGCAGCCCACCAGGCTCCTCTGTCCCTGGGATTCTCCAGGCAAGAACACTGGAGTGAGTTGCCATTTCCTTCTCCAATGCATGAGAGTGAAAAGTGAAACTGAAATCACTCAGTCGTGTTCAGGCTCCTCTGTCCATGGAATTTTCCAGGCAAGAGTACTGGAGCGGGGTGCCATTGCCTTCTCCAAACAGGGTACTAAGAGAGGGTAAATGAAGAAAGTTTCTAAGTGAGTCTCAGTTGTCAAGAAGTTTTCCTGGAGGAATCCATATGGAACCTAAACATAGAGGAAGCCAAGTAAAAAGTTAGGGGAGAACATACCAGGCAAGGGACAGGGTGAGGATGAAAAGATGGAACAAAGACCTGATGTGTGTGGAACACAGTGTCTTGGGGATAACAGTGGCGTGGAATGGAGTGACAAAGGCACCCCATTGTAAGAGATGAGGTCAGATACCCCAGGAAAGTCCCTAGGAAGCCAGTGAAGTTTCAGTGATAAAGATTCTGCCTGGGGACATCTCTGGTGGTCCAGTGGTTAAGTTGTTGCCTTCCAATGCAGGGGGCATGAGTTCAATCCCTGGTCAGGGTGTTAAGATCCCATATGCCTCCTGGCCAAAAAAACAAAACATAAAACATAAGCAATATTGTAACAAATTTAATAAAGACTTAAAAAAAGAGAGAAAGACTCTACCTGCAATGCAGGAGACTCGGGTTCCATCGCTGGATCAGGAAGATACCCTGGAGTAGGAAATGTCAACCCACTGTAGTATTTTTGCCTGGAAAATTCCATGGACAGAGGAGCCTGGTGGGCGACAGTCCACGGGGTCACAGAGTCAGACATGACTAACCATGCACATGCACCCATGCACAGAATGGTGACTTGATGAAAGCCACATTTTAAAAAGGTCACATTGGGGACTTCCCTGGCAGTCCAGTGGTTAAGAATCTGCCTTGCAATGCAGGGGACATGGTTAGGGAGCTAAGATCCCACATCAGTTCAGTTCCGCTCAGTTGCTCAGTCCTGTCCAACTCTTTGTGACCCCGTGGACTGCAGCACGCCAGGCTTCCCTGTCCATCACCAACTCCCAGAGCTTACTTAAACTCACGTCCATAGAGTTGGTGATGCTATCCAACCATCTCATCCTCTGTTGTCCCCTTCTCCTCCAGCCTCCAATCTTTCCCAGCATCAGAGTCTTTTCAAATTAGTCAGTTCTTTGCATCAGGTGGCCATAGTATTTTGGAGTTTCCGCTTCAGTATCAGTTCTTCCAATGAATATTCAGGACTGATTTCTTTTGGGATCGACTGGTTGGATCTCCTTGCAGTCCAAGGGACTCTCAAGAGTCTTCTCCAACACCACAGTTCGAAAGCATCTGTTCTTCAGCACTCAGCTTTCTTTATGGTGCAACTCTCACATCCATACATAACTACTGGAAAAACCACAGCTTTGGCTAGATGGACCTTTGTCAGCAAAGTAATGTCTCTGTTTTTTGATATGCTGCCTAGGTTGGTCATAGCTTTTCTTCCAAGGAGCAAGCGTCTTTATTTTCATGGTTGCAAGTCACCATCTTCAGTGATTTTGGAGCCCCTAAAAATAAAGTCTCTCACTATTTACATTGTTTGCCCATCTATTTCCCATGAAGGGATGGGACCAGGTGCCATGATCTCTTTCTGAATGTGAGTTTAAAGCCAACTTTTTCACTCTCCTCTTTCACTTTCATCAAGAGGCTCTTTAGTTCTTCTTCACTTTTTGCCATAAGGGTAGTGTCAAAGTAGAGAGAATATCATAATAAAGTCCCATGTATCAATCACCTCATCTTAAGAACCGTTATCATTTTACCATATTTCTTTCATTTATTTTCTCTTTGCTGAATTGTTTTAATGTAAGGCCCAGGTATCATGTCTTTAGCTTCTAAATGTTCCAGTATACCTCTGAAATTAAACATGTTTTCACTCTAGCTTTGTCTTGTCATTCACCCATCAACTCAGATTTTCTCACTTTGAACTTGGACTATGCTCCTTTTCCTGTCTTACTTCCTTACTGTGTGTCAGCAGAAGAAACTCATTGAATAAGCTATATATTGTAGGCACTGTGCTCAGCCTAGGAGTATAGAGATGAATAACATAATATCTCTACTCCAAAAAAGTTGGGACCTAATGGCGCTCAGAGAAGTCCTCCATGGTCTGCCAGCTTCTCATGATGCCTATATGCCATCTTTGGATAGCCATTTACTTGGTCTGTTCCTTTTGGCTTTATTGACTATGCCAAAGTCTTTGTGTGGATCACAACTGTGGAAAATGCTTAAAGAGATGGGAATAATAGACCACCTTTCCTGCCTCCTGAGAAATCTGTATGCAGGTCAGGAAGCAATAGTTAGAACCGGACATGGAAAAAATGGACTGGTTCCAAACTGGGAAAAGAGTACGTCAAGGCTATATATTGTCACCTTGCTTTTTTAACTTTAATGCAGAGTACTTCATGTGAAATGCTGGGCTGGATGAAACACAAGCTGGAATGAAGATTGCTGGAAGAAATATCAATAACCTCAGATATGCAAATGACTCCACCCTTATGACAGAAAGTGAAGAAGAACTAAAGAGTCTCTTGATGAAAGTGAAAGAGGAGAGTGAAAAGACCCCACATGCAGTGGGGCAACTAAGCTCACACACTGCAGCTACTGAAGCCCATGTGCGGCAACAAAGACCCAGCATAGCCAAAATAAAAAATAATAATTTTTTAAAAAGATCATATTGGTTGAAGTGTGAGGGAGGGAAATACAGGGTTGAGGGTATTCACAGGCCAGACTTGATAAATAAATGTGCAGCATACAGTTGTGAACTCAGAGGAGGACTGTCCTTTATTCCTATTTAGAAAGCATACTTTTTCAAATTTATACAAAATCTTTTAGAATTTTGGACAGTCACTGCAATCTCTCATGTTGCTTTTCTTTCCTTTCTACTTAAGGGGTTTATTTTAATGGCAGTGAGAGAAAAATGTACTACCACGTTGGAAACTGGTACTGATTTAACAGTTATGGAGTTTCAGAATTAACTCAAAATGTTTGAAATGCAGCTGCTACTTATTATATATCCAGAGAAACTTCCTGGGTGGCAGGAAGTTGAAAGGAAAGGAGAGTTTTGTAATCACCAAGTAATTTGAAATATAAATAACTTGGATGTGGTAAATGTAAGTGCTCAGAGCATAAGGACTAGGTTTCCTCCAGAATATGCATGGATTGGACAAAGGAGGATAGGGGCTGGGGTGACAGACGCTTTATATTACATTTATTTTTTGTCTCTCTAGAAACAAACGAGAGCGTTGGGTCCCAAACCATAACCATACTCCCCCATTCCTACCTTAAATGTCTCTCATATGGGTCATTTCTTCCAAGATGGTTCATACGGGGAAAATTAAAAGATACAAACAGCTTGGCCAAATTCCATAGCTATTGTTTTGCGTGTCTGGAAGACTGAAAAAGTCTGTTATTCCAATTATGAGCAATGAGTTACCAGTTGGACAATTTGTCATTGCTTTCTTTTTCTCAAAAACATGCATTTTTCACGCCCCGCTGCTTAGGTGTTCCCTGTAAATGATGAGCCACCAGTGCTAAAGGCGGACCTCATTCCCATGATGCATTGTTCTGAGGGTGAAGAGGTGGTCATCACTTCTGAATACATTTTTGCTACTGATGTGGACAGTGATGATCTGAAGCTGATGTTCGTGATTGTTGGAGAACCTCAGCATGGGACTGTGAGGAGAGCTGGGGTTAGGGTACATCAGTTCTCTCAGGAAGATGTTGTCGCAGGGGCTGTGACGTACAAACACACAGGTAAGTGACAGTATTGTGGTGAGTCTGGGCTCGGGGGCAACAGAGTCTTAGCTCACTTCTTGCTGTGGGCTCTGATAATCTCAGTTTTAATGCTTGTTTCCATTAAAACCAGAGAAGCTGCAGTGGGAGCCCATGTCCTATTTTTCAAATATGATCACGATATTCAGCAGTATTTCTAGATCTCTCAGTAATACAGTGAATTTCACAGAAAGAGCAAGTGTTATTGCTGCTATGTTCCTGATGCTTCCACATAGACTTTCAACTCACTCTGGCTTGTCCCCATCCCTATTATGGTCAATTTGAAGAAGGCTATTTGGCCATCCCACTCTGGTTCCATATATTATACCAAAAATGCCTGAAGTAGGCTCCCTAAGGTAATTATATTATTAACTTGAGAAATTTTCTGATTATCAGCTAGTTCCTAAGAAGTAACTGGTCTGCACTTTGAGTTCTTGAAGAGCAAAGGTGATGTTTTATGCTCTGCGTAACTTGGCCACAGCACCTGACAGTCGTGAACACAGATTGGAAATACAGTAAATGCTTGTTTGTTAGCATTGTAGTTATATTTCTGGCATTGCATTAGATTGCTATCTAGGTGGCATTTGTTCCTTATGTAAAATATTCATTTAAAAAATGTTGTCAACATCTGAAATCTACAGATCACGGTGGTATGCATAGTAGGCTCAAAGGAGTATAATCCAGACACTAAGATGAACCCCACTCCCATGGAAAGATGATAGTAGCACCTCTGTCCTTCATGACATCACTACTCCTGCCAAATCTGATTTATGGGTTGGGGGCACTTCCTCAGTGATAATGCCGTGGACTTCCTGTAACTAACTTTTATCACACTCCATTACTGTTTCATGTTTACCCGTCCATATGCCTCGCTAACCTAGATTCCAGGGGGAAGTATGGCTGAGTGTGCCAGGCCAGGTGAGTGGTACAGGAAATAAGAGGTGTCAGAATTCAAATCTTTTTATTTGAAAAAAACAGAGGAAGAGAATACAAGCAGTGATGTGGGAGGGAATTCAAGGAGGGGAACTGAGATGGCTCAAGTTTAATTTGGACATGGGGGAAAACATTTTGAAATAATATTTTTAAATGTACTTTGGGAAAAAAAACCCAGCTTATTAGGATACCAGTTGCCTTAGGGCCAGTTAGTATGACACACTTTAATCACTCCACTAGACATCTCTTTGCTTGAAATAATATCTCTTTATCCTCACTCTGTTAAGTCTTTGTTGTTGTTCAATTGGTAAGTTGTGTCTGACTCTTTGCAACCCCATGAACTGCAGCATGCCAGGCTTCTGTGTCCTTCACTTCCTCCCGGAATTCGCGCCAATTCCTGTCCATTGAGTTGGTGATACCATCCAACCATCTCATCCTCTGTCACCCTCTTCTTCTCCTGCTTTCAATCTTTCCCAGCATCAGGGTCTTTTCCAATAAGTGGGCTCTTCGCATCAGGTGGCCAAAGTATTGGAGCTTCAGCATCAATCCTTCCAATGATTATTCAGGGTTGATTTCCTTTAGGATTGGCTATTGATCTCCTTGTTGTCCAAGGGACTCTCAAGAGTCTTCTCCAGCACCATAGCTGGAAAGCATCAATTTTTCCATGCTCAGCCTTTTTTGTGGTCCAACTCTCACATCTGTACATGACTTAGAAAAGGTTTTGTTAGCTCTTTCCTTGTCCTGAGAAGTATAGTCCACTTACTCAATGTCTCTCAATGTCAGAGTTTGCAAATAGGTGCTTCTTTTTGATTTTCCCACACAGACTATCAGAAAAGTGATCTAGAGACCGATATTATGGTTTGTTACATAATTTTAACATCTTTGAAAGGCTCATTTGGCATAGATACATTATGGGTGAGATGAAACTATCTTCCTTCAAGCCTGTGCCTTGTTCCAGGTACTAAACAATAAGTAGATATATGTATAACTCTCGTTTCGTGTGATGGTCATGTAAGGAGTGTTAACACATTTTTTTTTTCTTCAAAGACCTAGTAGGACACTGGTGCGAATTCTTTGAGATAGACATTTTTGTTATGTTAATAAATTAACAGAAATACTGTATTCAAAAAATACTTTATTTGAATGATACTTTTGCTTGTAATGTTTACTCAGTTACTCGGTAGTGATTAGCACTGTTCTAGAATGAGTAACGGCACCCTACTCCAGTACTCTTGCTTGGAAAATCCCATGGATAGAGGAGCCTGGTGGGCTGCAGTCCATGGGGTTGCTACGAGTCGGACATGACTGAGTGACTTCACATTCACTTTTCACTTTCATGCATTGGAGAAGGAAATGGCAACCCACTCCAGTGTTCTTGCCTGGAAAATCCCAGGGACGGGGGAGCCTGGTGGGCTGCCGTCTATGCCGCACAGAGTCGGACACGACTGAAGCGACTTAGCAGCAGTAGCAGCAAAATGAGTAAAGAGAAACTCAGAATAGGAGCTAAAATTTCAGTGGCCCTGCGCTTACCTCCATACATTGGTTATCAAGATTGCCAAAGAACAATTGTTGTTATTGTAGTTTTAGTTGCTTAGTTGCATCCAACTGTTTTGCAACCCCATGGATTGTAGCCTGCCATGCTCCTTTTGTCCATGGGATTGTCTAGGCAAGAACACTGGAGAGGGTTGCCTTTGCCTTCTCTAGGGGATCTTCTTGGCTAGGGATTGAAACTGCATCTCCTGCATTGCAGGTGAATTCTTTACTGCTGAGTCACCAGAGAAGCCTGATAACAATTGTATCACCATTATTTTGTTTGTTTATTTATTTATTTTTGTGGTTATGAAAACGATATATACTCATTACAGAAAGCTTAGAAAATTATGATAAAATTTTGAAAAATCTCCTTATTTACCTCAGAAAGATAATCACTATTAACATTTCAGTATTACAGTGTTTTCTTTTCCTTTTTCTATTTGTAATTTTTAACATAGTTACGATCATGTTGTATGTGCAATTCCTTTTTTCATTTAGATTCTCATCTAAAAATGTTTATTAAAATATTATTAAATGTTACAAAATTATTGTAACCATGTTTTAATCATTGAATAATATGTTATGATATAAAATTATTACTAATTTGCTATTCTCCAAACATTAAATATGAGGCCATTCAAAAATTATTTAATAAATATCAGTCCAGTTAACTGTTTTCAGTATAAATTGTATCTTTAGACTGTATCTCATTTCAAGGTAAAGAATTCTTCGACCCATTTTGTAGCCGTTTTTTTTGTGGCTTAACACTCAGCCAACTTTTCCAGCTCTTTCTATGAATGTCTCACATGCTTTTCTTATATTGAAATTACAGTTACTGAACGTACTATGTTCGGTTTTTTGGTTAAGCTGTTTTCATTTCCTAGAATTATTTTTCCATTCTTCTTCCCCACTCCCTCTTCTACACATCTTCTCACCCATCTCCCAGTTCTCTGCCTTATTTGCCCTATAAACCATTCATTATTTAATGCTCAGTACAAAGTGAGCAGGGCCATCTGGAAAGATTTCTCTGACTTTCCCTGGCATGTGCTTTCTGCCCCCCATGCCATCATCAGCCTATGCTCTCATCCTTCTTCACCCTCAGCACCTAATGTGTAATAATCAGGCTGAGATAGATGAATGTTCCATTTAATACGTTAAAAATGGCTAAGAGTAGCAATTTCATATGGTTCCACTTAATATATACACACATCTGTGATAATCTAACCGGACTTCATTTCTTTCCCTCCCATTAGACTGTGTCCCCTCCTGACATATAGTAGGTCTTTGAACATTTGATGTTTTTTGAACTGTCTTGACATTTTCACCATGTCTGTCTTTTCCTCCGCTGGAGCACACAGAACGCTAATTTTCACACAACAAGCATTAAAGAAGTATTTATCAAGTGAGTATTGCATAAAAAGCTTTATGCCAATTAACTTTTTTATAAATATGGATAGATGAGTGGTTTCTTTCCCCCACTTTTGCTAAAGTAGAAGGCTGATTGTTTAATTTTAATGTCTCAACTTTATTCTTTTTAAAAAAGTAAGCCCAGTCTTCTCGTTCTTTAATCCTTTGCTTACTCAATAATATTTTGAATATTTCCTTGTCTGCCATTTTTTTATTGGAATATAATTGCTTTATAATGTTTGTTAATCTCTTCTGTACAGTGAAGTGAATCAGCTATATATATACTTATATCCCCTCCTCTTGAGCTTCCCTCCCACCCCAGCCCCCCATCCCACCTCTCTAGCTCATCGCAGAGCACCAAGCTGGGCTCTCTGTGCTATAAGGAAGCTTCCTACTAGCTATCTGTTTTACACATGTAGTATATGTATGTCAACGCTACTTTCTCAATGAGCCCCACACTCTCTTTCCCCTTCTGTGTCCACAAGTCTGTTCTGTACATCTGCATTTCTATTCCTGCCCTGCAAATAGGTTCAAAAGTACCATTTTTCTAGATTCCCTATATATGCATTGGTGGTGTTGTTCAATTGCCCAGTTGTGTCTGACTCTTCGCAACTCTATGGACTGCAGCATGCCAGGCCTCCCTGTCCCTCGCCATCTCCTGAAGTTTGTCCAAGTTCATGTCCATTACATCGGTGATATCATCCAGCCATCTTATCCTCTGACTCCCTCTTCTTATGCCCTCAGTCTTTCCCAGCATCAGGGACTTTTCCAAGGAGTCAGCTGTTCATGTCAGGTGACCAAAATATTGATGCTCCAGCTTTACCAAAAGTCCTTTGAATGAGTATTCAGGGATGATTTCCCTTAAGATGGACTGGTTTGATCTCCTTGCTGTCCAAGGGACAGTCAAGAGTCTTCTTCAGCACCACAGTTCAAAGGCAGTAATTCTTTAAGGATCTGCCTTCTTTACAGTCCTGCTCTCACAACTGCGTAACCACTGGGGAGATCACAGTCTTGACTATATGGATCTTTGTCGGCAGAGCAATGTCTGCTTTTCAACACACTGTCTAGGTTTGCCATAGCTTTCCTGCCAAGAAGCAATTGTCTTCTTATTTCATGGCTGCAGTCACCATCTCCGGTGATTTTAGAGCCCAAGAAGATGAAATCTGGCACTGCTTCTGCCTTCACCTCCTTCTCTTTGCCATGAAGTAATGGGGCCAGATGCCATGATCTTGATTTTTTTAATATTTAGTTTTAAGCAGGCTCATCACTCTCCTTCTTTACCCTCATCAAAAGGCTCTTTACTTCCTCTTTGCTTTCTGCCATTAGAGTGGTATCATTTGTATATCTGAGGTTGTTGATGTTTCTCCTACCTATCTTGATTCCAGCATATATGCTGGAATTTCTTATGATGTGCTCAGCATATAGGTTAAACAAACAGAGGGACAGCAGACAACCCTGTTGTACTGCTTTCTCAATCCTGAACCACTCAGTTGTTCATACAGGGTTCTAACTGTTGCTTCTTGACGTGCATACAGGTTTCTCAGGAGACAGGTAAGATGGTCTGGTATTCCCATCTCTTTAAGAGCTTTCCACAGTTTGTTATGATCCACACAGTCAAAGGCTTTGGTGTAGTCAATGAAACAGAAGTAGATATTTTTCTGGAGTTCCCTCGTTTTCTCTTTGATCCAGTGAATGTTGACAATTTTACCTCTGGTTCCTCTTCCTTTTCTAAACCCAGCTTGGATGTCTGGAAGTTCTTGGTTCATGTAATGCTGAAGCCTGGCATGCAAGATTTTAAGCAGGACCTTACTATCATGGGAGATATATACATTAATATTTGTTTTTTTCTTTCTGATTTACTGTACTCTGTATGACAGATTCTAGGTTCATCTACATCTCTACAGATGACCTATTTTTGTTCCTTTTTATGTTCGGTGTCATTTTTTTAAACAGGTGTAATAATTCCAAGTACAAATGCTCTATAGATTTGACCAATGTGTCCTGTGAAAAGAGAAGTTGCTCCTGATCTTTTGTGCCATAGTCTCATTGAAATTTCAAACATAATTGCTTCCCTCTTGATACTTTTAGAATAATGTATGAGAATTATCAAAAGCACGTCTACATAACTTTTCTGCCCCCTTGGATAGTAAGCATTCCTACTTCTGCGCTGTTCATTAGTAATCCAAGAATAGATTGTCCTATTTACTGATAAAGTATCTAGTCCTGATATTTTCTTCCTTCTTCCTCTCATGACTTAAGTTGGGACCATTTTGAATCCCATAGATGGGAGCTCTCAAGAGTAAAAAGAAGATGAAAATTAGGGTCTCTCCTTATCCAGGTGCTGTTGCTATTTTGCTAACATCTAGACTATATGTAATGGGAAAATACTGAAGCAAGTGACGAAGATGTGGGTTATCTTTGTATTTCACCTATTCAGCTTCTTCTGCATTGAGTGGTTGTTCAGTTAAGGTGGTTAATGCAAATGTGAAGACAATTACCAGAGGGACAGGGTGCCTTCTGTTTTCCCTGTGGTTGGTCCTAACACTAATAATTATGGGAGAAGAGCGAAGCCATCCCGAGTCCAGGTTTGTGTCTCCCTTGTTCATTTGTGAACTGTCAGACCCTTGTTAGCCCTGTTTTGCCCCTCCATATGGTGATAGATGGCTGGCAGGGTTTGCACCAGAGGCAACAGATGGGCAAGCATTTCTGCATTATTTTCATGACTCTATTTAATTTCATAGTAATAAAATTGAGTTTCATGTTTTAACCACGTAAGTTCCTTTCCTTGCCATTCTATGTTTGTAGAGGAAGTCTAAGGCGATTTGATCTTGGTATTCTGCATTTTTTATAAGTCATTTTTCAGCTGTAGTTGTGTCTTCCAGGTGGTGAGATTGGCCTGATGCCTTGTTTCGACGCCATTACATTGGTGGTTTCGGACAGAGAAGCTGGTCCTTTTGTGAATGGCTGCTGTTACAAAGGGCCTCATCCATCTGTTCCTCTTCATGAATCCTTTCCAATGTATGATCTCAACATCACAGTGTATCCAGTGGACAACCAACCACCTTCAGTTGCCATAGGTGGCCATATTTTTTTCTCTTAAGTTTCTATTATCTCACCTAGTCATACCCATGGTCCAGTGAAATAATGCCCTTTATTATAGTCAAAATAGAAAACCACCATACAAAGTTGCCTCTAATAATTGTCTCAAAACAGACTTGTAGAAACCTCAGATCTGTGAAAGATTACAGGGAAAAAGAAATAACTTGTTTAAAAATTGAGATAGATCCATATGGAGAGAGAATGCAAGTGTGTGTGTGTGTGTGTGTATGTTTTAAAATGAAGACAACATTGTAATCCTCAGATACTCTGGTTTTATTTCACATGGGAAAGTATCATTTACCTGGTAGAGACAGTAATTTATTTTATCCATAACAATTTCTATTAGAATAGAATGAGTATACCAGTGGGACTATTTATATATATTTAACCTTATTTGCTTTTTAGGAAGTCATCTCTTTGTAGGCACTATGTATATGTTCTGACTCTCAGAAAAGAAATGCAAGCATATGTATGAATGTTATTGTAATTTGCAAACTGTCTCCCAAGCAGTGTTCTGGAAAGGAAGCATTATCCCCACAGAATAATTAAGCACTACGGCATAAAAAAAATGCTCGTTATGAGCAATTCATAATAGTTCTCAGGCAATTAACGCTCTGACAAACAGAGGTAACAACTGATCTTGAAGAGTATATAAACCACATTCAGTGGCTTATCATTAAAACATTTTGGCAATTCTTATTTTCATTTGTCACTTCTATAGAGACACAGGGGAAATCAGAGTTCCTTGAGAATGACTAAAGGGCTGTACTGTAGCATTTACTATTTCTTCTATCTTTCTGTAATAGTCTGGCTTTCTTAGAGAAGAAATAATATAATTCCACAAGTCAAATTAAATTCCACCCATTACCCCTGAATATTTTCACCATAAGGAGAATTACGCTAAAGGAAATGAACATCCCCCATGGAAGTACATTTGTGTATAGGAGACATCTCTGAATTGGAATTTCAATCACTCCCTTTTGTCCTCACTATTCTGATTAGAGGAGTTCACAGTAAGTCATAATTGTGTTATTGTTTGTATGCAGGTACCATGTTCGTTGTGGATGAGGGTTTCTCAGCAGCCCTTACTGTTAACCATTTGTCTGCCGCTGATCCTGACACTGCACCAGATGACTTGGAATTTGTTTTGGTTTCTCCTCCCCAGTTTGGCTACCTTGAAAACACACTCCCTTCTGCAGGTTTTGAAAAGAGCAATATGGGCATCAGCATAGGTAAGTCACGGTTTTATGTCCAGCAATAATCAGCCTTTGTTTGACACTAGGTTATGATTAGGTTATGTTTAATAACTGGGTTAGGACTTTAAAAATGTTCAAAGTACTGCTGCTGCTGCTGCTAAGTCGCTTCAGTTGTATCCGACTCTGTGCGACCCCATAGACGGCAGCCCATCAGCCTCCCCCGTCCCTGGGATTTTCTAGGCAAGAACACTGGAGTGGGTTGCCATTTCCTTCTCCAGTGCATCAAAGTGAAAAGTGAAAGTGAAGTCGCTCACTCGTGTCTGACTCCTAGCCGACCCCGTGGACTGTAGCCTACCAGGCTCCTCCATCCATGGGATTTTCCAGGCAGGAGTACTGGAGTGGGGGGCCATTGCCTTCTCCGTTCAAAGTACTACACTTGAGGAGTTATTATTATCACTGATACTTTCAAATACTATTGTTTTTCATTCTAATTTTTCATTTAAAACTTCGCCTGTATGGGAGTTTACTTCAAAATAAATGGAAATTACACTTATGGAAAATGTAAGGATAAATATTGAAGAAATAATGTTTTAAAAGGCCCCCATAGTGAAAATAATAGCAAACGAAGCAACAGACAAAGAATTAAGCTCAAAAATATACAAGCAACTCCTGCAGCTCAATTCCAGAAAAATAAACGACCCAATCAAAAAGTGGGCGAAAGAACTAAACAGACATTTCTCCAAAGAAGACATACAGATGGCTAACAAACACATGAAAAGATGGTCAACATCACTCATTATCAGAGAAATGCAAATCAAAACCACAATGAGGTACCATTTCACACCAGTCAGAATGGCTGCTATCCAAAAGTCTACAAGCAGTAAATGCTGGAGAGGGTGTGGAGAAAAGGGAACCCTCTTACACTGTTGGTGGGAATGCAAACTAGTACAGCCACTATGGAGAACAGTGTGGAGATTCCTTAAAAAACTGGAAATAGAACTGCCTTATGACCCAGAAATCCCACTGCTGGGCATACACACCGAGGAAACCAGAATTGAAAGAGACACATGTACCCCAGTGTTCATCACAGCACTGTTTATAATAGCCAGGACATGGAAGCAACCTCGATGTCCATCAGCAGATGAATGGATAAGAAAGCTGTGGTACATATACACAATGGAGTATTACTCAGCCATTAAAAAGAATACATTTGATTCACTTCTAATAAGGTGGATGAAACTGGTGCCTGTTGTACAGGTGAAGTAAGCCAGAAAGAAAAACACCAGTACAGTATACTAACATATATATATGGAATTTAGAAAGATGGTAATGATGACCCTGTATGCGAGACAGCAAAAGAGACACAGATGTATAGAACAGTCTTTTAGACTCTGTGGGAGAGGGCGAGGGCAGGATGATATAAGAGAATGGCATTGAAACATGTAAATTATCATATGTGAAATGAATTGCCAGTCCAGGTTCAATGCGTGATACAGGGTGCTCAGGGCTGGTGCACTGGGATGACCCAGAGGGATGGGATGGGGAGGGAGGTGGGAGGGGGATTCATGATGGGGAACACATGTACACCCACGGCAGATTCAAGTCAATGTATGGCAAAACCAATACAATATTGTAAAGTTAAAAAAAAGGCCCCAATAGCAACACAGAATACTGTGACAGAATAAATCTGGTGGAACTCACAGTCTTATTCTCACAATTTCTTTTAACGCTTTTAAAAGATACAGGCAGAAAAGAGTAGGAAATATATCATGGAAATATTGAAGATAATGACATTAACTTTAAAACCAAAGTGTGTCTCAGAAACTTGAATAGCTCTGCTGTTTCACTTGAAAACAACCAAAGCAAAAACAAATGCCAACACTAAAATCATTCAAAGGCAACACTTCAGAAGCAAATTATTCTGTAAGCACCTTTGGGGGCATATCCATTTTAAATACGAGAGAAGCTGGGTTTACAATTAGTTGTGTTAGTAGAAAGAATAGGAAAAACAAGATACCACTCAACGCTGCCTACAAGAAACTCACTTCAGCTTCAAGGACAGACACAGGCTTAAAATGAAGGGATGGTAAAAGATATTGCTTGCAAAAGAAAGAGAGCAAGGGTAGATATACATAAACTAGACAAAATAGTCTCTTAAGTCAAAAGTATAACAAGACACAAAGAAGGTCATTATATACTGATAAAGTGTTAATTCATTGAGAGGATATAATAGTGGTAAATATATATGTATACAATATTGAAACACTTAAATATATTAAGCAAATACTAATAGAACTGAAAAGGGCTTCCCTGGTGGCTCAGAGGTTAAAGCGTCTGCCTCTAATGTGGGAGACCTGGGTTCGATCCCTGGGTCAGGAAGATCCCCTGGAGAAGGAAATGGTAACCCACTCTAGTATTCTTGCCTGGAGTATCCCATGGTCGGAGAAGCCTGGTAGGCTACAGTCCACGGGATCGCAAAGAGTCGGACACGACTGAGGGACTTCACTATACTATGCTGCTGCTGCTGCTGCTGCTGCTGCGTCTCTTCAGTCGTGTCTGACTCTGTGTGACCCCACAGATGGCAGCCCACCAGGCTCCGCCATCCCTGGGATTCTCCAGGTAAGAACACTGGAGTGGGTTGCCATTTCCTTCTCCAATACGTGAAAGTGGAAAGTGAAAGTGAAGTTGCTCAGTAAGTGTCTGACTCTTCGTGACCCCATGGACCATAGCCTACCAGGCTCCTCTGTCCATGGGATTTTCCAGGCAAGAGTACTGGAGTGGGTTGCCATTACCTTCTCTGGCTCGCTATTACTATAATAGAACTGAAAAGGGTAATACTCAACAATACAATAATAGTAGGGACTTCAGTGTCCCATTTTCAACAATGGATGAATCATTTGGATGGAAAATCAGTAAGAAAACATTAAACTTGAGCTATATATTAAGCCAGATGAATCCAACAGACATACATATATTCCATTCAACAAAAGTAGAATGCACATTCTTCTCAAATGCACAGGAAACAGTCTCTGGGATAGATCATATGATGAGTCACTAAGAAAGTCTTAACAATTTAAAAAGATCAAAATTGTACCAAGTATCTTTTTTTTTTTTTAACCACAATGCCAGGAAGTTAAAGTCAATAACTAGAGATAACTAAAAAGTTCCCAAATATGTGAAAATTAACACATTCCTGAATAACCAATGGATTGAAGACTAAATATAAGAAAGAAACTTAAAAATATCAAATAAAAATAAAAACACAACATGGCAAAATATATGGAATGCAGCAAAAGCAGTGCTAAGAGGAAGGTTTTATAACAATAAATGCTGCATTAAGAAAGTAAATAACTTATAACTAGAAAAGCAAGAACAAATTAGGCCCATATTTATCAGAAGGAAGGATATAATAAAGACCAGAGCAGAAACAAATAAAGAACAGATAAACAACAGGGAAAGTTAATGAAACTGAGTTGATTTTTTTAAAAGATAAAGGAAAGTGGCAAACTTTTAGCTAGACTTAACAGCGAAAGTTTGAAAAATTTCCCTCTAAGAACAGGAACAAGACAGAATTTCCCACCTGCATCACTTCTATTCAATATAGTACTGAAAAATCATAGCCAGAGAAGGAGATAAAGAAGGAAATCAGAAAGGAAGAAGTAAAATGTTTCTATTTACTGATGATGTGATATTATATATATATATATATATATATATGTATATATATAAATTCCTAATGACTTCACCAGAAACCATTAGAACTAATGAACAGATTCCATAGTTTCAGGGTAAAAAATCAACATATAAAACTCAGTTGTATTCCTATACATAGACAATAAACTTTCTGAAGAAGAAGAAGAGAAAGCAATCTCATTTATAATAGTATAGAAAACAGTAAAATATATAGGAGTAATTTTAACCAGGGTAGGGAAAAATTTGTATACCAACTATAAGACATAGAATTAGTGTCTTGGTGAAAGAAATTGAAGAGGACACAAACAAATGGAAAGACATCCCATGTTCATGGGTTGAAAGTGTTAATATAGCTAAAATGTCCTTACTGCCCAAAGCTATCTGTAGATTCAATGCAATCCCTATCAAAATTCCAATGACTTTTTTTTTTTTTCACAGAAATAGAACAGATAATCCTAACGTTTGTATGGAACCACAAAAGACCTCAGATAGCCAAAGAAATCTTGAGAAAAAAAGAGCAAAGTTGGAAGCATCATACCTGCTAATTTCAAATGATTATTGCAAAGCTATCATAATCAAAGCAGAAAAAAATAACAAGCACATAGATCAACATAACAGAATAGTGAGCCCAGAAAGAAAGCCATATATATATGGTCAGTTAATTTTTAATGAAGGAACCAAGAAAATACAATGAGCAAAGCATTCTTTAAGAAGTGATGTTGGGAAAAATGGACAGACACATTCAAAAGAATGAAAGTGGACCATTATCTTACAACACAAAATTTAATAGCTCAAAATGGATTAAAGTCTTGTATATGAGACATGAAACGATAAAGCTGCTAGAAGAAAACATAGGCAGTAAGTTCCCTAACATGGGTCTGGTGACGATTTTTTTTAATTTGACACCAAAGCAAAGGTAGAAAAGCAAAATATCAAGAAGTGGGACTATATTAAAATACTTCTGCAGAGGAAGAGAAACAATCAATAAAATGAAAAGAGTATCTTTAGAATGGGAGAAAGTATCTACAAACCACACAGCTGTTAGGAGATAAAATCTAAAATCTAAAAATTACTCATACAACTCAACACAAAAAGCTAAACAATCTGATTAAAAAATGAGCAGAGGACTTGAATAGACCTTTTTTCAGAGAAGACATACATGCTTGTATCAAATCAACATGTCTTACACCTTAAACTCACACAGTGATCCGTGAATTATGTCTCAATGGAGTTGGAAGAAAGATTAATGCATTAAAGATGAATTGCATTAATTACAGTTTCTCCTGTGACTTAGGGTGGGGGCCTTAGTTAGCTCAGTTGGTAAAGAATCTGCCTGCAATGCAGGAGACCGGGATTCAGTCCCTGGGTCAGGAAGATCCCCCGGAGGACTCCACTCCAGTATTCTTGCCTGGAAAATCCCATGGACAGAGGAGCCCGGCAGACTACAGCCCATGGGGTTACAAGAGTCAGACACGACTTGGCAACTAAACCACCGCCTGTGACTTAATACGCAACACAGAGCATTTTTATCTTTTGATTTAAGTCAATATCAGAATACCATAATAGCAGGTCAGTTAATTTCACTCATTCCTGCCAGTTGCTTGCTATGCAGTCAAGTAGGCTGACAATAGACTACCATCCTGGTGGCTCAGATGGTAAAGAATCTGCCTGCCATGCAGGAGACTGGGGTTCAATCTCTAGATGGGGAAGATCCCCTGGAGAAAAATGGCAACCCACTCCAGTATTCTTGCCTAAAAAATTCCACGGACAGAGGAGCCTGGTGGGCTACAGCCCATGGGGTTGCAAAGAGCTGGAGACAACTTAGTGACTAACAGGCAGATGATTGATGAACTCTTGATATGCCTTTATATGAAAGAGATGGTTCCTTTCTTGTTCAAATATGACAAGAACTGCTCACTCTGGAGCCCTGGTGTTAATCAAGGGACGGTCTCTCTGACATTCATTCCAAGTATGTGAATGATGGTCACAGAGTCCCTACATCCTAGTTAGCAGTTACAGCCCTTCTGTTCTCCATGCACATTTTAATTCTTCCTTGTAATTTAGGGGTATGTTTTTATGTTGATGGGTATAGTCATTGTAGAAGTCCCTGATGACTGATCCTTAGGTCAACTGCTGTGATCTCTTATTTACTCTGCTGAGAAATAGGCTATTGGGTTAAGGATTAAGGACCAGTAGCTTGGGAAAATATGTTTTTCTTATTTACCTGCTCCATTTTGGTGTGCTCTAGCTTCGTTTCAGTGGAAAGACATGAAGGCTTTACATATTAACTATGTGCAGTCCAGGCATCTGGGGATGGAACCAACGACTGACAAGTTTGTGTTGTATGTCACTGATGGGAAGCGACGCTCTATGGAGATACCATTTTACATTATAATCAACGCTACAAATGATGAAGCTCCTGATTTTATAGTGCAGAATATTACTGTAAGAAAGACATTTGAATTTTTAGTCTCTCTTTGTCATTTTCTAATTTTTATTTTCACCTAATCTATTTACATTGGTCTTTGTGCACTTAACACCTCAAGTTAATGAGTAAAGAGGGCAGTAACCTATGTTATGTAATGCAATCACTTGATAAATATTTTTCTAATAGTAATGATGATGGTCATGATAATAGTAATTGCTAACAGATAGCAACTGCGTAGTTTAAATTATAGTTGTCTATATATAGAATGCAGTACTTGCTAGTAGGTCCTGTTCCAAACCCTTTACATGTGTTCATATTGAATCCTCATAATAGGCTTTTAAAGTGATGGCATTATTATTGCCATGTAATAACTGCAATAAATGAGACTAAAAAGGTTAAGTTAGTGTCCCCAGATCACAGAGCTTGGCAGTAAGTACAAAGTAGGGGATTTGCATCCTGGTGCTCTGATTCCATAGCATGCAACTTAACCAGTGCTATAATAGCAAGGATTCTTAATCCTCAAACTACAGGCATCTTTTTTATACAGCTGTTTATAAAGATATATGACAGGAAAAAATACAATTTCGACCATTATTTTTGTGCAGTTTAAAAATGTTATTATATAATAATATTTGTTAGTTTTATTTAAAAATTTAGACATAGTTAAAATGGCCCAGCATATCACTGCTGAGACAACTGTTGTCTTAAAAAAATAATAAATATATGTGGTTAAACAAGTTAGAATGTTGTGAAGCTTACACAGTGAACTATGAAATTTTCCCTGTTTAACAGTAGCTATGCATGGTCACTCCCCACAGTTGAGTTTTTAGTAATTAATTTCCACAGAGGTAATTGTGTCCATGCCAATGATATGTATGTATGTATGTATACGACTTTTCTGTATGTTTTCACCTACAAATCAGAGATCATTAATATACCCTACTTTCTACTTAAAAAAACCTTTGGTTACTCTATTTTAATATTTTCATATAAGCATATAATTCTTTTTAAACAATCCTAATTTTTATACAGTTATTTAATCCAGGTTTACTCATAACATATTCTGATTAAATGAATGAGTACTGGCTTTGGAGTATGAGGGACTTGGTGTTGCTTTTTACTAGTCGTAGGGTTCTGGGTAAGTTATTTCGCTCTGTGCTTTTGTTTCCTCATCTGCAAAATGTGTATCAGATCTTCCTTTAGGGTGATCTATGACTATCATGATGGTCAGGCAC
This sequence comes from Ovis canadensis, assembly GCF_042477335.2. Classification (NCBI taxonomy): domain Eukaryota; kingdom Metazoa; phylum Chordata; class Mammalia; order Artiodactyla; family Bovidae; genus Ovis; species Ovis canadensis. Next base: position 83,927,112 of record NC_091246.1, on the reverse strand, counting down.
ATTTTGCTGTTGTTCAGTTGCTAAGTCATGTCTTACTCTTTGCAACCCCATGGACTGTAGCGCCCCAGGCTCCTCTGTCCTCCACTGTCTCCTGGAGTTTGCTTAAATTCATGTCCATTGAGTTGGTGATGCTATCTAACCATCTCCTTAGAAAATTCTTATTAAATAGGTGTCATTCATATTAGTCTTGTTACGTCTGTCATCCTTTTTCAGACGTTGATCAAATTTGCTTTGAAACCATTATTTTGCCTTATTTTTCACTGAAAATTATCAAATTCTAAATGTAAAAAGTCTTTATTTGATTTTAATTTTCTGCCAAGTCTTAATGGTATATAAGATTTAAAAGGAAGAGATTTAAAAGTCTCAGAATGAGACTTAAAAGCCAGCTCGCCATTCCTCCTCTGTTGGCACATGGATTTCTCCGGAGAGCACTTCAGTAATTACGAGAGAGAGAAGAAATTACAAATGACTCCTTCTATACCTACCTCTATTGTCTTGTATCTGTCTAGGGTTGGAGTTTCTGAAATAATTAGGCCACTGGGAATTTGTCTCTTGCTCGTCTCTGAAAGTAATCATGCCTTTTTTCTCCCCTGTGAATTGCTTACAGAGGCTGTTGAAGAGTAACAAATATGGAGCCCCATGTGTTATTGGCAGAGCTGGATTTAAGCTTCAAGTGATCTTGTAAAATAGTCATATGTATTTTGCTTTCTTGTGGAAAAGTGTATTTACTTTATAGCTAGCTGGGCTTCCATCAAGTTGTGCTGTAACTTGTAGCACAAAAAAATTGAGATTTTAAAGTTATTATAATCTATTTCAAAGCTGTCTACTAGTGAGTTTCTGTGTTTTATGTCTATTTATCTAAACCTTTTATTTATAATCTCAATAAATTATTGAACGTGCAAAGAAGAATCTCACATTTTTTTGATAAAATTTCCCAGTCATCTTGTGCATGAATTTACCATTTTGTAAATGGGAAAGGTTGCCATACAGTGAGTCCAGAAGTCCTGAGATTTATAAAGAAAGATGATTAGAACATCTCTTTTAGGTTGCTTTATTAAAGTTTTTGAAGAAAAATGCAAGTTACTATCAAAGATGATTCCCTACTTCTATCATCATGCATTAAATTATTATGCCATCTCAGTTTTTAAAATGTTGGCCAGATAAAAGGGAACCAGCATAATTTTAGCCTAAATGTCAGATATTATGATTCTTGTTATGTACATGCAAGTAATTGTAGGAAGGCTCTTTTCAAAGTCCTTAAGAGAGGCTGAAGAGAGAGTATTTTCACAAGTCTAAAGCCCATGTCTTCTTCAAACATAAAATGCCCACTAAGCCACAAAGACATTCTTGGATTCCTCCACCCTTTCCTACTTCTTGTTTATCTGTATTTAGCAGTGCTAGATATTTTTTCCTTGTCTTATAATTAATGATGAACAGGCCATCAGTCTCATTTGGACTTTGATTCTTTAGAATATTCATATTCTTACAGTGATTCTGTATGTGCCCAATAAGCACATACTAAACTTACATATTCATATTATTTAGATCTTGCAGTATTTCACAGTAGGAATCAGAAATACTTTTTTGTTCCCTTGCTATGAGAAAAAGAAGATGAAGATGACCAAGTACCATGTTAATGGTACAAATGTTTCTAAATAACTAGATCCTACATGAAATGAAAAACATTCAGTTCTCTTGATGCTTAAAGGATTATGAAACTTGAAGTGGGATGGGGGGTTGTTCAGGCAAATTAGTGGTGTGAGGACAGAGAAGAGATCGGGAACCCAGCATTAAAATATATACTGTTGCGTATCCAGGAGCATCCTCTCAACTGTGGTTGACTATAATTGAGATATAGCAGTGTTTGCTGCAATGACAAAAATTAACAACACCTAACATCCCCCAGTGTGTATAGCAGATATTTATGCCATTTGTAAAACAGGAAAAAAGAACTGTGAGAACAGCAAGGTTTAGAGGTTAAAATGGCAAGTTAGGACAGCCAGGGTCTACACCCAGTTTTACAACTGAACTCTGTGACTTCCAGAAGGCAAGCATCTTTTTGACTGCTTTACTCCCTGATCTTTGAATTATGAATCATGTATATGAGATTATATATTATATATGTATATATGTTTATATATAACCTTAGTCCTTCATGGATAAAGTGCTTTGAAATCTTCAGAAAAACACATGAGAAAGATGAGTAGATTTCTTATTGTCTTCTAAGGTCATGTTAAACTAGCAATTTCTTTTCAGGACTCATTACACACAAACCTCATGGAAAATTTGTGAGGCTCTCTTAAAATTATTATAGGATATTTTAAAATTATTTTTTGAGCTTTTTGCCAAAAGAAAGGTTTCATTTCACATGCAGCTGACTTCTCTTGTCTTTGTTTAGGTGTGTGAGGGTCAGATGAGAGAGCTGGATTCTTCCATCATCAGTGCTACTGACCGGGACATTCCCAAGAACCCCTTGCTGTTCAGTATCACTCACAAACCGCATCATGGCCTCCTCATCAAGAAGGCATTTAGCAGAAACTTTTTTCAATATAAGCAATCAGCCAATCCCGGCCAGAAGCATGAACTTGTCTACAACTTTTCCATGGAACTTCTCAAGAATGGTATATCATGTTTCATTTCAATTTGTTTGTTGTTATTGAGTTAATAATTTAACCCGGAAAAGACAGTAATAAATCACAGAAAGAGGAACTGAAGAAATGGCCTTCGCCTGTATTCACTTATCCCTCAAGGGTTTTCTCTGGGCTCTGGATTAATGTAGAACATGAAGTCTCAGCTAGACACAGTGGGTAATTGAAAAAGAAATAATATCTTTTCTTTCACCTTAAGAGTATCAGCAAAATAATATTTGTGAATTTTGGTATTTTACCCCAAGGTTTTAATCACATAATAAAAAATTCCTTTTTAAAACAATCAAGATTATGGAACTAAATTTGAAGAGATTTGTCTATCAAAACATCCACATTTGAAACAAATATAGAACAACCTATAATAATTCATTATTCCCTGAGGTGATAATTTGCTCTTTAAGGAAATGACAGATTGAAATAGCAGACTAAAGGATTTTTTCATTACTCTTTTTGAAAAATTGATCTTATCCCATTTGCTCATGTGCTCAGATGTATCTGGCTCTTTGTGACCCTATGAAGTGTACCTTGCCAGGCTCCTCTATCCATGTGATTTTTCAGGCAAGAATACTGGAGTGTATTGCTGTTTCCTTCTCCAGGGGATCTTCCTGACCCAGGGATCAAACCTAAAACTCTGTCAAACTGTTTTCCAAAAGTAGCTGCAGCATTTTCCTTTTCTACCAGCTACATATGAAAGTTCCATTTTTTCCATGTGAATGTTATACAGGCTTTAAAAATAGTTTTTTACTTAAATTTTGATTCACCTAAAATTTATTTTGATTGTTGGCTTGAGGTAGGGGTCTAAATACAAATTACTGTAACTAATGAACTAATTTTTTGTTTCATTTAAATACCCTGTCACCATTGTTTTCTTTCAGTTTATTGAATGATATATTTTTTCTCAATGACTTTAAGTAAGATCTTTATCAAATACTAACTTATTTAAATAGGAACTTTTAATGAACTAGGAGGATATTACTACTTTATAAAATAGTTTGATTTTACTTTATTGTGCTGATTAATGAGCTCATGCTAATAGCAATGCCTTAGAAATTAAAACAAATTATTTATGACGGATTTTGAAATGGTTTAATCGTAAGAAAGATTTACTTTTTCTTTTTTCCCTTTGTCCAGGAATGAGGTTGATGTACGTGCATGATGATTCAGAGAGTCTTACTGATGACTTTACAATCCAGGTGTCAGACGGGAAACATAAGATACTTAAAACCGTTTTTGTAGAGGTCACCCCAGTTAATGATGAGAAACCAATGCTGAGCAAGTAAGTTACCTGAAAAGAGTCCATTTGAGATTCTGTATGAAGTTCTAAGGTCTAGAATACTAGATGCAAGTGTAATGTATTTCCTCCAGAGAGAAGTCTTTAACAACTCCTGCCTGTTGCAACTTTCCCAGACTTAAGCACCTAGAACCTTCAGTGCAAATGTTAGTTAACATAACTCCTCCTTAAAATTTCTTAAATTAGCCTTTTAATTATTTGGTTTTCCTCTAAAAGTTCTATTTAGTTGTCAGTAATTCAGAATGACCATGCATACAATACGGAATGAACAGCGTACTAAATATTTAAGCCCGTGCATGTATACATGTACACACACACCAGAGAGTAATTAATAAATAAATTCAACTAAAGAGTGATCATACAACTGAAGACAGTCCTTACTGTGGATTTGATTAATCTTTGAGCTAAGAGTGGCTGAGGGGAATATATTGCCGTGATTTTTTTCATTTTCATATTTCATTGTCCTCCAGTCCTCTTCTGTGTTCCATAGGGATCAATACCCTGTTGCCACCTGAGGTCAAGATGATCACCTTTTAAAAATTCTGTACTGATATTGTTTACTGCAAACTTTCTCAGGAGCTGATCAGTTTGATCATAGCAACAGAATTTTCATCAGTTATATTTCTTTAGTTCCAGCCATTTCTCTTATCATTGGCAACTGTAGAGAACTGTCCAAGGTCAAAACTTTAGGAAGCTCAACTCTCCTAAGGTCCTAGATCGAGGGAGTTGTGTGCTTCTTGGTACCTCTTTGACCATGTCAATGGTGTAGCATGATGGCTATTGAGTAGACAGTCTAAGTTTTTATTAGGAAGTGAACAACTTCTTGAAAAGGTGTAAACTCCCCAAATCTCCTCCACTTTACAGAAAAGAAACAAATCCCTTCCTTATCTTGCTGTTTCCTTATGGCCACTGAGGTCCTTGGAAACCATTATGGGAAATGCTGGAAATAATTTTTGGAGAGTTGCATCTCAGACATCAGATTGGCTAAGAGTATTCAATAGGAAATTTTTGTGTGTTTGTCCTTAGGATTTGTGTATTTATAAAAATTAAAAATTTTTTCAAATCGTGTTGATTTCTGGGTTTATAACTCATCTTTCTTTTGAAATGTTTTTCCTTGTTTTATTTGTTTAAATTTATTTTTATTGGATTATAGTTCCTTTACACTGTTGTGTTCCCTGGTGGCTCAGGTGGTAAAGAATCTGCCTACAGGACACGTAGGTTTGATTCCTGGGTTGGGAAGATCCCTTGGAGAAGGGAATGACTACCCACTCCAATATTCTTAACTGGATAATACCATGGACAGAGGAGCCTGGCAGTCTACAGTCCATGGGATCACAAAGAGTCAAGTATGACTGAGTGACTAAAACTACTTTCTACTGTACAGCAAAATGAATCAGCAATACACATACTATTTCCTTATTTTGTCGCTGGATGTTAGATTAGTATAATCTTGATTTATAAAATTGAAAATTTGAAAGATATTTTGGTAGTAAAGAGCCTCCTTTCTGATGACCTCACTTTATCTAAGAGGGAGAGAGGTGAAAAATGATGTTTATTAAATGCTTTCTATACAACAGTGTGCTGGATTTTTTCACATATATTTAGTTAAATCCCCACCAAAATTGTGTGAAGTAGCTATTGTTTTATTCATTAAGATAAGTGAGACCAGAAAAGTAAAATGACTTAAGGCACTCATTCAGTCTTATCTGACTTACTATTTCTTGCTAGGTTCTTGCCATTAAACATCCCGGCATAGCGTCATCTACAGAATCACCAAAGCTCCTTCAGCTGTGCTTTGAAATCTCTCCTTTTTTCCCTTCTGTTCTTTTCCCTTCCGTATGTGTCCTTGAGCATATCACCTCTCGCTTTCTCTCAGAACATGCTCTATTATTTTTTCTCAGCTGCATCTCCCATCTCTTCCCTTTGCATTCCTTCCATTAACAAGACACAGGGATATAGTTAATAGTGAAGGGAGCACATTCTGGAGCCAAACTGTCTTGATTCAGGCACTTATGGGTAGTGTAATCTTGAGGGAAAAAGAATGTGAAAGTTCTAGTCTTTCAGTCATGTTCAACTCTTCGTGACTATGGCCTGTAGCCCACCAGGATCCTCTGTTCGTGGAATTCTCCAGGCAAGAATACTGGAGTGGGTAGCCATTCTCATCTCCAGGGGATCTTCCTGACCCAGGGATCAAGCTCAGGTCTCCCATACTACAGGCAGATTCTTTACCATTTAAGCCACCAGGGAAGCCCTGATTTGATATTGAATATATTACTTAACCTCTTGCTACCTCTTTGTCAACCTCTTTGTAAATGAGGGTAATAACGGTATCTTTTTCATGTGGTTGTTGAAGGGGTTCAATGAATTAAAATACGTAAAAGTATTTGAAAGACTGGTTAGTACACAGTAAGTTCTCATAACTGTCAGTTATTATCATTATTGCTAGCAGGTATCTTCATTTTAGACTGCAATGATGGCCCAGTCCCCATTCATTCCAGTGCCAAACTGTTTGAAGAAATAGCTTGTGCTTGCTTCTTCTATTTCTGCCCATTGTCTCCAAATCTAATGGCTTTCCCACCAAATCTAATGGCTTTTCTCATCTGGCTGGACCTTGTTAGTGCATTTGACACCATTTCTTTGGTATTCTTTTTAGATGCTATAGTAGGTGGTTTTGGCTCGTGGGGTTGAACCCCCTTAGCCTACATTTGATTCTAGTGATGGAATATGCCCTACACCTGTCCATACCCTACTGAAGTACCTGCAGTGCTCTGCTTTTCTGCCTCTGGGCAGCAGTGGCTCACTCAGCCCCTGTCCTGGCACAGGGGATAACACTCTGAGGGCGTTCTCCACCTATGAGAGGTAGTAGATAATGTAAGGGTCCCAGCCTCCCATCCTTCAGAGCTAAAATTTGTGGCATGTTTGACGTGGCTCTTCAACAGATCCCCAGTAGGACTGAGTCCCGTAGCAATCTTCACTGCTATGTTGCTGCCCTCTCCTCCTCCCCTCCCTCTCACTTGGTCCTGAGCTCACTTCCCAAAAAATTACCTACACTAAGCCTTTGTCCCTTTCAGGGTAACACACTGTGACACACTTTCTTTTCTCTTGAACCCTCATTTTCTGACCATTTCTTTCTACCAGACTCCTTATCATCTTCCTTATATTGGCTTCCTGTTTCAGTTCATCTATTTCTATTAAAAACACCACTGGGGATTCCCTGGTGGTCCAATGGTTAGGACTCCATGCACTCACTGCCAGAGGCTGGAATTCAATACCTGGTCAGGGAACTAAGACCCACAAGACTTGAGGCCAAAAATAAAAAATTAAATCACCACCAATCTCCATAAGTCCCAAACCAGCATTCTAGCCTCCTAGAATGATGTTGATCCTGGAGAGACAGCAATGAGTGTTCCTGAAGAAAGATCTTAGTCCCTTGCCCCAGAATTGAACCTGGGTAGCCTGGATGAAAATGAAGAATCCTTGCCACTAGACAACAAGGGTCTAGAGGCTAGAAGCAAAGTGACTCTGGCTCTTATCCTCACTGAAAAATGCATTTCTCAAGGAGGCCAAAACTGTAAAAACAGGTACAAAGTTTATTATCAGAGACACAGCATAGCATATGGGAGAGCACATAGAGAATCATTTTGTGTGTTTAAGAGTGAAGCAAGGCAGAAATACACACCTGGAGAGAAAGAGTATGTGTCCTCCCTAATGAGGAGGAGTGCAGTAAAGAGGTGATTTAAATTACTTACATAAGACAGTGCTTCCAGATCTTTGTTTACCTTTGGCCAATTATCTTGTTTCTTTTCCCATATGTGACCTGTTCAAGGATTCTCCCCAACATGTGTGTGCACCTTTTTACTAAGTTGGATTCCACTGCAGACGCTTGTGGGTACATGTTCACATAGGTGGCGCCCCCGGCCTTTTGACCACCAAGGAGTCTTCCTGCGTTTGTGCAGACAGGGAAGTTTTCCTTGACCTCAGGATTGGTCCTCTTGTCTCTTTACTTCAGCAGCGCTCAGCTTCTGCCACTAGCTTTGTCCTTGGAGTGTCTGGGTGAGAACAAAGCTGCAATTTTACTCCACTTGACAAACAGCAGCTGTTCAGCCCAGGGGCCTATCTATCTCCTACCTCAATGGTATTATAGTCTCTTGTAAAGAGGAGAGCAAAAGTTGCCTCCTACTACCAGGGAAGATGTCAGTTCTGAGAATGCAAGAGAAACCTAGTAAGGTTGAGGTGTTTGGGCCTTGACACCTAGAATTGAGGTGTTTGGGCCCTGACTTCTCAGCAGAGGACTGGAAAGCTGTTGAGAATGGTCAGTTTGCTACAAAAATGTCCTTGATCTCAATCCCAAGGAAACTTCCCAGTTTTTCTCAGAAACAAAGTGTCACAGTTAGTTCTTGTGTGATGACCAAAACCAAGAACAGAAAACAACAGGTGGAAAGAAATCCCTTCTTTACTTTGGTGAGACCAGGGAAAATGGCAATATTGGCTGTGAAGGCGGTCACCCTTTACAGGACACATAAAACCACAGCAGCGGTTTCTATGGTAGAAGTAGCAGCTGCTCCCTGCCCCAGCCTTCTCTTTAAGATGCCAGGAGTTGACCAGGCAGCTGTGGCACTTGGGAAAGATGAATTGCTATGAAAACAGTGCCAGTTACCCAGAAGATTGTTAAGGAGAAAGAGTAATGTAGAGGGCTACAGATTGCCTAAATATCACCAAATTCATAATGGTCCATCATAAAAGGTACCAGAATACCTGTGAGTAAGTCATTTCATCTTTTTAAGTTTCTGTCTGTAAAATTAGAAGGAGAATACCTAGCCCACTTACTTCATGGAGCTGTTGTTGTATTCATATCAAATACAATTTTGGAAAAATATCAGTTTATAAAATGTTTTAATATAAAATTATAAAGTTAATATAAAATTATATAAGTAAATAAATTTATTTTATAAAAATATATAAAATAAATTTAATATAAAATTATAATATAAATTTATAAAGTTCTATACATGTAAACAGGAGTAGGTAATTACCTCATGCCATACTCATCAATCCTGGCTAAATATTTTCAGGACTTTCACAGGTAAGGTGAAATGAGAGCTTATTTCACAAGACTGACTCATCATTTTTAGTATTTTGGAGACTGAAAATCATCCTCTAATTTTTGAAGGTTGAGCACTGTAGTAGTCATTATGAGTGTCCCCTGTTAAAGCAATGTCTTCTGTTTCAGTATCAACCCAGATATCTTCTTTTTTACAGGAAGGCTGAAATTACAATGAATATGGGTGAAACTCGGATTATTTCTAGTGCTGTTCTCTCAGCCATAGATGAAGACTCCCCCAGGGAGAAGATTTACTATTTATTTGAAAGACTTCCCCAAAATGGGCAACTTCAACTTAAGGTTGGCCACCTTTTTTTATTTTTCTGATTGACTGTAACAGGTTTAAATTTTTACAATGCACAGATTTGCATAACTGAATGTATTCTGTCATCATCATGTTTTGCCCCAAAGTAGAAATTTTAATTTTACTACTTTGGAGGGAACTCACACTATTCCAAATTTACTTACTCATCTCAGGATAAATTCAACCAAAATCAAGGTTTTTCACTGCTCATTTCTCCTTAGGATTGTACCTAAATTGGAAGATAGGAAGTTACTGGGGAAAGCAAGTTGTCTAGTTTCTGATGAGAATCAGGCTTACTTTGAGATATCTTTATTTCCATCAGATTTTTATTTTTAAAAATTGGCTTTATTTTTTAGAGCACTTGTGAATATCAACAAACTGATTCTAAAGCTTATCTGGAGAGGCAAAATACCCAGAATAGCTAACACAATATAGAAGAATGAGATTGAAGGAGTGACACTAACTGACTTCAAGACTGACTTTATACCTATAGTAACCTAACCCAGACAGTGTATGTTTGGTACAGGAATAAACAAATAGATCAATGGAACAGAATGAAAGTAAAAGTGAAGTCTCTCAGTTGTGTCTGACTGTGACCCTATGAACTACATGTAGCCTGCCAGGCTCCTCCATCCATGGAATTCTCCAGTCAAGAATACTGGGGTGGGTTGCCATTTCCTTCTCCAGGGGATCTTTGAGACCCAGGGATTGAACTTGGTCTCCCACACTCCCAGACTCTTTACCGTCTTAGCCACCAGGGAATCAGAAATAGACCCACACAAGTATGGTAAACTGATTTTGACCAAGCAGTGGAGAAAAGATAGTCCTTTAACAAATGGTGCTCACCAGACTAGTTCAGACTTTGTATGTGATGCCCAAGGATCAACTCAATACAAATTATAGATCTGTCACTTGAGAAGGTCACTCGAGTAACTCATCAAAATGTCTATGTGATTGTTTGAATGCTTAACTTTTAATAAAATGTAGACACAGCCTGAGAATAGCAGCAAGGATTTATTCTGTGGGTAACAGCTTGATTGTCTTAGATTGTGGGCACCATAGAGAATCGAAGTGAAGAGAAATCACTGATTTAAATTGAGGTGCAGCTGTGGCCTTATTTCATTTCAGAGAGTAATGAAGCAGAAATGCAGTGAGAGCTCACACATTTGGGTGGCATGGGAGCGAAAGTGTTTTTGGTTATGTAAAAATCCAGATGGGTCCAGGTTCCCAATACAGCACCAGAGAGTTCTCTCCCAGCTCCCTAGGGGTTCTCCAAGTCTCTCCAAGACCAGGGAGCTGGCCTCCTGGACTTTATCGTGCATCTTTGTTTTCTTGTTGACTTTCTTGCATTTTACCCATCTTGAGTCCAACTCTTATTTTCTTCCTCTTTGGAGGCTTGCAGATGGATTTTGTCAAGTCAAAGCTCACACTTGGGAATGCAAGTAGGGAATTGGAGATGAGGGAAAGCAAAATGTATCTTCTGGGAAAAGACTATAAAGAAAAAAGTTAACTAGATTATAGGCTGTCTGGTTTAAAACATGAAAGAGTGTCTGCTTTAAAAATTAAATTTTCAAATAGACCTTATAATGCAAACAAACAATGAACTTAATTATTAGAATATAATTAACTTTCACCCAGTAAGAACTAGGGAAGAGCATACATCAGCTGGGCATAAACATTAAAGAGGAGGGAACTTTATCAAAGAGAGTGACAAAAGGAAGTGGAAGCACGGTGAGAGGGGGAGGAGGGCATGTGAAATAATGTGTCAAAGGAAATAAAAAACAAATGTTGAAATTTCTGTTATAGCCTCTTAAAACATAGGAAAAGCACTTGATAATATCATTCAATAAATTTTTAAGATGACATTTTTCTTGAATTATGTCAGATGACTTTTACAAACCACTCTTAGGGAAAGCTATACATCTTAAGAGAATAACAACAGAATTACTAATCAGAGACAGATTTATTAATATTTTCTAATACTCTCAGTTGTTAGTTCTCCCTCAGCATAAAGACCTCTTTTCATTGAAAATGCCACAATTTCTGCACTGAGTTTTGTATAGAATATATGCTTAACTGACGCTGAGTTATTTTTAGAACAGTATAATTAACAATATATATATGATATTTATAGTGATTTTTGTGCTGACTCAGGATATAAATGTAGGGAATAATAGAAAATTTGATCATTTTCTTTGGTCGTTAGGAAACCTGAAAAACATAGAGACAATAAATACACCCATTCTATTTGTGTTTTATCTACTTCAGATAACTCCAGTGACAAACTGGTTTGAAATACAGATTTTATTAGTTGAACAATGATATGATCTAAAAAGAAAAAAGGAAATCCCAAGTGAAACACATTTAATTTTTAAAGAATCAATTCCAACAGCTCAATTACCCACCTGCTCTCATCAATTGAAATATTTAATCAGCTATGATAGCTTATGATAAATACCTTAGTAGTACTGCAGTTGAATTGCATGACTTTGCAAAAAACTCTTTGCTTACAGCTAGTTGTTTTTCCTAAGGTTTGAAATTATTTTAATACATTTATTTCAATGAAAAATATGAGGTAGAATGGCAAAATAATTGAATCTGGGGTTTCTCTAAAATATCATTTATCTTGGAAGTTTTCAGAGGATGTGGAAGATGTTCACTAACACACCTTGGGAGGAGGGGGAAACCTGGGCAGCTGACTAATTCTGGTATCTTTCAGATAGGGAGGGACTGGGTCCCTCTGTACCCTGGCATGAAATGCACTCAGGAAGAAGTGGATTTGAACTTGCTGAGATATACACACACCGGGGCCATGGACTCCAAGAACCAAGACAGCTTCACCTTCCACCTCTGGGATGGTGACAATAGGTCGCCGGCATTTGACTGTCACATCACCATCAAGGATATGGGAAAAGGTAAAGCATTTCTATCAGGCTTTATCGGGACAAACTTTTACAGCAGAAGTGCACTGCTGTAAACCTCTCCCATCTTCTCGCCCTCTCTTCTTCCTTCCCTCCTTTCCTTTCTCCTTTCCATCCTTTAGACTGAAATTCCATCAGTTATGATTTGATCCTTGGGTTCTTCACTTGTTTCGCCTGGTTTACAAGAGTAGCCAATTCATGTGTTATTTTCAGTATTTCAAAAAGCCCATTAAAAATCCAGCCTTGTCTGCAATATGGCTGCACAGGTTACTTTAACTGTCAAGGTTTTATGTTTTAAGGAAAAGTTTACAAATCAATGCACCAACTCTAGTTTTATCTTCAGGAATTGAATGATTACCTAAAAACAGAATTTGAAAGGGAAAAGATTTCCAATACAGTAATGATAGAGGGACTGCAAGGAGATCCAACCAGTCCTTTCTAAAGGAGGTCAGTCCTGGGTGTTCTTTGGAAGGAATGATGCTAAAGCTGAAACTCCAGTACTTTGGCCACCTCATGCGAAGAGTTGACTCATTGGAAAAGACTGATGCTGGGAGGGATTGGGGGCTGGAGGAGAAGGGGACAACAGAGGATGAGATGGCTGGATGGCATCACCAACTCGATGGATGTGAGTTTGAGTGAACTCTGGGAGTTGGTGATGGACAGGGAGGCCTGGCGTGCTGTGATTCATGGGGTCGAAAAGAGTCGGACACGACTGAGTGACTGAACTGAACTGAACTGAATGATAAAGGAAATATAAATGAATATATTTTTTAAAAATTTAAAATAACACAAAGAAATTTTGTTGTTGAAAAGGTTGAAAGTTGTTATTCTTTTCGCTTTGGAAATGCTAAAACATACTCTTTAGGGATGAGGGAGAATGCTGTAAGATAATAAGCTTTTCTCTTTTTAAAAAAAGAATTTATTTTGTATTTATTTGGCTGCACCAGGTCTTTGTTGCAACACGCAGGATCTTTAGTTGCGGCAGGCGAACCCTCAGATGCAGCATGCGGGATCTAGTTCTTTGATCAAGGATTGAACCCAGGTCCCCTGAATTGGGAGTACAGAGTCTTAGCCACTGGGCCACCAGGGAAGTCCTGATAGTAAGCTTCTGTTGAATTAATTAAGCAGACCATTTGCATGATGGGACTCAACAGCACATAAATGGCAGAAGGAGGAGAGCCAAAAAAGTACTGAAAGCTCAGCAAGGGAGAGAGTAGGTCTTTGATTCTCAACTGTTACTACTGCATACTTTCACTTAGAGCTTGTGTGAGGAGAGTAAAGAACCTATCTCATTCATCTGTATAGTCCAAGACCTATATATTCTCAGGACCAAGCAAAGTCTTAGATCCTTAGTACATGCTTGATTACAGATTAACAGAATGCATTTTTTTTTTTTTGCCTTGGCTGCCAGAAAGCTCAGAGCTAAATTAAATTGGATGCTTAGGTACAGTAAAAGTTTTACTTCATGTATGTGGTAAAATTACAGCTGTCCTGAATTTTTTAAAACAAATTTTAAGCCAGATTAACTGATTTTGATTTTTTTTTGAAGGGGAAGGCTATATTATTTTATTTGCTTATTTCCTTGAAGATATATAATAAGTTCATGTTACTGTACACATTTAATTCTCTTTGCAAAAGTAAGAGTACATTCTTCATAAATACTTGTCCAGGCAAAAGTAATACAAGGGAAATATCTGGGCAGACGACATATGTATTAGGGCAGCAGACTGTGCTGTCATTCTTAGCATGGTGCATTCCCTGGGGAGTACAGAAGTGTTCTGTTCCATGCACCCACCTGGGGATTCTCTCTAGCCAGGGGATTCTTTGTCCCTGAAGGCCTCGGAGTCACTTTGAGAGCGAGATGTGGATGACGATGGACTTCCCACGTGGTGCAGTTGTAAAGAATCCTCCTGCCAGTGCAGGAGATGCAGGAGACATGGGTTTGGCCCCTGGATCAGGAAGATCCCTTGGAAGAAGAAATGGCAACCCACTCCAGTATTCTTGCCTGGAGAATCCTGTGGACAGCCTGGCGGGCTACAGTCCATAGGGTTGCAAAGAGTCGGACACGGCCGCACGTGCACATGTGGGTATGTGAAGGAAAATGGGAGAATTTCATGGGCTATGCGTGGAGGCAGGGTGCTTGCCCTCTATACATCCTGGTGGCTGAATCACCTTAAGGAGGCTGGGCAGTGGAAACTGGAGCAGTACATCCCGAAGAAAAAGTACTGAGGCTGGTGAGGTCCTCCCTAGTCTCTGCTACACCTGGCATGTGATTATTTTCTAAAAGGATTTGTGAAAACTTAATCAAGTAGACACAGTAACCTGTTGAAACTTTCAGTAGTTCAGAAGCTTTTCTTTTAATTTGGTGGTATTTTTTATCTCTGTACAGAATCCTATTCTTCCTTCTTTCCTCCTTCTTCTTCACTGCTTTAGTTTTTTCCCTTCCTTCCTTCTTTTGGAGGAAATTTTCTCAGGTTGTGGTGTAACTTTATAATCAGAATTGTTCATCTCTAAATGAAATTATACTGAATTGTTAGACTAAATCAGACCCTAACATTAGCATATTTGAACACTTTTTGGAAGCCATTATAGATAACATCATGCTTTCCCATTGTGCCGTGACTTCTGATTTGCACAGTGGCAAAAATGACTCAGACATCTTTGAGAGACATTTAGAAGGACATTGCCTATAGCTGACCCTCAACCATACTCTGAGTAATGTGAAAAACAGTGCTGAAAAACTGGGTTCAGGCAAAACCTAGATATTTTTCCTGCCCTCAGCTCTATCTTCTGCTCTTCATCCTGTGGGTGAATTTTGTTTCCTGGCTTTGTTCATTCCTCTTTCTTCTTTGATGTATTCATCTTAACTCCCTCAGAATCATCCACGGCTCAGGTTTTGATGTAAAATTAGGTTGACTGTTGATTCTACATTGAACTTAAGTTGCATTTTGAGTTAAAAAGCAATAACATATAAAAAAGATTAATTTGATCATCTAAAACAGGGTTTCCCAGTCATGGCAATATCAATATTTGGGAATATGTAAGTCTTTGTTGTGCACTATAGAATTTTTAGCAGCAGAAAATGCAGAAGAACTAAAGAGCCTCTTGATGGAAGTGAGAGGAGAGTGAAAAAGTTGGCTTAAACTCAACATTCAGAAAACTAAGATCATGGCATCTGGTCCCATTGCTTCGTGGCAAATAGATGGGGAAACAATGGAAGCAGTGAGAGACTTTTTTGGGGGGGAGGGGCTCCAAAATCACTGCAGATGGTGATGGTAGCTGTGAAATTAGAAGACGCTTGCTTCTTGGAAGAAGAGCTACTCACCTAGACAGTGTATTAAAAAGGAGAGACATTGCTTTGCCAACAAATGTCTGTTTAATCAAAGCTGTGGTTTTTCCAGTAGTCATGTATGTATGTGAGAGTTGGACTGTAAAGGAAGCTGAGCACTGCAGAATTGATACCTTTGAACTGTGGTGTTAGAGAAGACTCTTGAGAGTCCCTTGGACTGCAAGGAGATCCAGCCAGTCCATCCTAAAGAAAATCAGTCTTGAGTATTTGTTGGAAGGACTGATGCTGAAGCTGAAACTCCAATACTTTGGCCAACTGACACGAAGAACTTACTCATTGAAAAAGACCCTGATTCTGGAAAAGATTGAAGATGGGAAGAGAAGGGGATGACAGAGGATGAGATGGTTCAATGTCATCCTGATTCAATGGACATGAGATTGAGTAAGGTCTGGGAGTTGGTGATGGACAGGGAAGCCGGGCATGCTGCAGTTCATGGGGTCGCAAAGAGTTTGACACGACTGAGCGACTGAACTGAGCTGAACTGGTCTTTACCTATTAGAAGTTAGTCATTGCTCAGTTGCCAAATTGTGTCTGACTCTTTGTGACCCCATGGACTGCAGCATACCAGGCTTCCCTGTCTATCAACAACTCCCAGAGCTTGCTCAAACTCATGTCCTTTGAGTCGATGATGCCACCGAAACATCTCATCCTCTGCCGTCTCCTTCTCCTGCCTTCAGTCTTTCCCAGTATCAGGGTCTTTGAGGTTTGAGTGTGTGCTCTTGGGTCAGATGACTTGGGTATAAATTCTAGCTCTGTCTTTCCTAATTGTATAATCATTACCAAGTTGGTAACATTTGTACACCTTAGTTTCCTCATTTATAGCCTAGACACATGGCAATGGCTTATCACAGTGTTGGTGTAAAATTTTAAGGGTCTTTCTCCCTTACTTAGCACAAAGTTGAAACTCCAGGGTATTTTAATTATGATAATTTTTTGATGAACCTCAGGTGAACAAAATTTGATATAACCTTTAGTTTATGAGGCTCTGTATCCTTTGTGTGTGATCACCTTCTTTGCTCATTCAGACACTCACTCATAGTCTTTTAGATACATATAACAGCCCCTGTGTAGCCACCATACATACAAGAACTGGAATATTAACAGTATCAGAGTCTACCTATCTACCCGTTCCATCCTCCAGAGAAAACCACCATCCTGAATTTTGGGTCAAGTTTTTTACCTTTGTTTGTGGTTCTCCGGGACTTGCTCACTCAACTAATACATGTTAATAAGCTGCATCTGTGTGGCTGCGTGTAGCTCTAGTGCCTTCATTTTGCTACTCTGCAAAATTCATCTGTGTGACTAGGCCACAGCTTGTTTATACATTCGCCTTCCAAAAAGGCATCTGGGTCGTCTCCAGTGTTTTCAGTTACAAACAGAGCTGCCGTGACCTTTCTAGCACAGACCTCCTGGGTACAAGTGCACATGTTTCTCTCCAGCAGACCACTGGAGTGGCATCACTGGGTCAAGGCATATGTGAGTATCCAACTCTTTACAAAATAATTCTAGGTTGTGTACCAGTTTACACTCTGACTCGAACTGTGTGCAAGAGTCCCCATCCTCTTCAACACGTGCCACCTTCAGCCTTCCACATCTTGGCCTGTCAGAGCGATGCGAGATGGCAGTTTATTGTGATCTTGGTCTGTAGTTCCCTGACTATTCATGAGCATATCTTGCATCTTTATTGGCCTTACGTGTTGCCCCTTCTCTGTGATATCTGCATATGTCTTTGGCCAAATTCTTTGATTAATCCCAGTCATAGAAATCTTGCTATATCATGTTAGGGTTGTTTTTTGGGCTCACTTCTTAAGTATTTTTTTATTGGAGTATAATTGCTTTACAATGTTGTGTTAGTTTCTGCTGTACAACAGTGTGAACCTCTTCTGTGTGTACATGTCTACATATATCCTCTCCTTCTTGGACCTCCTTCCCAGCAACACCCCCTCCAGAGCACCGAGCTAAGTTCCTTGCGCCATACAACAGCTTTCCCACTAGCTATGTCTTACACACGGTAGTGTATGGGCTTTCCAGGTAGCTCAGTGGTAAAAATCCACCTGCCAAAGCAGGAGACACAGGAGATGCAGGTTCAATCCCTGGGTTGGGAAGACCTCTGGAGGAAGAAATGGCAACCCACTCCAGTATTCTTGCCTGGAGAATCCCATGGACAGTGGAGCCTGGCAGGCTACAGTCCATAGGGCTGCACAGAGTCAGGCACTACTGAGCACCTGCGCATACGCATATGTGTGTTTGTATGTCAAACCTAATCTCCCAGCTCATCCCTCTCTCTGCTGCCCCTCGTGTCAACACATCCGTTCTCTACATCTGTGTCTCTATCCTTATTCTGCAATTGAGATTTTGATTTCTGCAGTTTGGCCTTTGCTTTTGACCTTCACCATAGATGTTTTATTTTTCAAATTTTGACCACCATCTCTTCTGCCACACAGGTGATATTGTCATCCTGGCAAAACCACTTGTGGTGTCTAGAGGTGGCAGAGGTTTCCTGACGACCACCACTCTCCTTGCTGTGGATGGAACAGACAAGCCCGAGGAACTTCTCTACATCATCACCTCCCCACCGCAATTTGGCCAGGTTGAGTACATCCGCTATCCTGGGGTCCCCATTACAAGCTTCAGCCAAATGGATATAGCAGGGCAGACAGTCTGCTATGTGGATAAGAGCACAACAGCTGTCCACAGAGACACATTCAGGTGAGCCCTGAGGAAACTTTTCAGAATGCCTTCTTTGAATGAATGCTTAGAAAGACAAAGGCAAGGAAAAATATGCCCTTTTCCAGCTCCAGTATAAATCTGCTCTTCATCCACTGCCTCGATGGATGAGAGAGAAGATTGCACAATTAAACTGACAGTAGTAGCCAGGCCAGAAATTAGGGCTTGTTTTTTAAAAATAAACACCTAAGCAAATCTCCACGCAAGCTGTTTGGTGAAGAGACACGTGAAGACCTCAGGATATCCAGTAATGGGAGATGTGGTAAAGTAATTTAACCTCTTTATCTGAGTCTGTTTTTCTATCCAAGGAAAAGAAATTTGCTGGTAAACATTTGGCATAAGCAGACAGTGCCTTTTGATACAATGTGTTTGGGTAACTATATCATAAATCATGTTGTCATAAAGTGGATCATATTTCCCCATAGAAACAGTGTTATAATTGGGGGCTGTGCACCTGTTCAAGGATTCTGTATCAAATAAATCACTGGGAAGAATAACAATCTGTTGAAAAGGCAAAGATACAACAATAATGAAAGTCTGCGTTCATTTAAAATACTGAAATCTATTTCCAGTCACATAAAGCAAGAAAAACTCTAGAGGGTCTACCCTTTAGTAGTTATGAAAACTGGCTGAACTTGGGGTTCCTGATAGAAATACAGATTCCCAGGGCTGGGTTGAGAACCCAGAAATCCTGGACTAGCTTTTGGGGGACCTTGGTACACATCTAACCCTTAATTTTCTAATTAAGAAAGAGCTCTGAGAGCCTTGATTCATCTTCCATACACACAGGGCTTCTGTCCTCCACTATGATTTTTATCATGTCAGAATACAATCTTCAAAAGAATGCTATAAAATAACACAACTCTAGCAGACTGTTATGTTATTTGACAGGCTCCCATAAACTATCAAGTACACGGATAAACCCATGTCCAAATGCCACTCTCCTCTATCATATATCTTTTCTAATTCAGTATGTCTGCTATGATAAACAATGTTTAAATGTTAGTAAAGATTATTTTGCTTGCCTTTTTGGTATTTGGAATGATGGTTTGAAAAGATGAGTTGTATAGTTAGGTAAAAAAAAAATCCAGGGAAGTTTAGACTAATACCTCCTTTTTTCTTTAGACAAATGTTCTTAACAAGCAGATAATCATTTGGTGGCTCACTATCTTAATACCAATTCAGTGCTTGAGTGTTGCTAGGTGTTAACGAAAACATCAGAAGTGGGGATTACTTTTCCCACTGATTCCTTGGCTTGGGATATGGTACAGAGTCATGAAAGCATGAAACTGGAGTCGGGTCTGTGTCTTCATGACCCACATCTGTGGTTTTCCTCAAGTCATTCCTTCTCCTGTGCTCCTATAAATGCCTCTGTGAAAAGGAATGATGCTCACAGTGGCTATGTCAGAGTTGTTGAGGGCTTTAAATGAGCTTATGTATGTAATGTTCTTAATATGGAATCTAGAAAAATGATACTGATGAACCTATCTGCAGGGCAGGAATAGACGAGCGGACATAGAGAATGGCTTTGTGGACACAGTGGGGAGGGGAAGGGGGACGGATTGGGAGAGTGGCATTGACATACATACACGACTGTACAGAAAATAGCTAGCTAGCGGGGTGCTGCTGAATAGCACAGGAAGCTCAGCTGGACACTCCACGACAACCTAGAGGGGTTGGACGGGAGAGCGGGTGCGAGGGAGGCCCAAGAGGGAACAGATACATGTATATATATGGCCAATTCATGGTGTTGTACTGCAGAGACTAACACAACATTGTAAAGCTATTATATTCCAATAAAAAACCCAAGACATGGCACATAGGAAGAACAAGATAAGTATTGGTTTCTATTATTAATATTAGATTTTAATGTTTATTTTAATGTTAATAATAATGTTTCTATCATTTTTGTTATTCTTGTAGTTATTATTGTTTACCATATTCTTTCCTTGCCCCCCTTTTTTTTCTCTCCAATCTTTACAATACCAAGATTAATCTTGAAGGAAGGAATAAGTTATAAAGAGCAATATGATTCCTTTTTTCCTGTTTATTAATGGAGGGTGGATGCTTATTAGCTTAACGCAGGTTTATCAGATTCAGGGTTTTTCATTTGACACCAATTTCTGGAACTTCCTTTTCCTGTCCATTCCTGTTTGCTTCCATCCATGCCTACGGAGAGTCTGCTGAAGACATTCATGACTGTATTGGAGAAACCAGAGATTCTGCTGGTGAAGCCAAAGAATGAACACATAAAAATGTTGGGAAATAATAATTAGGCCTTAATTAGATGGTAGTGATGAGCTGAGAATAAAAAAACGATATCTATGGTGTGAGAATTAGTGATACCATAACAGCTTCCTAATTCACATCCATAGAGAATCATACTTGAGGGTGTTTATAAAATCATTCATCCCAGGAGTTTCTAAGTTTCTAGACTCTCAAGAGAGTTACCTGAGAGATTTACAAAATTTAAATTCTTGGGCCTCACTGCAGAGAGACAACCTTAGTGAGTCCAGTGTCAGGCCTAAGAATCTGTACTTTTAAAAGCTCTACAGGTGAGTCCGATGCCATTGGGACTAGCTGTGTCCAGTCCAGTCCAGTGCATTTTCCCAGTGTGCTCTGAGGCGTCTGAAGGTGTACAGGAGCCTCTGATGTCCTCTCCCAGACAGCACATGAAGGGGCTGAATTAATGGTGTTCTTCAGCTCACATCTCGAGTTACTGAGATAACTTTGTTTTGTTTAGTTTGTTGGTGGTTTGATTTTTAGTTTGTTTTGCACAGAGAGCTTCTGGGCAAGGTTTTCATTTAGCAGAAACTCTGTGTCTCCATTTTGTAAAATGAGTGATTAGTACCACCAATGCTACAAAGATGCTAAATGATGTTGGCTGGTACAGAAAGGAGACATTAAGTAATGGAGATTCGAGAGCGAGAAACTCCTTTTTAATACTCTCAGTCCTTCTGTTTCTAGAAGGAAGTCTCAGGCGGCCTGTGCTCATATGTCCTTAACAGCTCTTCAGTATGGACTGTTTTTCCCTTTTTAGCAAAGAGTGTACAGGCCGCAGGCTCCAAGCCATTGGCCAACAACATCTAGCGCGAATGAAAAACAGTTGGTTTCTTGTATTTATTTTTGTTGTGTTTATGGTGATTTCGTTTTTATGAGTGAAAACTTTGGTCTTTTAGTTGTTAAAAGGTTTCTTTTCAAGTACATTTATTTAAGAAGAACAATGAGTTGATATAAAGCAAAATGGTAGGTAATAAGAGTACAAGTAGTACCAGAAAATGGCAAAAATTGTGAAGATGGTGTTTGAATGACTCAAGATTAGGAAACAGGGTCATCGAGACAGTAAACAGCAAGCATAGGAACACACTGCTTTAATCCAGTCCCTTCATTTATGTGTAAGAAAGCTAGTCTTGATACACCTGTAATGGATCAAGCAATGTGTGTGTGCATGCTAAGTCACTTCAGTCGTGTCTGACTCTGTGTGACCCTATGAACTGTAGCCTGCCAGGCTCCTCTGTCCATGGGATTCTCCAAGCAAGAATACTGGAGTGGGTTGCCATTCCCTTGCCCAGGGGATCTTCCCGACTCAGAGATTGAACCCTTGTCTCTTATGTCTCCTGCCTTGGCAGGTGGGTTTTATACCACTAATGCCACCTGAGAAGCCTCTTCAAGCCATGTACTAGACCCTTTTTATGCAAGTATCATTGCTCTTAAGCCTTTACACCACCACCCCGAGAGAGATGTCTTGTTCCCATTTTATGGGTGAGAAAAGTGAGTCTCGAAGAGGGAAAAAGTCACCTAAATTGACATGGCTGAGTATCAGAGCTAAATTTGGGCTGAGATCTCACTGTGGAGAGGTCTTTCCATTATCCCTGACTACTGAAAACCTTGCGGAGAATCTCTGCTTGTGGGAAGGACCCTTCTCCGTGTGTGTCGTTCTGATGTTTGACCAGCAGTTTTGCATCTTATAATGGGAGAGCCTCACATCTGCTGAAGACCCTTGTTTTAATCTTGTCATTTCACTAACCCAACCATTGTGTTGTCTGCCAGGTGGCGTTCAACCAAAGCTGAAAGGCTGTTTTAATGAAAGTGTGATCATGGTGCTTTTTAAAAATTAAATATATGCAACCAATCTAATCACCTAAATTTATGTTGCTTGCTGTTAAATCTGGCAAGGAATTTGGCTGGGGAGAAGAGATAAATTCTGTGGCAGAGAGCTTCCCTCCTCCCTTCACTTTTTAATGTAAGCTATGGCAGCATTAATTAAACAGGGGAGTTTAATGGTCAGATTTTACCTTCTGCAAAAATATTTTGTGAATCATAAATTTTTCCTGTATTGTTTGGTGCTGCTGGCCTGGAAGAAGGATTTGGCAGCACATTCTGGGACAGCTGACACCAAGTGATTAGCAAGCTGACTTCAGCTGCTGGCAGCCGGGTTCTAAAAGAACATGCTAATGTCCTCCATTTTGACATGCCGGTTGGACTTTTTTTTTTTTTTTCTGAAGAACTGGCTCTATTTATGATTCCATTTTTATCTTTTAAATGCCATGACAGATGGCAGATTCTTCAGCCAACTCTATTGCCAGGAAATGCAGAAAGCTTGAAAGCACCATGGTAATGGTGAAATCAGGCCGGGCAGGCACCCCACACAGATCTGAGAGTCATTCCCCAAATTTCATGAGACAGTGGTCATCTTGGCTGCGTTGCTTCTCAGGGGGGGCATAATAAAGGAAATTAAACAAAATGGACCCACATAAGGAGTGGCCACCTCAACGCCACTGGCTTCTTAAGCTTGATTAGATGCTGTAATAGCGATGGCACTATTGTTTTAAAACTTCAAAATCTATTTGGAAGGTTTCTTCTGAGGGGGATGGTGTGGGCCATTTGTAAGATCATCTGGTCAATGTTTACAGGCACAAAGCGTTGACCTTGTCGCACTGGTTCTGCTAGGCGTTTTTTTCTTTTGACTGGGAAGCCAACCAGGACCGATTCATCCCGCCTCTCACTCTCTCTGATAATGTTCTCTGCTTGCGAATAGTTTGCACTGTTACTTGTGAATGTGGTAAGATGTACTTGATCCAGTCACTTTGGGACATTGCATCCTTTTGGCCACTGGCTTGTTAGCTTTCTGTCAGTACAGACAGCTGCCTGAGCATCCCAGCTGGGAACACCGGCCTCAGGAAACATGTTTCTTATCTTAAATGGCCCCTAACCCACTCACCCTCATTCCCCTCTGACTGAGGGCAGACTGCTGATTTTCACTGTGGTCAGATGCCTGTCAGAGGCAGAGAGGAGTCTGAGATGGACTGCCTAGATCATGAGAAAACATCAGTGGCCTCAGACAGGTCACATGTATGTGGATAATGCAGCCACCTTGAGACTGAGCTTGGGGCACCCAGTGGGGCAATTTTGGAATTTAGTCTCCAGAGGAGAAAGTCAGAATCAGATACTCAAAACGGCCACCTCTGATGCACCCCTGGCAGCCCCTGGGGCTCCTGCTTCACCTTCTTGCTCCTGATGGCTGTCTCTCCCCTTCTCTTTTTCTTCCTTCTCCACCAGCATTTGACATGCCTACATGTTCTCTGGCTTAAGTCTGTGCTCAACTATAAGTTGCTAATTTAAAACGACAGCCATTTTACATTGTGAAAGAGGGCAAAGTTGAAGCCTCCATGAAAATGGAGGCCCTGAGAGGATGCCTAGTCTCCAGTTTTTACCTCTGCTCAGATAGACTCCAGGGAGGAAATAGGACAAAGGTAACCAGAAGACGATAGTATAAGGGCATAATTCCATGAAGAGCATCCCCTGAGAAACAGACCATGAGTTTTGTATCTAAAAATGTGTATCACCTGATCTTTGATATTGTCAAAGTGACTAATAAAAGGTGAAGAGCATACACAAATATTTTTTCTCAGGTGTGATTTTTTTTTCTTTTTAAAAAAGAATGGATTTTGCAAACACTCCATGATCCAGCAATGAAATTACCTATTTGCTTAGAATATATTTATCCAAACATATTGTTTTGTTTTAAGGAAACTATGATTTTGTTCCATCTCCAATTCTAAAGTTGATTCCATATTCTTGTTTGAGCTGTGGGGGTGAAAAAAAAACACACACACAAATTGTATTCTTTACAAGTCAAGGTATGTGAAATGTCCCAAAATGTGTTTTATTTGGAGTATTTCACTTAGCAGTTTTAACTTTTCGGACAAAGATTCCTTTTCCATGCATCGCATCCTATTTTCCTGGTAGGCAGTCTTACTAGCTTGATAATTAGAAAGCTCAAAAATGTTAGCCTAGCCTTCAAAGCAAAATCTGTATCTGCCAAACTCATCTCCCTGTAACTTCTGGTCCAGCTGCTCTTGTCCCTGAGTCCTTTGCCTCAGGCAGGCTGGCAGACTCATCACACTCACACAACCTGGTTTCCTGTTCCTTCATGTTCAATAGCAAAGCATCAACCTTCTATCCCCGAAAGATATCTTTTGTAGAGAAAAAAAAACTTGGTAGTCACATTTGTCAAATTAATAAAATAAATATAAACCCCATATCTTCTCTAATTTTAACAAAGAACCTCCAAAGAAAATTCTTTTATCATTCAGTGTTATACATACTAGTGTTTTAGGAGATTTTTACATCCGTGGAACATAAGAGTGTTTCTATCCCCCATGACTATTTCAGAACTGGTACATGGGAAAAAACAAATAGACACAATGCCATGATTGTTTTGAAGTACGTTTCTTTGACCAATGGTGAATGTGTCAGTTCTATTTGAGATTAGTGATTTCCTAACTTGTTGGAGTTTCAATAGCAGATTTTGTTGGCTTAATTTCATCAGAGTTTCAACTGTCTTTTGTATAGAAATTACACATTGAAATGTTATAAGGGTGATTTTGGTTAGTTTAATTTTGAGCTTGTCGGTGTGGGTGGAATGTGATTTAGTGATCCATGTAATCAGAAGCACGCTGTGGTATCACAGAGCTTCAAGTGTAAGAAACATCTTGCTCAGCTTGGATTTGTATCATTTCAGTTTTCTCTTCTAGGTCTGCAGTGATACTTAGGCACCACAACTCTTTCTTAGTGGACTGTTAAACCAGCAGTCACTAAAACTGCAAGAACAGAAGGTGTGGAGTCAGAGGACCTGGGTGTTCACCCCAGGTCTGTCTCCTACCTGCCTTATGATCTGCCATGTTTCTGAATCCTTCCACTCGAGTTTTCTTTTCTTTAAAGCCGGGGAATAATCTTTGTCTAACACAACTCCCCCATATCTTGTCATGGGCAAATGTGAAAACAAATAGGAAAATATATGAATTGAGTGAATTAGCCAAATTCAGCCTACTCAGTACTTTATTGGATGGGCTTCCAATGATCAGCCTTAAGAACTGAGCCTATTAAAATCTCACAAAGAAAATACAATTGCAAAAGAGTCTGGGCTATGAAATTCCTATTTGGGGCAAGAAATGACACTAAGTATTGACAAGCATAAGAAATATCATTGGCACAGTTAACCTGCCCCATCCCAGGAATCTACCATCCATGCTGCTGAGCAATACTTGGGGGGTTAGAATGGTCCGTGTACGCATTGTCTAGTGACTGGTTTAATGGATAGAATGGTGTCCTCCTAAAAGATCTGCTCTTGAGCTTTCCTTCACATCCCAGCACAATATGTCCTTGAGTAAAGGTGTGTATTGTTATCATTTCATTCCAATAGATGGTGACACAAGAATCCATGTTGAAGGCTGCCTTGCCTCTCTTTGCCAGATTCATCGTCAGCAATGGACTTCAGACCAAGCCTGGGGTTTTTGAGATCACACTGGAGACTGTGGACACAGCCTTACCCGTGGTGACCAGGAACAAGGGGTTGAGACTGGTTGAAGGGGCCACAGGCCTGCTCTCCCCTGACCTCCTGCAGCTGACCGACCCTGACACTCCAGCCGAGAAGCTCACCTTTCTTCTGGCCCAGCTCCCACGGCATGGCCAGCTCTACCTGCAGGGGATGGCGCTGATCCCACGCAACTTCACTCAGCTGGACGTGGACAGCGGGCATGTGGCCTATCGGCACTTGGGAGGGGATTCTCGGACTGACCACTTCACTTTTGTGGCCACAGATAGGACAAACCACGGCTTTCTTGTGGATGGGAGAGTGTGGCAAGAACCTGTATCATTCACCATCCAGGCAAGTAGAACAAATACACAGTTCATGGTCAGAGATAAGAACACGACTTCTGGGAGAACTGTTTCCTATTTCCTTCCTTCTTTCATTCAAATGTATAATGTGTGTCTATAGCATGCCAGGTACTAAGCAAGGCACCAAGCGTGTTAATATGAACACAAAACAGATGTGCTGCCTGCATACAAGATAATGACTGACCTTTGGAGTCAGTGGTAATACACAAAGGACCAAAATACATTTGGAGACAGACACCTAGGTTGGAATTTCTGCTTTCAGTATTTTCAAAGCTGTGTGAACTAAAAAGAGTTTTTTGACTCTTCTGATTCTACATTTTGTTCTCAAAAAACATGCCTTACAGCATTGTGGTAAGAATTACATAAGATAAGGTATCCAGGGTACTAGCATGTTGCCTGAAGTATGTTAGGTATTCAATCTCTTATAATTGCTTTTATAATATCTAACTATACTATTATAATGATGCTTATTGGCCTATGTTATCTACTAGCATTGCTGTTGTTCAGTTGCTAAGTCTTGTCCGACTTTTTGTGACCCCATGGACTGCAGCACGCCAGGCTTCTCTGTCCGCCGCTGTCTCCTGAAGTTTGCTCAAATTCATGTCCATTGAGTCAAAGATGTTATCTAACCATCTCATCCTCTGCCGTCCCCTTCTCCTCTTGCCCTCAGTCTTTTGCAGCATTAGGGTCTTTTCCAGTGAGTTGGCTCTTCACATCAGGTGGCCAAAGTATAGAGCTTCGGCTTCAGCATCTGTCTTTCCGCTGAATAGTCAGGGTTAATTTTCCTTTAGGATTGAGTGGTTTGATCTCCTTGCAGTCCAAGAGCATTTTAATGGTTAACTGTAATTTTAATGGTATTCAATTAAACATCCGAAAATGCATGAAGCTACATCAGTATTACCCATGTATTGATGAGAAAAATAATTATAAAAGCTACAATTTTAAAGTGTTAACTGTAGGTCAGACCTGCTTTATATAAATCTCATTTAATTTTCATAAAAATCCAATGAACTGAGTTTTATTGTCTCCATTTTATAGATGTTCAGAAGTTCAAAAATTAAACAATTTGGTCAAACACACATAAGGAGCTCCAGTCTTCCTGATCCCCAGTGCTGTGTCCTTTGTGGTACTTTGCTGCCACAGTTATGTTAACTGTTAAGATGATTCTTGGAGGACATAACGTGTTTTTCTTTTTTTAGTCAAAACACATCAAGTATATCCTGGCTCTCAGAGCCTTGAATCCATTCTCCTTGGATACAGTTCACCCTGTTCTACACACTTCCACCAATAGCATAAAAGATGTAAATCTGTCTTAATGCAGAATACATTCTGATTATGTAAAATAATAATAATTTCCCCTTCCTCTTTCTTCTCTGTCTTAGTCAGGGATCTCCAGAGAAACAAACAATAGGATTATATAATTTATACATGTATAAATGATAAGAGAGAGAGGAAGAGAGAAAGACTGTGTTCTGTTCAGGAATTGGCTTATGCAATTGTGGGGTCTGACACATTCCAAAATCTACGAGGCAGGCCAGCAGCCTGAAGATTTCAGAAGGAGTTGATGTTACAGTCTTGAGTCCAAAGGCAGTTTGGAGGCAGATTTCCTTCCTCTTCAAGAGACTTCAGTCTTCCTTTTTTAAGGCCTTTAAATGATTGGATGAGGCCCATCCACGTTATGGAGGGTAATCTGCTTTACTCAAAGTCTACTGATTGAAATACTCATCAATTTAAAAAAATGCCTTCACAGGAACATCTAGCTTGACCAAACATCCTGGCTAAATTGGCATGTAGAATTAACCATCACAGTCTTTATGTAAAGTGAGATCTGAGGGTGAAAATGGGGAGTTATGATAACACGGAGTGGATACAAGATGAATCTTTGACTATAAGGAAGTCTAGAAAGTGGAATGAGATTATGATACACTGGGAGAAGAGAGAAGGTGTTGATATTATTGGTAGAGTATGTAAGAAATACCTTGTGCATAGTAAAGTTAATTTCTTTTTTTATTACATGTTTTAATTGTTGTTAGTTCCCTCCCACTCTTCAGTCAGTTTATATTTTTCTTGACTCCTGACTACCCCCACCCCCATGCTATGTAGAGGAATGTCATAGTACTACCCAACCTGACATAATGTTCTGGTCTATCTGGAGAAGGAAATAGCAACCCACTCCAGTACTCTTGCCTGGAAAATCCCATGGATGGAGAAGCCTGGTAAGCTACAGTCCATGGGGTCGCAAAGAGTCAGACATGACTGAGCGACTTCTCTTCACTTCACTTCTATTTGGTTACAAATATGGAATTATCAATTCTGAATGCCAGTGTAAAAGTTCCTATCTACACTCCAGAACAGGGAGGGAAAAGGG
The DNA here is from genome assembly GCF_042477335.2 of Ovis canadensis. Lineage (NCBI taxonomy): Eukaryota > Metazoa > Chordata > Mammalia > Artiodactyla > Bovidae > Ovis > Ovis canadensis. The sequence goes on along the minus strand of NC_091246.1, from coordinate 83,898,222 downwards.
GTTTGAAGAGAGTACCAGAACTTCAATCAGGTTTCTCCCAATAGCAAAAATATCTTACAGAGTGTTTTTATCACAAGAGCCTTATCTCTTGAAGTTGTAGAGTTAACTGATAGGGAATTGTTGAATACATGTTGCAAAAGTTTTTCATCGAAAGTACAAGGTTTTCTTGCCTTTTGTGTAGACAAAACAAACAAAAAAACCTCAGAAGGAAAGCCTCAAACTTTCTCCCATAATTCCTGTGAACTTCCTGATGTCTCTGAGCAGAGAAGTCAAATAACTCAGGAACTGACTGACCCACCTGTAATGCAGAAGAGGTGACCTCCTCAGTCTCTTGCTTTTAAGAGCTCTTTCTGGCAAGAAAATATGACATTGGCCACCACTGAGTGATGAATTAGGCCAAATGGTCAATACCTATATCAGATTGGTTATATTCTTTGCAGCCAAAGATGGAGAAGCCCTATACAGTCAGTAAAAACAAGACTGGGAGCTGACTGTGGCTCAGATCATGAACACCTTATTGCCAAATTCAGACTTACGTTGAAGAAAGTAGGGAAAACCACTAGACCATTTGATTTAGCTATGATCTAAATCAAATCCCTTACAATTATACAGTAGAAGTGACAAATAGATTCAAAGGACTAGATCTGATAGAGTGCCTGAAGAACTATGGACGGAGGTTCGTGGCAAAGTATAGGAGGCAGTGATCAAGACCATCCCCAAGAAAAACCAATATAAAAGGCAAGATTGTTGTCTGAGGAGGCCTTATAAATAAATGAGAAAAGAAAAGACACAAAAGGCAAAGGAGAAAAGGAAAGATATACCTATTTGACTGCAGAGTTTCAAAGAATAGCAAGGAGAGATAAGAAAGCCTTCCTCAGTGATCAATGCAAAAAAATAAAGGAAGACAATAGAATGGGAAAGACTAGAGATCTCTTCAAGAAAATTAGAGATACCAAGAGAACATTTCATGCAAAGATGGGCTCGATAAAGGACAGAAATGGTATGGACCTAACAGAAACAGAAGATATTAAGAAGAGGCGGCAAGAATACACAGAAGAAATGTACAAAAAAGATCTTCACAACCAAGATAATCACGATGGTGTGATCACTCACCTGGAGCCAGACATCCTGGAATGTGAAGTCAAGTGGGCCTTAGAAAGCATCACTATGAACAAAGCTAGTGGAGGAGATGGAACTCCAGTGGAGCTATTTCAAATCCTGAAAGATGATGCTGTGAAAGTGCTGCACTCAATATGCCAGCAAATTTGGAAAACTCAGCAGTGGCCACAGGACTGGAAAAGGCCAGATTTCATTCCAAAGCCAAAGGCAGGCAATGCCAAAAAATGCTCAAACTACTGCACAATTGCACTTATCTCACACACTAGCAAAATAATTCTCAAAATTCTCCAAGCCAGGCTTAAACAGTATGTGAACTGTGAACTTCCAGATGTTCAAGCCATATTTAGAAAAGGCAGAGGAACCAGAGATCAAATTGCAAACATCCTCTGGATCATCAAAAAAGCAAGAGAGTTCCAGAAAAACATCAACTTCTGCTTTATTGATTATACCAAAGCCTTTGACTGCATAGATCACAACAAACTGTGGAAACTTCTGAAAGAGATGGGAATACCAGACCACCTGACCTGCCTCCTGAGAAATCCTGCCTCCTTTATGCAGGTCAGGAAGCAACAGTTATAACTGGACATGGAAAAACAAACTCGTTCCAAATTGGGAAAGGAGTATGTCAAGGCTGTATATTGTCACCCTGCTTATTTAACTGCTATGCAGAGTACATCATGAGAAACGCTGGGCTGGATGAAGCACAAGCTGGAATCAATATTGCCGGGAGAAATATCAATAACCTCAGATATGCAGATGACACCACCCTTATGGCAGAAAGCAAAGAAGAACTGAAAAGCCTCTTGATGAAAGTGAAAGAGGAGAGTGAAAAAGTTGGCTTAAAGGTCAACATTCAGAAAACGAAGATCATGGCATCTGGTCCCATCGCTTCATGGCAAATAGATGGGGAAACAATGGAAGCAGTGAGAGACTGTTTTTTGTTGGGGGGGGGGCGCCAAAATCACTGAAGATGGTGACTGTAGCCATGAAATTAGAAGACGCTTGCTCCTTGGAAGAAGAGCTATTAACCTAGACAGAATATTAAAAAGGAGAGGCATTACTTTGCCAACAAATGTCTGTTTAATCAAAGCTGTGGTTTTTCCAGTAGCCATGTATGGATGTGAGAGTTGGACTATAAAGAAAGCCGAGTGCCGAAGAGTTGATGCTTTTGAACTGTTGTGTTGGAGAAGGCTCTTGAGATTCCCTTGGACTGCGAGGAGATCCAACCAGTCCATCCTAAAGGAAATTAGTCCTGAATATTTGTTGGAAGGACTGATACTGAAGCTGAAACTGTGATATTTTGGCCACCTGAAGCAAAAAACTGACTCATTGGAAAAGACCCTGATGCTGGGAAAGATTGAAGGCAGGAGGAGAAGGGGATGACAGAGGATGAGATGGTTGGATGGCATCACTGACTCAATGGACATGAGTCTGAGTAAGCTCCAGGAGTTGGTGATGGGCAGGGAGGCCTGGCATGCTGCATTCCATGGCGTCGCAAAGAATTGGACAGACTGAGCGACTGAACTGAACTGAATCTCCTAAGCATAGGTATACCACTTATATTCCCAAACTGAGTAACTGGGAGCAAAGCTACAGGACATAAACACAAAACACAGTTGTATTTTATTGACACCAACAGGCACTAATCTGACATTCATTTGTAGGAAATCATGTCTGCCTGTCTAAGACTCTGCATCTTTTTTTAATTGAAGATTTACAATGTGTTAATTACTGTTGTACAGCAAAATGATTCAGCTATACATATATTTACATTCCTTTTTTCTTAAGATATTCTTTTCCATTACGATTTACTGTAGGATGTTGAATACAGTTCTCCATACTATATAGTTGGTCTTTGGTGTTTATCCATTCTGTTAATATATATTAAAGCTTACATCTGCTACTTCCAACCTCCCACTCCATCCCTCCCCCAACCCCTTCTCCACCAGTCTATTCTCTATGTCCTGATTCTGTTTCTGTTCCATAGATAGGTTCATTTGTGTGATCTTTAGATACCACATATAAGTGATACTACATGATATTTGTCTTTCTCATTCTGACTTACTTCACTTAGTATGATTTCCAGGTCCATCCATGTTGCTGCAAATGGCATTATTTCATTCATTCCATCGTGTACCCCATCTTCTCTATCCATTCATCTATTGATGGACATTTAGGCCTTGGCTATTGTGAATAGTGCTGCTATGAACATGGGGCACATGTATCTTTTTGAGTTATGGTTTTTCTGTGTTGCTGTTCTGCAATCTCAGTGCAGTGATTTCAGTAATCTTTCTTAGAAGGAGATGGGGGTGGGGATGAGGGACAGAGGACCAGTGTCACTGCTTCCTATGGTTTAGGCAAGTGTGACATAAGTTTTAGTAAATCCAACACATATGGTTGTAAGGATATAGCCTTTTTTTAAAAATTGTCTGTACTCTAATATTTTAAAATGCTTCTGGTATCCTGAGTCAAAAAACCTGCTTTTGAAGAAGAAACTAGAAATTTAGGATGGATTTTAACACAGAGTAGGACCAAAGACACAGCAGGGGGCCCAAAGCATAGATATTAACATTTTTAAAAGCAAATGATTACAGCAGGCATCTATATTTAAGGAAAATATAATTAAAAAACTCCACACACTCAATGTATTTACCAACTTTGAGGATTACTCACATGTCTTAAAATATCTTTATTTTTCTTCTCTTGCCATTGACTGTACTTCCTTCTAGTCACCGTGGAGCTTCTTCCCCAAAAGGCCATGATAACTGCATCCCCACCTCACAGCTCTAAGGGTGCCATCCTCACTCTTTTAGGAAAGGAGAATGACTGTAACCTTTGAAACTGTGTGTTGCTACTTCAGCTTACAAAATAATTGTTGTTAAAAAATTCATAAACTACAGAAAAGTTCTAGAAAGTAATTTTTTATTATCCCACTGTGATCAGTGGCTTTCTTGCAGTCTTTTATTGAAATAAAAAAGAGATGATATTAAATGTACTATTAAGCATATTACTTGTTTCTACTCTTAAAAATTTCCACATGTCATTAAATCTTCCTTGATAATATAATTGATAAAGGCTGCATGGCACTCAATCTCAGGCAGAGATAGTTTGCAATTCCCCTGTAGGACTTCCAAGTTTTATGGAATTTTTTATTATTTGCTATTACAAATTATATTTTAATTCATAGTCATATATATATTCTTTGTCTACACATCTATTTCTGTAGGGTTTAAATAGCAAAAATATTGAATAGCAATAAAAATATTTCAGTACTCAAAAAGTGGAAGTTTTGAATCACAGTATATGCGCATTATTAATATACATATACATCAAGTGTATCTCCAAAAGATTTTCACTAATTGGCATTCCTTCCAACAAAATATAAAAATGTCTATTTCTTCAAACATTTACCAATGTGAGGTGTGATTGCTTTTTTATTTTAAAAAGCAGATTGCCAACTTAACAGAAAAATATTTCATTGTTAAAAAATTCCATATAGAAATACTCAAAGGAGAAGTTATTTTTCCCCATCTGAAGACAAATGAACATGTTTGTACACATGCTCCCAAAATTTTGTCTGTGTCTGTGGGAACATATATATGTATTTGTTTTGAACAAAAATGGTAGTTGTCTCCTATTCTGAAACTTTCTGATTTTTATTTTTTATTGGTTAACACTGAATTGTGGGACTTTTTTGTTAATAGTTTATCCTATCTCTTTTTCTTATCAATAGACGACTGGTAGTTTATTATATAAACACACAAAAAAATATATGGTCTTATTGTGGACACTCATTTTTTACTTTGCTAGAATTACAATAGTTTCATTTGGGGATAAAGTTAAGATTTGCGTGATTAGAAATGAAGGGAACAAAGACTGTGTTCTTGTACCTCTTTTGTAGTATCAGTGATGAATTATGCTAATTCTTCCAAAAATGTTCCCTCTGTAACTGATAAGAGTCATTTCTACTGACTCCATACCATATGTAAGTGAGGTCCTTTGTAGTGTCTGAACTTATGTACCTCTCTCACTCATGAGTAATTGCCCATCACAGCCTTTACAAATTGAGTCTACCTGTTTGGTTACCTGGTTCTGTCCATCAATAAAACAATACTCAATACCTATAGCTAAGCACCTTCCACATTTTTTACTGAAATATTTTTATTGCTATTCAATATTTTTGCTATTTAAACCAGGACATGACAAAGGTGGTTTCAGTGTATTTGTAGACCTTTATAGCATTGTTTCTGTAAATTACCAAACACTGGGAGAAGGGGGAAATGCTTTTGTAGAACTAATATTAAGTTTGCAGTACAATTCCTGGGTCAGTTTTAATGTGTTCATCCAACAAGTGTTTCTTGAGCTCCTGTAATGGTTGGGCATCGTGCCAGGTACAGGGACTAGTTGAGGAGAAAAAAGACATGGTGTCTGCCCTCAGGGAGCTTAGGTCTAATGGGGGAGCCAGACAGTGGGCAAATAAAGAAAGCTGAGTCAAAGCTTATAACAGAAAGTTAACCTCTCTTCCGGGCACTATGATATTTGCTGAAGATATTGTGAATGAGGTAGCTTTTAACAGAAGTTAACCAATGAGGAGGATAAGGAATCTGAAATTCAGGAGAGTTTGTCATTGTTGAACCACTTAAGCCCCCGTGTTGCTTGGGAATGAGAAGCCTTTGCTAAACATTGTGTGTGATTATTGATCATTCAGGTGGACCAGTTGGACAAAGCGGCCCCTCGCGTTACACACTTGCATTCCCCTTCTCAAGTAGGGCTCTTGAAAAATGGTTGTTATGGGATTTACATCACTTCCCGCGTGTTGAAGGCATCAGACCCTGACACCGATGATAATCAGATCATCTTTAAGATTTTACGAGGCCCCCAACATGGGCATCTGGAGAACTCAGTGACAGGTACTGCCTTCCTTAATCCTTGCTCATTTTAAAATACTCAGTGGTTGGCAGTCTAGAAGGTAATTTGTAATTAAGTTCAGGCCCATTTGGTAAATACTCCCCAAGGCTTACTTACAGGTGCAGTTTATAAATCAGTATCCATGCTAAAGAGGATTTAAAGCTGAATTTTCCTAAATTCATCTTGAGTGGGAGAACTGGATACTGATGCACAACTGTTTATTATGTATAACTTTTTTTTCAATAGCTAGATTGTAAGGTATTCACAGGAATACATTGTCAGGACCAAATTCATATTTGTGATCCATTTTCTTATATCATGAATTTCTGAGCGATGTAAGTTCATTAAAAACAATTTTTTGATGTAAGTTTTCTCTGAATTGTATGTTATTTCTACTTTATGAAGATAGTGATCACAGGATGGCACAGAATTTTAGATTTTATTGCTAGATTTTCCTATTCACTCTGTTTTCATATTTAAGGTACAATGTTTGAAACAAAGTAATTTTAGTTAATTGACTTTGAGTTTTAAGATGGTTACATTTTACTAATTTCTTTAAAAGATTTACTTTAAATATTTTAAAAGAGGAGTTTAAAAATAAAACAGCCTTACTCAAAACAAAAAAGCCTTAAATATTGTATCAGCTCTTATCTAATATTTTGTTTGATTACCGATGAAAATCATGTACTTCTTTTTGTAGGTGAATTTATCCATGAGAAATTTAGCCAGAAGGACTTAAACAGTAAGACCATTCTTTACATCATAAACCCATCTTTGGAAGTAAATTCAGATACCATGGAATTTCAAGTCATGGATCCCACAGGGAACTCCGCCACTCCTCAAAGGTAAATTCTTTTGCTTATTTAAGACCTGCATATAATGTCCAGAATGTATCTGATGAGGAAAGTAAAATGTTCTTTTTTCAACAGAATCTAAGGGACAAATTGATAGATGATTTCCCCAGCTCATAGAATTTATTTTGGAAAAAGAAACTTTTATTGTTGCTGTTTAGTCACTTAAGTCGTGTCCGACTCTTTTGCTTCCTGATGGACTGTAGCCCTCCAGGTGCCTTTGTTTGTGGGATTTCCAGGCTAGAATACCGGAGTGGATTTCCATTTTCTTCTCCAGGGGATCTTCCTGGATCAGGGATCAAACCTGTGTCCCCTGCATTGGCAGGCAGAGTCACTACCCTGAGCCACTGGGGAAGTTCAGACTTCTGTTGCTGCTTGATAACTGCAGAATATGGGAGTGTTAAAAAGTTCAGTTGTTTGGGGCTGGGTCATTCATTTTATGCATGCATTTACAAATGCATATCCTTTCGTACCCACAGAGGTTTCTGTCTTGACAGTTCACTGGTATCCAGGACTGGTCTTGTAGGCTCATGTACAAATCATGCAGCAAGAGGTCACTCTAGGACTGTGTTAGGACCCACAGTTTCCTAAATCTAAATTTCTAAAATATCTAGAGAGTGGGGGAGTCAGGAAAGGTTAGCAAAACATCTCTTCTTCCCCCAAAACCCAAGAAATTCCTAGCAACTCCTTTTGTAAGTTAATAAACCTAACATAGGTAAGGAGAGGACAGTGTAAAAGAGGAAAACAGACTTGGGGGAGGTATTAAGTAATACTTTGAAGTTGTGTCAAATATAGGACCCTCAGAAAAACCGGAGTATCAAATCCTCAAAATTAACCATATTAACAGACCATAGTAATTTCGCTTACCAGGTCACTAGTCTAGATTTTTTTTTAAGGTACACTTTGAATAACAGCTATCAAATGATCCCAGAAATCACAATCCAGTTCTCCACATTTTTTCTTTCTAAGTTGATACCCTTCCCACTCACCTCAGAGAAAAGTTGTTCATTTATTTTAGTTTTAGTATTGACTCTACCAAACCACACACCATAATGAGGACAGCTACTTATGGGGCTTTTATGACAGAGTATGGACAAAGACAGACAAGAAAATTGAGAAATTCACCTCTGATCTCTTCATTTTTGCTTTTTCTTTCTGATCCTGAATTGTTGTCCCAGTATCTGCCAGCAGAGGTCTCTGTGGTCATTGCTAGAAAAATGCATCTTGACCAAATCCTGTTCTCAGAATTGCACCTCTATTGCCAATAGCATAAAAAAAAATCTGGTCCAGATTTTTATTGAGTGGCTACTATAGGCCAGGTGCACAGTATAAGCATCTGGAAAATAGGTGTAAGCAAGGAAGAACTGGACCCTGACATGAAAATTCAATTATGATACTTTAAAGTTAAAACGGATGCCTACTTCCCATTAAAATGCTCTTGCCTCAGAAAAATGGCTCCTTGGGATTATAATCTTTATAGAAAATAAGTTACCTACTTGCAATTTCAGACAAATGTAGTCAATTCTCAAGAATTAAAAAAAATCCTACTCAAAAATATTAATAACTTGATTTCACTTGCTTTTTAATAGTTCAACACATAAACATAAAAATATTGATCAGACTTGGTACTGAGCTAATGCTGACTGTTGGTCTTCCACATGGGAACACAGAAATAGAGCTAGACTGACGTCGCTTCACCCACAAACCTCTCTTTTTCATTGGCCACATCTTGCAGTATGTGAAATCTTAGTTCCCCAACCAGGGGTCAAACCTATGCCCCCTGCTTTGGGAGCACAACATTAAACCACTGGATCACCAGGGAAGTTTCTACATCCCACCTCCCCCACCCCCTCCAGTTCCTCATTGTAACCAAGGACACTGCTTTTGAAGATAATTTATGATTTTGAATAATTTTCAAGTTTATTGCAGAACCTCAGAATTTATAACTTTACTTGAGACTTTTAAAATAGATTCCTGCTTCTACTAAATACCTATTTTCAGGTATGTATACTGAAGATGTTTCTAATTCAGCTTGTAATGACTGGAGTCAGTGGAATATAATGCAAAATATGTCCACTGAGAGTTAATCCCCAAATAACTTTGATTTGATCTGACATATATTAAGTTGTTTTTCTCTAGAGTGTGTGGAGGGAAAAGCAGGTAGAAGTTACTAAGCACTTATCCTTATAGGTTTTGAAGGATATAGTTGTCTCTAACTTCATTTGTAAGTAGATACTTTTTGGAACAAGAACATTTTTTTTCCCAGTAGGAAACAATGTTATGAATAATGATCTGTCTTCCCAGAGCTAGCAGGAACCTAGCTACCTGTATAGAATAAATCACAGGCATTTACACTATAGCTTTCTGCTCTGCTTCATTGCTCTTCATTTAATCATCACAGCAAACTTTAAGTTAGGTACCATCATAATCCAGAATTTACAGGTGAGGAGACTGAGGCAAGGAGATAGGAAGTGACTTTTCTGAGCTCATACAGCTCATCAGAGAACGAGCCAAGATTTTGGCACAGAAATTATGACTCTCAAATCCGTGGTTTTCCTCACTGCACTAGAGGACTTCTTGCCCACTCTTAATGAGTGTGCTGAACTGGCCTAAGGGGAAAGAAGCCACAGACTCAGCTCCATATATTTCTCCAATCTTTGGCCATCAAAGCAACAAGAAAGGAAGAATACTTACTCCTCAAGGAGCTTAAACGTAAATTACGGGTCTCAGTATGAGTGTGTACTCCATGGCTAATGAACTGGGGAGAATGGGATAGATAATATACAGTAAACCACTGGACTCGGAGCCAAAGAACAGGTTTGGGCTTTGACTTTGCCATTGACCTAGGTCAAGCGTTTAGTTGTCTTAGTTATCTCATCTGTAAATTGGGGGCAGTATTACAATTTATTTAGAGGAACAAATGAGGTAAATATGTGGGAGCATCTATTTAAAGTCCTTGACAAACATGATCTGCGGTGGTGATTGCTATTGCTGTGCATTCATGAGGGGGACAATGATTGACTGAGGAAGTATCCCAGAGGCCTCTGGTGGCCAGCTAAGGCCCATGAGTTAGAAATGGACTCTGAGATGTTCACAAAGGGAACAATCCATATTCTTGTTAATAATCTGAATGCAGTGAACTTTGTGTTCTGGTTTGGTTTAGGATTAATAGATTAATATTCTGTATATTTTAAGGGGTGAACACGTTCTGCAATGAAGCTAAAGGGACTGGTGGATGCAATCAGGATCAGAAAGGAGGCTCTTTATAGAATAAAGAGAACTCATGTTCAGTGAGAATTGTCCCGGAGTCTTGATTGCTAATAAGTTTTTGCTATGGCAGCAATCTATAGTGCATCAGTCCTGAAGGGTCAATAGACTTTCCATTAGAAATGGTGTTAGGAAATCTTGATGTGATCAAGTTATTATGACTCACTAATGCATCACATTGCCAAAGTCACAAAGGTGCGTGCGTGCATTGGGAATCTTCAAGAGACGGATATAATATGCAACATATCTCTATATGATTTGACTATAAAACCAAGACCACCCTGCCCCAGAATAGCTCATGACACAAGCTTTTCATGTGATACATTTAGGAGACACTTGTAAATAGAAGTTACTATAGAACGTTGAAATCTGTGGGAATTTGCATCAAAATTTAGATTTGGTTAAGTGTCTAAATTTCAGGCACTGTGCTAGATGCTTTCACATGTGTTTTCCATTTTAATCTGCAAAACAGTTCTCTGAGGGTGATAAGGAAATCAGGCTCAAAGCATTTAAGTAATTGACCAGCAGCCACTAAGTGAATAAATGGCAGAGCCCACAGTACACCAGGACCTCCTGACCTCAATGTGAGTGCTCATCTTCTCAGCGCATGCCTTAGCATGCCATTCTCATGTCCAGTGTGAATCTCAAGATGGTCTGCATCCCACCCAAACTCTGTCACGTAGGAACCATATCATTCATCAAAAACACCTTTGCAGACCACAGAATGTAGCTGACGCCTGACCACGGCAGTTTCTTAACATGCATTCAGTGTTGACCTCTTTCTTGCACCCACTGCAGAAAAGGTGAGCTTCAAAACGAAAGTTGACCCCTGCTGAAGTTCTTCATAACTCAGTGGCTGCTTCCCCAGCTGCTCCATGATTCCAAGCTCCTTGATCCTTCTCCTCCCTAGCAGGCGAACTTAGTAATGCTTTAACAACTTTTATGAAACACATTATAGGGGAAGAGGTTAAACTCTTGGTTAGGTAAAGCTTTCATGTTACCTGCAAGCCAGAAGTTAAAGTATTTGTCTCTAGATTAGATCTAAGAAACCACAGAGGAAGGAAAGGGAAATAGCCCTTATTAAGCACCCACTGTGTACAGGTGCTTTATACATATTAACAAGTTTTAATTTGCATCATTTAACATGAATGTAATTTCCCTCATTTTACAGATGATGAAAATTGTGGTCCAGAGAGACTGAGTAACTGACCATAATCACACACTAATAAGTGGTTATGAGATGTGTCTGACTCCAAAGCACTTGTTTGGGGTACTCACTATGCTGCTTCCTGACTAAGCACCGTTTCCCCATTATCATGAGAGAAAGACAGAAAGGAAAACACAGGTGTTCATAGCATTTTTATGGAGCTTAATAGCATCCTCTTTGAATTGATAAGTCTTGGATTGAATACTTAGAAAATATTTTTTAACATTTTGATTTTCTTAAGTCATATGCTACTTGATTATAAGTGAAGATCTAGTTATAAGAATAATTTAATCACCATTTTAGCTACTATAAAACCTTTCACTGAGAAGCTCAGAGTACTTAATGAGTGTTCTTTAAGGTTCATTCAACCTCTTTGAAGTACAGGCTCATTATTATTGTACTTGGGGTAGTGAGGAAACTGAGGCAGAGAGCAGCCAAGTACCTTTTTTACATTTGCTTGTTAACCTGGATTAATGTCCCAAATCCCAAAATAAAGTTTAATTCCAAATGATTCTTTTGGTTCATTGTTCCTTCATATAAATGAACCAAGTAGCCACAAAATTGTTAGATAACATCGCCGACTCGGTAGACACGAATCTGAGCAAACTCTGGAAAATGGCGAAGGACGGGAGAGCCTGGTGTGCTGCAGTCATTGGGATCGCAAAGAGTCAGACATGACTTAGTATATCAGAAAGCATATATTTTTGACTCTGCTTCAACGCTCTTGACTATTTGGTCGAGACAATTCTTTGTCGTGGGGCTTGGGTGGAGGGTGAGTTGGGTGTCCTGCACATTGAAGGATATTTAGCAACATCCCTGGACTACATCCACGAAGTACCAGTATCACCTTCCTCCCATTATGAAAAATAAAGCTGTTTCTAGATACTGTCACATGTTGAGACACATGCATGTGCCTTAGAAAATAAGACACCATGCTTTATGATAGAATGCTTGTTTACCAATGCCATCTTTCTCTCAAGCTAATACAATCCAGTATGACCTGGATTCCCAGAATCCAGAATTAAGTCAGGGCTAGAAAAAACATGTGAGGGTCATCTTGCCTAGAATTTTTTTTTTTTCAAATTGTGTGAAATATGTGAATAGGGCTGGGAAGAAAAAAAGTTTCAGTGGTCAATTTAGCTTTTCAAACAGTAGGTTAAACGAAGTTCATTATTTCCTTGAGCAAATATTTATTATGTCCCAGTCACCCTACAAGGCACTTGGTGATACATCAGTGAACTAAAGACCCCTGTTTACTTGGAGCTGAGTACCTAGGTACTTAGCTAACTACCTTAGTACTTAAGTGAATTAAATAGTATGTTATACATACTTGGGAAAATGAGAGTTAATCAGATTAAAGGGGATCACACATGCTGGACTTTGGAGGTGGATTGCTAAATTGGGTAATTAAACAGTTTGTCTTGTCTTTGACTAAGAGAAGAACTGGAAGTCTCATCCCATTTAATTTATTTTTCATGTGAGACATTATATCTTTTTATTACATATGCTGGGTACTGTTGCCTTTATTTTTTAATTTTTATTTTAATTAGAGGATAATTACTTTACAATATTGTGATGGTTTCAGCCCTACATCATGAAAGACATAGGATGGAGGAATAGAAATTAAATAGTCTGGACAGACCCCACAGACTATGTCTTTCATTCATGACAGTTGTTGAGAACCAAAACTTGGCTTATAGATTAAATAGAATTTTCTGTTGTGATGAGTCTGCGAAATCAGTTCAGGAAGACTTTCCCCATGAGGGACATTTGGAAATGTCCGGAAACAGTTTTGACTGTTGTAACTGGAATGGAATGGCATGGTTGCATCTAAGGGATCTAGTGAGTAGAAGCCAGAGATGTTACTAAACACTTTTTTTTTTTTTGCCTGCACCCCGCAGCATGTGAAGTCTTAATTCCCTGACCAGAGATAGAACCCGTGCCCCCTGCATTGGAAGGCAGAGTCTTGACCACTAGATCAGTGAGGAAGTCCCCACTGGGACACATCGTACAGGGCACAAGACAGCCTCCCACCACAAAGAATCATCTGGTCCCAAATGTCAGTAGTTCCAAGGCCAAGAAATCCTGATCTCGGGGCTTGAGGAGTTCTTGTGTCCTGCTGACTCACAATGATTGCCATGTGGGTTTCACAGAAAGTATGTCCGTAAACTTCATTTCTGACTTCAGAATGAGCTGAACTTTATGATAATAGAAGGATGGGGGTCATTAAAATGTGAAGATGTAAACCAACCCCTGTCTGCTTGACACCTCCCAATCCAGAGCTTTCCACAGTTCTCTCATGGGTTTCTGCCTCTGGTTATCTGCATGATACCAAACATCTGTCTGTGTGGCTTCTTGCAGGGAGAATTCCCAGGTGACTGACTACATCTCTTACTTTTCTTTCAAGTGTTTGTGTAGAGTTTAAGCAACTGTAGACTCAGTGTAGAAAGGCCTTCTTAAATACAATACTGAAGAAAACAAAAAACACTTTCAAAGCATGTGTCCTCTGGGTATGCAAGTGCCTCATGATTTAAATATTTTTCTGAAAATATGTAGTCTGGCTTAAATTTCATCACTTTCAAATAGGTATTTGTTATTTGTAGGGAATAGTTTTAAGAAAGTAAAATAGAACATTGTGTAATTACAACCTTAACCTCTAAGCATCGTGCAGCATTCCAGTGATGTATCAGGGTGATGTGTACACATTCCCAAACACCAAAACCCTTAATGCTTTGAAACTAAATGTCACTCTGCATGATCCCCTGATCTGGATCAGCAATCAAATCACACTTCACTTTAGGCCTCAAGGTCATCTGGACCTGCAGAGTGACACTGATGAATTTTTGCTGGTCGTGGTTAGCATCAGCAATGCATAGATTCTTAGAAGATTGAACCTTGAAACTCATTTGAACCTTATGCAGACTTAGTTGAAATCCATCTCTTTGTATTTCTTTCACTGGTTCCCACTGTTCCCTTTTCCTTCCTGTTTTATCTTTCTGTTTTCTCTTTCAATCATTCTTGTTGATTTTGTTTCCCTTTCTTATCTGGCTGGATCCTTTAGGAATTCATTGCAACGTGTTATTTCTATTGGTGTTTATAACATCCATGTTGCTTGTTACCTTGTGATTCTTTAGGCATTATCATTTCTTTCTTTCTTGATCTGTCTGCTGTCAGATTTGAAATCGATTTCATCAAGGCCCATGAGGTTCCCAATATTATTTAATATAAGTATCCAATTTTCATGTCAAAAGTTTGTGAAGCCCAGCATGCCAATAACAATAAATGTCATGTCTATTGATTGAGTAAACATATATATTAATACAAATTATTGAACCTCTGGAATAATTCCATGCTTACACACTACCATTGTCTCACTGGCTGCTGGTTGGTAGAGTGGAACCCAGTGCTGTTGAGTTTGTTTTGCAACTTAATATATAGGATGTGGCTGTGATACATGACTGGTGCAAGGATATAAAGGGTTGGCTAGAGGACAAACTTATTACTCTCTGTTAGGAATGATCTCCAGGAGAGTGTGGCATGTTCTTTGAAATTTGTGAACTCCACACTCTAGTCGGTAGCACCCAGAATTTCTAGCTCTGCAAGGAAAAACACTGTAAGAAGTAAATTTAAAAGTCTAGAGGAAAGACCTGAATCTAAGTGGAAGTTTGGGAATACAGTCAGGTACACTCTGAGGGTTTTATGAATGGAGAGTGAAAGGAAAATGAATAAAACCAAAACAATGGAAGTGACTTAAATGATCATAGTGAAGACTGTTCATGTCTTTTATGTTGCTGCAGGTTACAGGGGTTAAAAAAATGTAAGAAAATCTTTGAAGAGAACTGTCCAGGTGAACCATTTCAAGTTTTCTCACCTCAAAAAGGGAACTGTTTCAGGATAAAGATAAAATTGTAGTCCACTGCTTGAGCTCAGATCACGAGTCATGAAGAACTTTAGTTGGGAAGAAGAGTGGTAGAGAAGGAACAGAGCATTTGGTTTCAGATTTATGCTAAGGATTCTGTCTCTGCTGTCTGTTAGCTTTGTCATAGCATTTTGCCTTCAAGCTAGTTATTTAACCTCTCTAAGCTCAGTGTTCTTTTCTGAAGAAAAGGAAAAAGACAAAAAAAATACCTCTTTGTATTATGAGGATTTAGGAAGTCAGTTTCTATCAAATTTTGGACTCACTAAACATAGTGTGGAAAAAAAGACCATTCTCTCTTTAACAGGTTTATTTTGTTGTATAGCTGAAATCAAGCTATATGTTAGTGTAGTCCTTTCACATACACAGAGGAGGGATGGACAAACTTGTAAAATACATGGACATTCTAATTCCTAGACACTCCTCAAAGATATCTTGTTATTAAACGGAACCTGAGTTTAGAGATCTTTGCCTGGAAATGATCTTGTTGTACCATTGAAGGAGGCCAAAATATAGGAGAGAAGTTCCGTATCAATGTCCTTTCCAAAAATGAACGTCTCCTTGAACTTAACCACCTGCTCCTTTCCCTTCCAAACACTCTCAGATTTGAGTCCCTTCCTTTATCATTGATAACTGCAGCCCTTGGATAGACTTCTAATCTTATTTCTGCATTTATAAGATAGAATTCTGATACATGCTCTGTCTTCCTCACAGCAGTATTGAGAGTAACAAATGAGATAATGCTAGTAGATGGTCTTTGTGAGCTAAAAGGTACCAAACATATGCAAGGACTTTGTAGCACTGGTGTAGGTTGATGAACCACTCAGTGGTTGTTTTATACCCAGCAGAGGAGGCCCCACAGGCTTCCACTTTGCATTTCTCATGATTTTCTTTTTTTTTCTTTTCTTACATGCATAGTTTGGAACTGAAGTGGTCTCATATTGAGTGGTCACGGACTGCATATGAGGTCTGTGAGAATATGGGCATGCTGCCCTTGGAAATTACCAGAAGGGGATATTCCATGGACTCAGCCTTTGTGAGTGTACAGGTAACAACTCTAAACTATCATCTTTCAAGCTAAAGCCTAGGTTGCTGGTTGGTGCCTTTGACTATTTCCTTAGAGAAACTCAGAGTAACTAAGGAAACTTCAAACTGCAGGAGTGTTGCTCTGTTCCAGAAAGTCGAAGTACAAAACCTCTTTGTCCCTCCGTCATTTATCAAGATACGTTAGCTCCTACATATGCTCTTTCTAACCCATCTTTAGTTTTTAAATCTGGTCTTTAACTCCTGAAGTTTGATTTCATAAGATCTACCCAACTTAGTGAACTTGGGCCAAACTCTGCTTTGGAAAGGAAAGTTGTCTGCAAACTTCAGTCCTTGTATGGCTTTCTCTTAGCATGCACCAAGATCACTTCCTATGGTCTCAGTGGATGAGAAAAATCAGGGATTACACCTGTCTTAAGCATCACCCAAGTCATGCAAAATTAAGAGGCTATGTAGCAATAGAGGCACCCTGAAATATAAGAAATTTTCAATAATTAATTTTGGTCTAGTCACCTGATATTTCTTTCTACTGACGTGGAACATGGAGCACAACCATGGCTTCTAGAATGGAAGGGTTTTTAAGGAGTCTCTAGAAAAATTGCACATGGCGAGAATGAGAGCATGAAAAGCCTGTAGATACTAATGCTGGTAAAGACTTCCTCCTCAATCTAAAGGGAAGGAAAAAAAGCAGTGATATTAGGTTCTGGGGGAAAACGCCATCTCAGTGAAGTCTCAATTACAAGTTCAAATCACCTTCAGAACCTTGTGCACATAGATTATACTATATACCAGACTCAGTGTTTATCTTTCCAGTGGGCATAGGTTCTGTTTTCCTGATCTGTGGGTGCTTTATGATTGTTACAGGATCAGATAACTTGGTGTCCCTATAACTTCCCAGTACATTGGTTATGGAAAAAGAAAGACTCTGCATGGATGGTTTCCTGATAATCTTCTGGGCCTCCAGAGAAAGCACCATATGCTCTAGTCTGGAGTTTTGGGCCACAGAACTGTTCACCTTGCCAGGCAGGAAGAACAGATCTGGTGTGACAGGGGATCTTTTGTCTGCTGAAGCTGAGCACGCACAGTCAAGCTGCCGGCTGTGTTTGCAGGCTTTTCTCAAATAGCCTGAGTCTTTCAGGGACCACTTTGCCCACAGCACAGCCTGCCACTTTAGACTGGAGTTGATTGGCTGCTTAAGAAAGTGCTTCTACCCTCTGTTGTTGCCTTGGTTTGAATCACCAACCTGTGCCGGACTGGCTGCTGCAACCACCTCACCTTAGCCCATTTCTTTTCCCACGTAGGATTCTGTAAACTCAGTGGTGGTAAATACTAGGTAATTGCATGTGCAAGAACCACACGGGGAAGTGTAACTCCCAGCATATGGTGGGTACAGGTGTACAATGGGCTGCCTTTCCACAGGGAAAGGTTATTCGGGAGGAGCCTTGGCATCGTAGAGAAAGAGCGAGTAGGGGTTTAGGAGGCAGTGTTCTTCTTTTTTTTAATTGGAATACAATTGTTTTATAATATTGCATTAGTTTCTGCTGTATGACAAAGTGAATAAACTCTGTGTGTACATATATCCCCTCCCTCTTAAACCTTCCTCCCTCCCACCTGCAGCCCACTCATCTAGGTCATAGCAGCAGCAAGTTGAGCATCCTATGCTATACAGCAGCTGTCTGTTTCACACATGGTAGCTATCTATTTCACACATGTTAGTGTATATATGTCCATGTATCACTATATCTACCTGGTTTACACTGGTAGTGTATACATGTCAAAGCTAGTCTCCTGATTCATCCCACCCTCTCCTCCCCGCACTGTGTCCACGTGTTGGTTCTCTATGTGTGCATCTTTATTCACCTGGCAGTACTCTTCTTGAGCAAAGCATTTCCACTGCAGACCACTGGCAGATGTTAGGGCCTTTGGTAGAAATGGAGATCATGTCTGAGACCAAAGAAATAGGAATTTGTGCATTTCAAATTGTGCCCTTTGTCCCTTGTAAGAAAGTGAAGAAATGAGTAACCCATTTTCCTAAACATCTCATTCAATGACCTCTTTTTCAAACCAGCTGAAGCCTCTTTTTCAAACTCTTTTTCAACCATGTTTCAAACTAAATATGTGTTCTTCACATATATTTAGGCTCCTTGGGGGAAGTTAAGGGCACAATGTCAGAGTCCTTAAATCATCTCTGTCCTTCAGCCCCAGGAAAGGGAAACAGGGGAGCAGCCAGTAGTCTCTTTAGACTAGAGCATTTTTTTTTAACAACTTACTTGAAGAAACTTCTAAAGCCCTGAGCTCTGGGTGTGGGTGGCCTCTGTGTGGCTGTTCCCCAGGTCTGTCATCCCCACAGAGCCCTTATTCCTGCCTGTGAAGGGGAATGGCTTCATCCAGACAAGAGAATGGGCCGGACTAGTTTTCATTCATCTGGTCCGAAGGCTGCGCTCTGAGCTTGCGGGATCCCTCCAACTGACCCACAGGGCAGCGCTCTATTTGTCAGGAGAGCCCACTTTTCCTTCTCTTTCTGCCCCTTCCTTTCCTTCAAGGCATCATTTTAGGACCATGCTGGGGTAGAGGGAAGGCCATGGAATAAACTGGTATCTGTAGCAAAGAGAAAAATATTGTTTAAAATTCACATTACTTTCTCCAACAACTGAATTATTAATAAAGGAGAAGCCAAAAAATAAAAAGTTTTATGTGTTCTTCCATTGATATTAGTCTAGGAAAAAAGGTAACTTTAAGGAAGTTGGATCCAAAATGATATATTATAATAAAAGTTAGTTTATGTTAGAAACAGATTTAAGAACATGAGTTGGTCTAGTATGAGATTAGACTCAACATTTCTCTATCACAGCATATTTTTGTTAAAAGAATGTCTTCTCTTTTTTCCCTCTTAAGGTCAACCAAATGTCAGCTACAGTTGGAAAGGATTTCACCATGACTCCATCTAAGCTGGTTCAGTTTGACCCAGGTACATTGTGTGTCTACAGTTTGTTTCATGTTTTTGTAAGACAGTCTAGAGACTGTGGAAAAGACAGACTATTATGCAACTTCAGCCAACTAGAACTCCTCAAGGAACAGTACTACCTCGCTTCCAGAGAGATCAGTTTGGCCTTGAGGTTTTGTGCTTCATATTTGATTTTATTACTAGTGGATATTTATTTTAAATGAGATGAAAGATCGTAACAAATAAAATGTATAAAATATTAAAGCAAACATCCAAAAATCCAGAAGAAATGCCATTAAAAAAAATGATTTAAAGGTCTGACACAAAGCTGAAATAATGTAATTGCCTCATATTTTGATGGAAAATTTCAGAATGTTATAGTCACGTGGATTCCTAAAGGCCATTTCTCAATTATCTGTCTTGGAATAGCTTGATATGAGCAGCTTTCAGGGAAAATTATTATTTAATTAGATAGCACCTATTTTGCTTTAGGGCTCTGGAAAAATTTTGCTGGGTGCAAAGTGAATATAAAAGCGTGGGGCCTACTCTCGTAGATGTTCTCTGCTGTGCTGTGCTTTGTTGCTCAGTCATGTCTGACTGTTTGCGATCCCATGGAGCGTAACCCGTCAAGCTCCTCTGTCCATGGAGACTGTCCAGGCAAGAATACCGGAGTGGGTAGCCATTCCCTTCTTCAGGGGATCTTCCTAACCCAGGGATTAAACCCATGTCTCCTGCATTGCAGGTCGATTCTTTACCATCTGACCCTGCTCAGGAAGCCTGAGAATTCTGGAGTGGGTAGCAGGGGAACTTCCCTACCCAGAAATTGAACTGGGGTCTCCTGCATAGCAGATGGATTCTTTACCAGCTGAGCTACCAGGGAAGCCCCCACAGATGCTCTATGCTTTGGGAAATACAGACATGAGAACAACTCATTGATAGAGTGCATTGGGACCCCAAGGGTACACCACTGTTCTGGCTGAGAAAAATCCTGGGAGACTCCCTAGAGGAGATAGCAGCAGAAGGGGGACTTAGCCCAAAAGACAGACATATTTTTGGCAACTGTGCCTGGCGGGAGCGCCAGGGCAGAAGCCATGCGCCCTTTCCCTGGCTGCTGAAGACGGGGGCTGGTATCTCTCCCTCACTGTACTGCATGGTTCTCTCTCTTACCCTCTGTGTGGGATAGACCTCGATCACCTGCCCAGGGGTGAATGGAAAGGCTCTGAGAGGCAGCCGGGGCTTGTACCTTTGTGCTTTTCGGCAGAGGCTATGTTCTGTACTCTGAGAATCGGCCACCTGATCAAAACTTTTGCCACTGTCTGCCACTGACCCAGGACGTTTTGGCAAAGGCAAAACAAAATTGCCTGAATACCATCACCACTCCAAAACTGATAAGTTACTATTAAACGTAGAAAAGAATGCCTTTCTGCAGTTCAGGCTTTCCTGGTGGCTCAGTCAGTAAAGAATCTTCCTGCAGTGCGGAAGAACTGGGTTTGATCCTGGGGTTGGGAAGTTTCCCTGGAGAAGGGTATGGCCACCCTCTCCAGTATTCTTGCCTGGAAAATTCCATGGACGGAGGAGCCTGGCAGGCTACAATCCATGGGGTCACAAAGAGTCAGACATGGCTGCAAGTTGTATGATGTTTGGTGACTGTATTCGCTTGCTGGGGCTGTCCTGACAAAGTATCACAAACCTGGTAGCTTAAAAACAGGAATTTGTCTCTTTACCATTCTGAAGTCTAGGAATTCAAGATTGTGATGTGGGCAGGGTTGATTCCTTCTGAGGGCTGAGAGGGAGTCTGCTCCATCCTCGTTTCCGTGATCTGATGCTCTGCTGGGATCCCTGGGCTTCCTTGGCGTCTGCTGTCTCACCCAGTCTCTGCCTTTGTCTCAGTCGGGCGTTCTTATGTGTGTCCGTGTCCAGAATCCCGCTTTTTATAACCACACTAGTCATAATAGATTAGGAGTCCACTCCACTCTAGTATGACTTCATGTGAATTGCATCTGTAATGCCCTTATTTCCAAATAAGTTTAGGACTCCAATGTAGCGATTGCTGAGTGACACAGCCTATAAAAAAAGAGACTCACATTTCATATGCAACAATCTCTGAAGCTAGGAAGGATTGAGGGCAGGAGAAAAAGGTGTCAGAGGATGAGATGGCTGGATGGCATCACTGATATAATGGACATGAACTTGGGCAAACTCCGGGAGAAGGTGAGGGACAGGGAGGCCTGGCATGCTGCAGTCCATGAGGTCGCAAAAGGTCAGACACGACTGGGCGACTGAACACCACCACCAGTGTTGTTATTGGCCTCCTTCCTATGATGCTTAAGTTTCTGATTTGCCTCAGTGTTTTCCTCAACCTGACCGCCCTTGGTGAGAAGAACTATTCCTATTATGTATTGAAGTTTACCCTTGAGTTGCCACAGATACTGGTTCTGATAAACCTCAAGGCCAAAGGACTTGCACAGGGCATTTGCACGGTGACTTGTATGCACGTCAGATTAAGGCAGGTTCGGTCTTTCCACTTTTTGAGAGGCAGGAGTCTTTGTTGTATGCCATCTTTATTACTCGCGGTCTGTTTGTGACAAGATCAGGAGTGATTTGGGCTTTGGGTAGATTTTGAGCAGTCCCCTTGCAGGTTCCTCTGGGTGAGAGAAGTACCCATTTTTCTGGAAGAGTTTGCATGCTGTTTTGAGTTAGATACTAAAGACCTCTGGAGGCTCTAAATAGTTAAGAGGTTAGAGATTATTTAAACATTTGAAGAAAATAAGTAAACATAGTTTATAAATGAAAAAGAAACAGCACTTGGCTGCCCATTGTTTTGGAGCTCATTAGCCAGAAACTTTCATAAACTGTTATCTTCCTTTAGAAAATGTTACATTTCCCCCTGTCCACTGATCCTGCAAATACTTACTTATTCCCACGTTGTTAATCCTTACCTCTTTCAGATCTGATGTCTTCATCCCCATTCCCACCCCTTTTACCCAAAGTAATCTGTTTATTTCTTTAAAAGCAGCAGCTTCCATGCTTGGGGAAGAAACAGAGACTGAGAAATCAGAGTGAATATTTTAAGGTTGGAGAGCTCTTGGAGGAAGCTGAAGAGAAACTGAGGGACTTTTTAAAGCTCTAGTGATCTATACTTGCCTTGCAGTTTTGCACCAAATCGAAAACAAACCCTGACTACTTGGCATCCTGTGATTGTGTCTAATCTTGAGTCAAAGTGCAAATATTCTTAAGAAAATGATTGTTTTCCTTTAAAATAGGTGTTCTTGAAGGCTTTGCTGCATTCTTAATTGAGACTTCACTGTGCCTAAGAGTCAAAATGTTTTCCAAAGGAAGAGCTCTCTCATGTGGCATTTGCAAAAAAAAAAAAAAAAAAATTGAGAAAATGTCTTTCAATAGTGAAATCTGTTTTGCAGGAAAATATCCAGGAATTAACTCACTCTGTAAAGTGGGCTCTGTCTGCATAACCTGACACTTCTTTTTCCTCTTCAGCACCTTTTGTTTATGGGAACAGGGGGCCAGTTCAAGCCTTCTGAAATTGTTTATAGTCACTGTGCTTTCACAAATACTTTGCACCTTGAAGGTGGGAGAGGAAGGAAAAAGAAAGACTAAGAAAATTCTTATTTCTAACCTCATTAACCAAAAAAAGTAGGTCCTATGTGCACACCTGGTAGACATAGAAACAGAGTTGAAATGCAGGCAAACAAATCAAAAGTACTTCAATGAAACTTAGAATAGACTTTCTCTAATTGTATGGTTCTACTCCATAAGGTTTTAAAAAACTTTAAGGGGTTTTCTTTAAAAGTGGGAGGATGGGGGTACTATAATTTAAAAAAAAATTCTTAAAATAAGAGGGCAAATGGTTGAAACTTGGAAAAAAAATTTTTTGTATTGGATTTTTGTTTGACCACTGCTTAACTTTATGGGCTTTGAGAGTCAAAAGAGCTCTCTAATTATTAAAAGCCCTAGTATTCATATGCTTTCTTCATTGTTAAGTCTCTTTTCATGCCAGTTGATTACGACAGCTACCTATGTGGACTCTCAACTTCTAGCTTCTTTGCTTGCCTGCCTGGACCCCTGAATCTTCCCACATAACACTTTTCAGTTTCAGTTTTCTAAGACACCCGTTTTCAAGAGCCTTCCTTGCTGCCTGTGGTTTAAAGTCTGAATCTGACCACCGAGGGTCCAGGGCTGTCTGCAGTCGGGCTACAAGATGTCAGTGCTGCCTTACCACCTCTCTTCCCTGGCAAGACCCCTCTACTGCAGCTAGCTATTCTGCTCAGCCCTCCTGATTAAGGCCTCTGTTTTGCTCATGTTCTTTTCCCATTCAGCCCTCCTGGTCCTTCCAACTCTGGAGCCCACATACGTGTAGTATTTACTGTCTGTTCTGTATCTGTTGGCAGATGAGAACAATGAGAAAAGAATTCAGATTTTTAGATGAGAAGGCTAGAAAAAAACATGTTTAACTATTTATGTAGATGAGTTCATGGGAGTGGTAAAGAATCTGCCTGTCAATGCAGGAGATGCTGGTTTGATCCTCGGGTCAGGAAGATCCCCTGGAGGAGGGCATGACAACCCACTCCAGTATTCTTGCCTGGAGAATCCCATGGACAGAGGAGCCTGGTGGGCTACATACAGTCCAGGGGTTCGCAAAGAGTCGGACACAACTGAAAGACTTAGCACATAGAAATACAAGCACTTGAATAGCTGATGAGTAAATGACCCAGAATAAAGTTTCAAAACCTAGTTCTTGAATCTTACACCATAAGTTTATTTTTCCCTCTTAAAACTGAGCCTTCTTTTTCCACTAAACAATACTTTCTTTTCTTCCTGCCAACTCTTTTTCTTCTAAATAAACCCTTGGGGCAGATGTCCTGCTATACATGTCGTGGAAAATGGTCAGGATTCGACAATCTCTGAAGTTTCTTCCAACATTAATTTTGTGTTTCCGGGGTTGCTTTGCATCCCATCTGAGTGGTGACAGGATGGCTGGAGATACATTTGTAACATCAGAACTGTTTTGTATTAAGTTCGTAAAGTTACTGTGATCCAAGCTTGATTGTAACTGCCTGAACAGAGGCAGACAGAAAGAGAGAGAAAAAAAAAAAAAAAATTGGCTCCATCTATTTCTAGAACCCCTCAGCCTATAAATTCTCCACAGGAGGATATCAAACTCTGGGGTATTACATCATCAGAAAAAGCATTTGTGGGCTACAAGTATCTCAGGGAGTAGGGCAGCCGATGGAAGCAGCTGTCGTTAGAAATCAATCATTTCAAGGGCTCCATGAATAGCGTGGAGTACCATCCAATAATCACTTCTGACTGCATCAACATCTTAAGATTTTTCAAACTATTAAGATTTTAAGATTGCAGTAGTTGTTTATTCTTAAGATGAGAAGGGGCAGGTCAGGAAAAAATTCTCAGAAAAAAAAAAGTCTTGGGGTCTCAACAGCTCACCATTTTTTGTTCATCCCTTCCCTAATGCAGCTTGCTTTTTTTTGTTACAGTGTTTGCATTTAAACGGAATCATCATTGTCCAGGAACAAATGTGGTCTTTTAATATTATTTGGGAGAACAGCAGGACTTCAGCAAGTTGGTTGCAGTACAATGGCTCACTCAGGCTACTGCAGTCTGGCTGCAGACGTGTTAATTAATATATTTCGCTGACACCTAGTTGATTGAAATAGCAATTAAAGAGTAATTAAAATGTTTACTTCTTGTAGGAATGTCAACTAAGATGTGGAATATAGCAATTACCTATGACGGATTAGAGGAAGATGATGAGGTCTTTGAAGTAATTCTGAACTCCCCTGTGAATGCGGTTCTTGGCACAAAGACAAAAACTGCAGTGAAAATTTTGGACTCAAAAGGAGGTATTCTTTTGATCCTCATCTTGAAATCACGAGCAGTCTTGGCACTGTAGCTGCTTACTTTCAACAGCCAGTGTGCTGGATAACGCTTTCAAATCAAAATGCTTAATTTCTTGTCAAGAAAGCAACCTCAGTCATGATGTAGGCCCTTTATTCTGCTTTCTGCTTCATGTGGCTTTCCTCCTGCTAAGAACGATCGTTTGAGAAAAGCAACAAGTCAGTGCCTCATTGTTTTTTTTTCCCTACCCGTTTGTTGTTCTCACCAAGGGGGAAACAATGTTGGTGAGAACCTATCGACAATTATTTCCCTGCCCCGAGTTTGTAGGGCTGTAATTATCTTCCTCTGTGGAAGAGAGCTCTTAATGCCTAAAATCTGAGCCCTCGCTGTAGTGTGACCATGAAAATTCTGAGGGAGGAAGGAATGGGAGGAAAATAGATGTGAAAGGTGCAGCTGGCGTGGGGATTCAGGAGCAGCTGGAGAATATTAATGAATAACCTTGGGTTGCAGAGCCAAACAGGTCCTGGATGGTATATGCTAAAGAACAACCTGTGAACTAAATAAAGATCAGCCAAAGTCCTTGGTACGCTGACTTTTTCCTGCCAAATACCCTCTACTTATTCGTCTTTTTAGCGTTTGACAAGTGTCCAGTTACATGCTTAGTCTTACACTCCAATTTTTACACCTGTCATTCCCTATGGGCCATATATTTTTCTTCGCTTAATTATCTCCACTTCTCTTTCTCATTCTATGGTAAATATAGGCACTTTCCTCTTTCCTTTACCGTACTCAGATTTCCACATCTCTTTGCACCACCTTGCCTCACCAAATTCTTTTTTTTTTTTTTTTCCAGTAGACTTTTCTGGTCACATTAAGTACATAAACAGATGAAGTACACACTTGACGCATGAAGAAGCTATCCAAATGTGCCTCTGGGTTTAGACTTTTTTCGTACTAGTTGGCAATATTTCTAATCAAAGGAGAGCCATTAAGATGGACTGAATCTTTGCTCTAACAGCTGAATGCTCATCTGAATAACTGGTACCTGATTTCACTAACATCTTCCAACAATTCCAGTTTCTACCTATGGAGACGGTGGAGAGGGTGAACAAGTAAAAGTGTGTGTGGAATGACACTTGATCAGGGAATAAACCCAATAATATGGAGGCGTTCTGTCGATGTGAAATGAAGGCAGTCTATTTCCCAAGTAGATGGGATGATTATAAAATCACCACAATGATTTTCATCTGTGGTTTGTGAAATCCATTTCATGACTCATAATCACCCTGTAGACGTGCAAAAGGGCATAGCTTTCCTGTATGGAAACTGATGACGAGTAAAGGGATTTCTGGCAAATGGCAGCAAGACAACATCTGGCGGGAAAACCATCCATCTGAATTTAGTGACAAGCTTCGTCGATGTGATCACTTACCTGTTTGTGTGAAATGAACTGACCTGCCATTTTGTGTGCCACCAGGGCAGTGCCATCCTTCATATGCCTTCAGTCCAAACATGCCCAGTGCAAGGGAGAAGGGCGTTTGGCACCTGCTCTCCCCAGGGGCTTCCTCACCCACCACTTCTGGTGTCTTTCATCTGGAAAGAAGACCCCTTCCAGCTTCCGAGCAGCTAGCAGTCACCAGGGGTGACGCCCTGCAGGACTTTGGTTCTGAAGATCTTTCTCCAGTGAAGCTTAGGACCCGAGGCGACGGCAAAACAGTAAGGATGGGGACCTCCTGGGTTTTGATGTGTGGAGTGCAAATGAAAGGGATCAAAGGATCTTAATAAGCAATCTCAAATGCTGAGGAAGCTGTTTTGGTTCTCACAGTGAATGGGGGCCATAGAGATTCTCATGGTTCCTTGGACCATTGTGAAGTGGCCTTTACATACAAACATCAGCATAGTTCATTAATTGTACCGACTAAAGTGATAGATATTCTGACTCATCCATATGATTTCTGCTTTGGTTCCTGTTGTGATCAACACACATAGGGAATGACTCGTGGTCCTGAAAAAGAATGAGATTATTTGGGTGTGGAAACCATGGCTTTGAACTTACTAGCATAGCATTCTCACCGGGCATACACTCATGAGTAAGTGTGTATGTGTGTGTGTGTGTGTGTTTCTTGGACCTCTGTGCACTATAGATGTACCAAAAAAATAAGGATGTCTTTTCTAACTGGGACGAAGAATAGATGAATTGACACTGATAAGCTGTGATTAGTCCAGTGACTTTTAAAAATTCCAATTATTTGGGCCTGGAAAATCTTTTAAAAATATGTTTAGAAACTTTTAGTTACTAAAAAATCTTATTGGAAGGGTTTTGCCCTATTACTAATTATTATTCAAGCCAATTTTGTCCCTATTTATTTCTTCTCTTGATTTCAGGTTCCTCCATCCTCTGTTTATAGAAATAGAACAGACATCATCTATAACGTAAGCATATATAGTATGTAAGCAATGTGTGTTCTCAGTCACTCAGTCATGTCCAATTCTTGGCAACCCCCGGGCCTGCCAGGCTCCTCTGTCTGAGTCTGAGAGAATTCCTAAATTTTTTGTATTTATGGATGCAAAATATGTAGTGAAACTACCTTTCATAACTTTTATATTTATATATTTTCCTTAAAATCCTGTTTGAATTTTGTGTGGAGGCTTGGGTGGGCAGGAAAAAATCCTTTTATCTCTTTATTTTGATCCAGGTTTTGGATTGCCTGTTTTTACAACAAATGCTTTTGTTTGCTGTCTTGTCGTTTGTTTTGTCTTGATTGTTGTTTGCTGATTTCCTCAAGTATCATGGGATGATTTCCCTGAAACTGGAAGGTGACAGCTCCCCAGCTCGCAGAAGGAAGGCCAACATATCCATTATTAGTGAGCCCCAAAAGACAACCAAAGTGGCAGAACTGCCTCAAGCCGATAAGGAGGAATCCACAACCGGCTCACACTTCCCCAGACAGGTATGAAAATCTCTTCACTTCCTACTCACCTTACAACAAGCTGTTTCCTGGGCCGGAAAACAGCCTTCAAGTTTGGGGACAGTTTACTCAGTTCAAACACTATTCAGCAAATGACGGCCTAAAAGAGGTAACAGTGTGATCAACTTACAGGGTGTCAGATCTAAATTACCTTTCCTTCCCATAGGACCTGTTGCCCTCATTCCCAAAGAACTGCACGCTGGAATTAAAGGGACTCTTCCACTTTGAAGAAAGCCTCCAAAAACTGTACAAGTGTGATGGAATTGCCTGGAGATCCTGGAGCCCCCACACCAAGGTGGGACACAGGCCGAGCAGTCACATCTCTTTACTTGTAGCCAAGTCCCATCATAACCCGGGAGAGGGAGAGGAGGCGCCCTGTCCACTGGTGTTTCTTCTGCCTGCTCTGCTATGCTTTGAGGCGGAAGAGGAAAAGATGGCCAGGTGATGCTTTAAAAATCACAAAACACAGTAGTTAAGTACTACAATTTAAAAAGAGACTTACTTATTTTATTCAATTATTATAATGTTAAACATGTAAAACTAAAACATGGCTGACTTTACCAACATGTCCCATAAGAAGCCATTGCATTTCTCAAAGTGGAGAATGGGGATTAGGGCTGACCTCCTTGCTAGCGACAAAATTATTTTCATTAGAGGACTCACAGGATTCTCTATGTTGAGAATAGACTCTAGGTTGTAAAGACCATTATGATGTGAGCATGGACAACTATTTTTCAGGAGGTGGAAGATAAATCCTGCCCCGCTGGGTGGCACCGTCATTCAGGCTACTGCCACTCCTTGATCACAGAGCAGAAAGGAACATGGACTACAGCTGCCCAAGCTTGCAGAGAACAGTAAGAAACCCCATTTCTCATTTGGCTGATGCTTCTTTGTTAATATTTCTGTTTTCTCATGGAACTCTAGTGTTTCTTCATTCATTCAAGTGTTGAGTGTCTAACATCTACCTGGCTTTGTTTTAGGAGCTTGGAGGGAGTTCTGTAGTTCAGAACAGATTTGGGCTGACCTTAATGATCTGTCTTTTATGATAAACTGTGCCGATGTCACAGGTTTATTTTTTAGCCTCTCCATCTCAAACTTTTGAAGAAAGCAGATTCTCTGTGTCAGCAGCATGGCAGAGTCTATCATTTATTAATTAAACAGGAATCCCAGCCCACTGATTTGGAAATATATAGCAATGAAAGATCTCATAGCAGCAGGCCTGTAACAATATAAGAGGTGCTCATGGTTATGAGACCAGACAGGTTGGACAAAGTGTGATTAGCTAACAGAACACTCAATGAAAGATGACTTGTGGTCAAATATTGACAAAATTTATCCACTTACAACATAGTCAGTCTCAGTGATTTTAGCCATTCTAGTGGCTGTAAGGTGATGTTTTATTATGGTTTTAATAAATACTAATGCTACTCCATAATTGCTGATTTATCCCTCTTCCTTTGCTACTTTGAAAACCATGAGTTTGTTTTCTGTGTCTGTGACTCTATTTCTGATTTATAAAGAAGTTCATGTGTATTATTTTTTAGATTCCATATATAAGTGTCTTTGCTTGACTTACTTCACTTAGTATGATAATCTCTAGGTCCGTCCATGTTGCTACAATTGGCATTATTTCATTCCTCTTTATGGCTGAGTAATATTCTATTGTGTGTATGTCTTCTTTATCTTCTTTATCCGTTCATCAGCTGATATACATTTAGGTTGCTTCCATGTCTTTGTTTTTGTAAATAGTGCCACTGTGAACATTGGGGTGTATGAATCTTTTCAGTTTAGAGTTTCCTTCTTTTCCAGACACGCCCAGGAGTGGGATTGCTGGGTCATATGGTAACTCTAGTTTTAAATTTTTGACGAGCCTCTGCACTGTTCCCCATAGTGGCTGCGCCCAATTTGCATTCCCACTAACAGTATAAGGGGGTTCCTTTTTCTCCCCACCCTCTGCGGCATTTATTAAATATAAGCTTTTTGATGTTGGTCGTTCTAACCCATGTGAGGTGATACCTCATGGAGTCACATTTCACATAGCAACACTGAGCACCTTTCCATGTGCTTGTTGGCTATTTGTGTGTCTTCTTTGGAGAAATGTCTTTTTAGGTCTTCTGTTCATTTTTGATTGGGTTGTTTGTTTTTGATATTGAGCAATATAAGCTGTTTATATATTTTGGAAATTAATCCACTGTCAGTAGCATTGTTTGCAAATATTTTCTCCCATTCTGTAGGTTGTCTTTTCATTTTGTTTATGGTTTCCTAATGAGCCTCGGTGGCATAGCAGTTAGGCAGACGGGCAGGTGGACAGGCAATCTGGCTCCGTAGGTCAGGAGTTCGAATCCCAGGCTTGGCCCTTTGATCTTCCCTGGTGGCTCAGAGGTTAAAGCATCTGCCTTCAATGCAGGAGACCGGGGTTCGATCCCTGGGTCAGGAAGATCCCCTAGAGAAGGAAATGGCAATCCACTCCAGTATTCTTGCCTGGAGAATCCCATGGACGGAGAAGCTTAGTAGGTTACAGTCCATGGGGTTGCAAAGAGTCGGACACGACTGAGTGACTTCACCTTGCTGTGCAAAGGCTTTTAAATTTAACTAGGTCCCATTTATTTATTTTTGCTTTTGTTTCTGTTACTCTAGGAGACAGATAAAAAAATAGTGCTGAGATTTATTTCAAAGAGTGTTCTGCTTATGTTTTCTTCCATGATTTTAATAGCATCTCTTCTTAAATTTTAGATCTTTAATCCATTTTGAGTTTATTTTTGTATATGATATTGAGAATGTTCTATTTTCATTCTTTTACATGTAGCTTTCTGTTTTCCCAGCACCACTTATTGAAGAGACTATCTTTTCTCCATTGTATATTCTTGTCTAATTTGTCATAGAGTAATTGACCATAAGTGTGTGGGTTTATTTCTGGGTATTCTATCCTGTTGTATTGATCTATGTATCTGTTTTTGTGCCAGTACCATATTCTGCTGATTTCTGTAGCTTCTGTAGTCTGAAGTTAGGGTGTATCATTCCTCAAACTCCATTCTTCTTTCTTAGGATTGTTTTGGCTACATGGAGTCTTTTGTGTCTCCATACATATTTAAATTTTTTTGGTTCCAGTTCTATGAAAGATGCCACTGGTAATTTTTTAGAGGTTGTACTGAATCTGTAGATTGCCTTGGATAGTATGGTCATTTTAACAATATTGATTCTTCCTACCTAAGAATGCAGTATATCTTTCTACCTGTTTGTCATCTTCAGTTTCTTTCAACATCTTATAGTTTTCTAAGTACAGGTCTTTTGCTTCATTAGGTATCCCTAGGTATTTTATTCTTTCTGATGCAATAGTAAATGAGATTATTGCCTCAAATTCTCTTTCTGATATTTTGTTGTTAGTGTACAGAAATATAACAGATTGGGCAATTAGATGGATCAATAAAATAAAAAATATATTAGGAGACTAATGCAGGGTTGGCAAAATTATGACATCAATAAGATTACCTTAAATTGCCATGGTTTCATAACAAATGTTTTTTGACACCAAAAATCTGGAAGATTATAATCTCAGAATAATGATATCAAGAAATACATACATAGGTATATCAGTAAACTATTATAAAATCTAGTATAAGAGTGATGGAAATTTTCTGTCTCCCATATTAATTTAACGGGATTGATGACCATTTACAGCAAATCAAACATTATGTAATAAGCAGTTTCAGAATTAATTTTTTCATATCTTTGTGAAATTAATTTTGTAAACTGGTTTCAGGGAATTGCTTTAGACTATTGTACTGAGACCTTTTTTTAGATGTAAAACTGAAAAAAATTTCAGAACAAGAGAAAGTTTTTAGGGGGCAACTGGAGATTTTCCATCATATTTTAGAAAGTGACTCATTATCTATCTATCAGTAATATAAACTATTTTGAAGTGTATGTTATGTATGTACCATACTGCTTCAGAAATTAAGGTGTCTATCAAATACCATTTCTGATGGTATTCCAAGGTGTATAAGAGGTAAAGAAAAAACATTTGCTATGAGATTTTTAAAATATCATAAAAATGCTTCAAATTTTCTAATTTTAAGTGAAGAATGGGTATAAATATTTGACCTGATGACTTTTTTATGATACTTCAATATGCATTTTATTTCAAAAGGACAAGAAGAATGATTATCCCAAGAACAGTTAAAAATAGAGGCATTTCAGAAAATATCTAGCAGCAGATTAAAAACAAACTAAATGATTTGGTCTTTTTGTTTTTTTAATTTTTATTTTTACTTTATTTTACTTTATAATACTGTATTGATTTTGACCAAATCTTTGAAGATTTGGTCTTCTTGGTCTTTAAGATCAGTCACTTTAAAAGGAACATTTTTGAATGGCAAGGCCACCCCCTTAGTATAATTTTCCTCTGAACCCCAAGACTTCCTCTATCATTCAACATGTTGCCATTCATTCTATGGGCCTCTGCTTCCCTTCACCCATTACTTTTCAGGTTCATTTGCTCCTCTTCTTCTCTTACCTCTTTACCTTGACCAATGAATATTCCCCTGGGAATTATCAATTGTTTCTATGATGTAAAATTAATAGTTGCAACATTTTATAACTTGGCTATTTACTTTCTCATGAATACTTTTTAGGAGATGGTTTTAGAGTCTATAATTAGAATTAATACACATCTAGTGTGTTTTTTAGATCTCAGGGACCATTTTTCAATTCTGATTTATATTTCCTCAGGCTCCCTTGCTACCTGATGGTCTTTTACAAATGGTCATTTACAGCACGCATATTTTAAGAAGCACAGCAAATTTTACTTTATCCTTTGCCCCTAATCAGATTGCTAACTCAACTCAGTCTTTATCTCCTTTCTCCTTTCCTCCCCATTGGTGTTTTATTATTTTTTTAGCCCAGAGGAACCAGACTCCGAGATTAGGTATTTCTTGAATTTACATATCATAATCTCATCTGCTCATTTCCTTAGGCAGTCACTGTACATTTGGTAATTCTATTCTTATAGATCATTATCTCTGAAACCATTTTGTTTTCCCACAGGAGTGTCTGGAACCCCTGCTGACCTATCCTTAAAGAGTTAGTCTAAAATATATTTATATTTAATCAAAAAGTTCTAATGAAGTAGATGTTTATTTCTATAACTGGAAAAATTCAGGGTTATGTTTTTAATTCTACACTTTGAATGTCTTCAGATTTCAGAGATGTCAAAAGATTTTTATTTGTATGTTTCTCTATATTTTATTTATATATCTCTATAGTATATTTGTATCTATATGGTTAATTTTCTCTCTTTTATTTGTATATGGGAATAAAAGGAAATGATAGGCATTTTTATAAAATGAAAATGCCTAAATATTTATTTTTGTAAATAACTGTGGCCTAACATTTTACCTACTCTAAACACAGCTGTTTTTTCCTCTTGCTCTTGCTCTTCTCAGAGCATCAATAAAGAAATCAAACTTATACTGGAGCAGCTAAAGTGGGTTTTGCAAAGTCTTATTTTAAAGATAGTTTCAAGGATCTTAAAGCAGAAGGAGGTGTTAAATATCCTTGAATAAAATCTATTCCTTCCTGATAAAGACTCTGAGGCTGAAGTTACATCCATAAGGAAATTGGGGATGGAGCAGGAAGTGGAACCCAGGTCTCCCACACTCTAATATGTCACATTAATTGAAACAGCCCCTCAAACCCTCCCTTGGGCTATTTTTAATACACATTTCATATTCTGTGTTTTAAACCCTTAGCACATCAGAACTGCCATTTTGGGTATGAGGGAGAGGGAAGAGAATTGGCTATCATGTCTGTTGTAACTGTCAGACAGAAGCTGAGAGTAAATAGAAATGTCAGAACCAAGTCACATGACCTGAATCTGGCACCGTGAGGACATTCAGAGAAATAGAAAAGTGCCTGCATATCTCAGAAGGCCTAGGAGTCATCACTGCATTATATCACACCAAAGTACTGTATTAGTAGGAAAAATATCATTAAGAGATAGATTAGATTATGTTCACCATACATGATCTGGAAAAGCAGAGAAATGAATCTAAAGCTTGGATAGTTGTAGGTAAAATGAAAAAAAAAATTCAGTTCAGCAACATAAACTTGTGACAAGTATGTATTACTAATTATGTTTCTTGATTTTTAAAACATCAATAGATATTAAGTAGGCATGAAGAGCGTGGTGATTTTCGCCCCTTTTTTGCTGTTGAAACTTTCTGTATCAGAAAAAGAAGAAAAGAAAAAAAATTATCTATTGGCTTTTTACTTGGAGTATTTTAAAGAGTTTTAAATGAACACTGTTGGGAATTGGGATCAGATATTGCTTATAGGAATAACTTAGCTAGCTGCAAAAATAACTCATAAAGAATTCTTACGCCTGTTAATGTCTGTCACGAAAAAGACAAGATATAACAAATGCTGGCAAGGATGTGGAGAGAAGGAAACCCTTATGCGCTGTTGGTAGGATTGTAAAATGGTACAGCCACCATGGAAGAGTATTGAGGCCCCTCAAAAGTTAAAAATAGAATTACGATATGATCCAGCAATTCCGCTTCTGGGAATATGTCTAAAGGAAATGACAGTACTATGTTGAAAAGGTATCTGCACCCTATGTTTATAACAGCATTCTTTTTTAAAAAGTGAAGACGTGGAAACAATGTAAGCGTCTATCAACAGGTGAATCAAATTTGTGGTTATAAGAAGGGAGGAATTTGGGGTGGGAGAGTTGGATGAAGGTAATCAAAAGATATAAACTGCCAGTTATAAGGTAGAGAATGTGGCTGTAATGTGTAACATGATTATTGTGTGGTAGATGTGAAAGGTGTGAAGAGTAAATTCTAAGAATTCTCATCATAAGGAAAAAACATTTTTTCTTTTTTTTGGTAACTATATGAAATGGGTACTAACTAAACTTACTGTGGTAATCAAATTTCACAGTTTATGTAAGTCAAGGCACTGTGCTGTAAACTTTAAACATATAAAAAATGCAATTATATTTTGGAGAAAATGTTTATATATATTTGTAAGAACAGGTGCTTTAATTTCCTCATAACATACAAAGGTTTGACAGTGAGGCTGAACTCCTTTCCCTGAGTAGGATGAAAAAGAGTCACATATATTTGGGCATTTGACTAAACACATCAAGCTCAAAATGTTGGCTTCCAGTAATTTTGTCTGGTAGTTTGGGTTACTTTACTAATCAAATTAACCAGGTTAATTGCCAAATTCATGCACTTTAGAGATAAACTTCCCATGAGAGGGGTCATTTTTTAACATTAAGTAATTAATCTATATAAATAAACAGCTGCTGATTTTCTGAAAAGAATTTGTGCTTTAAAGCCCAGATATTATAATACATTATCACTTCTTTGCTGTTACCTACCCCACCCTGTGATTTAGCATGGGTGAAAGCACCCCCTCCCCCACAGATACTCATTAATATAAAAAAAATGGAGGACTCTGTGGGAGAGGGAGAGGGTGGGATGATTTGGGAGAATGGCATTGAAACATGTATACTATCATGTAAGAAACGAATTGCTAGTCTAGGTTCGATACAGGATGCTTGGGGCTGGTGCACTGGGATGACCCAGAGAGATGATATGGGAAGGGTGGTGGGAGGGGGGTTCAGGGTTGGGAACTCATGTACACCTGTGGTGGATTCATGTCAATGTATGGCAAAACCAATACAGTATTGTAAAGTAAAAAAATAAAAAAAAAATGGAGTGTTAAAATCTTGGAAAGTTCTTTCTACATATATACCAGTTTTCTAGTTTAGACTAGCTTTGATTTCCATTATGCATCTCATATCAGCAGAGATGCTGAGCTCCCTGTCACTGACGCTCTAATTCTTCTGTTTGCACGTAGTCACCAAGGCAGCCTTGTAACTGTCATCTCCAGGCAGCACATGCGATGGCTTTGGGACATCAGTGGAAGAAAGCCGTTTTGGATAGGCAAGTATCTGTGTTACCCTGAGGAGGAAGGCAAGACCGCAAAGAGAAGGTCTCCCTTCCATCGGTCAAATAATTGTGGTCTACAATAATATGCAATGGTTAGATGGTTGGACAGTCTATCTTTTAAAACTCATAAATGTTATTTCTAAAGGCAAAAAATTTAAAATAGTTGTAAATAGGGAATGGTTTAATAAATTATAATATAACCATATGAAAGAATATTAAAGATATAACAATGCCTTATGTTTATAGATTCATTCAATAATGGATGCATATTATATATAAAATATGTAATGTACTGCATTTGTGGCAAGGTGCTACATGAAAAACAGAGTCTACAGCCATATGAAGCATGAAATAATTTAGAATAAAAAAGTATATATACAAGTGTTATATATACACATAATATATACCTATCAGTTCAGTTCAGTTGCTAAGTTGTGTCTGACTCTTTGCAACCTCATGAACCGCAATACACCAGGCCTCCCTGTCCATTACAAACTCCCGGAGTCCACCCAAACCCATATCCAGAGTCGATGATGCCATCCAACCATCTCATCCTCTGTCATCCCCTTCTCCTCCTGCCCTCAATCTTTCCCAGAATCAGGGTCTTTTCCAATGAGTCAGCTCTTCGCATCTGGTGGCCAAAGTACTGGAGTTTCAGCCTCAACATCAGTCCTTCCAATGAACACCCAGGACTAATCTCCTTTAGGATGGACTGGTTGGATCTCCTTGCAGTCCAAGGGACTCTCAAGAGTCTTCTCCAACACCACAGTTCAAAAGCATCAATTCTTCGGTGCTCAGCTTTCTTTATAGTCCAACTCTCATTTCCATACATCACCACTGGAAAAACCATAGCGTTGACTAGACGGACCTTTGTTAGCAAAGTAATCTTTCTGCTTTTTAATATGCTGTCTAGGTTGGTCATAACTTTCCTTCCAAGGAGTAAGCGTCTTTTAATTTCATGGCTGCAGTCACCATCTGCAGTGATTTTGGAGCCCAGAAAAATAAAGTCAGCCACTGTTTCCTCTGTTTCCCCATCTATCTGCTATGAAGTAAATATGTATTGACATAAAAAGAAATAAGCCAAAGAGTTAGGAATATTTTTTATCTCTGGTTAAGAATTATAGCTAATCCTAATTTTATCCTTTTTTTCTAAAGTTTTAATATTTTCTACAATTTTAACAGTAATCACAAATCTTTTCAAGCCACTTTAGAAACAGAATTCTCAGGTTGTACTAAAGTAAATATTCTCACCATCTCTTCAAGATACTATATTTAAGGAAATAATAATAAACCTACTTGGCTTCTTAAAATCTCTGTGATACTCAGTGAGTGTGTAATTCTGAAGTCATCTGAGAGTATTAAGTGAAGGCTAGAAGATAAATTTTCTCTATGTCCACAATGACAGATGTCAAGTGTCTAATCCCACAAAGTTTTGGGATGTAGCATCACCTGATCAGTAACTCACAGAAACAATCCAGAAGCAGACAAGTCATTCCCAAGCAAGAGTACTTCATTTTACTCTACCCCAAAATATCAAATGAGAACCGATGGGGAGAAGGTTATATGCTGCATAATAAAGACCATTTTCACAGTCAAATTTGGTTTGTGAGCTGCCAGGTAATCCTATTGCACAGGATTCTTTTTTTTTTATTCTATTATTTTTATCTCTATTCTAAAAGAGAGTGAGGAGGG
The DNA here is from genome assembly GCF_042477335.2 of Ovis canadensis. Classification (NCBI taxonomy): domain Eukaryota; kingdom Metazoa; phylum Chordata; class Mammalia; order Artiodactyla; family Bovidae; genus Ovis; species Ovis canadensis. The sequence goes on along the minus strand of NC_091246.1, from coordinate 83,860,476 downwards.
GAAAAATTTTTTCATTATTTTTAAATTGGAGTGTAATTGCTTTACAATGTTGTGTTAGTTTCTGCTGTACAACAGCATGAATCAGCTGTACATGTACATCCCCTCCCTCTTGAGGGCCCCCCATTTCACCCATGTAGATCATCACAGAGCATTGGTCTGAGTATATATACGGGGGCTTCCCTAATAGCTCAGTAGTAAAGAATTTACCTGTAATGCAGGAGACCCAGGTTTGATCCCTGGGTTGTGACGATCCCCTGGAGGAGGGCATGGCAACCCACTCCAGTACTCTGGCCTGGAGAATTCCATGGCCAGAGGAGCCTGGCAGGCTACAGTCCCACAGGGTCGCAAAGAGTTGGACACGACTGAGCAATTAAGCATAGCGCAGAACACAGCACAGTATATATACATCAAGTGCTACTGTCTCAATTCATCCCAGGAGTGCTTCCTTAAGAAAAATTTTAAGAGCTTTGTAACATTGAAGTGTAATTTAAAAAAGAAAAAAATTGCCAGTGGGAGTAGAGAGGCAAATTGAGAAAAGCTGCTTTTTATTAGAACTGTAGCAGATTAAAAAAATCTTAAGCTCCAGACTAAAAATAATACTTAATAAGCTGCTTTCGAATATGATACCCAAGAATCACAAGGAAGATAAATAGACAGGAATGTATCTGTTTCCCTATGACAGATACTCTGCCTGTAGGACGTATGAATAATAAGTGCCATTTATTAACACTTCTATGTCGTGAGCTTTATGTGCATTATCTTATTTAATCCTCAACATAGAGCTAGTTCTACTTAGATATACATTTCTGAGATGAGAAAACTAATGCTTGGAGAACTCAGAGAGGTTAAATAACCTGCCCAGATATGTTCACCTAGCAGGTGGTGAAGCTAGGATTTTGATTCCCACCTGGCCTTACACCAAAGCCTCATAGTCTCAGGGTGTCTTAGAGGATTGCCAGGTCCTAGTCCATGCTTTAGAATGTAGGCTCACAAGTGCATGTGATTACTGAGCTTAGAACAGTGGGTTGATATGACATCCAGTTATAAATGTAATAAAAATCATTTGGCACCCTTCTTTGGTTCATGTCAGGTTTGAATGACCGAGTGCGTGCTGGCCACTGGGAGTGGATTGGCGGTGAACCTGTGACCTTCACCAACTGGAGGAGAGGGCCGCCTCAACGTTCAAGGCATGGCAAGGACTGTGTTTTGGTTCAAAAGCCAGGAAAATGGCACACAAAGGACTGTAGGAAGGGAAAATCTCACAATTATGTGTGCTCCAGGAAACTCTAACTGGCCCTACAAGTATCTGCTTGGGATGTTTTTATCTATTTATTTCCAGGATTTGTGCTTATTACTCAATAGAAAACAGAGTGTCATGACTGATGTGGTACATTTCTTCTCTCAAAGTGTTTGAAGGATTCTATATAGTAAAGAAAAGCAATAGTTTCAAGAAGATTAATAAATGAATGTTTCTTAGAGGAAAAGGTAAATTTTTTGCAGTACGTTTTGAAATAAATCCTCAAGGTATTATGTGGTACAACATTTGATTATTCTGGAGACTTCACATTTCAGTCAACAGTAATTTCATGGTCCTTGGATTTTTTTCCCCAATACTTCAAATGAATACATTCTGAAATCTATATTGCAGGTGCTTCCACCGCTTCCATCTGAGTGAGGCTTACCCTGCCAGTTCATTAAATCAAGGTTGAACTGCAAAGGGTTGCTTTGTCCCTTTGGAGTCCTTTCAAATGTGAAAGCTGAGAGGCTGTGGATAAAAAGGAGAATTCTCTGTGGTGAAAAAGGAAGGCTTTAGATGGAAGAATCTGGCAGATGGAAGTTCATCTGCAAAGCTGTAGTTCAGATAAGAATTCAGGGGTTACCTGTCCTTCAGAAGTCTACCCATCACTTCCCATGAGACAGAGCTCCTTTTCTAGTAAGATGGTTGTGCCATTCTAAAGTGAATAATTGGGTTTCCCCAGCTTTACAGATTCAGGAGACATTTGAAGGAACATGAGCCTCTGTTCATCCGTGCTTGTAGCACTGAGTAGCATTTCTCAAGGACATTTGGAATAAAAATCATATATGGATGATGGTTAACATATGAAAGAAAAATATGGCTTCCTCAAAAGTGTCCCAATGAACTTACACAGATGAACAAAGAAAAATAGTACTAAAAACAGCGTCCTTGAAAGCCTATATTCTCAGAAAGGATTTTGGTATAATTTTGAGCTCTTAAATATTTAATATGTGTAAAATTGCCATGTTAACCTGATCCTCTAATGAAAAGGTACCTTATTAATTTATAATGGCAGCTGAGTGAAACATTTTTGTAGCAGTAAAGCATGTTGCAGCCTTACAAGAACTCCCTTCTGAAATTAAAACTTAATTACAGGAAATTAGAAATTTATTTCTGAAACATTTACTCACAATTTTCCTCTTTTCATAATCCTTGAAAAATATGGTTGTGTCCCATGTAACTTGCTATTATGAGTACCAGAGTCATTTCAGAATCAAAACAGAGCTACCAAGCAGATCAAAGTTTTGGTGCAGATTTTATTATAATAATACCTTGAGAGAAACTAGAAGTGACTGAAGAAATTCAGTCTCATTTTTTGGATATAAAAAACAACAAGCTTGTTTTATTTGTACTTGTTTATCAAGATTTTGGTTACTAGAAATATTTACAAAGACAGATTAGAATGAGATTTAGACATTCTTCCTCTTACTAAAATTCCAACATCAGTGTGGAGTCAGGAGACTCCTTAGCTTAGATATCACAAGTAGAATCTGAATTGCTCTGATATAGAGGTCTTCCATATGACACAAGCAGTTTGTGGTGTTGAATCAGGAGGTGTAAACCCATTCTCTGTATCAGTTGATGTCCCTTCTGATCCATGGGCCTCTGCAATGTTGAAAGACGGGATGCTGAATAAAGAAATGAGTTGTTTACCTGAAGGATTGTATCCTAAGATGGAAAGTAAATGGTCAAGGAATGAGGAATTCCTAGATCTGTATTGACTGGAAATCCAGAACCATGGCAAGTGTGTAAACCTCATCAGCATGGTAGGTTTTATTATACGTTTCTGCCATGTCAGTGATATTAAATGTAATTGCAAATGTTAGCACAAAGAGAGAAGGCTTTGATTCTTATAGCAACTAAAAGAAATACTAGAAGAATGTTTAAATTATTCCTGGTCATGAAAACATTAATCAAGTGGTAAAATCCAACTCATTGGAAGAAGATACAAATAAAAATTCAAGCAAGTGTGGGTACTAAGCAATATGTGGGTGCATGACCTTCATCTCCTTCTCATGACTGGGTTTGACTGATGGGGAAGTAGTCGTAAATGATCGTCATGGTTCTCTCCACCTTTATTGGTTATTGTCATCCTTTAGGTTATGGTGGGAGTGGGAAGGAGGGAAATGGAGTAATGATAGAATGGGAAAGGGAGATCATAGATAAGGGGAGAGTGGAGAGGATTGAGTAGGAAGAGATGGGAGTTGATTGGTAGCTAAGAAAGAGAGCATCAGAAAGGACTTGAATGCCACCCAGCTCTTTTCTCTAGACTTGAATACTGACTCAGGAAAAGTCCCATATAATCCAAGGGCATTAACCAAGCTCGATAATGTGTATCTTTTCAGGATCTTGTGACTGTTGGTCTTTAACAAAATATACATATGTGTAGTATATATCTGCTAAACATAAACTCAAAAAACATATGACAATTATTCCATCTTCTTCCAAGGGGTGATAAAAATGAACCAGGTGTCATTTATTTACTTTTTTTTGGTTTATTTTTAAGACAGACAAAAAGAATATGCACATATTTAACACTATGGTTCTGTATAATTTAAACCATATACTAGTG